>NC_085136.1:20743423-21372173 GCF_035046485.1 Aedes albopictus | reverse complement strand
CAAAAATGATCATCAGGTTACCGAGTTCAAAAATGCTGTAAACTAGTGTAAGTAAACAAAATAATAAATAAGGTAATAAAAATATATGGATAAGTTGAATAAATAGATAAATAAGTAATGAAATGGATTATTAGAGAAGAAATGTATAAATTAATGAATAGATTCCAACTAGAATTCTTCCTGGAATTCTTGGCGGAATTATTTCAGTAGCATCTTTCAAAATATTAACAATGATTTTTTCCTAAATTCTTTACAAATATTTCCCCCTGGAAATTCCCTAAGGCCATCTTCCGGAACTAAGACATCTCACTGAAATCTTCGTCTTATATCTGGCATTTTTTTTTCTCTTTTTTTACTTTATAGGCTTGGCTTTGTTTCTACACTCAGGAAAATTGCCTCATACTTAGTGGCAAATATCCATGTGCCAAACCACATCCAAAGTATATGCAACCAATACCCGATTACGCAGGCAAATTAGCACATGAATAGTATGTGCTCTAAATTGTATGAGTCGCTGCTGTATGGTGACTCATCAAAAGTATGAGTCGCACTAATGGAAAACATTTGTTTACCCCCATTGCAAAAATCCATGTCCCGGACACATAGAAGGAATGAAGATTTTTTTCCCAGTGTAAGCTCTCCTAGAGTCTCCTAGAGTCTCCTAGAGTCTTGAAAATTTCTCATTGATTCTTCTCGAAACTATTCCAGGGACTTCTTCTGAAATTCTCCCCAGAATTGCTCCCGTTACTTTTCTAGGAAACTTTCTCCAAGCATTGAACCTGGTATTATTTTTTAAACAATTTCCTTCCGTCTTCCATTAATTCTTCCCAGATTTACTCCAGATGAATATCTGAAAATCTCCTGAAATTCTGCAGGCCATTCCTAACGGAAGTATTACATGGAAATTAAGGATTTTTTTCTCAGAAATCCTCCCACGACTCAACCGGGAATTGTTCCAGGGAATTTATACCGAAATTCTTACACGAAATCTTGCTGAAACTATTTTATTTCCATCTTCTAATAATCCTAATGAGATACCATTCAGAATTCTTTCAGAAATTTCTAACGAAATTCTTCTTAAGTTTTCTCCCAGAATCCTCAAAAGGGTTCGTTCCGGATTTTTTCTTAAATTTTCTCTTGAATGTTTTACAAAGATTCCTTCCAAAACTCTTCCACAACTTTTTTTCTCTCATTTTATTCAGAGATATTTTTTGAAGCTCTTCCAGGGTTCACTTTCGTACCTAATTCCAAGGATTCTTCCCGGAATTGCTTACAGATTTCTCTCCGAAATTTTAGGAGCTTCTTCCGGAAATGGCTTCAAGGGTTCTTTCTGAAGTAATTCCAGAGAATGCCCTCGGAATGCTTCCAGTATTTTTTTTCAAAAATATTTGAAATAACTTTCATAGCATCTCTTTCCGAAAAGCTTCCCGATTTTTTTTTTTTTTTGAGAATTGTCTCAACGATTTACACCCTCGGGGACGAACCAGCCTCGGCCAGAAAATCCCCATAATAATGACTCTTTATTAAAGATTTACCCGGTATTCCTTAACAGATTTCAGCTCAGGTTCTTCCAAGAATTTCTCTCTGAGGTTTTCCAAGTTTACCAAGGTTTCTTCCGAAATAGGTCCAAGGATTTCTGCCTGTAGTTCTTGTAAAGATTCTAACTAAAAAAATCCTGGAATATACCACTTTTTCCTAAAGAATAATTTCGGAACTCTTTCCAATATTCAACAGGGAATTAACCCAAAGATTTTAAATCCGAGAAGTCTTTCGAGAATACTGTACGAATTTTTAAATGACAATTTTTCAAATAAATCTTACTCGGTAAATGTAAAAGATTCTTCTCGGAATTTTTCTTTCTCAAATATTCCATTGTATTCTTCCAGAGTTTTCTTCAGGAGTTCTCCCATAGATTTTTTTAAATTTTATTTTTATTACGGAATTTTAACTCTTGCTAATTCCCCCATAGATGCTCCCAGAACTATGTTCACAAATTTTCCACAAAAAAATGAATCCTTACGGTACAGTCCGGATTCGCTGGTTGGGTCACGACAACTGACAACTGATCCAAACGCTCTAGACACACGCAACTGACCTGAAATACGTCACGAAACACTCGCAAAGGGCATTTTTTTATTATCGTACAAATGGGGCCGAAGGGTCTCAGATTCATTTTTATTTTCATTAAATCTGGGACCCTTCGCCCCAATCCCGTACGGTAATAAAAAAAATGCCCATACTTACACAAACGTTCTGTATACAGGAGTTGCGATGCGACGGGGTCAAACGTCAAACTCATTTTGACATCGATTGGCCCAACCAGTGAACATTCAACTATCGAGACAGCCCATCTAACGAGCCCTCAATGAACGAATCGGCACTGTATTTTTGTTTCTATAAGTTATTCCCTGATTTTTACATAGATTCATTCACAATTCTTTGTGGAATTTTTCCATTTTTTCATTCAAGAATTGTTCTTGAGTACCCTTTTACTATTCTTTCAGCCATTTCTTCCGGATATCTTCCAGACATTGCTTGGAACAAGGATTTATCTTGTTTTTTTCCTATGATTGTTCCCGGATTTCTGTCGCCATGCTCTCCGGGACGCTTTTCGCAATTGCCCAATGAAGTTTTTTTTTTTGGAATTATATCAATAAATTCGTTCAGTCAATTCTCCGAATACTTCGGGTATTTCTTCCGGATTCTAGCTAAGGATTTTTTTTACAATTCTTTCAAAGTTTGCTTCCCGTTTTTTTTTCCTATGTAAACAATCGGAAATTCGTTCCGTGATTTCTAAAAGAATTCCTCTAGTGATACCTTCCGAAATACCAACAGAGACTCTGGATGGATTTTTTCCTTTTCTTTCTTTAATTTCCCAATATGTTTTAGGCAGTTATCTCTATTTAAATCTACAAGATTTTTCCTCAAAATACATCTAGAGATTCTCCCACAAATATTCTAAACATTTTTCTCGAAAATGTTCAGAGATTTTCAGGATTTAACTCCCTTTAACATTCTGCCAAGGATTATTTCCGGAATTCTTTAGAAATTTCCCTAAAAATACTTCCAGTAACTCACTTCGAAATTATCACAGGGAATGCATGCGGAATTCTTCCATGGGTTCTCTTTGGAACTCTTTTGTTAACATTTATCCTAGAACTTTTTCAAGCATTTATCCTGGAATTCTCGTAAAGATTCATCCCAGGTTAATGTGTAAAAATTGCTCCGGAATTATAACATTTCTTGCGTTTAGTAAACAACAAAAGCAACCGAAAATGATGTACTGGCCAAGTTATTAACCAAAGAGAAAATCAATGAAGAGAAATCGATCATTGTAGATACGCCCGTATGATACTGAGCGCGAAATTTATGCTTTTGGAATTTCTCAAAAAGTTCTTTACAAAAACTTTCTGTAGATTTCTCGCACAGATTCCTACCATCCGGAATTCTTTCAGGGTCATCTTCCGGAATAATTCAAATAAAATCTCCCAGAGTTTTTCATAGTATTAATCCTATTTTCAGAGGCATTTACCGCAAATCTTCTACAGATTTCTGATGAACTTTTTCCATGATTTTCCAATGTTTTTTACGACATTGTACCAAGGGTTACATTCGAAGATTTTCCATATGCTCTAACCAGATTTCTCCTAAATGCTTGTTCCGAATTTCTTTCCTGAAGTCTTTCTAGAATTCTTTCGGGAAATCTTTAAGAAGGATTTCTACCGGAATTCTTTCAAGTATTCCTCTCGAAATTGATCATGGCATTATTCACAGGAGTCTTTATGGAAATCCTCCAAACTGGCTCGGCCGTTCTGCTGCTGCTGGTCCATTGCATACTCACACATGCAGTTTCGAAAATTATCGGAACATATTTTCAATATTTTGGAAAATTATCCACAGTCAACACAATTTCAAATATTTTTCGGAATCCAGTTGAAGAAAATATGGAGAAAGTTCGAACTCATTACTTTGAGGAAATTCACATGGTATCAATATTTTTGGGATTAATTTATTTACTGGCCCAAAATTGAAAAAATAGGGATGAATTCAGAGTAAACAATCTTGAATCATATAAAAATGTTGTTCATTTATGCTTCTGTGGAAAACAAAAATCATTAACTCAACTAAATAATTTGCATTCACTAAGGAGTAATATTGGAAAAAAATATAATTGTCGTTAAATAATATTTCAGAGGACCATATTATAATTTATTACCAATTTGCTGGTCACTAATAGGAGAGCCAAAAAAAAAGGACATGTCCTCCCAAAGGATACTTGTCCTATCCATTCCTCGTGCTTTTGAATCAAGTAAATACAGCTAAATCGCGGCTATTCATTGCATTTATATTATACTGTGTTAAGATTTGGGGAAAATCAATAAAAATATAATCGATTATTAGGACTAATCGATTAATTATAGCCGATTAATCGATACCGGTAATCGACAAGACATAAGCATAATCGATTACAGATTAATCGATTATTTGAAATTTTGCGACATCACTACTCTGGGTAATCCTCCGGGAAGTGCTCTAGGAGTTCCTCCAGGAATTCCACCAGGCGTTTCACAACGAGTTCGTCTATGAATTCCTCCGGGAATTTCTTTAGGAGCTTCTTCAAAAATTCTCATAAGGGTTCCTCCAGGCATTCTTCCAGGAGTTCCTGCGGGAATCCGTCTAGGAGTTCTACCAAGAGTTTCTCTGGAATATCATCACGAGTTTGTCTATGAAATCCTCCGGGACTTTATCTAGGAGTTCCTCCGAGAATTCCTCTAGGAGTTCCTCCGGAAATTTCTCTGGGAGTTCTTTCGGGGATTCCTGTAGGAGTTCCTTCGGGAATGCCTCTATGAGTTTCTCTGCGAGTTCGTCTATGAATTCCTCCGGAAATTTCTCTAGAGGTTCTTCCAGGTATTCCACCAGGAGATCCTCCGGGAATCCGTCTAAAAGTTCTACCAAGAGTTCCTCTGTAATATTATCACGAATTTGTCTATGGAACCCTCCGGAACTTGCTCTAGGAGTTCCTCCGAAAATTCCTTTAGGAGTACCTCCGGGAATTTCTCTGGGAGTTCTTTCGGGAATTCCTGTAGGAGTTCCTTCGAGAATACCTCTAAGAGTTTCTCTTGTAATTCCTATAGAAGTTTCTCCGGTCAGTTCTCTAGGAGTTCCTCTGAGAATTCTTCTAGGATTTCCTCCAGGAATGCCTCTAGAAGTTCTTTTAGAAATTCCTCTAGGAGTTTCTCCAGGAATTGCTCTGGTTAATCCTCCGGGAAGTGCTCTAGGAGTTCCTCCAGGAATTCCACTAGGCGTTTCACTACGAGTTCGTCTATGAATTCTTCCGGGAATTTCTTTATGAACTTCTTCAAAAATTCTCATAAGGGTTCCTCCAGGCATTCCTCCGGGAGTTCTTCTGGGAATCCGTCTAGGAGTTCTACCAAGAGTTTCTCTGAAATCACGAGTTTGTCTATGAAATCCTCCGGGACTTGCTCTAGGAGTTCCTCCGAGAATTTCTCTAGGATTTCCTTCGGGAATTCCTCTAGGATTTCCTTCGGAAATTCCAGTAGAAGTTCCTTGGGGAATACCTTTAAGAGCTTCTCCGGGAATTCAACTTTCATCGCGAATTCATATATGAATTCACTTAGGAGTTTTTCTGGGAATTCCATCAGAAGTTCCGCCTGGTATTCCTTCAGGAATTCCGGCGGAAATCCCTTCAGAAATTTCTCTAAGGATCCCTTCAGGAGTTCTTCCGGGAGCTAGAGGAACTCATGAAGAAATTTCCGGAGGAACTCCTGAAGAACAACTTCTAACAAGCTGCTTAGCTCATAAAGTACTCTTTTATCTGAAATTTTATTACTCGGGTATGCCATGCGATTCTCCTATGTGTTGTCTACTCCTATGTGTTTAAAACCTTTTGTATACTCTTCAAGGCTGTGATAAAATCTCCTACTAACCCATCACACCCCATTTTTATCATTGTTTTTTTTTATTATTTTCATCCTTCATATAAATATTACTTCCATATCGTATAGACTTCGTTAGACTTTCTTATCCCTTCTTCTGTTCTGTGTTTCTTTTTATTCATTCTTTTGTTTTGTCTTCTTGTCGTTTTTACATACATATTTACAACGTTTCTTCTTTTCCTTGTTTCCAGATTTAACTAATTGCTCGTTTCTTCATATCCATATTTCTCTCTCTCTCTCTCGTTCTCGCTCGTTGTATTCAAGCATCTCTCTTGCTCTCTTTCCTCATCTCTTCTATCATGCGCGCGTGCGTTTCCCTGCGTTCCGCTTCAACTAATAAATGCACACAGTATGTACCTAGTTTTGTTTCACACACCACAAAACTGGCTGCTTTTTCCGTTTCTTGTGTTGTTGTTGTTGTATATCTATTGCAAAAGAAAAACAATTGAAAAGAAACAAAATTGGACCTATGGCAAAAGATAATTAATACCTTGTTGATCAGGCTATTGCGCTAGTTGTAGTTGGTTGCGTAGGGAAAATGGCGCCGAGCGCCATTTTCCTGTTCGCAGGCTATGTGAGTTAATTACGTTTTCTGCTGAATGTTGTTTTTTTTTTGTGGATGTAACGGGTTTCAAACCTAAGTTTCAGTCACACTTTTTCCGTTGGATCTAACTTCATTTTGGGGTTCATCCTTTATAACGTCTACATAACCTTTACGTAACGTAAATCCAACAGGAAAAACTCCACTGAAACAAAACTTCAAACCCGTTCAATGTGTTAGTGTCACCGTGATGTAACACCACGGTTGCTCTGCTATAAATCTCTAATATAAGTAGTAGTTTTTCGATTGACCTGATTCGGTTGTTGCTTTTGCTGCTGTTGTGTGAGTGTGTGTGCTTTGCTTTGAGTTACGTAGTAGTTGCGTTTACAAAAATTAGTCCGTTTTTCCTCCGTTGTGAGTTGCGTGCCCCGAAACGAGGGCTTCCTATTGTAGTTTTTTTTTCTGTTTGTTTGCTATTGTAGTTGATCAATTCAGTTCCGTTGTGAGAAAAGAAAAAGAAATTTTTTTTGCCTAAGCTCTGCTTGGTTGGGAAACATTCACTTCATCATCACATAAAAATAGCTTGATGTTTTCCTTCAGTGTATGTGTACGCTCGTTCTCTCTCTCTCTATCTTTCTCTCACTTTCAAACGTGATTTTTTAGATTTGTTTTTTGTTTTCATAATATGATACTCTTGATAATTTTTTGTTAAACCGATTGCTTCACATTTTTTGTCCATTTTTGTATTCTGGATGTATATAACTTGGTTTTTAGCTAGCTCAAAACACATGAAAAATTATTGAATTTTTATACTCTCACTGTTTTTCTTTTTTTTTTTATTATATCTCCCTATCTTTTCTTAGATGAATTTCTTCGATAAAAGTTATGTCGTTACTGGGGGATGACAGGACGAGGCGGGGTGTGATTGTGATCCGTTTCTAGTTGCTTTGGGGTCCATCGAGGGACGATTCATGCTTGCTTTGCTGCTGTAACTTCTATACGACCGGATTTGGTCGTATAGCAGTCGCGACAACTTCCTTAAAGCAAGAAGCGCCATTCGGGATACATTTTTCCACACGAAATGTTAATCAAATTGAAAGCTCTAAGCGTCGAAATGTACAGGCTATAATTGGGACTAACGTTTCCAAATTTAAGGTACAATATATCTACAAAGTAGCTGGGAAAAGTTTTGTACAAGTTCCAAAAAAGTTACTTAAACGTCAGGATTTCTTAAAAACAGCGCAATGAAACTCGCGTAACGTACTTTTCTCCTAATGTGGCTCGATAAATTACCATTTGGAATTTGTGGGGGGCGCATGACGGCTATAACAATTTACAAACACTTAGAAAAAAGATCGACTCTGATTTGCTGCTATAATGGCGTGAACGTTTTGATTCAGTGTTTTTGCCCTCTCGATACAAAGCTTACCAATATCTCTCTCTCCGCACCGTATATGTATAAATATAAACTTCTAACTAGTACTACTACTGCTACTGGCTACCAATATACACCGATGGGTTACCGGATGGTGGATGCTGCTGCTGCGGAGGGATGCTACAACAAGGACAATGAGTGGGGTTGGGGAGGGGTTGCGAAATTCGTTGAAATGTACGCGAAAATGTGGCTACTGTTTCTGTTCAGTGTTCAGTTTGTTTAACAAAGCGCGAAAAAACGGATGGATAGTTTTCTTAACTCTATAATCATGATTTGCTTTCTTTTTACTGTCTCTTTTTGTTTTTTTTTACATCTAGTGAAGTTTCATTTTAAATGCTTCTGGATTCTAGTTTGTATTTATATAAAAGTTTTTTTTTGTGTATTTTTCTCTAATCCTTCTTCTTTTTGTATGCGAATTACTTTGTCTTTTTTGATCATCTCACACAGTTTTTCGAAAACCTTTTTTTACTTGTTTTGGGGATTGGATTGAGACATCACTTTCTCTAGATGCTTTCCATTGTTTGTGTAATTACTTCTTCTTTCGTGTCCCATTTTTTCGTGAGTGTATTGCTATAAATTACAGTCTTATCAAATATTGGCGTATTTTCATGTTGTTTCGTTTCAGTGCTTCCACTCGGAAACATTCGTCCTCTGATTTTTCTTTTCTTCTATCAATTTCGCTGATTCAAACGATTTCAGCCAAGCAATGGTTGAATTCCGACGGTTCGATCTTTGATTTGGAGTATTTTTCAACCTTACGTTTTTAAACACCCTGAAGAAGACCGAAAGCCGACCATCGAAACGTCAAACGTTGAATTTTGCCGCAAACGGAATCGATTTTCACAATTTTTTCTCGGAAATTCACTTTTTTGTTTGTTGTTTTCTTTTTTTAATATCTAGCTAATATACAGACAACTGAAGAAGAATTTTTTAGTTTTATTATTGATTTACCAATTGTTACACATTGTATTTTTCGATAACTTTTTTTCACTTTTTTGATATGGATACTTCTATTACCATGGACGAAGAAAATTATTGTTCTTTAATTTATTTGGAGTTGCTGCTTTTTACTCTTTTCTATTTTTTTTCTTTTGTTTCAGATTGTTATTCATTTTTGTTTATTTTTCTCCTTCCACTGTAGGCTTTGTACAGGTGACGCACATAACAAGCGTGAATCATGTAAGCCGATTGTGTTGTGTTAGTTTTTAACAGCCCAAGCATTTTTTTATGTTCATCAAAAGATTAGGTGTTTTTTACGACACTTGGACAAATTCCGAACTAAAAAATAAAAAAAAACTGCAATGAAATAATGAGTTACTTCAAAACCAAATTTTTGAACGAAAATTTAAAAATATATGAAAAATATAAAATAAAATAAAAACTACTATCTAAAGAAAACTACATGGTAGCGAGTGAAAACAGACGCAGGTATTCAATCTGAACTGAAAAGATAATAATAATTTTGACTAGCCACTTACAATACAGTAGATGAGGCTTTCATATCTCTAGATACGCAAACGGCGGGGAATGGCTCAACCAACAGTTACTTCGAGACGAAGTGCATGATTGCAAGTAGAAACAGAGTCAAGTCTATTGGTGTAGTTTTGTGACAGTACCTAATGGTGATCTGTGTAACACTATGATGACGATGACGACAATGAAAGACTTGACCATTTTGTTTGCGAGTTGAAGTACATGGTTGCAGGTGGAGACTGAGGTGGTAGTACCAACCACTAACTTGGTACACGGTAGTAAATAACGACAGAGGCAGTCTTTGTGATGTCGTTGCTGCGAGAGTGCTTGACCGACCAAGGTATATTTTAAGTTGAAGGGACACGGCTTGAGTCTGAGGTCACTTTGCCTCTTTGCGAGTAGAAACCGAGGCAAGCGAAGTGGCCTAGGTAGATACTTGCGCAAAATGGGATTGAAGTAACAGAAGCCTAGGAGGAGCTGAAAATAACTAAGTAACTTCTAATGAAGTTCTACAACTACATGGTGGCAGGTAGAAACCAAGGCAGGCCTAGCTGTTGGTGTAATGCCTTTTATTGGTCAGTTCAGGCGTGTTCTTGCGATGAACAAGCTGGTTGATGGAACGGAAATCAAGATCACTGAGCATCCGACGATGAACCAACGTATGTGTGTTGTCTCCAACGGCGACGTCACAAGGCCAAATTTCCCTAGCCCATTTTGATGAGTTCAGTTCTGATACCATCCTTCCCAGCTAACTTACTGTTCTTGATCTGCTGGATAGCATCCTTAGCTTCCCTCAATGTTGGAGTTGGCTCGTTGATGCCCCCTGTTGAGCTGACGTAGTCAGTTCTTTCGCCTTGGTGCTCCCAGTCTGCGCTCTCCACACCATTCAGATGCTCATCCAAGTGCTGCTTCCACTGTTCGATCACCTCTCGTTCGTCTGTCAAGATGCTCCCGTTTTTACCCCTCACACTCCGCTTCTTCCAGGTGGCGCTTTCTCTCCCGAAAGAGACGGTCCTGCTGTTTCCGCTTCTGTTTGTATCGTTCCACGTTCTGCCGAGTTCCATGCTGCAACATTACCGCATGCACTGCATTCTTCTCCTCCAAAATCGCTCTGCACTCCTCGTCGAACCATTCGTCCCATCGACTCCGTTCCACGTTCCCGGTGGTGCCTCGGCTGTTTTAACTGTACTCCAAGACTCCTCGAGCCCACCCTCGTCTGGCAACGCTGCCACGAGATTCTTCGCGTATACTGAGGCGTTGCTCATTAGTCGCTCAAGATTGTACCGATAATATCGGAGAAGTTCCATCCGTCAACCAGTCCAACATGGTCGATTTGCGAATCTGTCTGCCGAAGAACTGGGAAGATGTGTCAATAGCCAATTTTAGTGACTGCAGAAGATGTTTCAGAAACCATACCATCGGATCCAACAACCCAAAAGCTGTGAAACTTGCTAACACAAGTGAAACGGGTACTTCAACACAGATCACCGGTAAACTACCACTGAAGAAAAAACAGGATCGTCAACGGATTCCTCGTCCAATCCCTCCAATGCCAAGCGGAGCTCAAAGTCCTGCAAAGGCAAAGGTGGCAGCAGTTGTGCTTATTCTGCGACTGGAGTGATGTGACACAAGTCGGAGTCATATTTCGAGATGAGAAATCTCGACTCGAATGAGATGACTCGCCGTGTAAATCAAATGGGGGTCACCTCATTCGAGTCGAGATTTCACACCTCGATCTGCAGCTCGAGCTGGGTCACGTCACTCCACTTGTAGAATGAGAATGACCTATGATCCGCAGAGTATGATAGGCGTGACTAGTGACCACAATATCAATGGAGCAAGTGTCAACTCCAGTGAATGCCTGCTATCGGTTCTTCCACTGCAAGCGACTCGTCCATCACCGGTAAACCGTAAACGACTACTGGAGAAACAGGATCCCCAACGGATTTCACCTCCTACCCCACGAAGGCCAAGCGGAACTCTAAGTCCCACAAAGGCAAAGTTGACGGCAGTCCGAAATTTGAACTACATTCAGTCCTTCCGAACGACCTATGCACTATACGTTAACGTTTATGTTAATAACTTGAACGTGTTGACTGAGTGTAGTAACAACCTACCCGAAAAAAAACTACAACACTAAGTAATTGGAAGGGAGTTAGAGGTAACAGAGGCTTTGAGAGCAGCCAGGGCCTTGCACCACTGCGGACGTTACACCTCATCCGGAACTGATGAACAACCTCTGGCATTCTGACGGAACTCTTGCCTCTGGGACGCATATTCCCCGTGTAGTCAGGGCCCGTTGTCGATGTGGAAGTTCTGGCCGTACCAAAGAGACGGACAAAGACGCCAGGCCTCTTTTCCTGTTGACTATGGGGTAGCTAAGTCATAAGACGCGTCCAGGGGAAACCAAACCAGTATTGGCACTGTGGGATAAACTTGGAGCGTTCAATTCTCCAAAGGACGTGGGAACAAAGATCCTTCAAAATAGAAACCCCCGTAGATCCTGTCAAAAACTGGTTCTTGAGCACCACCGCCTCCAAAACCGTAAAGGTGAACACTAATCTCGGCCCGAAAAAGCAAGGCCCAGATATCCAGGGCATATCAACCACCGGTGCATTCTGGGCGACCTCCTCCACACAGTTGTACAGGGATAGCTTTGTTCACCTGAATCAGCCGTACATAATGTACATACAGCTAAACCAAAATCAACGACGCTACTACAAAAACTCAATCCAGCCTCATATATCTGACAGTACGAATCTCTGCCTCTTCCGAGAAGAAGTGTACTATGGACACAAAACTACCACAGCAAACCCCAGACAATACCTCCAACCACAATGCCACAAGACGCCGCCTGAATAGGTATTCCAAAAATCCCAACCCGGGCTGTAAGTCTCAGTCACAGTCGTAGCCCACATAGGGTCATAGCCTAGTAATGGAACATAAACAGCCTCGTCTATAATCTACCAGACATGGAGATCCTCCTGATTACGCGGATTCCCACGGTTATAGCTCTACAGAAGATCCACCAGGCAGGAATAGAGCATATGAATCGAACTCTCTACGGTAGCTACAGATGGTATGCTAAGATGCCGAGAAGAACGTCTAATACTCCGTCGCTTCTTGGAATAGCTGCGGAACTGTCCTCAGAAAGGATAGATCTAGAAACTGACCTCTCCATAATGGAGGTGAGAACAACATGGCCTTTCCCCCTCCATCGATCTCGTCAATATATCTGTTGGACGGGAACCTGTCTGATCGACGAAACTCTGAAGAATATTCCTGAACGCAGGTCGCAGGCTGCTCCTCGGTGTTGTCAACGGCCATCATCGGACATGGGGAAGCCGGCGATCAAACCCCCGGGGCTCTATCCGGGTCAATGCTGCCAACAAACATGGACTCACTAGCTTGAACGACAGTTCAAACACGTTCTATCGAACCAAACGTACAGTAAGAACGAGGATAATATCGTAGAATCGGCCAATAATGGTGTCACAGAGGCTAGATATATGAAAAATTGACATAGCAGATCCGAACCCGGAAGGAAGTGACTATCGACCAATCTTGGTCGCCCTACTAGCGGGAAACATCGTCCCTACCCCTAGTGCCTCCATAAGGCACGGGTGAAAATTAAACCAGGCAGACTGAACCAGCTTCCAAGCGCAGGTGAAGTCCGGATTGGTAACAACGTTGCGGAAAACATCTTGATCGGTCTGCATCCACTTCTAACCCATAATTATGAAGATCTACATGGTGGCGGTTAGAAACTGAAGCAGTGCAGAGAACTTCCAGTGAATTCCTCCAATTCCTGTGGCTGAATGATAGAAGATGCGATGTTATTTACGTGCGATCCAGCAGTGTCAAGCAATCCTCGAGTTCAACGAACGAGTCTTCTGCATCTTGCACCATACGCAGACTCTCCTGATCATCTTCATCTCCGCTCGCAGAGTTTTTACCTACACTGAACGAAAACCCCCGCCGTACGAAGAATGATTCTTCATTCAATGCGATACAGATTCGCAGAATCGGATTTTTGAATGATTTCACAGCAGAATGTTTTACTGCCTACAACTAAATTGTAATCATGTTGATTTAAAACTAAAATTGACACAATAACTAAATGATTTTTTGCTTGGGGATTGTTGTGAATGATTATCGTCACAAAATCATCGGAAAGCATTTACTGCCGTGCCTCATACCGAAAATCATCCCATCACCAAACGAAAATCCCCGCAGCCAAACGAATGAATCATCGTTCAGCCATGTGATCAATCGCTGATCCCTGAAACTGAATGACAATCTTGATTGAATGATTTTCAAAACAATAATGATGGAATTTTGTTTATCTTTGGTATGATATGAGATTTGAAACAAGCTGAATATATTTCATGTTATCCCCATTCCGATTATCATTCTATTTTTGATTTAGGGAATCGCGCTACTTGGGCGGTGGCTTCTATATTCGTCTGTTTTCCACTATAACTCAGTCAATCTTGAACCAATTGACACAATTCTTGGAATGCGGTGAGATAGGTATAGTATCTACCCGTGTACAAAATTTCAAGTCAATCGGTTCAAAATTGACCGAGTTACAGTGGAAAACAGACGAAAATAACAGACGAAGAAAACCACCGCCCAAGTAGCGCGATACCCTACCTTTCATTTAGCTGTTGGTGCGCTATTTGCATTCGCAAAAAATGGTGCCGATCGGAGTATTTCTTTTACTTTGCAGGGAAAAAAGACTCGCGGAGGAAATATTAAGTGTTTAACCAGCCAAATATGTACTCTTAGGCCACAAGAATGAACCGCCTGATGTTTATTCTACGACGTTTCGGTAAGTTCCCCTGGATTGTTTTTTATTGTAATAATGATAATTGTTTTATTCTTTTCAGAGAATCTCAGTGCGAAGCCGTTTCAAGCAGCATCGGTTTGTGCAGGAAGGAGGATTATGGCGTGAAAATGACAGCGGTGATGCGGCAATTTGATTTGTGAAATATCGTTATTTGTAAAGAGTAGTCAAATACAAAGTTAATTTCTGAAACATATTTGCTGTATACATTTTTTTCATAAATTCTGGCAAAATCTAATATCACAGCCGTTCCAACTAATTTGAGTAAAAATCACTTCATTTGATGTGTCACTCAAATTAGTTGAAATGGTTGTGATATTAGTTTTTGCCAGAATTTTTCAAAATTATTGAATCCACAAGTGAATAACTCCCATATAAATAATATTTGATTTCGTAATTATTTTCATTCATTTCGCATCCGCTGTATTGAACGAGTTTTGTATGACCATCATCCATATCTAGATTTGTTTTGATTTTGAATTGTATGAGTATAATTCTAACTTTGAATGATTTTCATAGCGTCTGTTTTGATTCTGTCAAATCGGCAGTTGAATGAGAGCCTTCTTCAAATCATCTGATATTAGGCATGGGGCTCGGATGAGGCAATTTTCATTCAATTTTTGGCGGGGATTTTTGTTCAGTGTAGGAGCGAGCGCTGAATTTCGTTGACTGCGGTGTCCGTGTTGCCATAAGCTACACGCTTATACTAGTGCGCCTCTTTGCCTTCCATTCGTAGTACATCTTCGGCGTCTAGCGTCACCTCCGGCGACGAGCTCAAGCTATAGAAACTTATGATCTGGTCCACTTGCTGCTGCTAGTAACACGGCAGCTTCTGGTTCTTCGCCAATGTGTCGATTTCATCTGCAAAGCAATCAGTTTGGGTCGAGCTCCGTACTCCTCTCGCATCAGCGGGATTAGCTTCTTCACTCGTTCAATCTTCTTGACTACGCTTCTTATCTTTGCAGAGGCCGGTACGGATTTGATCTCTTGCTTTCTTCTACAGTTTAGCGCAAATCGTTAGACGTGTCCGTACTATGACCTTAAGTACTCATCGAAAACCGCAGCGGGTCCACCATCGAATCGATAACTGGAATCGCCTCGAGTCAGGTCAAACAGAGGTGCAACGCTGCATCACCGTCAACGAAATCGACTCACCAACTAAATTCGACAGCCTTGATCTTTGTACTGTAGTTGTGTTGCAACGGCGCTACCTTCGACCTCGCCTTCATAAGCGAACGTCCATGATTCAAAGCAAATGTACGATACGACACCTTACGTGTCCTGACTTGTGTCTACGGAGCAATTGTACCACTCCAGTGGTAATACTTCTCCATGCACAGTTCATCGATGCACTGGTCCCACTCACATCCGGTACGCCACAGGTCCTAAATCAGCAGTTTTCAGTAGAAGGTGAATACGGACAGCATCCTTAACGTGCCGAAAGAGCTCATCACACAGCTTAAACGAATCCTCTTGGTAGGCTGATTCTCTCCACACAGGAAGCTTGATAGAAAACGAGAACTCGTCGCTAACCGGGCTCCAAACAATCCCCAGTACTCTTTCAGTTCCGCAATCCTTATCCTTGCTGAACCGTACACATTGATCCACCTTTCGTTGTTCCATAGACACCAGAAACTCCAGGAAAACGGAATAGAAACTTTTGCGCTCTCTTGGCTTCTTCTGGATTCCGCAGCTGCTTTACATCTACGCCGAAGTTTTTTCTTTGCAGACGGGTTTCAGACGTACCACAACACCTTGCTGCAGTCCAACAACTCTGACTCCGTCGCTTTGCGTGCGTAGCCCTTGACGAGATAGTCGACAGTCATGGAACGGACTTTAGCAAACTGCTCGGAGTTCTTCCTCAGTCTCTTCTCCAAACACATCAGCCGCAGCACAGCTATAGAGTAGCTGTCGGGAAACTCCGGGTTGTTGCCCTCTCTTAAACAGCAAACCCGTATCTTAACGATCGCTGATCCTCCTCATCATCTTCAGAATCTCCATCACATCTGTCATTCGAAAACCGAAATTTCCGGGCAAAACTCATCGGAATTTCCGGGAATTCATTCGAAAATCCGTGGCAAATTCATCCGAGTTTCCGTGGGGAATTCATCCAAATTCATTCGGGTAAAATAGATTTCAATTTCAGTGACAAATTCATTCGAATTTCCGTGGGAAATTCACCCGAATTTCTGATGAAATTCCCCCTGGGCCTTCTTAAAATGTGTTTGTTTTTTATTTTGAAATCGTAAGCCGACGAAGAAGACTTGAAAGAACCTGGCTTGGAGAAAATCAGAAGTAGGTTTCAACAGTACAACTTGCACGAATACTGAAAAAGCCTTTAAAAAAGCAATGGTTTTGATTGCAAGGCTACACGGTCACCGATAGAGACAGAAGCAGACCTCTGGCTGACGTAATTCTGCCTGAAAAGGACATGTACATGCAAGGATGGGAACACTCACTTGCAGAGAGTTACACTCACTTGATGTTTTCTCAGCTCAGAAGCATGCAATCAAGAAATGATGTATGGACGACTTTTGCCTTGTGGTTTTGTCTAATAGAGTAGGGGTCGCACACGCATACCGAAGTCGTGAAGGAGCTGCGAAGGCAACTCTCCACGAGGTGAATGTAAATTACACTCACCTCGTGGAGAGTCGCCTTCACAGCTCTGTCACGACTTTGATATGCATGTGCGACCTCTACTCTATTCGGCAAACTTTTAGACAAATCCACAAGGTAAAAGTCGTCCATACACCAATTCTTGATTGCATGCTTCTGAGCTGAGAAAACATGAAGTGAGTGTAACTCTCTGCAAGTGAGTGTTCCCATCCCTGTGTACATGAAGTTGTCTAACACTGCAGGCCAGTAGAACCAGCTTTCGTTTCTGAGAATTGTGAGATCGCCATCGCGATCAATAGATGCACCGTCACATGTAGAGACCAAGGTTGTTAACTTTCACATACCCGAACCCCGACAACTCGTTTTGAAAATGCAGGCATTTCGTCAATTTTCATCCGATTTTTTTGAAGTCTCCCTTAATCGATCATAAATTGGTCCAAGTTTATTACACTCAAGTGGTCATGTACATACGCGCCAACTTGTGACGTAGTTGGGGGGGGCGAAGCCTCTCAAAATCAATGAAATTCGAAAAATATCGACGCAATTCATCTTGTTTAGGCATATTCACGTGAAAACTAGTGCATTGAGCTGAAAAAAGTTGAATATAGTCCAATTTTGGAGAGCTTCGCCCCCCCAACTACGTCACAAGTTGGCGCCTATGGTCATGTAATATCCGGAACCTTTCCGGAGATATTCTGGATTGTACTGGGGTCAGGGTGTGGGGGAGTTGTCTGTTTTGCCAAATGACCCAAAGTGATTATTTCGTATGTTATTATGTTTGAGAGGCCCTCGCGGAACCTGTTTCAGGTGTTCCGGAGCGGCCATATCAGTTGCTTCATACTTCAATCAATTTTTTCAGCCCCATTCTCTTGAAATCATGAAGTTTGATATGTAGCACGACATGTTTTGGATGAAAATTAGAAGTGACCCCAATGAGGCCCCCGCGGAACCTGTGACGGTGATCCGGATGGGTCAACTTATTCAAATCTGCTTATCGCAGTTGTGTTTTATTGTTCGCAATGAAAATTCCGCTGAAAAACGATGGTTCAAACACAATAACACACGAAATAATCATTTTTAGCCATTTCGGCTCCCTCCCTGACCCCAATACAATCCGGAATATCTCCGGAATGGTGCCGGATATTGCATGGCCACTTGGGTGTAACAAATTTGCACCAATTTATGATCGATTGAGGGCGACTTTAAAAAAGTTGGATGAAAATTGACGAAATGCCAGCATTTTGAAACTGAGATGTTGGAGGGCGGGTACGTGAAGGTTAATCGATAAATTATCGTTATCGCCGATAAAGTTAACGTCTGTTATCGTTTATCGTCGATAATGATAACGTCTTCAGAATAGAGACAGAGTCTGATCTGTGAATGGTGCTTGTGTTTTCAAGTTTTCCCACTCTGCCAGACATTAAGGAAGCTTCAAATTCAACCAAGGGGAAGATAAATTTGATAAACTTAACCAGTAGTTCAAAAAGATAGTGTACCTGATTGCAGGAAGGGACAGAGGCAGATCCAGTTGAGTTTATATTATGACAGTTGTTCAGCAGGACAAACAGATGATTTCGATGCTGTGAAAGTGCGTGATGAATGTGTATTTAAGGATTATTTTCAAAAGGCTTTTATTTATGAAGAGTGAGAATTCTGACAATAAGTCTGCTGTCTTATAAAGAGAAAGCCGACGACGACAGTCTTTAACAAAGATCGGCTTCTCTCCAAGATTTTTGTATAATTACATTAAGCACATTCATTGTCTAGTAGAGTTGATATTGTGATGTGGGCAGTTGATATGGCGTTCGATTCTCTTAAGATGGACACTTCGATGGTAGGCTATCAACACGGTGCATGGTTGCAAACAAAAACAGAGACACCTTCAATTATGGTGACGCTGTGTTCAGGTTTGATTAAGAAGTGTTCGATTTAGTAGATGTTAGCTCCACTAAAGAGGGACAGGAAAACTGCAATGTTTACATTACGAAGAATATGATTGCAGGTAAAGACCGAGGCACCCTCAATTTTGGAACAACTACATTACTTGAAGAAGATGGTTGTACCAATTCACCATTCCTCTGCAGAAATACATTTATCTATGATAGATTTTGACCATTACACCAAAGGACTGTGACGAGGAAGACCAAAACGGAGATAGATTTAATGAGAGCTTGGTTGCAAATAGAGACAATGGTAACTACTCTGCCTATAGTGTGGAGTTACTATTGTGATTCTTTATGATATTGCTGGGAAATTAACTCTCTAGAGAAGGAAAGTTCATATGCAGTTCGCTTCTCTAAAGATGAAGCATCCGACGGATAGGCCCAACCATTAACACGCCTATATGGTTGCGACTATAAACAAAGCAGGCCCACGCTTTCTTACCGCTTTGGTGCAGCTGAATGGTATAGTGTTAGGTGACCATTAGTTCAACAGTTAGACGAACCTGGTTGCAGATAGAGACAGAAGCAGGTCGCGTAATTTTGGTACTGTGAAACTGAGAAGTTTTGGTTTCTGAAGAGAGGGACTTCTATGAAGAAGGAGCCGAATACCATAAATTTAACCATCAAATCTGCGGCATCGTTACATGCAGAGACGAAGGAAGTTTATTGAAATTGGTGCTGTGGTTATTCGGGACAAGGATGTGAAAGCTGTTCAGCAGTGAACAGTTGAACAGTTGAAGCATAACTGTTGACACAGTACATGACTGCAAGTGAAAGCCGAGGCAGACCTAGTTATGTTATGATAAAATTTTAAGGGGAAGTGCTAGGATTAGCGAGTCCTTGTTTCTCTGAAGAGTGGGTAACAATTAGCTGACCGTTAGTTCGATCAAGACGAAATATATCGTTGCCAGTAATATAGACCGAGACAGACCTTACGATGATGGCTACTGATGGCAATGTATCAGTGCTCAATGAGAAAATGTTCGCAGTTGTTCAACATTTGAGAGAGGCAGCCGGTTCTAACGAAAAGTAAAACGACGGTAATTGGTAGGGTCATAAACTTCACCTAGATGAATTACATGATTGCGAGTGGATACAGAGGCAAACCCAGTGACGTGTAGAGTCAGAAACCATTGGCATATAGATGAAGTTATTGAAAAATGTTGGGTACTTTCGGGCTTCTCTGATGAGAGAAACAATGATACAATGACTGAAAATCCCTATGCCAAGACGATCACATGGTTGTGGATAGAGGCATAAGCAGACATGTTGCTACTATGGGTGATTGCTGAGGATATTTTTCTGAAGTCACTGTCCATTGAACGATAGTTGATCAGAAAAAGGCGTTTCTTTCAATTCAAGAGAATACGTTCAATCAACAATTCCTTCCAAAGTAGATGGTTGCGGGTAGAAACAGAGGTTATAGTGGTATAGTGGTTTTGATAATGGTGGTAGTGTTTCAACTTATTCCACAGTGAAGACAGAGGCAGACCAAGTTTTGCTTTACCACTGCGTGATGCGGTTGAAATTGAAGTCTTTTGGTTTTCGAAGAGGCGGACTTGGCCCCAAATTTAATCTAGACAAAGTACCTAGTTGCAGTAGATACAGAGGCTTGTGATATTGGCGACTATCGTTGTGATAAATTATCAGTTTTAAGGGCAAACTTATAATAATCAGCGAACAGAAACATACGATAAACATAACTAAAGGATGATTTTCTTTCCTACAGTATCTACTAAAGCTAGGTAAGAACTAAAATAAAACAAAACATAAAATTCTAATCTCACTGTTCAATTTATTTACCAAACAAAGGGCAGTGGCGCTAGATTGTACAAAATAAAGCTTACCCATCATCTGCTTTTCGGTTTTTGTGATTAAATTAGAGGCATAAACAGCATTACTAACTAGCAATAAAATAAAAGGAAAGTAGAGTGAAATTACATATATTCACAAAAGAAAGGGTAGGACAGGTAAGTGACTGATTCTCACAAAAAAAGCATAATAAACAAAAAATTACATTCTTCATACCCAAATAAAAAAGGTAAAATTCTAATATACACAGTCCTTTTCGAAACGCTCAGTCGTACGACGCCAAAGGGGCGCTTACATCGTTTTAAAACAAACAAAAAACCTAAAACGAAAACAAAGACGTAGTCCTACGTCAAAATGCTCCTAGAATGTTTCTCACTGTCTTTCACGTAATCCCGTATCGTTGTAGTTGCTGTCAGCGTTTCTCTCTCGATTCATTGTTTTTCGTTCTGCTTTTCTTCCCTCTATACAATAAGTTATCATCGATAATATCAGTTTGTTGTGTGTGTGTGGTTGTGTGATGATTGCGGTGTTTCAAACTCTCTCTCTCGCATTTCCCGTAACTCACTTTCTACCTATTGCTATTTGTATAAAAAATCACATATTTCCATCCGTTTTATTTCCTCTCCTCTCCAATCGTCTCTCTACTCATGCGCGGTCGCAATTTTCCCCGGAAATGAAACGGAATCAATCGAGGAGTCTCTATATTAAGTAACTATCACTTCAGGAATTAAGTTTAAAAAAAAAAGCTGCTCTACACTGGGCAAAAAGAGTTCACTCGAGTCGCGATACAAATGCCTACTGTGATTTGTAAAAAATGCATCGTTTTTTTTTCTTCTTAATCTCTCTCTTCGTGCACACTGTCCATCGCTCAACCATCTGTCATTCGAGTTTGAGGGGAAAGAAAAATAAAAATCCTAACCTAACTTTCCGAATTGCTCAATAACATTTCTCAACGCAAACTTTCTTCCTAGGTGCTAAAGACGATATATAAACATGTTTTTACAAGTTTTTTTTTTCTCTAAGCAGTCTCCTCTTCTGCCAGTATTGTGGCACTGGGTTTTCACGCGTGCGTGCGTGCGCGCGTTCGCTATTCATGCTCTTTCCTAAAACAATGTGACGCTGCTGTGTGATGGATGAACGGAATGAACTTACGACGAGTTTGAGCCTACTACGACGACGGGTTAAAACTATATATAAATACACACTGAAACAAATGCGGGGGTTGTTTTTATTTCGAACTGGGATCGTTGCCGGTTTCAAACTAGATCCCAACTAGGATCTCGGTAGGTAGGTATGTTGGTAGGTTTCCCGCGGTAGATTGTGATGTCGGGGGCAGTCTCTGTCCTCTGAGTTCCTCTCTTGGGCTTGGGGCCTACCGCGCCCCGCCACTGCTACTCTCAGTTAGATCAAGGGAGGAAAAAGAATGTCCGCGTTCGTTTTTTTTTTTTGTATGAGTTTGTGTGTGTATGTGGAATGAATGGGTTTGTGTGCGATCGGTTCCGATCGCTTAAATTATGGTATCTATCTGTCGCGCTTGGTGTAGAATCTTTTTCTGATGGCCAACCAGCGTGATGCCCATGTCGGACAGCTGCTGAGCGGTTAACCGGGATATCTGCGAGAGGGTAGGCAATAGAGACAACAGAGGACAAAAATTGTTTTAGAATATTTGGATTAATTTTATTTTCAAAAACAAACGCGATATTCGCGATTGGAACAAAATGTGAACTAAAAACAGGAACGTAGTCCTACGTCAAAAATTCTAAACAGCCTGTTAACCGATTTTCGACTTTCATCAGGTGTTGTACACTCATCCTTTTCTTTCACTTCGCTTGAAATGAATATACAGGGATCTGGATTCATCATCCGAATATGCAGAGAAAATTTATCCGAATTTCGGAGGAAAATTCACCCAAAAGAAATTCACCCGAACTTCAAAACGAAATTTACCCAAATTTCAATAGTGAGTTTACTCGAAGGAAATTCATAGAGGAAATTCATCCGAATTTTCAGAGGAAATATATCCGAATATCCTGAGGAAATTCATCCGTATTTCCAAAACAAATTTCCAGGAGGAAATTCCCGATTCTCCAGGAGAAAATTTCCGAATTTCCACAAGAAATTTAAAAGAATTTTCAGAGAAAATTCATCCGAATTTCCAGGGGAAATTAATCCGAATGTCAACAGGCAATTCGTCCGAATTTCCAGAGAAAATTCATCCGAATTTCCAGAGGAACTTCATCCGAATTTCCAGAGGAAATTCATCCGAATTTCCAGAGGAAATTCATCCGAATTTCCAGAGGAAATTCATCCGAATTTCCAGAGGAAATTCATCCGAATTTCCAGAGGAAATTCATCCGAATTTCCAGAGGAAA
The DNA here is from genome assembly GCF_035046485.1 of Aedes albopictus. Lineage (NCBI taxonomy): Eukaryota > Metazoa > Arthropoda > Insecta > Diptera > Culicidae > Aedes > Aedes albopictus. The sequence continues at coordinate 21,349,175 of NC_085136.1, read as the reverse complement.
TTCATCCGAATTTCCAGAGGAAATTCATCCGAATTTCCAGAGGAAATTCATCCGAATTTCCAGAGGAAATTCATCCGAATTTCCAGAGGAAATTCATCCGAATTTCCAGAGGAAATTCATCCGAATTTCCAGAGGAAATTCATCCAAATTTTCAGAGAAAATTCATGCTTATTTCCAGGAGAAATTCATCCGAATTTTCAGAGGCACTAAATTCGAATTTTCAGTCAATTCATCAAAATTTCCAAAGGAAATTGATCCGAATTTCTAGAGGAAATTCAACCGAATTTCCAGAGCAAATTCATCCGAATTTCCGGGGGAAATTCATCCGAATTTCCAGGGGAAATTCCCTCGAATTTCCAGGGGAAATTCCCTCGAATTTCCAGGGGAAATTCCCTCGAATTTCCAGGGGAAATTCCCTCGAATTTCCAGGGGAAATTCCCTCGAATTTCCAGGGGAAATTCCCTCGAATTTCCAGGGGAAGTTCCCTCGAATTTCCAGGGGAAATTCCCTCGAATTTCCAGGGGAAATTCCCTCGAATTTCCAGGGGAAATTCCCTCGAATTTCCAGGGGAAATTCCCTCGAATTTCCAGGGGAAGTTCCCTCGAATTTCCAGGGGAAATTCCCTCGAATTTCCAGGGGAAATTCCCTCGAATTTCCAGGGGAAATTCCCTCGAATTTCCAGGGGAAATTCCCTCGAATTTCCAGGGGAAATTCCCTCGAATTTCCAGGGGAAATTCCCTCGAATTTCCAGGGGAAATTCCCTCGAATTTCCAGGGGAAATTCCCTCGAATTTCCAGGGGAAATTCCCTCGAATTTCCAGGGGAAATTCCCTCGAATTTCCAGGGGAAATTCCCTCGAATTTCCAGGGGAAATTCCCTCGAATTTCCAGGGGAAATTCCCTCGAATTTCCAGGGGAAATTCCCTCGAATTTCCAGGGGAAATTCCCTCGAATTTCCAGGGGAAATTCCCTCGAATTTCCAGGGGAAATTCCCTCGAATTTCCAGGGGAAATTCCCTCGAATTTCCAGGGGAAATTCTCTCGAATTTCCAGGGGAAATTCCCTCGAATTTCCAGGGGAAATTCCCTCGAATTTCCAGGGGAAATTCCCTCGAATTTCCAGGGGAAATTCCCTCGAATTTCCAGGGGAAATTCCCTCGAATTTCCAGGGGAAATTCCCTCGAATTTCCAGGGGAAGTTCCCTCGAATTTCCAGGGGAAATTCCCTCGAATTTCCAGGGGAAATTCCCTCGAATTTCCAGGGGAAATTCCCTCGAATTTCCAGGGGAAATTCCCTCGAATTTCCAGGGGAAATTCCCTCGAATTTCCAGGGGAAATTCCCTCGAATTTCCAGGGGAAATTCCCTCGAATTTCCAGGGGAAATTCCCTCGAATTTCCAGGGGAAATTCCCTCGAATTTCCAGGGGAAATTCCCTCGAATTTCCAGGGGAAATTCCCTCGAATTTCCAGGGGAAATTCCCTCGAATTTCCAAGGGAAATTCCTTCGAATTTCCTGTGGAAATTCCTTCGAATTTCCAGGGGAAATTCCTTCGAATTTCCAGGGGAAATTCCCTCGGATTTTCAGGGAAAATTCCCTCTTATTTCCAGGGGTAATTCCCTCGAATTTCCAGGGGAAATTCCCTCGAATTTCCAGGGGAAATTCCCTCGAATTTCCAGGGAAAATTCCCTCGAATTTCCAGGGGAAATTCCATCGAATTTCCAGGGGAAATTCCCTCGAATTTCCAGGGGTAATTCCCTCGAATTTCCAGGGGAAATTCCCTCGAATTTCCAGGGAAAATTCCGTCGAATTTCCAGGGAAAATTCCCTCGAATTTCCAGGGGAAATTCCATCGAATTTCCAGGGGAAATTCCATCGAATTTCCAGGGGAAATTCCCTCGAATTTCCAGGGGAAATTCCCTCGAATTTCCAGGGGTAATTCCCTCGAATTTCCAGGGGAAATTCCCTCGAATTTCCAGGGGAAATTCCCTCGAATTTCCAGGGGTAATTCCCTCGAATTTCCAGGGGAAATTCCCTCGAATTTCCAGGGAAAATTCCCTCGAATTTCCAGGGGAAATTCCCTCGAATTTCCAAGGGAAATTCCCTCGAATTTCCAAGGGAAATTCCCTCGAATTTCCAGGGGAAATTCCTTCGAATTTTATAGGAGAATTCCCCTCGAATTTCCAGGGGAAATTCCCTCGAATTTCCAGGGGAAATTCCCTCGAATTTCCAGGGGAAATTCCCTCGAATTTCCAGGGGAAATTCCCTCGAATTTCCAGGGGAAATTCCCTCGAATTTCCAGGGGAAATTCCCTCGAATTTCCAGGGGAAATTCCCTCGAATTTCCAGGGGAAATTCCCTCGAATTTCCAGGGGAAATTCCCTCGAATTTCCAGGGGAAATTCCCTCGAATTTCTAGGGGAAATTCCCTCGAATTTCTAGGGGAAATTCCCTCGAATTTCCAGGGGAAATTCCCTCGAATTTCGAGGGGAAATTCCCTCGAATTTCCAGGGGAAATTCCCTCGAATTTCCAGGGGAAATTCCCTCGAATTTCCAGGGGAAATTCCCTCGAATTTCCAGGGGAAATTCCCTCGAATTTCCAGGGGAAATTCCCTCGAATTTCCAGGGGAAATTCCCTCGAATTTCCAGGGGAAATTCCCTCGAATTTCCAGGGGAAATTCCCTCGAAAATTTCCAGGGGAAATTCCCTCGAATTTCCAGGGCAAATTCCCTCGAATTTCCAGGGCAAATTCCCTCGAATTTCCAGGGGTAATTCCCTCGAATTTCCAGGGGAAATTCCCTCGAATTTCCAGGGGAAATTCCCTCGAATTTCCAGGGGAAATTCCCTCGAATTTCCAGGGGAAATTCCCTCGAATTTCCAGGGGAAATTCCCTCGAATTTCCAGGGGAAATTCCCTCGAATTTCCAGGGGAAATTCCCTCGAATTTCCAGGGGAAATTCCCTCGAATTTCCAGAGTAAATTCCCTCGAATTTCCAGGAGAAATTCCCTCGAATTTCCAGGGGAAATTCCCTCGAATTTCCAGGGGAAATTCCCTCGAATTTCCAGGGGAAATTCCCTCAAATTTCTAGTGGAAATTCCCTCGAATTTCCAGGGGAAATTCCCTCGAATTTCCAGGGGAAATTCCCTCGAATTTCCAGGGAAAGTTTTCTCGAATTTCCAGCGGAAATTCCCTCAAATTTCCAGGGGAAATTCCCTCGAATTTCCAGGGGAAATTCCCTCGAATTTCCAGGGGAAATTCCCTCGAATTTCCAGGGGAAATTCCCTCGAATTTCCAGGGGAAATTCCCTCGAATTTCTAGGGGAAATTCCCTAATTTCCAGGGGAAATTCCCTCGAATTTCCAGGGGAAATTCCCTCGAATTTCCAGAGGAAATTCCCTCGAATTTCCAGGAGAAATTCCCTCGAATTTCCAGGAGAAATTCCCTCGAATTTCCAGGGGAAATTCCCTCGAATTTCCAGGGGAAATTCCCTCGAATTTCCAGGGGAAATTCCCTCGAATTTCCAGGGGAAATTCCCTCAAATTTCTGGTGGAAATTCCCTCGAATTTCCAGGGGAAATTCCCTCGAATTTCCAGGGAAAGTTTTCTCGAATTTCCAGCGGAAATTCCCTCAAATTTCCAGGGGAAATTCCCTCGAATTTCCAGGGGAAATTCCCTCGAATTTCCAGGGGAAATTCCCTCGAATTTCCAGGGGAAATTCCCTCGAATTTCCAGGGGAAATTCCCTCGAATTTCCAGGGGAAATTCCCTCGAATTTCCAGGGGAAATTCCCTCGAATTTCCAGGGGAAATTCCCTCGAATTTCCAGGGGAAATTCCCTCGAATTTCCAGGGGAAATTCCCTCGAATTTCCAGGGGAAATTCCCTCGAATTTCCAGGGGAAATTCCCTCGAATTTCCAGGGAAAATTCCGTCGAATTTCCAGGGAAAATTCCCTCGAATTTCCAGGGGAAATTCCATCGAATTTCCAGGGGAAATTCCATCGAATTTCCAGGGGAAATTCCCTCGAATTTCCAGGGGAAATTCCCTCGAATTTCCAGGGGTAATTCCCTCGAATTTCCAGGGGAAATTCCCTCGAATTTCCAGGGGAAATTCCCTCGAATTTCCAGGGGTAATTCCCTCGAATTTCCAGGGGAAATTCCCTCGAATTTCCAGGGGAAATTCCCTCGAATTTCCAGGGAAAATTCCCTCGAATTTCCAGGGGAAATTCCCTCGAATTTCCAAGGGAAATTCCCTCGAATTTCCAAGGGAAATTCCCTCGAATTTCCAGGGGAAATTCCTTCGAATTTTATAGGAGAATTCCCCTCGAATTTCCAGGGGAAATTCCCTCGAATTTCCAGGGGAAATTCCCTCGAATTTCCAGGGGAAATTCCCTCGAATTTCCAGGGGAAATTCCCTCGAATTTCCAGGGGAAATTCCCTCGAATTTCCAGGGGAAATTCCCTCGAATTTCCAGGGGAAATTCCCTCGAATTTCCAGGGGAAATTCCCTCGAATTTCCAGGGGAAATTCCCTCGAATTTCCAGGGGAAATTCCCTCGAATTTCCAGGGGAAATTCCCTCGAATTTCTAGGGGAAATTCCCTCGAATTTCTAGGGGAAATTCCCTCGAATTTCCAGGGGAAATTCCCTCGAATTTCGAGGGGAAATTCCCTCGAATTTCCAGGGGAAATTCCCTCGAATTTCCAGGGGAAATTCCCTCGAATTTCCAGGGGAAATTCCCTCGAATTTCCAGGGGAAATTCCCTCGAATTTCCAGGGGAAATTCCCTCGAATTTCCAGGGGAAATTCCCTCGAATTTCCAGGGGAAATTCCCTCGAATTTCCAGGGGAAATTCCCTCGAAAATTTCCAGGGGAAATTCCCTCGAATTTCCAGGGCAAATTCCCTCGAATTTCCAGGGCAAATTCCCTCGAATTTCCAGGGGTAATTCCCTCGAATTTCCAGGGGAAATTCCCTCGAATTTCCAGGGGAAATTCCCTCGAATTTCCAGGGGAAATTCCCTCGAATTTCCAGGGGAAATTCCCTCGAATTTCCAGGGGAAATTCCCTCGAATTTCCAGGGGAAATTCCCTCGAATTTCCAGGGGAAATTCCCTCGAATTTCCAGGGGAAATTCCCTCGAATTTCCAGGGGAAATTCCCTCGAATTTCCAGAGTAAATTCCCTCGAATTTCCAGGAGAAATTCCCTCGAATTTCCAGGGGAAATTCCCTCGAATTTCCAGGGGAAATTCCCTCGAATTTCCAGGGGAAATTCCCTCAAATTTCTAGTGGAAATTCCCTCGAATTTCCAGGGGAAATTCCCTCGAATTTCCAGGGGAAATTCCCTCGAATTTCCAGGGAAAGTTTTCTCGAATTTCCAGCGGAAATTCCCTCAAATTTCCAGGGGAAATTCCCTCGAATTTCCAGGGGAAATTCCCTCGAATTTCCAGGGGAAATTCCCTCGAATTTCCAGGGGAAATTCCCTCGAATTTCCAGGGGAAATTCCCTCGAATTTCTAGGGGAAATTCCCTAATTTCCAGGGGAAATTCCCTCGAATTTCCAGGGGAAATTCCCTCGAATTTCCAGAGGAAATTCCCTCGAATTTCCAGGAGAAATTCCCTCGAATTTCCAGGAGAAATTCCCTCGAATTTCCAGGGGAAATTCCCTCGAATTTCCAGGGGAAATTCCCTCGAATTTCCAGGGGAAATTCCCTCGAATTTCCAGGGGAAATTCCCTCAAATTTCTGGTGGAAATTCCCTCGAATTTCCAGGGGAAATTCCCTCGAATTTCCAGGGAAAGTTTTCTCGAATTTCCAGCGGAAATTCCCTCAAATTTCCAGGGGAAATTCCCTCGAATTTCCAGGGGAAATTCCCTCGAATTTCCAGGGGAAATTCCCTCGAATTTCCAGGGGAAATTCCCTCGAATTTCCAGGGGAAATTCCCTCGAATTTCCAGGGGAAATTCCCTCGAATTTCCAGGGGAAATTCCCTCGAATTTCCAGGGGAAATTCCCTCGAATTTCCAGGGGAAATTCCCTCGAATTTCCAGGGGAAATTCCCTCGAATTTCCAGGGGAAATTCCCTCGAATTTCCAGGGGAAATTCCCTCGAATTTCCAGGGGAAATTCCCTCGAATTTCCAGAGGAAATTCCCTCGAATTTCCAGGGGAAATTCCCTCGAATTTCCAGGGGAAATTCCCACGAATTTCCAGGGGAAATTCCCACGAATTTCCAGGGGAAATTCCCACGAATTTCCAGGGGAAATTCCCTCGAATTTCCAGGGGCAATTCCCTCAAATTTCTAGTGGAAATTCCCTCGAATTTCTTGGGGAAATTCCCTCGAATTTCCAGGGGAAATTCCCTCGAATTTCCAGGGGAAATTCCCTCGAATTTCCAGGGGAAAATCCCTCGAATTTCCCCTGAGGATTCGAGTGAATTTCCCCTGGAAAAGTGAGTGAATTTTCCCTGGAAGTTCCGGTGAATTTCCCCTGGAAATCGCTGTGAATTTCCCTTGTAAATTTCAGGGAATTTCCCTGGGAATCCCAGTGAATTTCCCCTGGAAATTCCAATGCATTTCCCCTGGAAATTCCAGTGAATTTCCCCTGGAAATTCCGGTGAATTTTCCCTGGAAATTCCGGTGAATTTCCCCTGGAAATTCCAGTGGGCAAGGAAAAAAATATGACAAAAACCCTGGAATAAAATCGAACAACGGTTAACAGGCGTATTTAAACTGTTTGTCACTTTTATGCTTATTTAATTGAAGTCACTGTCTTGACGTCTCGTCAAACCGAAGCCCAAATTTCGATACCCCAGCCAAAGAGAAATGTCCGAGTGCCCCGGTCCCGCGTCCGTCCTCGATCACAGATAACTCACCTGTTGGGCCGTCACCAATCCAGCTTCCTTAAAATGCTGCGAATACCTCGCCATCTTGATGCTCTCCAGCCACTGGTCGGTACTGATGAAAACCGCCCCAGCCGTTCCCGTGCCGGACATGGTTCCCGTATTGCTGAGCCCGCCGACCGTCGATCCGAGCGTTCCCATGCCGGCCGCACTCATGGTCATGCTGCTCCCTACACCGCCGGCACTGGCCGAGCTGTTGTTCAGTATCCGCTCGGTCGTTCCCATCCCCCCGAGCATACTCCGCTGCTGGGCAGCCAGCATGTCGTCACTGATGTCATTGCCCATCCGTGCCACCGGATTGTCCGGTGAGTTCCGCGTCGTCAGCAGCACCTGCGGTTGCCTCGCCAGGTTGTCCAGCGTTTGCGTTATGCTCGAAAAGGTGGGCCTGTGCGTCCGCTGCTTCTGCCAGCAGTCCAGCATCAGCTGGTAGAGCGCCTCCGGGCAGTCCATCGGGGCCGGCAGCCGGTAGCCCTTCTCGATGCTCTTTATCACATCCTGATTCGACCAGTTCCAGTACGGCCGCTCGCCGTACGACATCACCTCCCACAGCACCACACCGTAGGACCACACGTCCGAGGCGGACGTGAACTTCCGGAACGCTATCGCTTCCGGGGCCGTCCAGCGGACCGGGATTTTGCCGCCCTGCGAAAGACAGAATCCGTTCATGATCTTAGTTCTAATTGCAAGAGGAATTCGACACTCACCCTCGTCGTGTACGCGTCGCTCGCGTTCTCGATCTCCCGCGACAGCCCGAAGTCGGCAATCTTACACACTAGTGAGGAATTAACTAGAACGTTCCGCGCCGCCAGGTCCCGATGGACGTAGTTCATGTCGCTCAGGTAGGACATGCCGGCGGCGATCCCCCGCAGCATCCCGATCAGCTGCAGCGTCTGGAACTTGCCGTCGTTGGCCCGGAGGAACGTGTCCAGGCTGCCGTTCTCCATGTATTCGGTGATGATCATGACCGGATTCGATCGCGTCACCACCCCCTGCAGGTAGATCACATTCGGATGGTCGAACTGACCCATGATGGACGCCTCGGTGAGGAAGTCACAGCGGGCCTTCTCCGAGGAGCCCGGCTTGAGCGTCTTGATGGCGACGTCGATCTCTTGGACGAAGTTCGGTGGGATTTTCAGGCGCCCTCGGCATACATCGCCGAATTCGCCGCCACCTGAAAACGGGATGAGAGGATTAGTTTAGAGGTCGAATCTTATCTTATAGATCACTCACCAATGATGGCCTCGATCGTGATGTAGCTGGCATCGATCTCCCGGGCAAACTCGCGGATCGCCTGGTTGGGGTCCTCGTACGTGTGCGGGTCGACGTAGCTTCTGCTGGTGCCGAACAGCGGTGTGGTCACTGCAAAATTGGTACGACGTTGTCGGTAATACCCGTAAGAACCACCTTCTCTCATCATAGCGAAACAAAACAAGTTCACCGGTATTCAAGAAGTTAATGTGATCAAGTTTCGAATAAAAGTGATTCGTTTAAATTACACACGAGCAAGTAAGCGATAAAAATGTTTTCATAAAAGCAGCAAAAGCATAATTTCGATTTGTACAGAAAGCAAATAAACCAAATAATTAGCGATAAAGGAACAAAAGGTTTTAGTTTTTTAAACAATTTGCAAAATGGTGGTATTCCAGAGAATGGGTTTTCGCGTAGAAATCAAAAAGAAGCGCACATCATGCAGAAGTAGGCAGCCATCACACAACGCACAGCACACATAATTAAGCGGTTTTTTGGATTTTGGTTTTTTACATATGAAAATAAGAAAGAGAAAAAAAATACAATAATTGGTAAATTAGTACACAGCGTTTGGTGGTTAGTATTGTTTGCTGGAAGCTATTGTTAAAAACCATTTCTGTTAAAAAGACAAGGAGAACACAAGGATTTATACATGAATACACAAAGACAGCCCTGAATAATTTGACAAATACTATTTGTAGGGTATTTTATCCAAAAGTGGACCCTTAACCTCTAGTGGACCCCTGGCAATTATTCTCAAATTTCCCGCTCAAATCTGCTTTTACCGGTAAAGTTCCACCGGGAGACCATGGCGTGTGTCCCTAGACAGCAGTTCCATGCAATGAAACTAGTCTTGAACGCGATAATTTGATTATTTGAACAAATTTGTAAATGTATACAAGTCTGGGGGTCCACTATTGTCTCCGATTTAACATGATAAGAAAATACGATCTACCCAATAGTGGTCCCCAACAACCCAATAGTGGACCCCGCGGGGTCCACTATAGGATAATTTGATAGAGATTCCAAATAATTATTTTATTAGAAATATAATGTGTTTTCGCACGGCAATATGTGTGCAATATGTAGGAAAGATATAGAACTTGATGTGCAACCATTGGTAAAGACAATTAAATTAGGATATCACGATATTTTTACGATCAGAACAAATTTCAGCTACTAAGGGGTCCACTTTTGGTTAAACTACCCTACATTCAAAATTACACGTGAGGTTTTGCGATACAAAATTCCGTGATACACGTCTACATTTAATGAGTCTGGTACGTTTGGCATAATGGACATTTGGCATAATGGACGTTTGGCATAAAATGATTTCAGTAAAAAAATAACTACAGGGGATAGACAAAATGATCGGGACAGGCAAAATTTTACCTTTTCAAAAAATGTTCAACTGGCTGTAATTTTTTGAAAAGTGCATCAAATATTCTCAAACTTTTACTGTAAGTTCATTAACTAGTTGTGTATCAGTGGTACAAATTTGGGAAAGATCGGGCCATTCTCCACGAAGTTATAAAGATTTTTGGAAAAGGTGAAATTACCCGATAGCCAACTTTGAGCTGTTATATCTCCGGATTCAATGAACCGAATGCAATGAAATTTTGATCATTTATGACTAATATGAGCCATGAAAAACCGTTGACTTAACTTAAAATTCTTAACACGGAAGAAAATTAGAACGATTAGATTTTTTTTCTAATAAAACACCAAATTATCAAAAACTTTAACATCGTTTCAAAATTCAAGATGCAAATTATATTTCATTCAACTTCCCTCTAATTGACATATATATGAATGTGTTTTGAAGGAAAGAAACAACATAGCCGCCAACAAATTGAAAAAGTAATGGAATACATGTTAAAAATAGACCAATTTGCTAAAAAATCATGAACAAAAATAAAATCGCTATAACTTTTTCTCTTGTTGAAAATTTTAAGTTAAGTCAAATGTTTTCCAGAGTTCATTATACAAGTCATAAATGGTTAAAATTTCATTGCAATCGGTTCATTAAATTCGGAGATATAATAGCTCAAAGCTGGCAATCGGATAATTTTACCTTTTTCAAAAATCTTTATAACTTCGTGGAAAAGGGCCCGATCTTTCCCAAATTTGTACCACTTATACACAACTAGTTGATGAACTTACAGTAAAAATTTGAGAATATTCGATGGACTTTTCGAAAAGTTACAGCTAGTTGAACATTACGGAAAACGCTCTCCCTTCGCCCGTAATGCATCGTTGCTCAGAAAGATTGATTCTCTAGCAACTACTATCGCTGCAAAGCTGCGAAGGGTGGAACCCACAACATGTTTGTCATTCCAGGCGTGACATGCTAGCTGGATCGTATCACCTTGGGAAGGGTGACTCCAGAAAGCGGTTCTAGTGATTGTCTCATGATGGTCGCGATTATTCACAGGACTGTGCACCACTAACAAGTTCTCCTTCTTTCCATTGAAGGCTGTTCTTTAATTTTCCTCCAGAGTGAAAATATATTTTACATATTCTTAATGCCAAACGTCCCTTATATCAAATGTCCTTTATGCCAAATGTCCTTTATGACAAACGGCCTTATGCCAAATGTACAAGACCTCATTCAATCACCTATTTAATACCAAAATTTTGTATTTTGATTTAAATGTAATTTTTCGTCATCGAAAATCTTTTTTAACGTGTTTTGGAAAACGATTCTCATTAATCACGATCTGCATAATCAAATCTACTCCGTTTAGTATATGGTGCAGTCCATAAGCTACGTAGACTTATTTTTAACCATCTCAGACCGGGTCCAACTTTGTATGGAACGTAGACTTTGGTCTGACATCCCCCCTCCCCTCCCTATAAAGCTACGTAGCTCTAATACCATTTCGCATGATACCTTTGGCATACATATTGCCAGTGAACGCATATCATATACGTTTTTGGCAATTTTGAATTTAGGCAGGTAATGGACTAGAATTATACTGTATTTTTGGAAAGGCAAAAATCACAGATCGTTTGTTTTGAAAACTTTCGAAAAAATGTAACGCCGAACATTCTAAAAAATGTACTTACGTATAAGCAAACATTCTATGGAAAAGAGAATGGAACTTTAAAATCGCTAAAAAAGCTGTATTTAAAGTTCGTATTCAAAATTAACCGGTTTTACTACAGGAAACTTATATGATGATTGAAAAAATCTCCATAAAATCATGAATGTATACAAAGATGGCTGGCACAATGGCTACCTTGCAAATACAGAAAGCACATATCTCACATTTCAATTTATTTTCTGTAGTCATTTACACTATTTCAAAGAAGTCATTTAATTCACAAATTTGGATAACCTTACAGCTGAGAACAATTCAATTTCAGCAATAGAGATATGAGTAATTAGTCTTAAAGATAATATCACAGATGTTAAGGTAGAAGTCCTTCGATGACCAGATTTGTGGACATCACATACGGAGCCCTGAAGGATCTCGTAGCACGTTCGATACTTGCATAAATTGTGTTGACACCAGCCAGCTTGTGGAGATCGTCGGTCGGATACCGGAGGTTTAGGTTGTAGACCATCTTGAGCAGCTGGTTCTGCTTCACCTGGGGTCGTTTAGGGTGTGATATGGCGCAGCTGCCCCAAACCGCGGACGCATAGACTAGCAACTTCGTCGCCCCATGTACTTTGCCGTCCATTGGCCGTGATTGATCGACGGGGGAGGTGACGACCGCACTAATCAGCAGATCCCGTCTACGAATGAACTGCCTACGTCGCACGTTTCTCAGCCGAATCAAAAGCTTCAACTCGTACGGGAAGTCCTTCTTTGGGAAAATTCTTCGCGCTGGGACAGCTGCTTCCTCAGCCGCCTTAACAATGTCAGTGATTTTGTCGATAGCCTCATCGATTTTCTTCGGACGGTCTCTCGATCGTTCAGCCAACCAGTTGTACGGTCGATGTCTTAATCAATCTTCCGAGTACTCCAGTTCCCCTTGCCGTAGCAGTGGATGAGCCTTCCCACCGGAGATACTGCAATGTCAGTAGCGATAGTGAATGTTACAGGCGATGATAGTTCGGCATGCGATACTGGCCTTGGCATCTGTACCCGGTTGTTCGAGATCACCAGATGGGAGTATCAAGAACGTGAATGTAGGTATCTGTGGCTGTGTATACACTTGTTGTAGGATACGACCTGCTTTGTTGACCCTGATAGAGTTTCACATCCTGTGCCGCGCATTCATATCTCCCAGTAGAAAGAAAGGTCTGTCGGTGGTGATGAGCCTTCGGAAAGCTCGTCTGAAGTGACAGAGCGTTGCCCTCTGAATAGAACCAGGGTAGTAGACATCTTCTACGATGCTCACGGGTGTTGGATCTACCCTGACCAAGATCCCAACTGTTTCGATTGCTCTCGGCAAAGTTTCGATCATGGAGTAAAAGATTTTTTCCTCATCAGAATCGCCACTCCTCCCTCACGGGTGATTTCCGGCGAGTCTCGATTCGCTATAACAATATAGAGTAGTTTTCGTGGCACAGTGTGTTATTGAGCTGCAGCCATGTTGCCGTGATAACAGCGATGTCGATTTCGTGAGTTTCAAGAAAGAGGAAGCATACCACAGACACAGCCTTGTTCCGGATGGAACGACAGTTCCAATTTATCAATTTGAGCGATCTATAGGTGGCCATTGTAGACGTATTTGTTGACCACCCGAGCAGGAGAAAATAGCTGAAAAATAACTAACTCAGGTATGGAAAACCGAATACTTACAACCTGAATGAGGTATTAAGTAGCCCTGCATAAGAGGTAAAATACCTAAAATAATAACTGGTGTGTATTCTGTGCATAACGCGTGAATAATGATATCAGGTATGGCAATACCTAAATAATAATTGGCGTTTTTTCCATACAAATAGCGATTTTTCCATAATTCAATAATACCTCAAGCAGTCCTCAACACCAAACCAATAACTCGTTGAGGTGTTGTAGCAATACCTACAAAATACCAAAATAAGTTATTTTCAATACCTGGATAACCGACCAATACCTTGTCTTGGTATGATACCTGACTTTGGTATGCTCCAGTTATGTGGCAGTTATTCATTCCTGCTCGGGCAGTACGCTGAAGGCGAGAAATTACGTTGCCTTCGATTGGCAATAAGAGAGACTGTGAATAGCTCACTAGCAAGGTACATAAACTCCTCCACGGTGAACAGATTTCGGGACCCGGGCTTAGAATTTCCTTGTACGATCTAGGAGTACGAAACATTTGGTTTTGTTATACTGACTAGCAGTTGGCTGATGTCGTCAATCGCTCCTCTGGGAGCAGATGCAGGTACTGTGAAAACCATCGCAGGGTTGTTCCCGAGGGTCGGTCTCACCCCCTTTTCAATGGCAGTGGCAACTGGACATTGCTCCTCCTTCTGCTGTTTGCGGAAGGACACATGTCCATCGCCTGACCGCGTTGGCGGATTAGTAGCCTTCTTCTTCCTCAGATCGTTCGCGGATACACCGGGGACCCCGAGGGGACACTAATTAATTGACATTTGGGGCTGTTCATAAACCACGTAGACCAAATTTTGGCCATCTCAGACCCCCCCCCCCCTCCCCCCCGTAGACTTTTGTCCATACAAAAATTTTAAAATTTGGATGGAGCGTAGACTTTGGCCAGACCCCCGCCTCCCCCCCCTAAAAAGTCTACGTGGTTTATGAATGGCCCCTTTTGAGACGAGAGCAAAAAAAAAGTATAAACACACTGAGACACTATGGCCCAAAACTGAGCTACTGATTACTTGCTCACTAGGAGATGTCCATTAATTACGTAAGGGGGACGGGTGTTTGAGAAATCTTACGCACCATACAGAAATATTTAGATTCTCATACTTAAGGACAAGGTATTTGGAATACATAGCTCAAAATTTCTAGAGCACCGTTTTTTAGAACTGTTGAAACTGAAAATGCATCACGCTAATTGTTCAGTGGTTGTCAACAGCTTGATGCATTTTAATCCAAATCCGTTCAACGGTTCTAAAAAACGGTGCTCTAGAAATTTTGAGCAATGTACTCCAAATACTATGTCCTTGAGGTCCACCTTGAGGTGGAGGGGGTGTCAAAAAATCTTGAAAATCCCCTTACGTAATTACGTGTTAAACATCTCGAGCAGTATTTCTAGCTTCTTGCACAGGGATGAGAACACTCACTTATCTAAAAGTTTACCGAATGGCAAACGCATACCAAAGCCGTGAGAGAGCTATGAAGGCGACTCTCCACACGAAATGGCTTGAAAGGGGCTGTCCATTAATTACGTAAGGGAATTTTTACGATTTTTCGACACCCCCTCCCCCCCTTGTAAGATTTTTTGTATGACAACCCAAAAATTTTTGTATGGCGCGTAAGATTTCTCATACCCCCCTCCCCCCATAAAGCCTTACGTAATTAATGGACAGCCCCAAAGTACTAATGTCTGCTTTCATGGACCTGTCTCACGCCTGAGCGCTACAAACTTTCCAATAGGGTACTACAAGCACTTGATCTAACCTCACTTTGTTTGACAGTTCAGCGAGCTGTTTACAAGGTGTTAGATTATTTTACGAGCGACGAAAATTAAATTCTCGTTTTTCGTCCCGAAACCATTGTGATACGGAAATATCGATTATGTGCAACTGTACTAGTACAAAATAAATCGTCTTACTGTTTTACTCATGTATGTGGCAACCTTAATCCCACCTAACGCATCTGACAGGAGCCAACATCTATCGTGTATCCTCAATGGAATGCTTTGTGGATACACAAATGTTTACATACAAAATGTTGGATTCTTAAAAATGGCCGCCTCGCCACCACGGTGTTTTACTGAATTTGTATTAAAAAAAAAGTTTTCCCGGATCTCCGCCAGAGACTAAGTCCATGTAAACAAGCTCGCTGAACTATCAATGCACGGATTCGTGACGTCATTTTGCAGTATCCTATAACGATCACGAGGTAACCTATACGAAAGACTGGAAACACACTAAGCTGAAATTTCAGAAGGCCAAACACAAAAGACTGAACCTTCATTTTTTTTCATTTATTTAGTTCACATCTAATTCATGATAATACTGAATCAACAATTTGCCGTCACAATACTCGATTTGCAGCTGCAGCTCTCCATCCTCGGTCACGCCCAACACTCGCCAGATCACGCTCCAGCTGGTCCGTCCATCGTGCTCTCTGCGCTCCAACGCCTTCTTGTACCAACCGGATGGTTAGCAAACACCAACTTTGCAGGGTTGTTGTCCGGCATTCTTGCAACATGCCCTGCCCACCGTATCCTTCCGGCTTTGGCCACCTTCTGGATGCTGGGTTCGCCGTAAAGTGCAGCGAGCTCGTGGTTCATCCTTCTCCGCCACACACCGTTCTCCTGCACGCCGCCGAAGATCGTCCTCAGCACCCGTCGCTCGAAAACTCCGAGTGCTTGCAGGTCCTCCTCGAGCATCGTTCATGTCTCGTGTCCGTAGAGAACCACCGGTCTTATTAACGTCTTGTACATGGTACATTTGGTGCGGGGGTGAATCTTTTTTGACCGCAGTTTCTTCTGGAGCCCATAATAGGCACGACTTCCACTGATGATGCGCCTTCGTATTTCACGGCTCACGTTATTGTCAGCCGTTAGCAAGGAACCGCGGTAGACGAATTCTTCTACCACCCCGAAAGTATCCTCGTCTATCGTAACATTGCTGCCAAGGCTTGTCCTGTCTCGCTCAGTCCCACCTACCAGCATGTACTTTGTCTTAGCCGCATTCACCACCAGTCCGACCTTTGCTGCTTCACGTTTCAGGCGGGTGTACTGTTCTGCCACCGTTCCAAATGTTCTAGCAATAATATCCATGTCATCCGCAAAACAGACAAATTGGCTGGATTTCGTGAAGATCGTACCCCGGCTGTTGAGCCCGGCTCGTCGCATTACACCTTCCAGGGCGATGTTGAATAATAGGCAGGAAAGTCCATCACCTTGTCGTAGTCCCCGTCGAGATTCAAATGAACTGGATAGCTCACCCGAAATCCTTACGCTGTTCTGCACACCGTCCATCGTTGCTCTTATCAGTCTGGTCAGCTTCCCGGGAAAGCTGTTCTCGTCCATAATTTTCCATAGCTCTGTGCGGTCGATACTGTCGTATGCCGCTTTAAAGTCGATGAACAGGTGATGCGTTGGGACCTGATATTCACGGCATTTCTGGAGGATTTGCCGTACGGTGAAGATCTGGTCCGTTGTCGACCGGCCGTCGATGAAACCGGCTTGGTAACTTCCCACGAACTCATTTACTTTAGGTGAAAGACGACGGAAGATGATCTGGGATAGCACTTTGTAGGCGGCATTCAAAACGGTGATCGCTCGAAAGTTCTCACACATTAACTTGTCGCCTTTCTTGTGGATGGGACAGATTATCCCTTCCTTCCACTCCTCCGGTAGCTGTTCGGTTTCCCAAATCTTGACTACTAACTGGTGCAGACAGGTGACCAACTTTTCCGGGCCCATCTTGATGAGTTCTGCTGCGATACCGTCCTTACCAGCCGCTTTGTTGTTTTTGAGCTGGTGGATGGCATCCTTAACTTCCCTCAGCGTGGGAGTTGGTTCGCTCCCGTTCTCTGCTGCACCAACATAGTCATTTCCTCCGCTGCCTTGGTCCTCCGTGCCTGCATTCTCTTCGCCATTCAGGTGCTCGTCGAAGTGCTGCTTCCACCTTTCGATCACCTCACGTTTGTCCGTCAGGAGGCTCCCTTCCTTATCCCTGCATATTTCGGCTTGCGGCACGTAGCCTTTGCGGGATGCGTTGAGCTTCTGGTAGAACTTGCGTGTTTCCTGTGAACGGCACAGCAGTTCCATTTCCTCGCACTCCGCTTCTTTCAGGCGGCGCTTTTTCTTCCGGAAGAGACGGGTCTGCTGCTTCCGCTTCTGAACCTGAAAAGGCTGAAAATAGCTGAAGGCTGAAATAACATAAAGGCATCAACCCAAGATACTCAGAAGCACCTTAGCACTGCCAAGCTGAGCGCCATATGCCAAAACTTGAAATGTTTTCAATTTGAAAGCATCTAAACTTCTGTGGAGACTTTTATTCATGTGAAGACTCTTTGAAGGTATTTCAAATAATGTGAAGACTTTCAAAGACTAAATGACTAAACATCGATATTTGTGATTGAATTTAGATAATATTTCTTTGGATCGAAACATAACAATTGGTTTCTAGCGAGTGTTTATTTTTTTTTTGTTCCTGATGGGTACATTTTCCACTGCGACCAGTTTTTTGAGTGTTTATGTTTGTAAAATGTCTGAAAAAAAGCTAGACGATACAGTAAACTGTCTATTCTAACAATTGGCATTCAAAAGAGAGGTTATGTTTTATTAAATCATATTTCAATGTTGAGTAGTTCCAGATAGGGTATCGGGATGCTTCTTTGGCATAGTCCCCTCGTTCGGCCAGCTATCTCAATGTAAACCAAAAACTCAAACAAACACACATAACTGGATATCGGGAAAGCTATGCGCCAAACAACTGTAACATTTCGTATCAATTTTAGCACTTTGGAACATTAAAATTGAATGAAAATGTCACTTTGTTTAGCTTTTGTAGACGCCATGATTCTTCGGCTTAGTGGGTAGTCTATACACATGATCATAAATGGCATGATTCTGGAACATTTCGAATTGACTTTTCAATAACTGAACATTTGATGCGACGGTCAAAGACGCTATTTTGAACTTGTGTATTTGTTTTCAACGAATAACTATTTTACAAATTGAATTTGGGCCGAATATTGAGGACATTTTTTTCCCTATGTACCCAAATCTTGGCCCACCAGTAAAGTGACGTCAAAAACAACGATAAAAAGACGTCAACAACGTTTCTTGCGTGAGAACCAGAAAGAACGAACAGGAAGAAAGATTTTGTGTGCGGTGACTGTAAAAATATAACACAATAATAGGGTTGCGTTGTTTTCGTTACTAAATTAAGAAAGAACTTTAGTTTAAGTGATTTACTTATAGTTTTTTTTTTGAAAATTTGGCTCCGAAAATGTAATTTATAAGTAAGATTGGTGAACAAACAGAGATAATACTTCAGCAGATATATTGAAAAAATGAAATAATAGGTGGTTCTAGTGCATGGAAAGCAATAGGCCAACGTTGTATCCACTAATGGGCCAATTTTTGTACCATAGACCAATGTTGCATACCATCGCATCGAATCTTTTCAACTTAAATAAGTAAATTCTTGAATATTTACCTTAGTTTACTTCCAATTGGTAAAACATGCATTGCCTAGAGTGTGTAATAGGGTCGACATATTATTTCTAGTGCTATTAATTCTTGAGTTATGGTCAAAATTGTCAAGGCGGCTTGCAAATTAGGCCAAGGAATGGTACATATACCCTAATCTTTTTTATGAAAACCTGGTCGTAAAAATCGATGTATCAATAAATTTGGCAGCAAAATGAAAATTAGGCTGAAATGGAACTTAATATGTCTCCTTTAAAATTCCTAATTTTCACGATTCTACTCGCCAATATTGGCGGACATTGAATGTCATGCAAACTTCATTAAGCGTTTGGGAACACTTTCAGCAAATTGTAGAAATCCACAAAAAGTTTCCTAACGCATATTCGGAATTTGCGTAAAATTTGACAAGTAATCATAAAACCAACATTGTTTGCACCATTTCATTGCATTTCAGCATATCATTATACAAAAATCCAGCTCACTTCTTTTAATCTACTTCTGCTTCTTCGTGGCTCTACGTTCCCACTGGAACTTGGCCTGCCTTATCTTCAACTTAGTATTCTTTGAGCACTTCCACAGTTATTAATTGAATTGAATTAATTGAATTGTTTGCCTGCCATTGCATGAATTTGTATGTTGTGAGGCAAGGACAATGCCACACTATGCCCAGGAAAGTCGTACCCGCCGTCTCCTGTTTAGCGTTACGAAGCCTTATCCACCAGACTAACTGGAGACCTAGTACTCCTCCGATTGTGTTCCTTTTTTTTCTACCACAATTTCATTCATGACTATTAAAACATTTCAACGGGCAAATCCTGAGTCTGTCACACATACTTCCTGGATGTACCTAATGTTTCCAAATTCGGATACTCTAGCAATTTCAACATCTGGCACAATTCACAAACGCTGACGATGATCACCGTTTTCCGCAAACTCATTCAACACAAAAATGAAACTTTTTCTGATGAAACTCGCTCCAGGTTCCAACTAATTCTGCATCGAGATCAAAAGGGAAGGTGTGTTATAAGTACCATAAGGACTCAAACTAGATATTTCCTTTGTAGACTCTTCCAAATCCATCTACGAGCTCCACTGCAAATTATACTTGAACTTTACTAGAGTTTTTCTAACATTCTCTCCAGGAAGCCTTCAAGCGATTCTAGCAATTGTATCAGGTGTTTCTCAAAGAGGTTCTGCAAAGATTCACCCAAATTTTCTCCAGAAGTTTGAATCGGAAACTTTCAAGAATATATCAAGGGACCACTTCTTCACTTTTTCAAAAATTCGCTCTGGATTTCGTAAATCTGATCTCGTTCATTCTTTCAGTCCCGTTATAGCTATGCTTTCTAGCAGTTTCAGAAAATTATCCAACGGTTTCCAAAGGATTCCATGTGATCTTCCGGTTATATATCAAGGGATCTCTAAAAAAATCGTCATGGAATAACCTCAAGAAGGTGCTTCAAAAATCTAAAAAATTATTAGTATAAAAAAGTTATAGTATTCCAAATTCTCGGAGGTTTCCTACATTGAAGCATTAAAAAAAAGGTTTCACATAGATTTGACGTTAGGCTCTAGTATTTTCCTATTAAGTGTATTGAAAATCGCTCAAGATGTTCTCTTCCTCCATGAATTCCACAAAAAGTTTCGTCGGGAATTGTACCAAGTATTTTTTTTAGAAGTTGAATTAGGAGTTGCTGGTGGAACTTTTTCGAAAAATTCTTCGGGAATTCTTCTGGAACTCCTTATGAAAATTCTTCCCAACAGGAATTTCCTTTTTAGTTATTTTAACAATTACGTCTGTAGTACCTCTTTCAAGAATTCATCAATAGTTTATTCAAAGATTCCTTCAATTCTTGCATGAAATTCTACGGGAGTTTGTTCAAAAATGCATCCGCGATTACCTGCACAAAATCAATTGAAAAGCACATGATTAAATAAGAAAATCTCTTGGAATCCTGGGAAATCCTGGGTTTTGTAACGGAACTCCAGCAGGTAGGGTGACCAAGGGTATCATCGGCAGGTTTGCTCTCTTCGTCATGGGGGGTTTTTGTAGGTCGAATTGCATGAAATTTGGGCATATACCTCATCTTGTTTGGGAAGGATTTGGAGCCAAATATGAATTCAACAGGTTTGAAAAAACGCTTCATGACGAAGACAACAAAACTGCCGAAAATACGTAAGTTCCCCCATTTCTACAGAAACTACTAGAGCTATTTCCTTAGAAAATCCAAAAGAAACACCAAGATGTATTTTTGAAAAAAAATAATCCTAAACGTGTCTCTGATGCATCTTCTAGCGGAACTCCTGGATGGAACAGAAACTTCTTGAGATTTTTCAAAAGACATTTCTAAAGATTGTTGCAAAAACTCATCAAGAAAACCCAGAAGGAAATCTTCGAGGAATTTCTCTTTGTCTACCTCTAGATAAATATCTCAAGGGGTTTTTCAGAGAAATTCCAGAGGGAACTCCCGGGAAATATCTTCAGAATGTCCTGGAGAAATTCAGGATTATTACTGTTTTTAAAATCCTGAGGCAGTCCAGTCAGATGAACTTTGGAGCAATTCAGTAACACATTTTGAAAACGACGTATAATCAATGGTGTAGCATTGATTATACGTCGTTTTCAAAATTTGTTACTGAATTCATGTTTTTAGGACTAAGGACTCTTGAGAGGGAAGGAAGTTAGACATATTATTCTTTGTTCGCTCCCACAATTTTGATCACATTTTGAAGACTGGCTATTTCTTAATGTTACGCTGACCCACAGATAGACCTCAACTATTGCAATTGTGCAGTAAAAATTAAAGTGACTGTTTTTTGTTTTGTAATGCAGTATTAGGGCAACCTGACTAGTGTTCAGATAATGGCAAAACCTATAAAAACAAAAAAATAATTTGGCTAATTGTTACCTAGGGACGTTTTAAATGTCGCAAAAAGAACCAAGTAAACCAAAAAAAAAACTACGTCGCGCAAGCGCAAATTAGCCGGAGCAAGAACCAATCTATAAAACTGGGGTTAGAGGAAATGTTAAGAAACCGGAAAATCCGAAAAAGAAAGATAAGAGCAGCCGACGATCAAAAAATTACCATTGTTTTTCATCGTTTTCACGATCGGCGTCGTGTCCATCGCGTGAACTATAAAAAATCCAAGGAAAAAGAAGAAAAATAGGGAATAATAACAACGTAAACAAGCACACACCGCAGGTAAATGGGAGAAGGTATGATTTTATGAACGGTGTTCGAAACAGTTTTTTTCGGTGATAGATTCAGGTGCAACAGTCAAACATACACACTGAGTTAAAAACACACAGAAAAATGGGTGCAATCACACACAAAAACGAGAAAAGAAGAAACACATAATTGATCGGATAATGAACAACAAAACGAGTAAATGGCAAAAGTGGCATGCAAAGAATGGAATGAATCGGAAACGCTATTCTGAACAAGTGAAAAAAGATGCAGAAATTGAACGATTCCTGAATCGGCGAACGAATTAATTTAGAACTAGACTATCCGGCATTGCCACTTACTATAGGTCACTACTAATCCTGGATGGTCGATTTGGGGAGGATGTTGGCGCAATTTTGGGGAGTAATTGGGTAGCATGGCATTTTTAGGGCGATTGCGAGCCAGAGACAGAAGAGAAACAAGAGAGTGGGATTCGTTTTTAGCAAGGATTTCATCTGTATCACTCGACGAGGATAATGGCATTCTCATTGACGGGAGTGCATTCCTTCAAACGGTAAGGATAGGAATCGCAAAGTGGGCAGAAGCTGATGAATAGTAAGGCCAATCGAGAGCTGTAAAACATATTTTTATCCGAATTTACATCGGTTTCTGCCCACTGTGATTCCGCATGTTGCTCTACTTAGTATGGGCGGGGTATCTCTAGATGGATTTCATTCTGAGATCATTTCATCAAACACTGGGGGGTGGTAACAACATTCACGGAAGGGACTTGTTCTGCTTGAGTGGGATCATGGCAGGTGGAGTCTGCAAATGTGGCATGGCACGGTATGTACCAGCGCAATGTGTGTAATTCTGTACAAGCTTGGCGCGTGGGAGGGAGGGAATTGTGGGGAGTAACGGAGGAAAAGCTGAGAGGTCTGAAATTACCTTCATTGCTGGCGTAATCCAACGGCAGCGGGAGATGATTGTTGGTTTTCTTGTCGATGTCATCGTGGCTCTTGGAGCGCAGGAACAGGACGGTGACGACGATCACTAAAATACGATCAGTTTGGGTTAAAATTTCTTAACAATAAAACCATTACTGCCACTCACCTAATACTAAGATAAAGACGACTGCAACTGTTGAACCAGCAACAATTCGCATTTGGAAGGAGTCGTCATACACTGAAACGAACAACACTGGTTAGTACACTTGTGTAATCAGAGACACCTGTTGGCTGCTTTCTGTCACACTCACCTGGACTAACGCTCTGGTGCGTCTGGGCGTACATGATATTACTGAACGTGCCCCACCCGTTCAGCGTTTTGCAGCGCACCTGAAACCCGTACTCGGTGTTTTCCTGCAGATCGCTGATGTGAATTTTTGACTCTTTGGTGCTCAGCACCGATTTGTTCATGGCGTCCACTTCGGATTTGGGGAACCACCGGACCTCGTAGTACTCGATCGGCGAGTCGCTGTGCATGGGTTTGTCCCACACCAGATCGACTTCCTTGTTGGTGATGGAGATCACTCTAGAAAGGGGAGAAAATGGAAGAAAATTGTGGTCAGGTTTTGTGAGATGGTTGTTGCTAGGAACTACGCTATAAACTCTCTGTCGGGTTTCTAATATTGGAGTTCAATAAGTTTCAACAAAGTTTCACCAAAAACTTCTGGAGGTGTTAAGGTTCACTTGGTGCACTACACAGCCAAATATACCGGAGGTAAAAATTTCCAACTAGGTATTAGCGTGGTTCAAAAAATCGTTTTTGCTCCACACCGCTTATTCGCTTATTCATAACCAGATTCTAAGCCTTCTCCCGAAAATTGAGCTGATTTGGCTGAAAATTGAGAGTGCACAAGCCCTTCAAAGTTTGTATGGGAATTACTATGGGAAAACGAAGTTTTTCATTCAATTGACCGTAGCACTTCCCCAAGTGCCCTAGAGTATTAGTTGACCCTTGGTACTCCTAGTCTACTCTATCAGCTACAACTTTGCCGAAGACCATATTCAAAAAAATGCACGCTTGTGATACACAGCTGGTGTCACTGAAGGCAATCAAAGACGCGACTGCTCATAGGTTATGGATCCCTTCTACAAATTATTTTGAAATTCCATCAACGATCTTTTTAGGAATTCCTTGGGCAATTCGAAGTAGACGACCAAGGGTATTATCGGCAGGTTTTTTTTTTATCTTCGTCATGGTGGGTTTTTGTCGGATAAAATGCTTGAAACAGGGTCGTATAAATCATCTTGTTTGGGAATGGTTTGAGACTAATTTTGAGTTCAATAGGGTTCAAAAAACCCCCCATGACGAAGAGAACAAAACGGCCGAAAATACGTAAGTTGCCCTAAATGCATCGTTTGTTTTCAAACTCATTGCTTCGATCAATGTGGCGCTATCTCCTATCTAAGAATGCTCTCGGCAATTTCTTTAATAATTTCTTTAAAAAATATTTGAGAATTCTTACAGTAATTTTCGCAGCAAATCATTCGGTAATTCGACAATTCTTTTCTTCAGGATTCGGCCAGCAACTTCGAATCATAAGTATGACAAATTGTAGAAAATTTCTTCAGAAATACTATCAAAACTTTCTTCTGGAATTCTACCGGTATCCTTTTTTTTATACTCCTTCGTTAACTCTTTTGAAAATCCCTATGGGACTTTTTTTAGAAATTCCTTCACAATTATCTTCAAGGATTTTTTTGGCATATTTTTTGAAAATTTTTTAGGTAGTTCTTTTTTTATCAACTCGATAATTCCACTAAGAGTTCCTTTGGCTATTTGTTTATAAATCCTTTACATTAAGTATTATTACACAATTTTGTCGGCAATTCCTTTGTTTTTTTTTTTCGGAATTTTCTTTTGAGATTCTTGCGGTAATTTCATCAGATTTTTTTTGTAAATTGTTTGGAAAATTCTTTGGAAATCCCACTAGAAATCCTCTCGGCAATTCCTGCAGCAATTGCTGTCGGCATTCGTTTTTACGGATTCTACAAAAAAAAACCTTTAAATCCTTTGAACAACTTCTATGAGGATTTCTTTGGCAATTTCGGACCATCTCTTCAGAAATTCTTTCGGAAATTTCCTTTGACATTCTTCTTGAACTTTCTTTGTAATTCGATAATTTCTTAAGAAATGTCAATAAAACGGCAATAACATTTTTGATTCACTCGACAATTCCTTCGAGAGACATTTTTGTGAACTCCATTGGTATATTTCTATATAACTTTGTCGGCCATTACTTCAGGAAAGTTTTGGAAACGTCTTTGAAATTTGCGGCAATTCCTCCGGAAGTTCCTACAGTTTTTTTTATTATTTGTTTGGAAAATTCTCTGGGTCTTCCTTCGGCAATACTCGCGGTATTTTTTCAGTAATAGTTTTGAGAAACCATTTTTAGGGTTCCTACGAAAAATCTTTGATAGTACTTTCTTTGAGGATCCCTTCTCAAATTTCTTTGGGATTTTTTTGGTGATTCCTTTGAAAATTTCATAGCCAATTTATACCAGAAAATATCCGGTAATACGTTTGGAAATTTCTTTCTCTCTTCATCTGGAAATGTCTTCGGTAATTATTTCTGCAATTCTCTCGAAAATTACAGCCAACTCTTTTGAGATATTCTACAAGATTACCTTTCGAAATTCTTTATCTGGCTGATTTTTCGGCAACGTATGTGGGAATTCCTTTGGCAAAGCTCTTTGGAGTGCTAACAGCAATTTTACGTAAATAATGTCTATGGGAATCTCTTTGAAGTATACCTGTTAAGGTATATTAACAGACGTTAGGCATAACTAGCGTTTGACAAAAAAGGAAAATTATGCCAAGCGTCCGTTCCGCCAATCACCCACTTATGCAAATCGTAGTTATGACAAACGCCACACCCATCCACCATCCCTTTGGGCATCCTTTGGGTTTTTTTTAGGGTTTTCTTTGGAAATTCTTTTGAGTTTCTTTGGAAAATTTTGCAACAGTTATTTTGGGAATTTTTCCGAAAACACGTATGGAAACTTATTCGGTAATTCTTTGAAAATTCCTTCGACAAATTTTTTGAGAATTTTATTCTCTTTTTGTCTCTTTCGGCAGCCCAAACAAACATGGTCTTGCTGTATAAGAAGAGTGCAACAAACCTGTTGCTCTGTTTTTTTTTTTTAATCTCTTTGAAAACGTTTTCAGCATTTCTTCCAAAAATTGCTTCGAAGATTTCTTTGAGAATTTTCTCGGAAATTTCTTTGTACTACATACTCAGAAGTAGGCAATAAAAAGTGTACTTGTAGGAACACTCCAGGGTCTCCTAGAACCTGTCCTAGTATTAGTCCTATAGAAAAACTTCTGCAAAAGCCTTCGAATGCCGTGAGCCGTGGCGCAGTGGTGACATGTTCGCTTCATAAGCAATTGATCATGGGTTCGATCCCAGGTATCAGTAGGTCGGCTTCAGAGGCACGTTCTCCTCGGTTCTATCCCAACCTTGGCTTTGCAATGTTTTGTCAGTTGCAGATTTCTTTAGCTATTTTCTTGGAGACTTTTTGATACTCAGCTTTAATACTCGGAAGTAAAAGCACACACCAGGAAATACTTCTGTAGGAAACACGGAAACACGTTCGGAGGGACTCCTAGAGCCTAGAGAAACTGTCCCGGACTAACTTATGCAAGAATTATCCTGGAATAACTCCTAGGAAACACTTGGAGCACTCTCGGAAGGCAGAGCAACACTCCTGGAGGAACTCTTGTGAGAACAGTCTCGGGGCTAATCCTAGTGGAACGCTCCCGTAAATACCTTGTAAACACTTCAGGAGAGGCGGAAACTCCGAAAGGATTAACTTACCCAGAAGTACTCCCATAAAGATACTTCTAGGAGAACACTACTGCAAGAAGAATATATATACTACTTTTAGGGGAAATATTTGGAAAGGAACCCTTCCGGAAAAACTTCTGATAAACAGTTGGAATTCTAAGCGGTAGGCTGAAGAAATTTCTGTACCAACTCCTGAAGAAGGAACTCCAAGTGGCATTACTGGAGGAATTCCAATTAAAACCCTTGGAAAGGCCGATTAAAGGCTGGAAAGGCTTAGCGAATGCCAGGTGGAACTCTCGAACGAATTTCAAGTGGAACTCCTGGGGAAATCCCTGGTGGAACTGGTGAATAGTGGCATTTCTGCAGAAATCTCAGGGAAACACTCTTGGAAAAATCTCTGATGGATTCTTGGAGGAAGCTACTAAAAAAATCCCAGGTGGAATTTCTAGAATAGACTCCCGAGGTGAAACTCCTGATGAAATTCCAGTTGGGATTCCTGGAGGAATACCAGCTTTAACTCCTGAAGGAAACTGAGGTGGTAGTACTGAAGAAATTTCCGGTGGAACAATTGGAAAAATCCCAGCTGGAACTCCTGAATAAATACACGATGAAACTTGCAAAATCTCAGGCGAAGCTATTGGAGAAATCTCAGGTAGAACTATGAGGGAAATTCCAGTTAGGAGTCGTGGAGGACCCGCTGTGGGAACTCTTGAATGAATTGCGATAGGAACTCCAGGGGAATGCCTGCTGGAGAAATCTCAAGTGGAACTACTTCAAATGTCATTTGGAGCTACTGGAGGAATCTCAGTTTGAACTCCTGTAAGAATTCCAAGTGGAACTCTTGAAGGGTGTCTAGGTGAAATTGATGAAAATATCTTCCAGGTATAACTCCTGAAGCGATTTCAGATGGAACTCGTGGAGAATTCTAGATAGAACTCCGGGAGGAATTCAGGGAGAACTCCTGAGCTTATTCTGGGTTGGAATCTCCAGATAATTCTTGACAATGCTATTTTGCAACCACGAGCTATCTTCGGCAATTTCTTACATTTCCAGTAGGCGAATTCCGGCGCACTTTTTCTTCGAAGAGAAGAAAATTTTCTTTCTGGTAGGCAATGGAAGAAAATTTCTTCTCTGCGCCGGAATTCGGCCACAGGAATAGGCTTTTTTCAAAGGTGGAATATCGAATTTGAAGCATTCGAATTCGAAGGGTGCGAAACTAGAGCTTATTTTGGCTTTCTAAATTTTACAAAACTTGAAGCTAAATTGAACTTCACCTGAGTGTTTTTATGACATTTTCGCACTTTTTGATTTCTTTGCATTGAATGAATTCTGAAGCCAGTTATGGTAGAGAATACTATCATAATTTTAGGAACTATTGGAACTAGAGAAAACCCAGAAGAAACTCCCAGAAAGATATCCATTAGGAACATCCGGTAAAATTCCTGGAGGAATCCTGGAAGTAGTTTCTGAAGGAATCTCAGATAAAGTTCTTGAAAGAATCCCGCAAGCATTTCTTGGCGGTATCCCGGAAGGATTTCCTGGAGGAATCTCAGAAGGACTCCAGGAGGGAGCTCGGATGGTATTCCAGGAACCCTGAAGGTATTCTGGAAACAATTCCTGAAGAAATCCGGCAAAAATCCTGACTATTCTGAAGGAATTCCTGAATAAATCCCGGGTAATCTCAGAAGGAATCCCTAGAGAAATCCCAGAAAAATACCTAGGAATCCACTTAATGTATAAATACCGAGAGAAGTTTCGGGAGGAATCTCAGGAAGATTTCCTGAAGAAATCCAGAAGGAACTCTTTGAGGAATCACAGAAAGAACGCCTAGAAGAATCCAGAAAGAAGAGAACCTATGAGAGAATTCCAGAAGGAGCTCTCGGATGAATCTCAAAATAAAATCCGAGAGGAACACCAGAAGGAATTCCGAATCCGGTGAAAGAATTTCGGGAGGAATCCTAGAAGAATTTTCTGGAGGAATTTCAGAAGAAGACATCCTCAAAACGAGGGCTCCCAGAAGGAGCTACATGAGGAACTCCAGGCGGATCAGTTCGAGGAATCCCAGGAGGAGCCCTTGGAGAAATTCCAGAAAAAACCCTGATTAATTTTAGATGAAAATACCAAGGAATTACAGAAGGAACCCGTGAAGGAATGCCTAACGGAAACTTCAGAATCTCAAAAAGAGGAATCCCAGAAGAAACTCCTTGAGAAATCCCGCCAGAATAATCACAGAAAGGAACACCTGAAGTAATTACGGAATACCCAAAGTATTTCAAAGTAGAACTCCTGGAGGAATCACTGAAGGAACTCCTGGATTAAACCAGGGAGGATTTGGATGAGTCATACAACAAATTCCTGGAAAAAAACCCAGAAGAAACTTCTGGAGGAATTTTGGATCTAAGTTCTGGAAAATCCCGAAGAGAGTTCCTGAAGGAATCTTGG
This sequence comes from Aedes albopictus, assembly GCF_035046485.1. NCBI lineage: Eukaryota > Metazoa > Arthropoda > Insecta > Diptera > Culicidae > Aedes > Aedes albopictus. The sequence continues at coordinate 21,320,422 of NC_085136.1, read as the reverse complement.
AAAGAGTTTCAAAAAGAACTCCTGATGAAATCTCAGAAGAAAATCTTGGAGGATACCTGGGATTCTTTAAGAAAAAACTCCTTGTGAAATTTCTCAGGAAGTTTCTTTTAAAATTCCCCCATATTCTTTCTGGAAATCCTCTGGAAGATTCCTTCAAAACTTATTTCTAAGATTTCGAAAGAAGTTCCTTCTGAAATTCTTTGAGGGTGGTTTCTCATGGAGCTTTTCCTGGGATTCTTCTTTTTAAGGGTTCCTCCACAAGCTCTTTCTAGGATTCCTTCAGGATTTTATTTTGAGATTACACCCGATTTTTTTTGCGCGGGTCTGGTTTTTGCTATAACTCAGTCAATTTTTAACCAATTGTCATGAAACTTTGTACACATGTAGGCACGGTTAGTACTATTAGTGTACAAAATTTCATGAGAATCCGTTGAAAATTGACTGAGTTATAGCAAAATAACGACCCGTGCAAAAAAAAAAATCGGGTGTATATCAAAAGTTCCTTCTGAGATTTCATTTGAGATTCCTCCAAGAATTATGCCATGGATTCCACCAGGAATTCCACATCAAATTTCTCCATGAGTTTCATCTGGGATTTTTCCAGCAATTCTTTGTGAGATTTGACCAGCAAATCTTTCTGGAATTCTTCTGGGATTCTTTCTAAGACACAACCAGGAGTTCCTTTAGTGATTCCTTCAGGAGTTCTTTTTGAGGTTCTTTCCTGGATTCCTCTAGGCGTTCCTTTGGAGATTTATTGAGGAAAACCATACGGGATTCCGCAAAGAAATTGTTGTGGAATTTCTTTTGGGATTCTTTCTGGAACTCTTTTCTAGATTTCTTCAGGAACTTCTTCCGGTATTCCTCTCGGAGCTCTTCGCAGGATTCCTCCAGGAACTATTCCCAGGCTCCTTTCTGGATTATCTTCCGGTATTCTTCCTGGAATACATTCTACAATTTCTCCGGATACCTCCTGAAGTTCATTCTGGAATTCTCTCAGATGTTGTTTTTAATGCAAACTCTAGGAATTCCGTACAGATTTTTTTAAATATTAAGCAAAAACTTCTTAAGGAATTCCTTCAAAAGAAGGAATCTTAGAAGAAACCTCCAGGAACTTTTAGAGGAATCTCATAAGGAACTTCTGGAGGAATCTCGGAAGCAATTCCTGAAGCAGTCCCAGAAATAATTCTTGGAGGAGGAAATCCCTGAAGGAATCCGGTAAGGAGTTCCTGGAGAAATTCCAGAAAGAACTCATGGAGACATCCCATATGTGACCCCACCATTCCACATTGTTAAGAGGACAGATGCATATTAAATCATCACGACTAAAATCGAATTAGCGAAACCTGTTTGTTTCAACATGTTTTGTTGAAGAATGTGTTCAAAGAAAGCTGAGAGATTAAGATATTGAACATTATAAGATTCAACCAACTTACTTGACATTAAACACCGTACTGAGTATCGCCGACTCGGTCGTAAAACTAATCTCCGCATACTCCGTCTTGATGTCGTCCAAATCGGACGACCGGCCCAGATTCGGCGGTTCCGTCACGTGATGATAGTGATTGTTGAATCCAGAACTACTACTATTGTCGTACCCTCCCGCTCCGACACCGGCTCCGTCCGGATTGATCAGATACGACACTCCATGCTGGGAGTGAATTTGGACCGTGTACGCAGTCACCGGTTCCAAATTCGTCAGCGTCAGCTTCGTATCGTTGAAGGTTTCCGAGGACGGGTTGAACACCACATTCGAAGTGCACGCCGAGCACTTTATCCGGAAGACGATGTCACTGCGGTACTTGGTGTCGACCTGCGGTGATTGATAGAAAAAAAATGTTTCAATGTATTTGGTGATGGACACAAACAGTTGAACAAACTCGAAGACTCACCCTTACCTGTTCGTCTATCGCCCGCTGCGGCGCATTCCACGACAGGATGGCGCTGGTCTGATCGATGAACAGCAGCGTCAGATTCGTCGGAGGTCCCGGCGGTTTGTAGCACGGCATGTGCTTCCCATCCCGCGGGTGCCGATAGTGCCCGCTCAAGCAGGGGCAGAAAGGTGACCCCACCTTGTTGGTCTTCGAGTTCAGCGGGCAGATCGTACAGGAGTCGACCTCGGCCGAACGGAACTTCCCAACCGGGCAGACGTTGCAGGTCTGCTTGTCGTGATCGGGCTCGTAGCCGACCTTGCAGCGACATCCGCCGCTCAGGATCGTCCACTTGCCGTCTCCCTTGCAGAGGTAGGTCGGCGTTTCGTACGCTTCGGCGTTCTCCACGCAGATTCCCGTCTGCTGCTCGATGATGGTGATCTCCCGCCCCGTCGGCGTTTCGTTGAAGTGAGCGAAGTTAATCGTCACCGCCGGACAGGTGATGTAGTACACCTTCACGGCCAGCACGCTGATGCACGCGCCCTGATCTCGGAACGCAAAGTAGACACCCTTCTTGGTGACCGCTATGCTCTTGACCTCGACGTTGATGTCCACGTCGGAGTTCTGGTTGAAGCGACCCTCGCCGGCGGCAATCCGCCCGATGAGCTTGTAGCTCTCCGGCTGCCAGGGAGGCGGTTCCCGCGTCGCTGCGTCAAACTCGTAGAACAGCAAGCTGAACGTCTCCTTGCACGATAGGGCATTGCCCGGAAACAGCGAACAGTCCCGGATGGTGAAGTGGATCTCGATGTAGAGCCGATTGGCCGGGCCCCGGTCGATGAACGGCGACCAGAGCCAGTTGTTGACGTTGTTGTACGCCACATCGCACACCACGTAGCTCCGCCAGTTGATACCCTTCACGAAGTTGGTGAACGATTCCTCCACCCACTGGAATAGAAAGAGAGAGAAGGAGAAATGGAATCAATCATATGGTCGACTGAAACTAAATGAATGAACGGAGGCGTCCGTCGGCCGTGTGCCAATGGACGATAAATTATGAGTGACAGGCGTTTTGGTGCTAATTAGAATTGTTTCAATTTTTCTCCGGCGGCTTTGGCGGTCGGAATTGAGTGAGCGAACGAGGAATGTCAACCGGAACGAAAGTGGGTAGGCCGGTTGGTTGTTAATCGAGAAATTATACTTTTTTTCGGAATGATGCGATTAGTCCATTTAGGATTGATGCGGGTCGTTGTCACGCCGATCCATTAGAATGGACAATCGGATGCTTAAATGGATGCGTGGTACTAGCATTAACCCTCTACTTCCCATGGTTGCTCTAGAGCACCATCGGTTTTCGGCGAACTCGGGACAAATGGAATCAGATCAATATGATGCAATAATTTTAAGAATATGGTTGCAACCTCATAAGGTTGATCCAACTACTAACTAATTGTTTCAATAGTGGAACTATTGATAAACAATCAAAAACCTATTGATTTTTTCATTGATTTCGAAAAATTTAGCCAATTAGCAATAACTTTTGTTCAAGGACTTTTTTTCAGAAACGCTTTTTAGCATAGATATAGTCGTTCAAAGTCGTGGGAAGGAAAGGGTTAACAACATATGTATCTGAACTTATCATCTGATAAGTGCCTGGGTTCGATTACTGGTAGGTCTACCATCTTTTCGTAAGGGAGAATCCATAAATAACGATACATCTGGAGGAATCCACAATTTAGATATCCTATCTCGAGATAGATCATAGTAAAAGAAGTTGGCATAGAAATCCCGAAAGCAACGCAGGAGGAATCTCGGGATGATTCTGGAGGAATTCCTGAAAAAAATCTAGGATGAATCTCAGCACAAATCTCTGTAGGAATCCCGGGAGCAATCCGTGATAGAATCACAAGAGCAGTCTATGAGAGAATCTTGAAGAGATTCCTCAAAGAATCCCGAAAGGAATCGCAGGTGAGACCTAGGAAAGAATTCCAAGAGAACTCCTGTTACAAAAATAAAAGTAAATAAATTATTATTTACACCCGTAACACTCCATGAAGGAATGGTGCAAGGAATCTTGGAGAAATCAATAAAAGAATCTCAGAGGAACCCATGTCTATTCCTTGATTCGTTTTCTTGTGTAGTTTCTTGAAGGAATCCCTGAAACAGATCCAGGTCGAATGAAGAAATCCCTAAATAAATATCGGGAGGAATACCAGAATCTTGAGGGAAATCCTCAAAGGAATGCCGGGAAGAATCTCTGGAGAAATCCCTACAGGAAACCTGAGAAGCATCAATGAAAGAGTCCCAGAAGAACTCAACAAAGGAATCCTCGACAGAATTTCTGCATGAATTTCGGAACAAATCCATGAAAGAGTCCCGGGAGAATTGCGGCAGATTTCCCGGAAGAAATCTTTGAAAAAAAAACTGAGAAGTTATCCTAGAAAAACACTCAGAAGCAGTTCTCCAGAAAGATTCCTCGATAGACATCTATGTAAAAATTCCTGAGGAACCTCTGAATAAATCCCAGGAGAAGTCCCTGAAGAAATCCCTGGAGGAATCCCGGTAGGAATCTTGTGAGAATTCCGTGAAGGAATTCCGGAAGGAGTCTCTGACGAAGTGCCAGGAGAAATCTCTAAAAGAATCCTGGGTTGGATTCCTGAAAGGATCCCTGATGAAATAATTAAAAGAATCTGGGGAGGAATTCCGAAGGAATCTGGCATGAATTCCTAAAGGAAATCAAGGGAGAAATTTTTAATCCCAGGCATGATCCAGAAGCAATCGTCATAAATTTTGGAAGGAATACCTAAATGAATGCCAGAAGAAAACCTGGGAAAAATCGATGAGGAAATCTCACGAAGAATTTTAGAAGAAGTCCCAAAGAAATCTCTGATAGAATCCTTGAATGAATAATGAATGAATCTCGAGAGGAATTTCTACAGGAAACCTCGGAAAAATCAATGAAGGAACTCCAAGAGGAATTCCTGAAATAATCCTGGGAGAAATACAAAAAAAAATCTCGAGAGAAACCCCAGGAAGAATCCTGATGATGACACCACCTGATGTGGTCTCGGGAATAATCTGTGAAAGACTCCCGGAAGAAATCCCCAAAGGAATCCCGGGAGGAATCAGTGAAGGAGTTCCGGGAGGAATCCCAGAAATATCCCTGAAGGAGTTCCGGCAAAATTATCTGATCGGATAGTGGAAGAATTCTCTGAGGGAATCCATGAAAGAATTTCGGAAGAAAACTAAGAAGGTCTGCCTCGAGGAATCTGTGAATAATTCCAAGGAGGAATCTCTAATGAAATCCTCGAAGAAAACTCATGAAAAAGTTATTCCGGGAGAAATCTTCAAAGGAATCATATGAGAAAGTAATAAAAAAAATCCCGAAAAGAATGTCTGAAGGAGTTCCTGAAAATATCCTGGAAGAATTCCCAAGTGAATCTCGGGAGGAATACCTGCGAAAAAATGCCAGGATTCCCGGGAGAAATCAATAAAAATATGTCAGTAGGAATCTCGGGATCCCCGGAAGAGTCTTTGAAAGAGTCCCTAAATGCCACTTGGGAGGTATCCCTGAAGAAACCCGGTAAAAAATGACGAAATTCCTCAAGGTATCATCGGAGGAATTCCTGGGAGAAATCATAAAGGAAGTCCGGACGAGATCCCAAAATGAATCTCGGGAGAAACATCTAAAGGAATCCCAGGTCACATAGAATCCTGGAGAAATCTCTGATAGAATCTCGCGGATAATCAGGAAAGAACTCGGATGAAATCCCGAAAGGAATCTCTAAAGCAACCCCGGAAGGAAAAAAATGGAGGAGTCCCAGAGAAAATCGATGCAGGAAGCTCATAAAATATCCTGGAGAAATCCCTAAAACTTCGAAGGAATCACTTGTGGCAACCTGGGAGAAATCAATGGAGAAATCTCGAGAAGAGCCCCTGCAGGAAGCCCGAGAGAAATATCCAAAGGAATCCCGGGACAAACCTCAGGAAGAATCCTAGAGGAATCCCTGATGCAGTCGCGGAAGTAATCCGTAAAAGAAACCTGTAAGGAATACCTAAATGAATCCCGGAAGGAATCGATGAAAGAATCTCGGGAAGAAATCCCTACGGAAATCTCTAAAGGAAACCCGGGAACGACCAAAGGAATGAACCGGGGATAGAATCTCAGGGAATTCGATTTTTATCACGGGAGACATTCTCGAAGGAAACTCTGAAAGGGTTGAAGACGAAACATTACATTACGTAAAGGAATCCCAAAAGAAACTCGTTGAAGAATACTATTGAGGGATATCCCCCAAACATACTATAACATTGGAATTATATTCTTGAAAGGTGTTTCAAAATTTTCAAAAAAAAATTAAATAGGGCGTCTATGCGAAGCATTTTTGGAGAGGATGTTGGGTGTCCTGGGGAAATCCTGGGGGTCCCGGTGATTTCTTAGGGTTTCTAGAGAGATTTCAGGGATATTTCAGAGGAGTTCTAACGATTGTTAGGTGCAGAAGAGGTTTCCAGGGTTTTCATGGAGAACTTAGGGGGCTTTCAAAGAAGTTTCGTGGGTTTTCAAAGGATTTGAAGGCGCTTAAAGATATCAGGTAATATCAGGGATAAACCCTTGGAACGACCTTGAAAACCCCATGAAAACTCCTGAAGCGCTTCTGGAACGCCCAATGAAACTCTCTGGAAAACCCCTGAAACATTCAGGAGCGCTCGTGAAACCACATTAAACCCTCTGAAACGCTTTTCTTCGCCCCTGAAACTAGCTGGGACACCCTGGAGCGTCCCTGAAAACCCCATGGAACACTCCTGAAATCCCTTGAAACGCCTTGGAACACTCCTAGAACGCCTTAGAACACCCCTGAAACTTCTGGAACGTCCCTGGAAACGCTTGAGAGCCCTGGAACGCTCCTGAAAAACTTATGAAATCCGTCGGAGCATACTGAAACGTTCTTGAAACCTCCTAGAACACCTCTGGAGCGCATCTGCAACCCCCCCCCCCACCGTCCCCTGAAACTCCCCGTGGCCGTGGCTACGTGGCCGTGCGTTTAGGAGCGTCAATCGTCTGGCAGTTTCGTAAGCTTCTGTCTGAGTGTGAGTTCGATTCCCACTCCAGTCGGTGAAAACTTTTCGTTAAAAGGAAAATTCTCCACTGGCCAGTGGAGGTCCGGACCACTGCGTGTTTCGTGTGTTGTCCGTTGTCTCATGAGTGATCGTTCAGTCTGTGCAACCTCTGGTTGAAGACGGTGTAATGTCTTTTTTTATCTGTATTAACGAGATGTTTAACCCTAGCCTAGTTTATCTCGGGACCCGCTCTTTACTTCCCTTCCGAAGGAAGAACTCACATTTTGCGAGTTTGTCGGGAGTGGGATTCGATCCCAGGTCCTCGGCGTGATAGTCAAGTGTTCTAAACATTACACCAGGTCCGCTCCACAGGGATGTAGTGTCTTTTTAAACACCTTTGAAACCCCCTGGAACAGCCCTGAAACCGCTAGAAAATTCCATGAACACTTCTGGAACGCCACTTGACACCATTAAAACGCCCTGAAATCCCCTGAAACTCATTGGAACACCGCTGACGCTTCCCAGAAACCTCTTAAAACCCCCTGGAACGCTCCTGAAAACCCTGGAAACCCGCTAGAACCCCCTAGAACGTCTCTGAAACCAAATGGAATGCCCCTGGAACGTATCTGGGGCCGCCCATAAACCACATGGTTATTTTTCTGAAAATTCCGAAGCCCTGTGTGGTCTTTTGTTCATACAAAAAATATGTATGGATCAAGGTCTGCCCTAACCCACCCCTCTGCCGATGGCCACGTGGAATATGGACGGCCCCTGGGAATCCGTGAAAGTCTCTGGAACACTCAAACCCTTGAATCTCCATAGAATACACCTGAAACTCCCTGGAACACCTCTGACATTCCCTGGAAAGCCTCTAAAAGACATTTTCAAGGAAACCCGAAACAAGCTGTAACACTCTATGAAAAACCCATGAAAGCCTCTGGAATCCCCCTGGAACCTCCTTAAACTCCCTGAAACGTACCAGAAACTCCTTGGAATGCTCCTTAAACCCCCTTAAAACTCGCTAGTATACACTGGAACGTCCATAGAAGCCCCTGGAATACACTTGAGATCCCGTAAAACTCACTGGAAAGCGTATGAAACCCCTTGAAAACCCCTGAAACGCTCCTGAAGCCCCTAGAACGCTCCTGGGATGCCTCCTTAACATGGAAACCGAGGGGACGCCCATGAAACCTTATGTAACGTCCATGAAGTTCTCAACGCATCTCAAACCCCCTGAAATATCTTTGGAACGTCCCGGGAACCCTTTGAAACCTTCTGAAACACTCTTGGAACGTCCCTGAAACCGCATTACCCTCTAGAACCTACTCAAACCGCATGGAACGCTCATGAAATCTCCTCAAGCCCTGTAGGTGCACCTTCAAACGCCCCTGGAATTTCCTGGAATGCCCGTAGCCCCTCCCCTGAAACCTCTTGAGCACCTCTGATGCGCCCATGCATGAATAAAATAAAAAACAATGCTGGCAGTCATGCTAACAGTTTAGGTTATGGCAGTCAGTGTTCAAAAATTGGATCACGGATGAATAATAAAAGAGTGATAAAGAAAATTGTTTTGTCATTTGAAATAACAATGAAAAAGTATCAATTTCTTGATTTTTGCTTAGGCTAATCAAGCCAAGTGGAAATCACAACGTTTCCGTCTAGAATTCCGGAGAGTCCGTCAGGAATTCTTCCGGAGATTCCGTTAGGAATTCCTCCGGAGATTCCGTCAGAAATTCCTACGGAGATTCCGTCAGGAATTCCTCCGGAGATTCCTCCAGGAATTGCTCCGAAGATTCCTCCTGGGATTCCTTCAGGAATTTCCCCGGAGATTCCTTCAGAAATTCCTCGAGAGGTTCCTTCAGGAATTCCTCAGAAGATTCGACGATAATCAGACTTCTTTCCAGTTGGCACAAATCGCCCCTATTAGATGCCGATACGAATTTCAAAAAATCTTTCGAAATGACCTCATACTCCTACCATCTTGTGTGATGGCTATCTGTTCTGTGCAACTAATTTTGATTGGTGACAGCGATCGCAAGCCCGATATCCGACTCCCAACTTTCCAAGCTTCCCCACTGTAGGAATTGATTGATTCCCGACCTCCCGTCGTCGGAACACACAAACTTTCTTGCTGGTGACGACTGTCGCGCGCGCCTCGCTCAAGTTTGAATAAAGGGAGAGCATTAAAATTCGATCACCGCTGGGGTCGCGACGACCACCACCGGCGAAAGAAACCCGACTGCGGTGCGCGAACTAATAATGAATTTTATTTTAAAACAGATTGAGCCGGGACGGTTGATGGCCGACTGGACCCAGGTCATCATCATCAGCATCAGCATGATCGTTGTTGGGATGCCAATAGAGTATACCATCACCCTCGCCTCTGTGGTGACCGAATTGTTGACTTCTCTGCGGCACCACCACCACACACTCTGCAGGAGAAGCGTGGCCGGGCTATTGTGTTTGATTCCCCACGTCGTCGTCATCAGCGTCATCGTTGACGACGAAACACTTTCAAAATTTTCTCCCAATTCCTCCGGCCCGGCCCGGTCCTGCCCTGGTGCAACTCTGTGGGCTGCTGCGTGCCGAGAGCTGACCTAATGGATATTTATGAGATTTTAATAGATAACGATTTAAGCGGTGTGCGAGTTCAGCTCATCAAGTCGTTAAATTTAGAGATTTGGAGGAACGTTTCCAGACTAAAAACGACGCGACGGTGACTGATGCTGAAAATACTTTTGAATGCCATCACGAGCGTCGTGAGATTTGGAGTTTGAAGGCTGGAATGGCATATTTAACGCAACGCTTGTCAAAGTGGTCAAAGGTGATTGAGAAAACAGCTGACTTAATTTTTGCCTTTCTCTGACTGGCTAACTAACCGAAAGGCTGTGGGATCATTCGAAAATATTTTTTATGGGAGTGTCGAATGATAGAATCAATTACCTTAACTGAATCGAGATAATGTCTGGTTGTGGGTGAATCCCTTGAAGGAATCCTTGAAAGTATCTCAGGAAATATTCATAAGAATCCCAAGAGAAATTCTGGATGGATTCAAAATTAGGAACTCCTGGAGAAATCTGCGGAGGAATCTCCGGAGGAGTTCCAGAAGGAATCTCCGGAGGAGTTCCAGAAGGAATCTCCGGAAGAGTTTCAGAAGGAATCTCCAGAGTAATTCCCGAAAGAATCTCTGGAGAAATTCCTGAAGGAATCTCAGGAGGAATTCCTGCAGTAATCTCCGGAGGAATTCCTGAAGGAATCTCGGGAGGAATTACTGAAGGAATCTCCGAAGGAATACCTGGAGGAGTCTCCGGAGTAAATCTTGAAGGGATCTCCGGAGGAATTCCTGAAGGAATCACCGGAAGAATTCCTGTGAGAATCTGCTAAGGAATTCCTGAAGGAATCTCCGATTGAATTCCTGGAGGAATCTCCAAAAGAATTCCTGGAAGAATCTCCAAAGGATTTCCTGGAGGGATCTCCGGAGGAATTCCTGGAGAAATCTCCGGAGAAATTCATGGAGCAAGGCGGAATCTCCGGAGCAATATCCGAAGGAATTCCCGGCAGAATTCCCATAGGAATCTCCAGAGAAATTCCCGGAGAAATCTCCGAAATTCCTAACGAAATCTCCGAGGGAATTCCTGGAGAAATCTCCGGGGGAATTCCTGGAGAAATCTCCGGAGGAATTCCTATAAAAAACTCCGGTGGAATTCCAGGAGAAATTCCCGAGGAATTCCTGGAAGGATTTCCCTTGAGATCCCGGAAGGATTTCCCTCGCAATCCCGGAAGGATTTCCCTCGAAATCCTGGAAGGATTTCCCTCGAAATCCTGGAAGGATTTCCCTCGAAATCCTGGAAGGATTTCCCTCGAAATACTGGAAGGATTTCCCTCGAAATCCTGGAAGGATTTCCCTCGAAATCCTGGAAGGATTTCCCTCGAAATCCTGGAAGGATTTCCCTCGAAATCCTGGAAGGATTTCCCTCGAAATCCTGGATGGATTTCCCTCGAAATCCTGGAAGGATTTCCCTCGAAATCCTGGAAGGATTTCCCTCGAAATCCTGGAAGGATTTCCCTCGAAATCCTGGAAGGATTTCCCTCGAAATCCTGGAAGGATTTCCCTCGAAATCCTGGAAGGATTTCCCTCGAAATCCTGGAAGGATTTCCCTCGAAATCCTGGAAGGATTTCCCTCGAAATTCTGGAAGGATTTCCCTCGAAATCCTGGAAGGATTTCCCTCGAAATCCTGGAAGGATTTCCCTCGAAATCCTGGAAGGATTTCCCTCGAAATCCTGGAAGGATTTCCCTCGAAATCCTGGAAGGATTTCCCTCGAAATCCTGAAAGGATTTCCCTCGAAATCCTGGAAGGATTTCCCTCGAAATCCTGGAAGGATTTCCCTCGAAATCCTGGAAGGATTTCCCTCGAAATCCTGGAAGGATTTCCCTCGAAATCCTGGAAGGATTTCCCTCGAAATCCTGGAAGGATTTCCCTCGAAATCCTGGAAGGATTTCCCTCGAAATCCTGGAAGGATTTCCGTCGAAATCCTGCAAGGATTTCCGTCGAAATCCTGCAAGGATTTCCGTCGAAATCCTGGAAGGATTTCCGTCGAAATCCTGGAAGGATTTCCGTCGAAATCCTGGAAGGATTTCCGTCGAAATCCTGGAAGGATTTCCGTCGAAATCCTGGAAGGATTTCCGTCGAAATCCTGGAAGGATTTCCGTCGAAATCCTGGAAGGATTTCCGTCGAAATCCTGGAAGGATTTCCGTCGAAATCCTGGAAGGATTTCCGTCGAAATCCTGGAAGGATTTCCGTCGAAATCCTGGAAGGATTTCCGTCGAAATCCTGGAAGGATTTCCGTCGAAATCCTGGAAGGATTTCCGTCGAAATCCTGGAAGGATTTCCGTCGAAATCCTGGAAGGATTTCCGTCGAAATCCTGGAAGGATTTCCGTCGAAATCCTGGAAGGATTTCCGTCGAAATCCTGGAAGGATTTCCGTCGAAATCCTGGAAGGATTTCCGTCGAAATCCTGGAAGGATTTCCGTCGAAATCCTGGAAGGATTTCCCTCGAAATCCTGGAAGGATTTCCCTCGAAATCCTGGAAGGATTTCCCTCGAAATCCTGGAAGGATTTCCCTCGAAATCCTGGAAGGATTTCCCTCGAAATCCTGGAAGGATTTCCCTCGAAATCCTGGAAGGATTTCCCTCGAAATCCTGGAAGGATTTCCCTCGAAATCCTGGAAGGATTTCCCTCGAAATCCTGGAAGGATTTCCCTCGAAATCCTGGAAGGATTTCCCTCGAAATCCTGGAAGGATTTCCCCCGAAATCCTGGAAGGATTTCCCCCGAAATCCTGGAAGGATTTCCCCCGAAATCCTGGAAGGATTTCCCCCGAAATCCTGGAAGGATTTCCCCCGAAATCCTGGAAGGATTTCCCCCGAAATCCTGGAAGGATTTCCCCCGAAATCCTGGAAGGATTTCCCCCGAAATCCTGGAAGGATTTCCCCCGAAATCCTGGAAGGATTTCCCCCGAAATCCTGGAAGGATTTCCCCCGAAATCCTGGAAGGATTTCCCCCGAAATCCTGGAAGGATTTCCCCCGAAATCCTGGAAGGATTTCCCCCGAAATCCTGGAAGGATTTCCCCCGAAATCCTGGAAGGATTTCCCCCGAAATCCTGGAAGGATTTCCCCCGAAATCCTGGAAGGATTTCCCCCGAAATCCTGGAAGGATTTCCCCCGAAATCCTGGAAGGATTTCCCCCGAAATCCTGGAAGGATTTCCCCCGAAATCCTGGAAGGATTTCCCCCGAAATCCTGGAAGGATTTCCCCCGAAATCCTGGAAGGATTTCCCCCGAAATCCTGGAAGGATTTCCCCCGAAATCCTGGAAGGATTTCCCCCGAAATCCTGGAAGGATTTCCCCCGAAATCCTGGAAGGATTTCCCCCGAAATCCTGGAAGGATTTCCCTCGAAATCCTGGAAGGATTTCCCTCGAAATCCTGGAAGGATTTCCCTCGAAATCCTGGAAGGATTTCCCTCGAAATCCTGGAAGGATTTCCCTCGAAATCCTGGAAGGATTTCCCTCGAAATCCTGGAAGGATTTCCCTCGAAATCCTGGAAGAATTTCCCTCGAAATCCTGAAAGGATTTCCCTCGAAATTCTGGAAGGATTTCTCTCGAAATCCTGGAAGGGTTTCCGTCGAAATCCTGGAAGGATTTCCCTCGAAATCCTGGAAGGGTTTCCGTCGAAATTCTGGAAGGATTTCCCTCGAAATCCTGGAAGGATTTCCCTCGAAATCCTGGAAGGATTTCCCTCGAAATCCCGGAAGGATTTCCCTCGAAATCCCGGAAGGATTTCCCTCGAAATCCCGGAAGGATTTCCCTCGAAATCCCGGAAGGATTTCCCTCGAAATCCCGGAAGGATTTCCCTCGAAATCCCGGAAGGATTTCCCTCGAAATCCCGGAAGGATTTCCCTCGAAATCCCGGAAGGATTTCCCTCGAAATCCCGGAAGGATTTCCCTCGAAATCCTTGAAGGATTTCCCTCAAAATCCTTGAAGGATTTTTCTCGAAATCCTTGAAGGATTTCCCTCGAAATCCTTGAAGGATTTCCCTCGAAATCCTTGAAGGATTTCCCTCGAAATCCAAGGAGGATTTCCCTCGAACGATACATGTTATGGTGAATAACAATAAATAATATAGTATTTTTTATAGTTTTCTGTATAGTATCCTAAAAAATGTATTGTAGGGAATCGCGCTACTTGGGCAGTGGCTTCTATATTCGTCTGTTTTCCACTATAACTCAGTCAAATTTGAACCAATTGACACAACTTTTGGAATGTGGTGAGATAGGCACAGTATCTACCCGTGTACAACATTTCAAGTCAATTGGTTCAACATTGACTGAGTTATAGTGGAAAACAGACGAATATAGAAGCCACCGCCCAAGTGGCGCGATACCCTAATTCATTCATTAAAGGCAATAAAATCCGAGAAAATATAAAATCGATAAAATATCCATGTTAAATATATTCATTCCTGTGCGCTGTGCGCTGCGCTCTCCGTGTGTCCCGTTTGTCTGTGTCCCGCTCGGGACCTTTGAATGGAGGGATGGGGGTTTGCAGGGGTCGAGTGAAGAAGAAAAACGGAGCGACACTACGAAAGCAGGAGTCAAGAGTCCGGAGTCAAGGAGTTCCTAAAGGAATCTCCGGAGGAGTTCGTAAAGGAATCTCCGGAGGAGTTCCTAAAGGAATCTCCGGAGGAGTTCCTAAAGGAATCTCCGGAGGAGTTCCTAAAGGAATCTCCGGAGGAGTTCCTAAAGGAATCTCCGGAGGAGTTCGTAAAGGAATCTCCGGAGGAGTTCCTAAAGGAATCTCCGGAGGAGTTCCTAAAGGAATCTCCGGAGGAGTTCCTAAAGGAATCTCCGGAGGAGTTCCTAAAGGAATCTCCGGAGGAGTTCCTAAAGGAATCTCCGGAGGAGTTCCTAAAGGAATCTCCGGAGGAGTTCCTAAAGGAATCTCCGGAGGAGTTCCTAAAGGAATCTCCAGAGGAGTTCCTAAAGGAATCTCCGGAGGAGTTCCTAAAGGAATCTCCGGAGGAGTTCCTAAAGGAATCTCCGGAGGTGTTCCTAAAGGAATCTCCGGAGGAGTTCCTAAAGGAATCTCCGGAGGAGTTCCTAAAGGAATCTCCGGAGGAGTTCCTGAAGGAATCTCCGGAGGAGTTCCTGAAGGAATCTCCGAAGCAGTTCCTAAAAGACTCTCCGGAGCAGTTCGTGCAAGGAATCTCAGGAGCAGTTCCTGCAAGGAATCTCCGGAGCAGTTCCTGCAAGGAATCTCCGGAGCAGTTCCTGCAAGGAATTTCCGGAGGAATTCCTGCAATCCTGGATGGATTTCCCACGAAATCCTGGATGGATTTCCCACGAAATCCTGAGAGTACTTCCCCCGAAATCCTGGAAGGATTTCTCTCGAAATCCTGGAAGGATTTCTCTCGAAATCCTGGAAGGATTTCCCTCGAAATCCTGAAAGGATTTCCCTCGAAATCCTGAAAGGATTTCCCTCGAAATCCTGAAAGGATTTCCCTCGAAATCCTGAAAGGATTTCCCTCGAAATCCTGAAAGGATTTCCCTCGAAATCCTGAAAGGATTTCCCTCGAAATCCTGAAAGGATTTCCCTCGAAATCCTGAAAGGATTTCCCTCGAAATCCTGAAAGGATTTCCCTCGAAATCCTGAAAGGATTTCCCTCGAAATCCTGAAAGGATTTCCCTCGAAATCCTGAAAGGATTTCCCTCGAAATCCTGAAAGGATTTCCCTCGAAATCCTGAAAGGATTTCCCTCGAAATCCTGAAAGGATTTCCCTCGAAATCCTGAAAGGATTTCCCTCGAAATCCTGAAAGGATTTCCCTCGAAATCCTGAAAGGATTTCCCTCGAAATCCTGAAAGGATTTCCCTCGAAATCCTGAAAGGATTTCCCTCGAAATCCTGAAAGGATTTCCCTCGAAATCCTGAAAGGATTTCCCTCGAAATCCTGAAAGGATTTCCCTCGAAATCCTGAAAGGATTTCCCTCGAAATCCTGAAAGGATTTCCCTCGAAATCCTGAAAGGATTTCCCTCGAAAGGATTTCCCTCGAAATCCTGAAAGGATTTCCCTCGAAATCCTGAAAGGATTTCCCTCGAAATCCTGAAAGGATTTCCCTCGAAAGCCTGAAAGGATTTCCCTCGAAATCCTGAAAGGATTTCCCTCGAAATCCTGAAAGGATTTCCCTCGAAATCCTGAAAGGATTTCCCTCGAAATCCTGAAAGGATTTCCCTCGAAATCCTGAAAGGATTTCCCTCGAAATCCTGAAAGGATTTCCCTCGAAATCCTGAAAGGATTTCCCTCGAAATCCTGAAAGGATTTCCCTCGAAATCCTGAAAGGATTTCCCTCGAAATCCTGAAAGGATTTCCCTCGAAATCCTGAAAGGATTTCCCTCGAAATCCTGAAAGGATTTCCCTCGAAATCCTGAAAGGATTTCCCTCGAAATCCTGAAAGGATTTCCCTCGAAATCCTGAAAGGATTTCCCTCGAAATCCTGAAAGGATTTCCCTCGAAATCCTGAAAGGATTTCCCTCGAAATCCTGAAAGGATTTCCCTCGAAATCCTGAAAGGATTTCCCTCGAAATCCTGAAAGGATATCCCTCGAAATCCTGAAAGGATTTCCCTCGAAATCCTGAAAGGATTTCCCTCGAAATCCTGAAAGGATTTCCCTCGAAATCCTGAAAGGATTTCTCTCGAAATCCTGAAAGGATTTCTCTCGAAATCCTGAAAGGATTTCTCTCGAAATCCTGAAAGGATTTCCCTCGAAATCCTGAAAGGATTTCCTCCGAAATCCTGAAAGGATTTCCTCCGAAATCCTGAAAGGATTTCCTCCGAAATCCTGAAAGGATTTCCTCCGAAATCCTGAAAGGATTTCCTCCGAAATCCTGAAAGGATTTCCTCCGAAATCCTGAAAGGATTTCCTCCGAAATCCTGAAAGGATTTCCTCCGAAATCCTGAAAGGATTTCCTCCGAAATCCTGAAAGGATTTCCTCCGAAATCCTGAAAGGATTTCCTCCGAAATCCTGAAAGGATTTCCTCCGAAATCCTGAAAGGATTTCCTCCGAAATCCTGAAAGGATTTCCTCCGAAATCCTGAAAGGGTTTCCTCCGAAATCCTGGAAGGATTTCCTTCGAAATCCTGGAAGGATTTCCTTCGAAATCCTGGAAGGATTTCCTTCGAAATCCTGGAAGGATTTCCTTCGAAATCCTGGAAGGATTTCCTTCGAAATCCTGGAAGGATTTCCTTCGAAATCCTGGAAGGATTTCCTTCGAAATCCTGGAAGGATTTCCTTCGAAATCCTGGAAGGATTTCCTTCGAAATCCTGGAAGGATTTCCTTCGAAATCCTGGAAGGATTTCCTTCGAAATCCTGGAAGGATTTCCTTCGAAATCCTGGAAGGATTTCCTTCCAAATCCTGGAAGGATTTCCTTCCAAATCCTGGAAGGATTTCCTACCAAATCCTGGATGGATTTCCTTCCAAATCCTGGAAGGATTTCCTTCCAAATCCTGGAAGGATTTCCTTCCAAATCCTGGAAGGATTTCCTTCCAAATCCTGGAAGGATTTCCTTCCAAATCCTGGAAGGATTTCCTTCCAAATCCTGGAAGGATTTCCTTCCAAATCCTGGAAGGATTTCCTTCCAAATCCTGGAAGGATTTCCTTCCAAATCCTGGAAGGATTTCCTTCCAAATCCTGGAAGGATTTCCTTCCAAATCCTGGAAGCATTTCCTTCGAAATCCTGGAAGGATTTCCTTCAAAATCCTGGAAGGATTTCCTTCGAAATCCTGGAAGGATTTCCTTCGAAATCCTGGAAGGATCCTTCGAAATCCTGGATTTCCTTCGAAAAAAAATGGCAAATTTTGATTAAACGCCAAAAAAAGTTCAAACAATATTAAAACAATACAACGTATAGTTTGTGTTTCAGATATGCTCGAGGAAAAAACTATATTCTATTGTGACGATACCCAACATTTATATTGTAAAATGTTTATAAACGATACATGGTATCCATAACCATAAAATATAATGTTTTATTGTTTTCTGTATAGTAACCTTAAAAAATGTATTGTAATGCATTGCATTATATTTTTATTGAGTTTTTTCATCAGGATACATTGTTTGACAGTATCAGATAAGATCCTGGATAAGATTTATTCAGAACAGTTCAGATATTTCGCTGAAATTTTTAATTTTTGATGTTGTACTTTTTTTTTCAAATTATCGTAGATATTAACACAATCGCTTTCGTCGATTTAAGTCCTTATTTTCTGTAAAGATATTTTTACCTCCTCATACGCCATTTATACTTGAATTCCAAATTTATTCTCAAAACTATTGGTGTCAAATTTAGCATGACTTTTGTCTCCTGGTTGTCACCGTAGTTGCCACTCTAGTGAACTTATTGATAGTTCGCACATTTTCATTTCAGCTCAGTAGGAGTTGAACACAAAAAAACACCGTGCCAGGAAGAACCCTGCCACGATTTTCGCCAGGTAAAGGAATCCCAGTCGCTATTGGCCGTCCATCGTCCACCGGTGCGGAGGTTGACAGCGCCAACGGATTCTCAATAATATATGAAACCTATAAAGCATCAAATTAAAGGCAATAAAATCCGAGAAAATATAAAATCGATAAAATATCCATGTTTAATATATTCATTCCTGCGCGCTGTGCGCTGCGCTCACCGTGTGTCCCGTTTGTCCGTGTCCCGTTCGGGACCTTTGAATGGAGGGAGGTTGGAGGGGTCGAGTGAAGAAGAAAAAAACGGAGCGACACTACGAAGGCAGGAGTCAAGAGTCCGGCTCCGGTTTTTGCACCGTGTGTTCGTTAGTTCGGTTCGCCTCCGATGCGATGCGATACGATGGTCATTTGGTGTCGGTCCAAAAATGGCGCGACACCTCGTCCTTCGCCACAGGGCGAGCGGTCGGAACCTTGCCGCTTAGCGATTCGACGTCTGTGGACGAGCCTCTTGTTTTCGAGGCCCGAGGAGAAAATACTGTGGACATACTATTCAAAAATGTTAAAATTTGACTGAAGAAGAAAAAAAAGGAGTTTTTATTGTTAACATATGTGTTATGGTACAGAACCTAAAGTTTTTTTTTTATCAATTTACAATAAATACAATACCATACACAATATTATAAAATTACTGATCTTATACATAGTGCTATATGTTCGTAGAGTAAAAAATTCTCATTATCTTTCTAATAATGATTTATACAATAGTTTTACGATAATATAACTATACAGTATATTGTTTTAAAAACGTAATCCAAAGATAACAATGAAATGAATCGTATGTTGTGGTAAATAATAAGGTTACTGATTACTCAAATGTCAATGGCGTTATAGTAGATAACCATAAGTAGTATCGTAGTTGTATTGTTTCCTGCGTTGCAGCCACAATATGCTCTATTGTATGACTTTCAGTACAGCATATTTTTACCAGGGAAATGCCTTCAGAAGTGGAAGTAATGAAGAGCAACGCCAGCGCAGAAGATTGCTTTATGTCACCGAACGGACGACACACGAGTGACGGGATTTGTGAACTGCCTGCCAGTCCGTGTCCCGTCAGATTACATGTTCCTCCTCCTGATGGGCAAAATAATGAAAACGGAATAAATATAAAGAGGACAACCGACTGTAGTGGACTGACCGAGCGCAGCCGGCGGTGACAAACGTACTACATACCTAACCTCACATCACACATCAGTTGAACAACAACAAAAAAACAACGATCCAACAGCCAGGAATGAAGCAAGAATGTTGCGCTTGCATTACTGTCGATTAGTTTGCATCATTCCGACCAGCAGCAACAGCAGCAGTAGTGGCGCGCGTGGTGCACTTGTTGTGGCCGCTTTTTGCCTGCATATTCATTCCTCCTGGCGGTGGTGTTGTTGAGGAATGGTTCGTGTGGAATTGGCGTTTTTTGTTGCCCATTTCCAATCGTGTATAATTCACCGCCACCCAAATGACACATCGACCACCACCGACGGACCGGACGACGGTTGCACAGCTGCAGGCTAATTATCATCAAGCGGATAGTGAACCCATCCTGCTTCCTGGCTTCCTCGCGGTGGGTTTGGAGTTGAGGTGTTATGTGTTTTAAAGTTAACGGTCAAGTCTTATGTGCTTATCTGAAATTGTGACGTGAAATGGGTCATTGGGTAGCCATAGACTCCGCTTGGTAATGATCGTTGTGAACAGACCATGTCTCTTTAAAATAAATAAAACTGAAAATCATAGACCCATAAAAGACCTATGAAGAATTCCAATCATAGTTGTCAGAAATATGAGCCATATCAAAACAAAACAATATGGATCAACAAGATGATCAAAATAGTAACTTATGGAATAATAGGATGGAACGAGCTCACCAGCACATGCTCATACTGGGAATACCTGCGAAACTATTGTCAATCTTGACAGGGATCTTCCTGCAACAGTGTTGTTCGTACTGAGTTGAAATAAGAATGCGAGAGAAATCCTTCCAGGATTTCGAGGGAAATCCTTCCATGATTTCGAGGGAAATCCTTCCAGGATTTCGAAGGAAATCCTTTCAGGATTTCGAGGGAAATCCTTGCAGGATTTCGAGGGAAATCCTTGCAGGATTTCGAGGGAAATCCTTGCAGGATTTCGAGGGAAATCCTTGCAGGATTTCGAGGGAAATCCTTTCAGGATTTCGAGGGAAATCCTTTCAGGATTTCGAGGGAAATCCTTTCAGGATTTCGAGGGAAATCCTTTCAGGATTTCGAGGGAAATCCTTTCAGGATTTCGTGGGAAATCCTTTCAGGATTTCGTGGAAAATGCTTTCAGGATTTCGTGGGAAATCCTTTCAGGATTTCGTGGGAAATCCTTTCAGGATTTCGAGGGAAATCCTTCCAGGATTTCAAGGGAAATCCTTCCAGGATTTCAAGGGAAATCCTTCCAGGATTTCGAGGGAAATCCTTCCAGGATTTCGAGGGAAATCCTTCCAGGATTTCGAGGGAAATCCTTCCAGGATTTCGAGGAAAATCCTTCCAGGATTTCGAGGGAAATCCTTCCAGGATTTCGAGGGAAATCCTTCCAGGATTTCGAGGGAAATCCTTCCAGGATTTCGAGGGAAATCCTTCCAGGATTTCGAGGGAAATCCTTCCAGGATTTCGAGGGAAATCCTTCCAGGATTTCGAGGGAAATCCTTCCAGGATTTCGAGGGAAATCCTTCCAGGATTTCGAGGGAAATCCTTCCAGGATTTCGAGGGAAATCCTTCCAGGATTTCGAGGGAAATCCTTCCAGGATTTCGAGGGAAATCCTTCCAGGATTTCGAGGGAAATCCTTCCAGGATTTCGAGGGAAATCCTTCCAGGATTTCGAGGGAAATCCTTCCAGGATTTCGAGGGAAATCCTTCCAGGATTTCGAGGGAAATCCTTCCAGGATTTCGAGGGAAATCCTTCCAGGATTTCGAGGGAAATCCTTCCAGGATTTCGAGGGAAATCCTTCCAGGATTTCGAGGGAAATCCTTCCAGGATTTCGAGGGAAATCCTTCCAGGATTTCGAGGGAAATCCTTCCAGGATTTCGAGGGAAATCCTTCCAGGATTTCGAGGGAAATCCTTCCAGGATTTCGAGGGAAATCCTTCCAGGATTTCGAGGGAAATCCTTCCAGGATTTCGAGGGAAATCCTTCCAGGATTTCGAGGGAAATCCTTCCAGGATTTCGAGGGAAATCCTTCCAGGATTTCGAGAGAAATCCTTCCAGGATTTCGAGGGAAATCCTTCCAGGATTTCGAGGGAAATCCTTCCAGGATTTCGAGGGAAATCCTTCCAGGATTTCGAGGGAAATCCTTCCAGGATTTCGAGGGAAATCCTTCCAGGATTTCGAGGGAAATCCTTCCAGGATTTCGAGGGAAATCCTTCCAGGATTTCGAGGGAAATCCTTCCAGGATTTCGAGGGAAATCCTTCCAGGATTTCGAGGGAAATCCTTCCAGGATTTCGAGGGAAATCCTTCCAGGATTTCGAGGGAAATCCTTCCAGGATTTCGAGGGAAATCCTTCCAGGATTTCGAGGGAAATCCTTCCAGGATTTCGAGGGAAATCCTTCCAGGATTTCGAGGGAAATCCTTCCAGGATTTCGAGGGAAATCCTTCCAGGATTTCGAGGGAAATCCTTCCAGGATTTCGAGGGAAATCCTTCCAGGATTTCGAGGGAAATCCTTCCAGGATTTCGAGGGAAATCCTTCCAGGATTTCGAGGGAAATCCTTCCAGGATTTCGAGGGAAATCCTTCCAGGATTTCGAGGGAAATCCTTCCAGGATTTCGAGGGAAATCCTTCCAGGATTTCGAGGGAAATCCTTCCAGGATTTCGAGGGAAATCCTTCCAGGATTTCGAGGGAAATCCTTCCAGGATTTCGAAGGAAATCCTTCCAGGATTTCGAAGGAAATCCTTCCAGGATTTCGAAGGAAATCCTTCCAGGATTTCGAAGGAAATCCTTCCAGGATTTCGAAGGAAATCCTTCCAGGATTTCGAAGGAAATCCTTCCAGGATTTCGAAGGAAATCCTTCCTGGATTTCGAAGGAAATCCTTCCTGGATTTCTAAGGAAATCCTTCCTGGATTTCTAAGGAAATCCTTCCTGGATTTCGAAGGAAATCCTTCCTGGATTTCGAAGGAAATCTTTCCTGGATTTCGGAGGAAATCCTTCCTGGATTTCGAAGGAAATCCTTCCTGGATTTCGGAGGAAATCCTTCCTGGATTTCGGAGGAAATCCTTCCTGGATTTCGAAGGAAATCCTTCCTGGATTTCGAAGGAAATCCTTCCTGGATTTCGAAGGAAATCCTTCCTGGATTTTGAAGGAAATTCTTCCTGGATTTCGGGGGAAATCCTTTCAGGATTTCGAGGGAAATCCTTTAAGGATTTCGGGGGAAATCCTTTCAGGATTTCGGGGGAAATCCTTTCAGGATTTCGGGGGAAATCCTATCAGGATTTCGGGGGAAATCCTTTCAGGATTTCGGGGGAAATCCTTTCAGCATTTCGGGGGAAATCCTTTCAGGATTTCGGGGGAAATCCTTTCAGGATTTCGGGGGAAATCCTTTCAGGATTTCGGGGGAAATCCTTTCAGGATTTCGGGGGAAATCCTTTCAGGATTTCGGGGGAAATCCTTTCAGGATTTCGGGGGAAATCCTTTCAGGATTTCGGGGGAAATCCTTTCAGGATTTCGGGGGAAATCCTTTCAGGATTTCGGGGGAAATCCTTTCAGAATTTCGGGGGAAATCCTTTCAGGATTTCGGGGGAAATCCTTTCAGGATTTCGGGGGAAATCCTTTCAGGATTTCGGGGGAAATCCTTTCAGGATTTCGGGGGAAATCCTTTCAGGATTTCGGGGGAAATCCTTTCAGGATTTCGGGGGAAATCCTTTCAGGATTTCGGGGGAAATCCTTTCAGGATTTCGGGGGAAATCCTTTCAGGATTTCGGGGGAAATCCTTTCAGGATTTCGGGGGAAATCCTTTCAGGATTTCGGGGGAAATCCTTTCAGGATTCCGAGGGAAATCCTTCCAGGATTCCGAGGGAAATCCTTCCAGAATTCCGAGGGAAATCCTTCCAGGATTCCGAGGGAAATCCTTCCAGGATTCCGAGGGAAATCCTTCCAGGATTCCGAGGGAAATCCTTCCAGGATTCCGAGGGAAATCCTTCCAGGATTCCGAGGGAAATCCTTCCAGGATTCCGAGGGAAATCCTTCCAGGATTCCGAGGGAAATCCTTCCAGGATTCCGAGGGAAATCCTTCCAGGATTCCGAGGGAAATCCTTCCAGGATGTTGGGGGAAATTCTTATAGGATTTTGGGGGAAATCCTTCCAGGATTTCGGGGGAAATTCTTATAGGATTTCGGGGGAAATCCTTCCAGGATTTCGGGGGAAATCCTTCCAGGATTATGGAGGTAGTCATTTCAGGATTTCGGAGGAAATCCTTCCAGGATCTCGGGGGAAATCCATCCAGGATTTCGGGGGAAATCCTTCCAGGATTTCGAGGGAAATCCTTTCAGGATTTCAAGAGAAATCTTTCCAGGATTTCGAGAGAAATCCTACCAGGATTTTGAAAGAAATCTTTTCAGGAATTCGAGGGAAATCCTTCCAGAATTTCGAGGAACATCTTTTCAGGCCCTGCGAGACTAAACCATAACAGTACATAACCTCAATCGTATCGCCCAAAACGAGACAAACAAAAAATTGACATTAAAAATGAATCTGCAAAGGTTAAGGTTTTACTGAATCCACGACAAAACTTCCATAAAGTCTAAGATCAAAAAATATATAAATTGTTACGTGGGAAGCTAGCTGCAAAGCTGAAAAAAAAAATAAATTGGATTCCAGGATGTCTCAACATTCAACGTGGTTTTATTTGCCTGAAAATCCCCCAAGATGATAACCGCCACATACAATCGTACTAGTAACAACAATCCTTCAACCGATTCCGCGCCTATCACCGCCCGAACCTTATCACAACTGAATCATCATTATACTCTTACGCTATGACGCCCCTTTTTCGCCCATTCCCCATCTGTATCAATTCATTTCGTTCGATTCGCTTCAAACTGTGTCACATTCCGTTTGAATCAATAATAATCAGTTCAGTAGGAGCCCATTCTGTATTTGTACAGCGGAAATATACAGGTCCTCTCGTCGCTCGCACTTTCATCCGTCGTCGTCGTCGTCGGTCGTTTGTGTATATTATTAGTCACGGCGACTATTCCGAGTTCTGTTCTGTTCTGTGCATGGATGGTGGTGCGAGTGCTTCTATTGCGGTACTAAATACTGGCCCGGGAAGGAAGGACGGATTGATTACAATACAACTGTCATAATAAATAATAGGGTTCAATATCGTCGTTGTTCGTTGTTGCTGTTGTTGCCGTCATCGTCATCGTCGTCCTTTCATGTCAGTGTCACAATTAGCCGAGTGCTGCTGGCTGGCTGACTGGCTGGCGGTGCCTGTTTGCCATTATCGTTGGTGCCGACTGGTAGCGGTCCCCGGTGGTTGTACGTTGAAAGAAGGGTCCTTTTGACCGGGGAGCCCACGCTCATTCTATTGGGTGTATGTACATTGGACATATTGAATTGAGTACCTGCACTGGGACAAATTGTGCAAACAAATCAAAGCATCGATTTGTTGAGGACTCTCCTCAAACAACAACTTGAATTCCAATTAGTTTTAAAATTGTTCTGAGAACTTTCAAAAAACTTACTTAATATTTCAGATTGGTATTTAACGATTGCATCTCTCTCTCTCTCTCTTCTTGGCGTAACGTCCTCATTGGGACAAAGCCTGCTTCTCAGCTTAGTGTTCTATGAGCACTTCCACAGTTATTAACTGAGAGCTTACTCTACCAATGACCATTTTGCATGCGTATATCGTGTGGCAGGCCCGAAGATACTCTATGCCCAAGGAAGTCAAGGAAATTTGCTTTACGAAAAGATCCTGGACCGACCGGGAATCGCACCCGTCACCCTCAGCATGGTCATGCTGCATACCCGTGCGTTTACTGCCTCGGCTTTATGGGCCCTAACGATTGCATATATGAGCTGAAACCTGCTGAACTCAAAAACTTAACAATTCCAAGTACAATTAGTTTTGGGGAGGTTCTAGTGGTCATCATAAGAGAAAATTCCTGTAATTTTTGTTTTATGATGGTTTTAATAATCTCCTCGAGTTAATTTTTCAAAATGCTTCCCTCCAGGTAACATTTTTTAGTCAAATAGACTAGAAGAGGTTCTTAGAACCATCATAAAACCAAAATAAATAGTTTAAGGTTTTATGACGGTTCTCAAAACCTCTACAAGGCTAATTGGTCATGAAAATGTTACAAATTGAGTAGGAATGAAGTTTTATGGGGAATTTCTGTTGAACGTCATTAAATGTGAGACTTTATTAGCAAATCCTTCGTTACTGACGCGTTCTTCACTTTCAGTGTGTGTAGAATGGAATGGATTGAATAGAGAAAGGGTACCATTTAACTTCCTTCCCTCCAACCCCGACCCATCACCATCGACCCTGTTAGTAGATGGTTTCGATCGCTTCCGATTTGATGGATTCGATAATTAGCCGAGATATTCCGATTGTTCGGATTGGAGCGGATCCAAATTTGACCCATGTCGTGGCGTTATTGCATTGCATCGGTCGTGTATTTGATGAACAACCTCTCTCGGACACACCAACCAAAGACACGGGAGACACAAGCGTGCGTGGGACGCCGGAAAGTGTTTTTAAAACGCTCCAAACGCGGCTGGATCCCTTCTTGGCTGGCACCGCAAATCACCAATCAGACGAGGTTCGAATTTCAACCGTAAATTCGAATGCTCGATGAGCACAACAAACCCATCAACTTACGACGCCCACACTGACGACGACGATTCCTCCGTGGTGACTTCCACACAATTGTGCTGGAGTGGAACTTCGGAGAAGCCTCCTGGGGTGAGCCACACAGTCAATATGTAGTGTCCCACCTTCCCGCTGAAAAACAGTGGAACAGATGGGAGACCGAAGAAGAGGACAGGAACAAGTTAATTGTCGAGGAGCGCACTGTGATTCAGTTTTAGTGATGTTTCCAATTCGATTCCAGCCGTTTCAATCATCTTCTCAATGGGGACCTGGTCTGCTGGTCACCGCCCTTGTCCCAGTACACAATAATTTTCTCATTGCGGTGCAAAAACAGAATGAAGAGAAAAAAAAGTTGTAAAGGAAGACGACCGGCGACCAAGACGATGGCGATGACGACGAAAAGAACCGATTTGGAGCTGGTTCTAGGCAGGCTCATTTCGCAGCTCATCTTTGCGTTGCACCAATCTCAATCGTCTTCGATGGCGAAACACAGCCCAAACGATGCACTGTGGGAAGTTTGTGCAGTTACATGGACAAAACAATTCTTCAATGTTTGAACACATAGTTGGCATTGAAGATTATGATTTCCTAATGATATTTATACAAGGTTGGCATTAAGACAGTTAACCTAGTATACTTATTTAAAAAATACCTTTCCATCATTTCTAAAGATGATCTGTTCGGAGGCATAATTTGCAAATTCTTAATGCATTTTTAACTTTTGAGACAAAATAATATGAAACGAGCTCACCATTTGAAAACAGACACAATCGTTCACTAGGTTCCTACAGCCATACTTCGATAGAACGTAACTTTTTTTGTCCTACTTTTTACTATTTAAATAATAAGCGTCTATATGATAAAACACCCCTCTTGGAATCAAATCTGCCTCAGTTTAGTGTTATAGTGAATCGCTTCGTGAGATATCCTCGGAGGAATTTCTATCGGAATATATGAAGGCACTCCTGGTAAAACTTCTAAGGGAATGTTTGTGGAATAATCACATAAAAACTGAAGGAATCATTAAATACAACGTTTGAAAATATTTATGGACGCATGCCAGGATGAATTCGTGGAAAATTCAAGCAGGGATTCCTGGAAGAATCCAACCAAAAATCTCTGATCATATTCCAGGAGGAATCATAGTTGGAATTTAGAATTGCCAGTGGATCTTAGAAAAAAATTCTACTAAATCTTAGGAAAACCCCCTGTATAAATCCCAGAAGGAGTATTTCTAAAAATCTGAGGAGAAAATCCTGTAGAAATTCCATCATAATGTGCTGGATAAGCCGGATCTAAGCAAATACCCCATGAGCAGCATTAGTTGAAATATTTGAGCACTTTTAGAGAAATCCTAGCAGGAATGACTGGAGGAATCATAGACGTATCGTTGGAAAAATCTCTGGTGAAACTTCTTAAGAAATTTCTGAAAAATCAGAGGTGTTATTTCATGGGGAACTCCATCAGGAATTTCTGTATAATTTCCCGTGTGAATTCTAGAGCAATCCCAAGAGGAATGCCTGGGGCAGCGTCAGACGAAAAAAAGCAAATTTCTGTGATTTGGGATTTCTATCATTTTTTTTTTATCTGTATTAACGAGTTTTCAGCCCTATGCTAGTTCATCTCGGGACCCACGCTTTACTTCCCTTCCGAAGGAAGAACTCACATTTTGTGAGTTTGTCGGGAGTGGGATTCGATCCCAGGTCCTCGGCGTGATAGTCACGTGCTTTAACCATCACACCAGGTCCGCTCCTTCTATCAAAGTTCCTCCCAGGATTTCTGTTGGGTTTTTACGAGGTCTCTGCAGGAGTACCTAGCGGAATTTCTTCCAAAGCTTTACTCGATATACTTTCGGCGTTTCTCGCTGGGTTCTCCTCGAGAATCCTGCAAAAATTCTTCGAATGTTACTTCAGGAATTTCTCTTAGTATGTAGTAGTTTTTTCGAGATTTTCGCTGAAGTTCTTCCAGATAGATATTTCTTCCTAGGAGTTTTCCGATATTTCTCATGGAATTTCTCTTGGGATTTCGCCTATACAGTGGTAGACATTCGTTTAGCCGAGGCCAAAAAATTTTCAAAAAAGTGTCAGCAAACTCATACAAAAGATGTTATTATAAAACTTTTTTATTGTAGTGATAGTATACAGGGTGTTAGGTTCCTGAGTGCAAACTTTTTAAAGGGTAATAGAGGACCATAAATGGAGAAAAAAATTGTTCTACGCATATGGTCAAATCTCAATCGTTACGTAGTTATTGAACTTCCCATTTTTATGACTCTTATTGCCTTAACTGGCAATAACTTGAAAATGGTCAAACTTATCGAAGTTTTTTTACCCTTATTCGAAAGATTATTGAATTTTCTAACAAATGGCATCTTTGAATCGATTGGTTTGGTTAAATAACTAAGTATTCTAGAGCAAAATAGCTAAAAATAGTGTATTTTTATTGGTTTTTGTCAATTATCTTTGAAACATGCGTAATAAATAAAAATTCTTTCTTTGGCAAAGGTGTGGCTCCTGTTACACTCTACAATTCGTTCTTTGACACCAAACTTCTATCTCTTATAGTTTTCTTGCAATTTTGATTTTAACATCTCATTTCAGTTCATAAATTTGCAACTGTCATGGAAAGCACTTTTTTGCGCATTGTGCCGCACATTTAAATCAAAATTGCAAGAAAACTATAAGAGATAGAAGTTTGGTGTCAAAGAACGAATTGTAGTGTGTAACAGGGGCCACAACTTTGCCAAAGAAAGAATTTTTATTTATTACGCATGTTTCAAAGATAATTGACAACAACCAATAAAAATACACTATTTTTAGCCATTTTGCTCTAGAAAACTTAGTTATTTAAATAAACCAATCGATTCAAAGATGCCATTTGTTAGAAAATTCAATAATCTTTCGAATAAGGGTAAAAAAACTTCGATAAGTTTGACCATTTGCAAGTTATTGCCAGTTAAGGCAATAAGAGTCATAAACATGGGAAGTCCAATAACTACGTAATGGTTGAGATTTGACCATATGCGTAGAACAAGTTTTTTCTCCATTTATGGTCCTCTAACACCCTTTAAAAAGTTTGCACTCGGGAACCTAACACCCTGTATATAGTACTGTTTTATAAAAATATGATATACATCACACTTACATATACACTGAAACAAAAACGAGGATAAAAACCCTTCAAATGTCATTTTTTGCCTAGACATTCGTTTAGCCGAGGTATATGCAAAATTGGTTTTCAAAAGATTTTTTGCAATTTCGTGAGTATATTTCAAGGATATACCCCAAGGCATTTAGTTTATGACGTGTTAGCAAGATAATTGACCTTAAAAGTTTATTTATTTGTGAAATTTAGTGAAATAATAAGGGGAAGCAATGGTAAACAAATGAATTTAAGAAAAATGACTTCTGTAAACACTCAAACGTAAGCTAGATTAGCAGTTTTGAAAATATGGCACAGAATTATTGTTAGAAATGTTCAAATTATTGCATACAATGTCATAGAAAAATTAAGTATACTGGTTTTTGATTGGTTAAACCTTGAAATGGAATTGATAAAAGCTAAAATAAATAGTTTTGCGTTGAAATAAAGACGTGCCCTAATGCCTGTGGAGTATACCTGTTTGATACTAGCATTACACGCTAAGAAAATGTTACTCTAAAATGAGTAAGATTCACACAAAACTGAGTTAAACTGGAACAGCTCAAAAAATGAGTAAATTGCATTTCCAGCGATAGCGCTGGCCCAAATGCAAAAATCCAACCAATTTAGGCCGTATAATATTCTTCACATCAGCAAGAATATTATACAACTTAAGCTGATGAGATTTTCGCACTTGGGCCAGCGCTATCGCTGGAAATAAAATTTACTCATTTTTGAGTTGTCCCACTTTAGCTCCAAAATGAGTGAATTTTCTGACCGTGTACCAAATGAGTTAGAAGACTGCTAAATGAAAGAACTGCAAGAAGTGTCAGAATTTTTGTACCCTGTTTATTTAAAAGCAGATGGTCATACAAAAATGCAAGATATGGTCAAATAATTGGCTTATTTCATTCAATCTGAAGAAATATATTATAAATGAGTCTTAGTTTTGAACCACATTCATTTTAACATGATTTATTTGAAAAGAACGTCTAAATTATGAAACAAGTAGTTCATGCTAAAAATTTGAATACTTTTGGTGCCATTTCTCGAAATGTGAGCCGTCCAATGTATGTTATTTCAGCCAGAATACAGTCTAGATAATATTGGGAGCTATTAGAAGACGTTATTGTAGTAAACGCTGTGATTTATGCAAGTGAAACCATCATATTTCATCAAAACAATACTTAAATACGTGATTTTTTTTATGGTTTGCGTTATTTTTTTCTGATAAAAACTTTGTTTTTCGTAAATTTTCAACCTGCACTCGTCATAAAACTTTCATTAGATTCTTTTGCAACACTTCCGATAAAAATAACTACATCAAATCTCAATTTGGAAACATTTACAATATTATGACATATTTATGTGAGATGCATGTAAAATTAATATGGCAACACTTCCGAAAACGGTTAAATTCATGATTTACAGGCCACCATACAAAATGATTTTGTTGGATATTTCTCGAAATTTGTTAGTTTTTTATTATGGAATTCAAAAAAAAATGTACAACTCAGCTCATGACTCAGCTAAACGAATGTCTAGGCAAAAAAATGACATTTGAAGGGTTTTTACCCTGGTTTTGTTTCAGTGTATATGTAAGTGTGATGTATCACATTTTTATAAAACAGTACTAGATATACTATCACTACGAAAAAAAACTTTTGTATGAGTTTGCTGACGCTTTTTTGAAATTTTTTTGGCCTCGGCTAAACGAATGTCTATCACTGTAGCTCCTCCCGAGATTTCTCTTAAGGGTTTTCAAAACTTCTCCTTGAAATTCTTAAACTTTTCATCATAGGGTCTTTTTTCCCATGCGCCATCCAGTTTCTCAGGATTTTCCGAAGTACCTCTGCGCAATTTTTCCAACAGGTCTTTGCAGAATTTCTCGCGAAAATTCACCAGGATTGTTTCCGATATTTCTTCGGAAATTTCTTCTTGGGATAATTCTCTATAGGGATGCTGGTAAACGCTCTGGGAAGAAACCCAAGGAAACCAGTAAAATATTATTATTATTATTATCACCGCAAAAAAACCCCAAAAAAAGCTTGGATAAATCTTTAGAAAAAAAATCGCGGGGAGAACTCTTAGAGAAATATCAGCAAGATTGTATAACATTTCGCCGAAAACCATTTCGCGGAATTCCTTTTCGCGGTGTAACATTTTGCGGAAAGACATTTGGCGGAAAGTTTAATTTCGCGAAATGCACCGTTTCGCCGAAAACCATTTGGCGGAATGTATCGTTTTGCGGAAAAACGTAAATAAGAGAGAAAAAATAATAATTGATCGAGAGACAACATCATAATAAGATTCAAAATTAATCGGCATTTATAAATGCATACCTTTTATGAAAGAGCAGTCTTTGATCAGGAGAAGAACAAGTTTCCTGTTAAACATAACAGCATATGTTTGAAAGATCGAAAAACAGAGTAAGTTGGTAAAGTTATTACTAAGCAATGTTACTTGCTTTCAATCAAGTTACAGTGTTACAGCTTTCAATCAATAAGGGTGTAAGTGTGAAGGCTGAGAAGGAGGTTCAGATCCAGGATTGATGCTGTGTCATTAGGTTGAAGGACATTAGGCTGAGCGAACATTAGGTCGAATAATCATTGGGCTGAAAAGATGTTAAACCAATTGGATTATAGGCCAAGGCCTATTATAAGGAGCAGGTAAAATCTTAGAAGAATTAGTTAGTTGCTGGGCCACCAAACAAAGCTGTAGTACTGCAACTTACAAATAAACAACTTTTTCTCAAAAGAAGGGGAAAAAATCTTAGATGTAGATATTAGTTTGTTTACCAGCAAGTGTTATTTGAAAGAACAGCCTGTTTAAAGAGGAATAGCTAATCTTCTATGGAGTGAGCAGTGAGACCGCCAATAAATAACATAACAGCGCAATTCGAAAGAACAGCTCTTGATATAAAGAAGGATAAGGACAGTAGGATCAGCACCCTAGCTACCAAAAAAAAACTACCTCAGATAAAGTTAACAGTTTGATCGTGAGCCAAAATTTTCAATAGTGTAATTGGAAAGAATGGCCTATCATCGAAAGAAGGTCAAATATTCTATAAAGTTATCAATTTGCTCGCCGCAAACTGCGCAATACATGAACAGCCTTTGATAAAAAGAAAGTAAATGATGAAACATTTAGCAATTCGTTCGCCAAACAGCAACGTTACTGGATAGAACAGTATGATTTTGAAGAAGGAAAAATCTCTGATGCTGCTAGCAATATAAGCACTTGAAAGTTCAATTTATGTGACAACGACAGCTTGTTCGTCATTACGCCTAATGTTCATTCACTCTTATATCCATTCGACCTAATGACATTCGGCCTAATGTCCTTTGGCCTTACGTTCAGAATTCTTAATAACATGCAATCAACGAATAAAATAAAGCAAATATTTTTCAAGAAAAGTATCAGATTTAGCAACAGTTAATACAATCGCAGAGCTAAGCTGATTATGATTACGCATGAACCGGTGATGGAGCTAGTAAAGTTTAACAGAGAAAATAATTTGTGGTTCCATAATTATATGCAAAATATTAAATTCCGCGAAATGTTACACCGCGAAAAAAAATTCCGCGAAATGGTTTTCGGTGAAATGGTATACAACCGCTCTGATTACACTTGTAGATTCGAGTTTCAGGAGGGTTTCAGAGGAGTTTCAAGACGTTTCTGGGCGTTTCAGGAGGTTTCAGATAAGTTTTACGGTACTTCACAGGCTCTCTGGTGAGTTAGGTTTCAGAAGAGGGGTTTTAGGGAGCTCCACAAGCTCTCAGGTGGGCTAATTTTAGGGCATTTCAGGAGGTTTCAGAGGGATTTTGGGGGGCTCACAGGCTCTGAGGTGAGCTTCAAGCGTGATTCAGGGGTATCAAGGCGT
This sequence comes from Aedes albopictus, assembly GCF_035046485.1. Taxonomy (NCBI): domain Eukaryota; kingdom Metazoa; phylum Arthropoda; class Insecta; order Diptera; family Culicidae; genus Aedes; species Aedes albopictus. The sequence goes on along the minus strand of NC_085136.1, from coordinate 21,287,579 downwards.
TACATGAGGTTTTAACGGGGTTTTAGAAAATTGCACAGACTCTCACTGCCGTAATTCTGCAAAGTGACGTAAGCGCCATTCAAAAATTACGACATTTTCTGGTATATCATATATAATATCTGGTGTAAAAATAACACTGTGGTATGCCTGCTGTATTAGAATGCATGATCTAGTCGTAATCTATTATCTATGGAAAGAAACTTAGAGGATGACCAAGAGATTTATGCATAATAACCAAAAAATGGGCCAAAACTATCAATGTCGCTTACGTTACTTTGCAGAATTACGGCAGCTCAGGTGACTCTCACGGAGTTTCAAGGAGTTTCAGAGGGTTCCAGAGAGTTTTAAGAGGTTTCATAGAATCCAGGAATCAGAAATTTTTCAGCAATTAATCTTAGACTTTTTTCCAGAAATTCTGAAGAAGTTCTAATTAAAGTTGATCCAGAGTTTGCTTAAAAAAAAGTCTTCTAAGATTTTACCCAGAATTTTTGTTACTAATTCTTACGAAAACTTTTTCTGGGATACATTAACAATTCCTTCGCAGATTCTTTCAGGAATTGCTTCAGAAATTGTTTCAGGAATCGATCCTTGGCATTTCTCTAGGGATCCTCCAAGCAATTTCACAAAAAAACACGATTAGGAATCCTTCCAGGGGTATCTTTAGGAGTTCTTCCAGGTATTATAGTATGAGATATTACAAAAATTACTCTAGTAATTCATTCAGAATTTGTTTTTTTTGGGAATTGCTTCAATAACACGTTCTGACTTCAGGAATTGCTACAGGGATTTTTGTACAGAAATCAGGTATCAGGTAGGGTCTGGGACCATTTGGGCAGGCCGACCTATTTTGGGCACTTGGTGCTGTAACTCAGTCAATTTTGAACCAATTCACTTGATTTTTGGGATAGTGTGAGATACGCACAGTATCTAGTCGTGCCATGTCAATTAATGTCAATTGCTTTGAAATTGACTGAGTTATAGCAGCAAGTGCCCAAAATAGGTTCGCCTGCTCAAATGGTGTCAGATCCTATTCCTCCAGAGATTCTTTCATAAAATCATTTCTTCAGGAATTCCTGCAAGGATTCACGGACAAAAAAAGGAATTAGAAACTTGCAAGATGAGTCATGATTTAGTGATAAAAAGCAGTATTACTTCATGATTCATTTTGCCGTAACATGACCTCGACGTTATGTTTTCCAAATCTAGAGTTAAAAAAATAAATTGTGGCATGAAATCATACCGCATGTTCTCTAAATCATGACGAAAACTTAGGATCATCGTGACAGCTTTTGCAGCCATGACCATTTTGTATGAAAGGGATGATGCTATTTATGATAATCGTTGTTAACGTCATGAAATCATGAGTCGCAGTCTTGAAGTGGTATATTTTATGATTTCATAACTATTTTGTCATGAATATTGGCAACGGACTTTACCCCGTGTTCGTCCAGGAGTATAACTTGAAATTCCTCCTGGAATTACTTCAGGAATTTCTGGAGAGACCATTCCATCAGAAATCCCTAAAAAAAAATTTCAAGAATTCTTGCAAAGATCCTTTTAAAACTGAAATTCCTAATAGGGTGCCTGTACCAATTATGGCACTACATAAGGAAAACTATTTGTACAAAAATAACGAGAAGATCAACGAATGTCATCAATATGTTAAATGGTAGCTTAGTTTCCATACTTTACAGGAAAAATATAGAAACGGAGCTAAAACTACCTTTAGTATTTATTACAGCGTGTACCAATGCAATGATAGGAACTCTGTGCCAGTTATGGCTACATTTATTAACTTCGGTTCCTTTTCGCATCATTTGCATGCATTCCTAATAGGGTTAGCTATAACTGGTACACTATGGCGAAAAAGGGTGCAAGGAAGCCGAAATTTTAAGGAAAATGATTTATGTCTACCATAATTTGCAAAATGTGAAGTTTAAATGAGTGCAACCATCTTTTGTGAACGTGATCTGCTGTTCACAAAATTTTTCTTGTTGATTTACCTTGGTAAAGGGTGAAAATCAACTATGGCGAATAATTGGTACTATTGTCATAATTGGAACACTTACCCTACTTTTCCTTCATTTATTCCTTCAAAATTTCCATGGATTTCAGGTATCTTTAAAATTTCACAAGGATTTCTTTAGGAATTTTTACAGGAATTCCTCCAGAAAATCCAGCAGGAATTCTGCAAAGTATCTTACAGGAATTTCTTCAGAGATTCTCCCAGGGTTTTCTCCAGAAGTTCCTGAACGGACTCCTATCTACCTAAGTATCTTAACCCGTTATGAAATGACAGCGACTATTCTGTCCACCCAGAATCCCACAGTGGAACTGTGGGGAGCTTCCTCCTCCACAGCCTCCTCTCTTAATTCACGTTGCTTCTCTCTCCCCCCCCATTCGCATCCATTGCAGTTTTTATAGCGGGTTATAATTTTTCCCTCCTGTTATTATGACGATCAAATAAACGATTTAAAACCAAATACTCCCTTCCTCCGGACTGGCTCCCTTCCGCTCATCGTTCCCCACCTGGCCATCCCGCTTTGGATTCCCACCGACGGCCGAGCGCTCGCGCTCGATCAACCTCCTCCTGCTTCTTCGAAGGTGATGTGAAGTTCCTTTTCACCTTTTTTTTCTCTTTACACGAGCTCTTCTCCACGTGAGATTCCTCCCGTGCTTCTCTCCCCCAACCTTGCTCCACATTGTGGAACTATTATCGACTTTTCTTCCCGATTGCTCCCTCCATCATCCGACTCGACTCGTCCGTTGTATGCCTACATGTGTTCAGGCAAAAGAGCAGACCACGACGTTGAAGATGACGACGACCGCCAGCTTTGCAACTCTACAAGCCAAACGCGCGATTTGATGTGGTTGGTGAGCGGGCGAGAATCGGGTGAACGCTGAACAACCAGCCATGCAGCAGAAGAGATGAAAGCAAGCTGATAATCCAGCGCCCATGTAGTAAAAATACAATAGGGCATGTTGTAACATGGCGGGGGCTGCTCTTCTCATCCGCCGAGACGTTTCTAGGTTCTCGCATAGGGAGCTTCGCCCCATCCGACATTGCGGAGTGAGATGTTTTAAGACATGGTTAGTACTGCGCGATAAAAAACTGGATTCAATTCGAGGCCGAATCAGTTCAGAAACCTATGAAGGGATATGCTATGGCAGTACTGACGGCTGCCACGTCAGAGCCTATTGAGTTATCCACCTTCCACCTTTCAATGTCCGATCCAAACTTCCGGCAATTGCCAGAACCACCATATCAATGGCCGATCAATTTCTCACGACACAAATATCTCATAAACCCTTCAAATTGGCAGTATCACCGTTCCCACAGGAAAAATCGCAACCATTCTATCAATCTGGAGCGTGTGCTTCGTTCTCTTCTTCAGTCAGACCAACATCAACAACAACACCCAGGCACAGAGGGGCGTTTATTTGGTTCTACACGAGCGCAACTTTGTTGTTCAGCTGGTATTCGGTCGGTACGTTGCTGCGGCGTTGCGTTGGTTACTTGCTATCAAGTTTCCAAAGCATCTAGGTATCTCCATCATTCCCGTCCCATGCGCGTCAAAGCGATGCGATGCGACTGGGAAGAGAGAAAGAGGAACCTTCCACTGCACTGGCACACTCCTTCCGGCAAATTCGATTCAAACTTTGCAATTGGAGGTCTTTCTCTCTGCAATTGCAGCAGCAGCAGCAGCAGTGATGACGTGCAACAATGTTGGGAGGAACGATAGGTCTGTGCTTGGGATTGCTTGTGGGTTCGCTGGCCGTCCAGGAGCGGTGATAGGAAGAGTGGCGGCAGGAGGAAACTGGATTACGACAAGCTTTTCTCTGTTTGTTTGGTTGGTCGGTACACTGAGACTCCGTTTTTGGCAGAAGCAAGTCGATATGTTTACGAGCAATACGTTTAGTTCAAGATGATTATAATTGGTGAGCTCGTTCCATGTTTTTAAAAATAACATCTAATGACCTGAAACATTCAACAAATCTGTATGGAATTCCTTGCAGGCAGAACCCCGGAAGGATTCACATTGGAATCTTGGAAAGGATCCACCTCGGAATCCGGGACGGATCCACCTCGGAATCCGGGACGGATCCACCTCGGAATCCGGGACGGATCCACCTCGGAATCCGGGACGGATCCACCTCGGAATCCGGGACGGATCCACCTCGGAATCCGGGACGGATCCACCTCGGAATCCGGGACGGATCCACCTCGGAATCCGGGACGGATCCACCTCGGAATCCGGGACGGATCCACCTCGGAATCCGGGACGGATCCACCTCGGAATCCGGGACGGATCCACCTCGGAATCCGGGACGGATCCACCTCGGAATCCGGGACGGATCCACCTCGGAATCCGGGACGGATCCACCTCGGAATCCGGGACGGATCCACCTCGGAATCCGGGACGGATCCACCTCGGAATCCGGGACGGATCCACCTCGGAATCCGGGACGGATCCACCTCGGAATCCGGGACGGATCCACCTCGGAATCCGGGACGGATCCACCTCGGAATCCGGGACGGATCCACCTCGGAATCCGGGACGGATCCACCTCGGAATCCGGGACGGATCCACCTCGGAATCCGGGACGGATCCACCTCGGAATCCGGGACGGATCCACCTCGGAATCCGGGACGGATCCACCTCGGAATCCGGGACGGATCCACCTCGGAATCCGGGACGGATCCACCTCGGAATCCGGGACGGATCCACCTCGGAATCCGGGACGGATCCACCTCGGAATCCGGGACGGATCCACCTCGGAATCCGGGACGGATCCACCTCGGAATCCGGGACGGATCCACCTCGGAATCCGGGACGGATCCACCTCGGAATCCGGGACGGATCCACCTCGGAATCCGGGACGGATTCTCTCCGGAATCCGGGACGGATTCTCTCCGGAATCCGGGACGGATTCTCTCCGGAATCCGGGACGGATTCTCTCCGGAATCCGGGACGGATTCTCTCCGGAATCCGGGACGGATTCTCTCCGGAATCCGGGACGGATTCTCTCCGGAATCCGGGACGGATTCTCTCCGGAATCCGGGACGGATTCTCTCCGGAATCCGGGACGGATTCTCTCCGGAATCCGGGACGGATTCTCTCCGGAATCCGGGACGGATTCTCTCCGGAATCCGGGACGGATTCTCTCCGGAATCCGGGACGGATTCTCTCCGGAATCCGGGACGGATTCTCTCCGGAATCCGGGACGGATTCTCTCCGGAATCCGGGACGGATTCTCTCCGGAATCCGGGACGGATTCTCTCCGGAATCCAGGACGGATTCTCTCCGGAATCCAGGACGGATTCTCTCCGAAATCCGGGACGGATTCTCTCCGGAATCCGGGACGGATTCTCTCCGGAATCCGGGACGGATTCTCTCCGGAATCCGGGACGGATTCTCTCCATAATACGGGAAGGATTCTCTCCGGAATCCGGGTTGGATTCTCTCCGGAATCCGGGAAGGATTCTCTCCGGAATCCGGGAAGGATTCTCTCCGGAATCCGGGAATGATTCTCTCCGGAATCCGGGAATGATTCTCTCCGGAATCCGGGAAGGATTCTCTCCGGAATCCGGGAAGGATTCTCTCCGGAATCCGGGAAGGATTCTCTCCGGAATCCGGGAAGGATTCTCTCCGGAATCCGGGAAGGATTCTCTCCGGAATCCGGGAAGGATTCTCTCCGGAATCCGGGAAGGATTCTCTCCGGAATCCGGGAAGGATTCTCTCCAAAATCCGGGAAAGATTCTCCACAGAATCCTGCAAGGATTCTCCACAGAATCCTCGTAGTATTCTCCACAGAATTATCGTAGCATTCTCCACGGAAACCACGTAGGATTCGCCACAGTATCCTCGTAAGATTCTCCACAGAATCCTCGTAGGATTCTCCACAGAATCCTCGTAGGATTCTCAACAGAATCCTGGTAGGATTCTCCACAGAATCCTGGTAGGATTCTCCACAGAATCCTCGTAGGATTGTCCACAGAATCCTCGCAGGAATCTCCACAGAATCCTCGTGAAATTTTCCTCAGAATCCTCGCAGGAATCTTCACAGAATTCTCGCCGGAATCTCTACAGAATCCTCACAGGATTCTCCACAGAATCCTCGCAGATAGGATTCCTTGGAATATTCTCCACAGAATCCTTGGAGGATTCTCCACAGAATCCTTGGAGGATTCTCCACAGAATCCTTGGAGGATTCTCCACAGAATCCTTGGAGGATTCTCCACAGAATCCTTGGAGGATTCTCCACAGAATCCTTGGAGGATTCTCCACAGAATCCTTGGAGGATTCTCCACAGAATCCTTGGAGGATTCTCCACAGAACCCTTGGAGGATTCTCCACAGAACCCTTGGAGGATTCTCCACAGAATCCTTGGAGGATTCTCCACAGAATCCTCGGAGGATTCTCCACAGAATCCTCGGAGGATTCTCCACAGAATCCTCGGAGGATTCTCCACAGAATCCTCGGAGGATTCTCCACAGAATCCTCGGAGGATTCTCCACAGAATCCTCGGAGGATTCTCCACAGAATCCTCGGAGGATTCTCCACAGAATCCTCGGAGGATTCTCCACAGAATCCTCGGAGGATTCTCCACAGAATCCTCGGAGGATTCTCCACAGAATCCTCGGAGGATTCTCCACAGAATCCTCGGAGGATTCTCCACAGAATCCTCGGAGGATTCTCCACAGAATCCTCGGAGGATTCTCCACAGAATCCTCGGAGGATTCTCCACAGAATCCTCGGAGGATTCTCCACAGAATCCTGGTAGGATTCTCCATAGAACCCTGGTAGGATTCTCCTCAGAATTCTGGTAGGATTCTCCACAGAATTCTGGTAGGATTCTCCACAGAATTCTGGTAGGATTCTCCACAGAAATCTGGTAGGATTCTCCACAGAATCCTGGTAGGATTCTCCTCAGAATTCTGGATGGATTCTCCACAGAATTCTGGTAGGATTCTCCACAGAATCCGGGAAGTATTCTCCACAGAATCCTGGTAGGATTCTCCCCAGAATCCTGGTAGGATTCTCCACAGAATCCTCGGAGGATTCTCCACAGAATCCTCGGAGGATTCTCCACAGAATCCTCGGAGGATTCTCCACAGAATCCTCGGAGGATTCTCCACAGAATCCTCGGAGGATTTTCCACAGAATCCTCGGAGGATTCTCCACAGAATCCTCGGAGGATTCTCCACAGAATCCTCGGAGGATTCTCCACAGAATCCTCGGAGGATTCTCCACAGAATCCTCGGAGGATTCTCCACAGAATCCTCGGAGGATTCTCCACAGAATCCTCGGAGGATTCTCCACAGAATCCTCGGAGGATTCTCCACAGAATCCTCGGAGGATTCTCCACAGAATCCTCGGAGGATTCTCCACAGAATCCTCGGAGGATTCTCCACAGAATCCTCGGAGGATTCTCCACAGAATCCTCGGAGGATTCTCCACAGAATCCTCGTAGGATTCTCCACAGAATCCTCGTAGGATTCTCCACAGAATCCTCGTAGGATTCTTCACAGAATCCTCGTAGGATTCTTCACAGAATCCTCGTAGGATTCTTCACAGAATCCTCGTAGGATTCTCCACAGAATCCTCGTAGGATTCTCCACAGAATCCTCGTAGGATTCTCCACAGAATCCTCGTAGGATTCTCCACAGAATCCTCGTAGGATTCTCCACAGAATCCTCGTAGGATTCTCCACAGAATCCTCGTAGGATTCTCCACAGAATCCTCGTAGGATTCTCCACAGAATCCTCTTAGGATTCTCCACAGAATCCTCTTAGGATTCTCTACAGAATCCTCGTAGGATTCTCCACAGAATCCTCGGAGGATTCTCCACAGAATCCTCGTAGGCTTCTCCACAGAATCCTCGTAGGATTCCCCACAGAATCCTCGTGAGATTTTCCACAGAATCCTCGTAGGATTCTCATTTTAACCATCATTAGACTCTCCACAGTATTCTCGTGAGATTTTCCACAGAATATTCGTAGGATTCTCCACAGAACCCTCGTAGGATTCTCCACAGAACCCTCGTAGGATTCTCCACAGAACCCTCGAAGGATTCTCCACAGAATCCTCGTAGGATTATCCACAGAATCCTCGGAGGATTCTCCACAGAATCCTCGGAGGATTCTCCACAGAATCCTCGGAGGATTCTCCACAGAATCCTCGGAGGATTCTCCACAGAATCCTCGGAGGATTCTCCTCAGAATCCTCGGAGGATTCTCCTCAGAATCCTCGGAGGATTCTCCTCAGAATCCTCGGAGGATTCGCCTCAGAATCCTCGGAGGATTCTCCTCAGAATCCTCGGAGGATTCTCCTCAGAATCCTCGGAGGATTCTCCTCAGTATCCTCGGAGGATTCTCCACAGAATCCTCGGAGGATTCTCCACAGAATCCTCGGAGGATTCTCCTCAGAATCCTCGGAGGATTCTCCTCAGAATCCTCGGAGGATTCTCCTCAGAATCCTCGGAGGATTCGCCTCAGAATCCTCGGAGGATTCTCCACAGAATCCTCGGAGGATTCTCCTCAGAATCCTCGGAGGATTCTCCTCAGAATCCTCGGAGGATTCTCCTCAGAATCCTCGGAGGATTCTCCTCAGAATCCTCGGAGGATTCTCCTCAGAATCCTCGGAGGATTCTCCTCAGAATCCTCGGAGGATTCTCCACAGAATCTTCGGAGGATTCTCCTCAGAATCCTCGGAGGATTCTCCTCAGAATCCTCGGAGGATTCTCCTCAGAATCCTCGGAGGATTCTCCTCAGAATCCTCGGAGGATTCTCCTCAGAATCCTCGGAGGATTCTCCTCAGAATCCTCGGAGGATTCTCCTCAGAATCCTCGGAGGATTCTCCTCAGAATCCTCGGAGGATTCTCCTCAGAATCCTCGGAGGATTCTCCTCAGAATCCTCGGAGGATTCTCCTCAGAATCCTCGGAGGATTCTCCTCAGAATCCTCGGAGGATTCTCCTCAGAATCCTCGGAGGATTCTCCTCAGAATCCTCGGAGGATTCTCCTCAGAATCCTCGGAGGATTCTCCTCAGAATCCTCGGAGGATTCTCCTCAGAATCCTCGGAGGATTCTCCTCAGAATCCTCGGAGGATTCTCCTCAGAATCCTCGGAGGATTCTCCTCAGAATCCTCGGAGGATTCTCCACAGAATCCTCGGAGGATTCTCCACAGAATCCTCGGAGGATTCTCCACAGAATCCTCGGAGGATTCTCCACAGAATCCTCGGAGGATTCTCCACAGAATCCTCGGAGGATTCTCCACAGAATCCTCGGAGGATTCTCCACAGAATCCTCGGAGGATTCTCCACAGAATCCTCGGAGGATTCTCCACAGAATCCTCGGAGGATTCTCCACAGAATCCTCGGAGGATTCTCCACAGAATCCTCGGAGGATTCTCCACAGAATCCTCGGAGGATTCTCCACAGAATCCTCGGAGGATTCTCCACAGAATCCTCGGAGGATTCTCCACAGAATCCTCGGAGGATTCTCCACAGAATCCTCGGAGGATTCTCCACAGAATCCTCGGAGGATTCTCCACAGAATCCTCGGAGGATTCTCCACAGAATCCTCGGAGGATTCTCCACAGAATCCTCGGAGGATTCTCCACAGAATCCTCGGAGGATTCTCCACAGAATCCTCGGAGGATTCTCCACAGAATCCTCGGAGGATTCTCCACAGAATCCTCGGAGGATTCTCCACAGAATCCTCGGAGGATTCTCCACAGAATCCTCGGAGGATTCTCCACAGAATCCTCGGAGGATTCTCCACAGAATCCTCGGAGGATTCTCCACAGAATCCTCGGAGGATTCTCCACAGAATCCTCGGAGGATTCTCCACAGAATCCTCGGAGGATTCTCCTCAGAATCCTCGGAGGATTCTCCACAGAATCCTCGGAGGATTCTCCACAGAATCCTCGGAGGATTCTCCACAGAATCCTCGGAGGATTCTCCACAGAATCCTCGGAGGATTCTCCACAGAATCCTCGGAGGATTCTCCACAGAATCCTCGGAGGATTCTCCACAGAATCCTCGGAGGATTCTCCACAGAATCCTCGGAGGATTCTCCACAGAATCCTCGGAGGATTCTCCACAGAATCCTCGGAGGATTCTCCACAGAATCCTCGGAGGATTCTCCACAGAATCCTCGGAGGATTCTCCACAGAATCCTCGGAGGATTCTCCACAGAATCCTCGGAGGATTCTCCTCAGAATCCTCGGAGGATTCTCCTCAGAATCCTCGGAGGATTCTCCTCAGAATCCTCGGAGGATTCTCCTCAGAATCCTCGGAGGATTCTCCTCAGAATCCTCGGAGGATTCTCCTCAGAATCCTCGGAGGATTCTCCTCAGAATCCTCGGAGGATTCTCCTCAGAATCCTCGGAGGATTCTCCTCAGAATCCTCGGAGGATTCTCCTCAGAATCCTCGGAGGATTCTCCTCAGAATCCTCGGAGGATTCTCCTCAGAATCCTCGGAGGATTCTCCTCAGAATCCTCGGAGGATTCTCCTCAGAATCCTCGGAGGATTCTCCTCAGAATCCTCGGAGGATTCTCCTCAGAATCCTCGGAGGATTCTCCTCAGAATCCTCGGAGGATTCTCCACAGAATCCTTGGAGGATTCTCCACAGAATCCTTGGAGGATTCTCCACAGAATCCTTGGAGGATTCTCCACAGAATCCTGAGAGGATTCTCCACAGAAACCTGAGAGGATTCTCCACAGAATCCTCGTAGGATTCTCCACAGAATCCTCGTAGTATTCTCCACAGAATCCTCGTAGGATTCTCCACAGAATCCTCGTAGGATTCTCCACAGAATCCTCGTAGGATTCTTCACAGAATCCTAGTAGGTTTCTCCACAGAATCCTCGTAGGATTCTCCACAGAATACTCGTAGGATTTTCCACAGAATCCTCGTAGGATTCTCCACAGAATCCTCGTAGGATTCTTTACGGAATCCTCGTTGGATGCTCCACAGAATTCAGGTAGGATTCTCCTTAGAATCCTGGTAGAATCCTGCACAGAATCCTGGTATAATTCTCCACAGAATCCTCGTAGGATTCTCCACGGAATCCTCGTAGGATTCTCCACAGAATACTCTTAGGAATTGTCGTGGGATTCTCTACAGAACCCTTTTAGGATTTTCTGCAGCTTATAGGATTTGTATTCAATTTCAGGTTGCCCAAAACAGAACCTCACTGTACCCGGTAGGCAGAGAGTGGTAGTAGCTTTCTTCTTGCCCAGCAGCCGCAGCAGCAACCAACGGGAAACCGGTTCTCCGGTCGACCGGCCGAAATTTCAAAGTTGAACATCGTCCATCCACAGAGTCCACGGTGGTCTTTCCCGAGGAAGGACAGCGACGACTGGGGGTAGAGTAAGTTGCAGCCAGTCAGTGTCTGTGTGTGGACAGGTGTAGAAAATTAAGAGAGCATAATCGGTAATTTTTCCAACCTTAATCCGGGGCGCTGTTGGGTAGGCTGATAGGTCGTCGTCGCCGTCGCCGTCATCGCTGCCGTGTAGGCTTATTATCGAAATAGAGGGACCAATTTGCGCCCTATTCCAACACTCGCTCACTCGGCGAACGGCGAGATCGAGATGGATGGATGGATAGAGGAGACGGATGTGCGCTCATTCACAGGTGCGCGAGATTTTCGAAGAATAGGCGTGATAATTTCGACTAAATGCGAAAATGGACCGTGGCGAAGTGCTGCATCCTAGCTTGGTGTGGCGTGGTTGTGGTGATCCAAAAGAGGGCGATTGGATGAGAGACAAAATCAACCGACGGCGACGCAAGTAGATGGGTAGCTGATGGCTAGAGAGGATCACATTGTTGCTCTTTGGGGTTAGCGAGGAAAACAAAAACGCCACGAATTAAGTGCAATCGGTGCGGCGTGCTGAGAAAGCAACGAGATTTTCGCCACGGTTGAATACCACGGCGAAGAGCAGCGCGACTTTTCCTTGGGAGCGGTCGTGAAAATAAGGCTTTTTTTTCGGTGGAAGATTTGCCCTGCGAAATAGTTCTCTTAATGGGTGCTCTTTGTTCGAAATCAGGACGCCTCATTATTTTCTTAATGTGATAATATTTGCTCGCTTCAATTTACTGTGGTCAATAATAAGCTTTTTACATGAAAAAAGTTGTTCAACGGTTTAGATACCATGCTAATGATAATAAGAGTTCATTTACTCCATAAAGTCAATTTTTAACAGTACCATTGAGTGTTTGTATAATACCTAGGCATACAGTAAAGTTACTTGAGAAATGATTCAAATAACGGTGGAAAGAAAAGATTACAAAAAAGTGGAACGAGCTCACCAAACATTGGTGAGCTCATTCCATATAAAGAAATTATTATCATATACAAGTTCATCTCAAATCGATAATTTATAATAAACTTAGAATAGAACGATCTCCCTAATCCTAACTGTTGGTGAGCTCGTTCCAATTAAATCATTTTAGTCAAATTGATAGAAAATGGCCGCTAAGCGAATGATTCGATTTAAAATGTTCTAATATTACCAATAACTTGAGACAAAAGAACCGTCGCACATTTTCATTTGCAGTTCGTTATCGAAGTCATATGGGAAGTTCATTCAAAATGCATTTCCAGCTCGCATAATCTCTCGGAAAATGAAACAACCAACTGGTGGAGAACTTTTAACAAGCGTGATGATCCAGCTTGCCTTTTCTCCAGGACAAAACACTCCCTGATCACTCACAATTCTAAAACCTCCTTTTCCCATTCACCCCGCCCCCCTCTCAAACTGCACAACTTGTTACTTACCCCGGGTGTCTGCGCTTGCGGCCCATACGGGTACCGCGTCCACTCCAGCGTCGCCTCCTTCGTGGTATCAAGTAGGACAACTGCAAATGGAAAAGAAAGAACGAACACATCACATCATCAGTATAAAGTATACACTATCATCGTCGTTCGTTGCTAGACTCGCTATGGAATAGATATACAACGCACCGTCCCTCTGCCCCTCCCTCGAAGAGCTGTGCACAAAACCGAATGCAACTGATTAAACCAAAACTAATTAGAAACTTCTCTGTCCCGCACTACCGCAGCTATCTATATGACGCCTTCGCTCGGGATGTGCGTATCATTTCTCTTTACTTAGGAACACAGAAGCAGCAGCGCTGGTGAATGCTGCTGGTTGGTTTCATCATCACACTTCTGGATGCGCCTGGAAGGTGGTGCATTGGAATGCACCAGTCAGCTCGCACTAGGGAGAAGCTGGAAAGTCATTGAAACTTTCCTCTGGGAAGATTGTGCAAGCTCTGATACTGTGGAAGCTCTGATAATGGATTTAAATGTTTGCGCTGAAAGCTTATATTAGATTCGCACTACTGGGAGACGTAATCGAGATAGCGAATTAGTTTTCATTTTTTTATGAAAGTAACAACGACTTTGCTTTGGTAAAGATGTAATGTTTCTAAACGAGGAGGTTGATTAGAAGGAATCATGATAATGTTTTCAAATACGGCAGTATCATACAATTATGATACAGGTTATCATCCAAGTTCAAACTTTGAACAATAATTTGAATCGTACTCGATTTGAATCGTAAAGGATGGGTGTTTAAACAAACAATATTTGTTTTAACTATTCAGGAAATAATCACCATGTAATTATGATACAGGTTATCATCCTAGCTTTGGAAAGCTTATCATACCTCAGTGAAATCCTGAAGCATATCGGATTCGACAGAATGTTTATCAATATCGGACAAAACTACATTTTTTATGAAAAACAATTTAGTATACAATTGATTTATGTTTACGATACAGGAAATAGTTAAGAAAAAACTAAATGTTCCGCTCATCTAACAAATAATTGAAATGTTTGAAATGGTGTTCACTGATTAAATCTGTGGTGTCAGTTTGTGAACAACTGTAGGCTGTATTTATATTGTCTTTACCATTTGCGTTACAGTAATTTTAAAGTCTCATAGACAATGGAACATTACGAAAGGCACCCACTTCCCGATTCCCCTGAATGGCTTGAAACTCCCGCATAGAAAATCAACGACTTTCTTTTCCACGCTTCATCGATGGCGGCAGCAACAACAACCACAACAACGTCGATGGCACATACCACTCCATTAAAATCTCGTTCTGCCCCGAAAATTTCAGTCAGTCAAGCAAGCAAGCAACCAGTCAAGGAGAAGAGCATAGCATGCATGTTTTACGATTTCAATTCAATTTACATACTGGTTCTCATATCGGTGCCAAAAATTGTTCGTTCTCCGCCGGGTCCCCCGCCGACTACTTCCCACCATTGTGTCAAATTTCACTGCGCTCTCTCTAGTCCCCTCCTACAATTTCACTACAGAGCTATACTACGCGAAATGAGGATGGGACCACTGACTGTGAACAATTATGTTATTAAAAATGCCACGAAGAAATGTAAGCATAAAGCATAAAAATGTGGAAGGATTCTCCTGGTAGGATTCCGGAGAGAATCCTGGTAGGATTCCGGAGAGAATCCTGGTAGGATTCCGGAGAGAATCCTGGTAAGATTCCGGAGAGAATCCTGGTAGGATTCCGGAGAGAATCCTGGTAGGATTCCGGAGAGAATCCTGGTAGGATTCCGGAGAGAATCCTGGTAGGATTCCGGAGAGAATCCTGGTAGGATTCCGGAGAGAATCCTGGTAGGATTCCGGAGAGAATCCTGGTAGGATTCCGGAGAGAATCCTGGTAGGATTCCGGAGAGAATCCTGGTAGGATTCCGGAGAGAATCCTGGTAGGATTCCGGAGAGAATCCTGGTAGGATTCCGGAGAGAATCCTGGTAGGATTCCGGAGAGAATCCTGGTAGGATTCCGGAGAGAATCCTGGTAGGATTCCGGAGAGAATCCTGGTAGGATTCCGGAGAGAATCCTGGTAGGATTCCGGAGAGAATCCTGGTAGGATTCCGGAGAGAATCCTGGTAGGATTCCGGAGAGAATCCTGGTAGGATTCCGGAGAGAATCCTGGTAGGATTCCGGAGAGAATCCTGGTAGGATTCCGGAGAGAATCCTGGTAGGATTCCGGAGAGAATCCTGGTAGGATTCCGGAGAGAATCCTGGTAGGATTCCGGAGAGAATCCTGGTAGGATTCCGGAGAGAATCCTGGTAGGATTCCGGAGAGAATCCTGGTAGGATTCCGGAGAGAATCCTGGTAGGATTCCGGAGAGAATCCTGGTAGGATTCCGGAGAGAATCCTGGTAGGATTCCGGAGAGAATCCTGGTAGGATTCCGGAGAGAATCCTGGTAGGATTCCGGAGAGAATCCTGGTAGGATTCCGGAGAGAATCCTGGTAGGATTCCGGAGAGAATCCTGGTAGGATTCCGGAGAGAATCCTGGTAGGATTTCGGAGAGAATCCTGGTAGGATTCCGGAGAGAATCCTGGTATGATTCCGGAGAGAATCCTGGTAGGATTCCGGAGAGAATCCTGGTAGGATTCCGGAGAGAATCCTGGTAGGATTCCGGAGAGAATCCTGGTAGGATTCCGGAGAGAATCCTGGTAGGATTCCGGAGAGAATCCTGGTAGGATTCCGGAGAGAATCCTGGTAGGATTCCGGAGAGAATCCTGGTAGGATTCCGGAGAGAATCCTGGTAGGATTCCGGAGAGAATCCTGGGAAGATTCCGGAGAGAATATCTGACGAGAATCCTTTCAGGATTCTGTGGAGAATCCTTTCAGGATTCTGTGGAGAATCCTTTCAGGATTCTGTGGAGAATCCTTTCAGGATTCTGTGGAGAATCCTTTCAGGATTCTGTGGAGAATCCTTTCAGGATTCTGTGGAGAATCCTTTCAGGATTCTGTGGAGAATCCTTTCAGGATTCTGTGGAGAATCCTTTCAGGATTCTGTGGAGAATCCTTTCAGGATTCTGTGGAGAATCCTTTCAGGATTCTGTGGAGAATCCTTTCAGGATTCTGTGGAGAATCCTTTCAGGATTCTGTGGAGAATCCTTTCAGGATTCTGTGGAGCATCCTTTCAGGATTCTGTGGAGAATCCTTTCAGGATTCTGTGGAGAATCCTTTCAGGATTCTGTGGAGAATCCTTTCAGGATTCTGTGGAGAATCCTTTCAGGATTCTGTGGAGAATCCTTTCAGGATTCTGTGGAGAATCCTTTCAGGATTCTGTGGAGAATCCTTTCAGGATTCTGTGGAGAATCCTTTCAGGATTCTGTGGAGAATCCTTTCAGGATTCTGTGGAGAATCCTTTCAGGATTCTGTGGAGAATCCTTTCAGGATTCTGTGGAGAATCCTTTCAGGATTCTGTGGAGAATCCTTTCAGGATTCTGTGGAGAATCCTTTCAGGATTCTGTGGAGAATCCTTTCAGGATTCTGTGGAGAATCCTTTCAGGATTCTGTGGAGAATCCTTTCAGGATTCTGTGGAGAATCCTTTCAGGATTCTGTGGAGAATCCTTTCAGGATTCTGTGGAGAATCCTTTCAGGATTCTGTGGAGAATCCTTTCAGGATTCTGTGGAGAATCCTTTCAGGATTCTGTGGAGAATCCTTTCAGGATTCTGTGGAGAATCCTTTCAGGATTCTGTGGAGAATCCTTTCAGGATTCTGTGGAGAATCCTTTCAGGATTCTGTGGAGAATCCTTTCAGGATTCTGTGGAGAATCCTTTCAGGATTCTGTGGAGAATCCTTTCAGGATTCTGTGGAGAATCCTTTCAGGATTCTGTGGAGAATCCTTTCAGGATTCTGTGGAGAATCCTTTCAGGATTCTGTGGAGAATCCTTTCAGGATTCTGTGGAGAATCCTTTCAGGATTCTGTGGAGAATCCTTTCAGGATTCTGTGGAGAATCCTTTCAGGATTCTGTGGAGAATCCTTTCAGGATTCTGTGGAGAATCCTTTCAGGATTCTGTGGAGAATCCTTTCAGGATTCTGTGGAGAATCCTTTCAGGATTCTGTGGAGAATCCTTTCAGGATTCTGTGGAGAATCCTTTCAGGATTCTGTGGAGAATCCTTTCAGGATTCTGTGGAGAATCCTTTCAGGATTCTGTGGAGAATCCTTTCAGGATTCTGTGGAGAATCCTTTCAGGATTCTATGGAGAATCCTTTCAGGATTCTGTGGAGAATCCTTTCAGGATTCTGTGGAGAATCCTTTCAGGATTCTGTGGAGAATCCTTTCAGGATTCTGTGGAGAATCCTTTCAGGATTCTGTGGAGAATCCTTTCAGGATTCTGTGGAGAATCCTTTCAGGATTCTGTGGAGAATCCTTTCAGGATTCTGTGGAGAATCCTTTCAGGATTCTGTGGAGAATCCTTTCAGGATTCTGTGGAGAATCCTTTCAGGATTCTGTGGAGAATCCTTTCAGGATTCTGTGGAGAATCCTTTCAGGATTCTGTGGAGAATCCTTTCAGGATTCTGTGGAGAATCCTTTCAGGATTCTGTGGAGAATCCTTTCAGGATTCTGTGGAGAATCCTTTCAGGATTCTGTGGAGAATCCTTTCAGGATTCTGTGGAGAATCCTTTCAGGATTCTGTGGAGAATCCTTTCAGGATTCTGTGGAGAATCCTTTCAGGATTCTGTGGAGAATCCTTTCAGGATTCTGTGGAGAATCCTTTCAGGATTCTGTGGAGAATCCTTTCAGGATTCTGTGGAGAATCCTTTCAGGATTCTGTGGAGAATCCTTTCAGGATTCTGTGGAGAATCCTTTCAGGATTCTGTGGAGAATCCTTTCAGGATTCTGTGGAGAATCCTTTCAGGATTCTGTGGAGAATCCTTTCAGGATTCTGTGGAGAATCCTTTCAGGATTCTGTGGAGAATCCTTTCAGGATTCTGAGGAGAAT
This sequence comes from Aedes albopictus, assembly GCF_035046485.1. Lineage (NCBI taxonomy): Eukaryota > Metazoa > Arthropoda > Insecta > Diptera > Culicidae > Aedes > Aedes albopictus. The sequence continues at coordinate 21,269,784 of NC_085136.1, read as the reverse complement.
CCTTTCAGGATTCTGTGGAGAATCCTTTCAGGATTCTGTGGAGAATCCTTTCAGGATTCTGTGGAGAATCCTTTCAGGATTCTGTGGAGAATCCTTTCAGGATTCTGTGGAGAATCCTTTCAGGATTCTGTGGAGAATCCTTTCAGGATTCTGAGGAGAATCCTTTCAGGATTCTGAGGAGAATCCTTTCAGGATTCTGAGGAGAATCCTTTCAGGATTCTCCTGAGAATCCTTTCAGGCTTCTCCCGAGAATCCTTTCCTGAAAGGATTCTCCTCAGAATCCTGAAAGGATTCTCCTCAGAATCCTGAAAGGATTCTCCTCAGAATCCTGAAAGGATTCTCCTCAGAATCCTGAAAGGATTCTCCTCAGAATCCTGAAAGGATTCTCCTCAGAATCCTGAAAGGATTCTCCTCAGAATCCTGAAAGGATTCTCCTCAGAATCCTGAAAGGATTCTCCTCAGAATCCTGAAAGGATTCTCCTCAGAATCCTGAAAGGATTCTCCTCAGAATCCTGAAAGGATTCTCCTCAGAATCCTGAAAGGATTCTCCTCAGAATCCTGAAAGGATTCTCCTCAGAATCCTGAAAGGATTCTCCTCAGAATCCTGAAAGGATTCTCCTCAGAATCCTGAAAGGATTCTCCACAGAATCCTGAAAGGATTCTCCACAGAATCCTGAAAGGATTCTCCACAGAATCCTGAAAGGATTCTCCACAGAATCCTGAAAGGATTCTCCACAGAATCCTGAAAGGATTCTCCACAGAATCCTGAAAGGATTCTCCACAGAATCCTGAAAGGATTCTCCACAGAATCCTGAAAGGATTCTCCACAGAATCCTGAAAGGATTCTCCACAGAATCCTGAAAGGATTCTCCACAGAATCCTGAAAGGATTCTCCACAGAATCCTGAAAGGATTCTCCACAGAATCCTGAAAGGATTCTCCACAGAATCCTGAAAGGATTCTCCACAGAATCCTGAAAGGATTCTCCACAGAATCCTGAAAGGATTCTCCACAGAATCCTGAAAGGATTCTCCACAGAATCCTGAAAGGATTCTCCACAGAATCCTGAAAGGATTCTCCACAGAATCCTAAAAGGATTCTCCACAGAATCCTGAAAGGATTCTCCACAGAATCCTGAAAGGATTCTCCACAGAATCCTGAAAGGATTCTCCACAGAATCCTGAAAGGATTCTCCACAGAATCCTGAAAGGATTCTCCACAGAATCCTGAAAGGATTCTCCACAGAATCCTGAAAGGATTCTCCACAGAATCCTGAAAGGATTCTCCACAGAATCCTGAAAGGATTCTCCACAGAATCCTGAAAGGATTCTCCACAGAATCCTGAAAGGATTCTCCACAGAATCCTGAAAGGATTCTCCACAGAATCCTGAAAGGATTCTCCACAGAATCCTGAAAGGATTCTCCACAGAATCCTGAAAGGATTCTCCACAGAATCCTGAAAGGATTCTCCACAGAATCCTGAAAGGATTCTCCACAGAATCCTGAAAGGATTCTCCACAGAATCCTGAAAGGATTCTCCACAGAATCCTGAAAGGATTCTCCACAGAATCCTGAAAGGATTCTCCACAGAATCCTGAAAGGATTCTCCACAGAATCCTGAAAGGATTCTCCACAGAATCCTGAAAGGATTCTCGTCAGATATTCTCTCCGGAATCTTCCCAGGATTCTCTCCGGAATCCTACCAGGATTCTCTCCGGAATCCTACCAGGATTCTCTCCGGAATCCTACCAGGATTCTCTCCGGAATCCTACCAGGATTCTCTTCGGAATCCTACCAGGATTCTCTCCGGAATCCTACCAGGATTCTCTCCGGAATCCTACCAGGATTTTCTCCGGAATCCTACCAGGATTTTCTCCGGAATCCTACCAGGATTCTCTCCGGAATCCTACCAGGATTCTCTCCGGAATCCTACCAGGATTCTCTCCGGAATCCTACCAGGATTCTCTCCGGAATCCTACCAGGATTCTCTCCGGAATCCTACCAGGATTCTCTCCGGAATCCTACCAGGATTCTCTCCGGAATCCTACCAGGATTCTCTCCGGAATCCTACCAGGATTCTCTCCGGAATCCTACCAGGATTCTCTCCGGAATCCTACCAGGATTCTCTCCGGAATCCTACCAGGATTCTCTCCGGAATCCTACCAGGATTCTCTCCGGAATCCTACCAGGATTCTCTCCGGAATCCTACCAGGATTCTCTCCGGAATCTTACCAGGATTCTCTCCGGAATCTTACCAGGATTCTCTCCGGAATCCTACCAGGATTCTCTCCGGAATCCTACCAGGATTCTCTCCGGAATCCTACCAGGATTCTCTCCGGAATCCTACCAGGATTCTCTCCAGAATCCTACCAGGATTCTCTCCGGAATCCTACCAGGATTCTCTCCGGAATCCTACCAGGATTCTCTCCGGAATCCTACCAGGATTCTCTCCGGAATCCTACCAGGATTCTCTCCGGAATCCTACCAGGATTCTCTCCGGAATCCTACCAGGATTCTCTCCGGAATCCTACCAGGATTCTCTCCGGAATCCTACCAGGATTCTCTCCGGAATCCTACCAGGATTCTCTCCGGAATCCTACCAGGATTCTCTCCGGAATCCTACCAGGATTCTCTCCGGAATCCTACCAGGATTCTCTCCGGAATCCTACCAGGATTCTCTCCGGAATCCTACCAGGATTCTCTCCGGAATCCTACCAGGATTCTCTCCGGAATCCTACCAGGATTCTCTCCGGAATCCTACCAGGATTCTCTCCGGAATCCTACCAGGATTCTCTCCGGAATCCTACCAGGATTCTCTCCGGAATCCTACCAGGATTCTCTCCGGAATCCTACCAGGATTCTCTCCGGAATCCTACCAGGATTCTCTCCGGAATCCTACCAGGATTCTCTCCGGAATCCTACCAGGATTCTCTCCGGAATCCTACCAGGATTCTCTCCGGAATCCTACCAGGATTCTCTCCGGAATCCTACCAGGATTATCTTCGGAATCCTACCAGGATTCTCTCCGGAATCCTACCAGGATTGTCTCCGGAATCCTACCAGGATTCTCTACGGAATCCTACCAGGATTCTCTACGGAATCCTACCAGGATTCTCTACGGAATCCTACCAGGATTCTCTCCGGAATCCTACCAGGATTCTCTTCGGAATCCTACCAGGATTCTCTCCGGAATCCTACCAGGATTCTCTCCGGAATCCTACCAGGATTCTCTCCGGAATCCTACCAGGATTCTCTCCGGAATCCTACCAGGATTCTCTCCGGAATCCTACCAGGATTCTCTCCGGAATCCTACCAGGATTCTCTCCGGAATCCTACCAGGATTCTCTCCGGAATCCTACCAGGATTCTCTCCGGAATCCTACCAGGATTCTCTCCGGAATCCTACCAGGATTCTCTCCGGAATCCTACCAGGATTCTCTCCGGAATCCTACCAGGATTCTCTCCGGAATCCTACCAGGATCCTCTCCGGAATCCTACCAGGATTCTCTCCGGAATCCTACCAGGATTCTCTCCGGAATCCTACCAGGATTCTCTCCGGAATCCTACCAGGATTCTCTCCGGAATCCTACCAGGATTCTCTCCGGAATCCAACCAGGATTCTCTCCGGAATCCTACCTGGATTCTCTCCGGAATCCTACCAGGATTCTCTCCGGAATCCTACCAGGATTCTCTCCGGAATCCTACCAGGATTCTCTCCGGAATCCTACCAGGATTCTCTCCGGAATCCTACCAGGATTCTCTCCCGAATTCTTCCAGGATTCTCCCCGGAATCCTTGGAGGATTCTTTCCAGAATCCTCGCAGGATTCTATCCAGAATCCTCGCAGGATTCTATCCAGAATCCTCGCAGGATTCTATCCAGAATCCTCGCAGGATTCTATCCAGAATCCTCGCAGGATTATATCCAGAATCCTCGCCGGATTCTATCCAGAATCCTCGCAGGATTTTCTGCAGAATGATGATGCGCAGAATTTGCTCTGAATCCTTAACAGATTTTCAGGATAAACACATTTTTGTAAGTTCCTAGTAGCACAAGCGTTGGTTATGAAGGCATCAAACGGTCTGACAGAGGCACCACTTTAATTTCTCAGAGTGTACCGCATTCAATTGGTGGGAGTAAAAGGTTTCATTCCATCAGCACACGACGACCGGGACGAACGAACGAGCGGAAATTGATTACTGCTCGAAGAAGGTGCAGCAACCAGCGATGACGACGTCGAAGGGGGGACGTCGCTTGCATCATAAAATTATTAATTGCTCCCTGCTATATATCACCACACCACACCGTTATGGAGTAAGTATGATGATGCTCGAACCGAGCTGGTTGGTTGGTTGGTCGATCGTTTTTTTCGGGCTATAAGAATAATGAATAAAACCCAACGAACGAGATTGGAGGAGTTGGAGACGTCGACGTCGATGGCGACGATGCCAACGACGACAATATAGAGGATGATGTTCATTTTTTCGTATTTTTGGAGATGGTTTATTGATTACACATTTGGTGCCATTTGGTGTACCTGCTGGCTGTAAGCAAGGTACCTACTTCACCGAGTAAGAGGCTGCCAAAAAAAAACTGCTTGCCTGAGCTTGTTCGGATCTCCGATCGGATATCCATTGTTTGGCTGTGATTTTGGAGATTTTGGTGGAGGTGGGTCGAACATGATGGTCCGCACACTTGGCGGCGCTACGTGTGGTGACATTATGAGGTGAGGGTGGTATGGGAGGTATTTTTGATTGAGAATTTTTTGGAGTTGTTGGTACAACAATAGACCACTTCGACTGACTGTGGTACCTACATGGTTTATGTGTTGATCAGAATAACGATCGAACTAAGCTATATTAACATCTTGTTTTAGTAGGTATTCATTTTTCAATCGTTCCTTGAAACAGCGTACATAAAAATTTAAAAGGTGGTAGTTGGAAATGGGAACGGAAAACGTAGACAAATTAGGAAGCTAAACAAATACGGCGAGACTTGTTCTATTGAAGTTTAATGGGTATTCTACAGCTATCACTACTCAATCGTGATACTTAAAAAAAAGTAGTATGGAACGTGCTCACCAACTCATCTAGAAGGTGTTATTTCAAAATCATAAGAACGCTGATTAGGGAAATCTAAACACCATACAAACGAATATGTTGCAGTATAATATAGAATAAATAAAGAAGTAGTATGGAACGAGCTCACCAACTTATCTAGAAGCTGTTATTCCACAATCATCAAGATATTGATCAAAGAGATCTAAAGCACCACACGTACATATTCGTTCCTGAATACTAATGTATAGAATGGATAAATAAGTAGTATGGAACGAGCTCACCAATATATCTAGAAGCTATTATCTCACAATCATCAGGACTTTGATCAGGAGGATCTAAACCACACGAACGCATTTGTTACATCATACTAATGGATAGAATGAATTAAGTATGTAGTATGGAACGAGCTCACCAACTTATCTTAAATCTGTTTTTTCACAATCATCAGGACATTGATCAGAGAGAACTAAACACAAACGAATTTGTTTCATGATACTAATGTATAGAATGAATAGCGAAGAAAAATGGAACGAGCTCACCAACTTATCTAGAAACTGTTATTTTACAACCATCAGGATGCTGATCAGGGAGACCTAAACACCACACAAACGAAGTCACTCCATGGATTTATAAAACCTACAATTCTTCTTCTTTTTTTTTCTCCTTAATGTTCTATAAACGGTTCCACCGTACTTTACTGAGAGATTCCTTTGTCAATGACCAGTTTGCATGTGTAAATTGTGTAGCAGGAACGAAGATCCCTGGGGATGGACCAGAATTGCTGAAACATTAGAACCGAAACTCATTAATTCAAGACTTCACAACATCCTTTGAAGCAGTACAACGACCCTCAAGTCCCTTGACTGTTCAATCATCCCCGAAAAAACCACGGGACGCATCTTATCACATCAGCTCGAGCTCATTACCTTCGGAGGGGAGTTGAACAACATCTCGCTTGATAAACAAGAGCCTTTTCTCTCAACACACAAAAAACGTCAACCCTTTACCTAAGACCAGAAAAAAGAGGGGATCCGAAAACGAAGAAATTCATGAGAAACCACCCACCCGCCCCCAAAACTTGCAAGCAAGCACAAAGAACACATCATCACCAGAGCGTAGGGAAAACAGTCGGAATCGCGAGGGAGCGAGACGCTCAGTAACATCACCGACACACACCTTCCCAAATATTTGGACTTGGGGACGGATGCGGGGAAACGCGGGACCAAAAGATGAAAGAACATCAGAACAAAAGCATTCCACCCACTCCCCCCGAAAAAGAAAAACGAAAGGAAAACCCAAGACCAAAAATGATGGCTGACAATTTCACCTTTCTCCAGGCAGACCAGTGTGTCCTCCCTGTCTCTAACTGTGGCCAAGTTCCCCGCGATGAACTCAAGTGTTGGAACTGCACCTTCCCCCACCACCACCCACGAGTTACAAAGATGCTCTCGGAATAATAATGACAACCATCAGGGAGTCAGACGATGGTCGTCGTCTTCTTGGGCTTGATGCGCTATCGCGCCGTGTAAATGATGATGTTGCTTATGAACATATCGAGACGCGCAAACCGAAAAGAAACGGTCCAGCAAGAGGGGTAACGGTTCCCGTAATGGTAGTTCATATTGCCATATCGCCGAAATAAAAGAGGAAGATCTAAGACGAAGATGGCCTTGGTGCGAAAAAAGGCGTTTTTGGCCGGAATAAAAACGGTTGTCTGGATCGATGCACCTACAAGGAGAGGGTAACTACTACACTCGATAAAAGCCAATGCGATAACACACCTTTTAGTAGGATTATAAGCTCGATTATTCGCGTTAGCATGGAAACAACACGAGAAAGAATCCGTTTCCAAATTCATGAAAAAAAAGGCATAATAAAACATGCCCTTTCATGAAATCATGACCACCAGTCATGATACCATGACGTTAACGACGATAATAATAAATATTTCTAATCATTTTCGTCAAAAATAGTCATGGTTGTCAATGGCGTTACAGTAAACTTATTCTCGATTTTATTTATCAAACATTTTTACTCAGAGCCATAGAAACATGTCGCTGAGTCATAAAACCATGAAGTAGCGTCATAAAATCATGTATCAAAACAAACGGGTGCAAGCTTTCTACTCGTTATACAATCATGTGAATTCATTGTTTTCTCCTACCCATTTTGATTGGTGATGTTTCGCGGTAAGGCAACAACGTATTTATTAAATTAAAAAATATATAATTATGTTATAACTCTAAGCTATCTATGAACAATATTTGGAACCGAGTTTGAAGAAAGAGCCCAGTTGAATAACTTCTGCAGTATGGGACGATTCAAACATGACGTCCATCATTTTTCGGGAATTTTAGACCCTTCTCCCTCTCTGTCGCGCTATTTCGTATACCTTACACATGGAGTGTCACACTTTCTCAGAGCCCCCTTCCCCCTAAATGATAGTGCGTTTGTTTTGTATGTAAATTTCATAAATAAAGTTCATGATTTCATAAATTTACGTCATGATTCTCGAGTACATGCGGCATAATATTATGACTTAAATTGTCATTTTTTGTCGGCGAAACAAAAATCATAAATGACAGATACTAGTTTAAGAAATAAGGCTAAATATAAGGCTAAAGGCACGAATCACAATTTCTTTTTTTATGAATAAGGGTTATGATTTCATACATTTTCGTCATGATTCCTAGTGCACGCGGCATGATTTCATGCCACAATTGATGTGTTTAGCTTTAATTATGAAAATCGTAACGTCGAGTTTATGTTACGGCTAAACCAGTCATGATATCATGCCGATTTTTCATAGTCAGTTGTCTTAGCACAGAAACACACATTTATCGCAACACCATGATGCATTTTACCAGTTTCGGGTTCCGAATATTTTTTCGCGCGTATATCAAAATCGTAGGAGCCAACACTACGAAATCAATTTTCCAGATCTTTCCAGAACATTATTTACTCAGAATCTTGCAAAATCAACCATGAATATCATGAACATTAGTATTGGCAGTTCTAGAAGATGACTGACCGCCGGTACACTTTATTCTTAACCCTGGATGTTTTCAAACCATACACTTTCACACGTCGTGAGGAATTCCTCTTAACCCTTTTGAGCCGAAGGGGTCATATATGACCCCAGCATAGAAACGGCTGTACAAATTCACACATTTGTGTTTTAAAGGTCCTATAGTGAAGTCCTTCAAATCTGCACGAATAATGTTATGTATTTTCGCCACAAAAACAGCATTGCATAACCTACTGGGATCCGTGAAGCTCGTTACATCTACAATGTCATTTAGAGACACTATAGGGATATTCCAGATCAGCCAAACTTCCTCGGAGTTCAGAACTTCAGGTCTACACTAGTAAAAGTATCCATATCTGTTATACTGAGTACCGCTGCAAAATCAATCGCAGTTACTGAACCAATCTGAAGTCTACTAGCTTATTATAAACCTTTGCGACATTTGGGGTCGTCCAAACTGTTCTATAATAAAGCCCTTCAATTCTACAAGAAAAACTTTATGTGTTTTCGCCATAAATAATAGTATTGCATAATCTGCTGGGATCCGCGAAGCCCTTAAAATCTCAAATGTCATTGAAAGACACTATAGTGTTATTCTAGGTCAGTTAAACTAACTTGGAGTTCAGGACTTCAGGTCTACACTCGTAACCACAGCCATATCTGCTATACTGAGTAACGTTGCATATTTAACCGTGGCTACTGGACCAATCTGAAGTCTACTTTTTTATTATAAACGTTTGGGACATTCAGGTTCGTCTGAACTGTTCTATAATGAAGTCCTTCAAATCTACAAGAAAAACTTTATGTGTTTTCACCATATATAATAGCATAGCATAATCTGCTGATATCCGTGAAGCTCTTGAAATCTCAAATTTCATTTAAAGACACTATGGGAATGTTCCAGGTCAGCCGAACTATCTTTGAGTTCAGAACTTCAGGTCTACACTCGTAACATCAGCTATATCTGACATACTGAGTAACGTTTCATAATCAATCGCGGTGACTGGTACAACCTGAAGCTACTATATAATTATGAACCTTTAGGACACTGAGGTCGTCCAAACTATTCTGAAGTTCAACTCCTGATAGCAACAGTAGTTATTCTCAAAATAAACTTTGAACTACTGTAATCTGCAATCCCTCTGGCATATCATGAGTCATTTCAAGATAGTTTTGAGATATTTTAGATCAACAACACTACTCCGGAGACCATAGCTCCAGGTCTACACTTGTGATAATAGCTTTTGCCACTAGGTTAAGCAGTTTTACATAATCCACTGTACTTACCAAAGCAGTTAGAGGGACAATATGCGTTGTTATATATTTTTTGGATATTATGGACTTCCTTACTGTTATGAAGCTTAGTTGTAGGAATTTTTGTAAATTAGGCCTGCACGTCAGTGTATAAATTGAAGCCACAGCTAGGTGCCCGGTCATTTGGCCGAATGCCTTTTGACCGAGTAGGTCGTTCGGCCGAATGCCATCAGGTCGAATGGGTCGTTTGGCCGAATGTCGTTCAGCCGAAATTACTATGATCAAATCAATAGAATTCAGAGGAAGTTTTATGAAGCCAATATGATCACCAGAAATAGTTCCTTCTTTTAATTATAGGCTATTCTTTCTAATATTGCAATTCAGGGATTAGTTGTTCTTGAAACTGCAAATACCTTATTAAAGATTTTACCTTTTTTGAATCATGGCTCGTTCTTTCGAGTTATACTGATATGGAGAACAGTGGCACAGACACTTAAGTTTCTCATTCAATGCCAAATGACCCTTTCGGCCAAATGGCGTTCAGCCAAACAGCATTCTGCCAAATGGTGTTCGGCCAAATGGCGTTCAGCTATTAGCGCTCCTCAACATAGCTAAAATTGAGAAAAAAAAAACGATGTCCGGCTGTTTGGCTAAATGTCAAATCACCGAACGCCATTTCGCCGAATTTGTAGTTTCAACGGATCACAGTAGATTGACACATGATAAACTATGAGTTTATGTAGTGCACAGAGGTTCCACATAGGTAAAACATGCGATTACAGTTTATCTACAGCTCGATGAACTCAAGGCCTGACTTCAACCAGGTCATCCCAGGTATTCAGGAATCTAGTCGATGAATTTACTTATTCCTGTTCGGTACAGTATTGGTTTCTGGAGCTAACCGCTGTTTCCCACATGCAAATAGGTCTAGTTGTAGCCCATCTACGGTTTTCTGTAGTCTAGGCATGACTTCAATCAGATCGTACAAAATTTCTACTGTTCGTTGATATAACAAACATTATACAGATGTTCAAGTATTGGTGCAAATAAGAGCGATAAAAATATTGAAAATAATCCTTGGTGATTATTTCGAGTGTTCTTGTTTTGTAAGGACGGATTCGGACAATCCATCGAGATATTCAGGAAATGTTAATAGCACTACAAGGGCAACACATGTTCTTAAGATGTCTCCGATGACCTATGGGGTCAATAAGGGAATAATAATTCGTGTTTAATTTCATTTGAAAACAACAAACGCAAATGTAGACTTGGATGGTTCAGAAATGTTGAATATCTCAAGAACTCAAAAGAAACCTATCGGAAAATCTCAAATTCAAACCTGTAACAACATCAACTATCGTTTGGCAACTCCCATTGAAATACTTCGTTAAGAAGAAAGCTATGGGGGTGCACATCGTACTTGGCCTTATTCTTGCCCGACTTGACCCAGTGACCCAACGGCCTTACTCCGTCCAGAAGTCCAAGAAAATTTGGATCCCATATGTTTCCAAAACTATAGTGTTGTGCGAGTTTGTGTTCAAAATTGGATTGAATTTTGTTGAGAAATGGGCTGTTGGCGATTTTTTGAACTTTCAGAGGGTTCACGTAGGTGCGTGGATTCCGTTTGGTAGACGCAAGATGGAAGATTAAGGCGAAACTAGATCCATTTGCTCATTTTTTTGGATTAACTATTGAATAATGAACTAATATTTTCAAAACCGGTTTCCATATACATTTAGAGGAAGGACCTTCGAAATTTATGACTGATGAAAAATGTTTATTAATTTTCCACAAACCAGTTCTTCTTTCAAAATTTTGTTTAAAATGGGTTTTGAAAAATTAAAAAGAAACATTTTCCACCTTTTACTAGAAGATACATATCTTGATCCTTCCTATACAATGGACACCAATTTCGATCATATTGCTCCACTATATTATACAAAATCAAAAACAAAAACAAAATGAGAAAATGCACCTGTAGTACGCAAATTGCAAGAAATTTGTTGGGCTATCTCGATGCGTGAAAATATCTCCTGGAATTCTTCTTCAAAAATTCCGATGATCCAAAGGATCTGATGTGAATACCTATCACATGAGAGATTGATCTAATAACTTCATGTTCAAGAATCAGGCACTTCTCCAAAAATTCCGCAAGAGGTTCTATGGCGGTTCTCAAAACCTCTGCAAGACTAATTCGTCATCAAAATGTAACTTGGGAACTTGGCAAAAGGAATCAAAGGTTTCAGGGGATTTCAAAGTGGTTTCAGGAGTGTACCAGTTTCAGGTTCGTTTTTAGGGTTATTTCAAGAGGTTACAGGAGAACTTCAAATGATTTTAGATAAGTTTCAGAGGGTTCCGTTGGGCTTCATCATCATTGGGATGTTTCAGGAAAAGGGGGGTTTTAGAGACGTTTCATGAGAGTTTCAGAATGATTCTTCCATGAAACTCGCATGCAGCCTCCTAGAACCCCTGAAGCCTTATTGAATACAGCCTCCTAAAGCCCATTGAAACACTCATGAAACCTTTTAAACCTCCTTAAACCAACTTTGAATCCCCCGGACTGAAACTACTCTGGAATATAAAGAAAAAACTACTCCGGAATATAACTGTACGACGAAATTGAGCGCAAGCCTTTCATGCTGAGGACAAGGGGTACGAATCCTACTTAGCTTAGCCTAAACTGACTGTACATTAGACTGGGTCAACAAATTCCACAAAGTGATCCGACACTTGTGAAAAAAGTTATAACGTACAGATTGCCCGGTGGTGCTTAACATTTAACATGTAAAGGAATAATATCAATAATAAAATCTCAATTTTTGGCCTACTAGGCGAATAACTTTTTTCACAAGCGTCGGATCACTTTACGGTCTTCGGCAAAGTTTTTCGGCATATCCTAGGCTATACTTTAACGTCATTAGTTACATGGTATTAGACAAAATAATTCAACTTATGAGTAAAATGCAAAAATGTACGTTTTCCCATACTAAATTCCATACAAATTTCAATCGCAATGCGGAATACGGGGACGCAATCGATTGTTGCCAAATTTTGCACAGTTGTTTTGGATGCTAATACAGATGGAAGAAGCTTTGTTCCGGGTTAATACAATTAAATTTGAAGTTTCTCCATACAACGTTGACCCACTCTACTGTACATGTCAATGGTTGGTTGCTGTTAGAGCAATTTCAGCAACTCATATATGTTAGATCAATACCGGCGCTGGCCAAGTCCTTACAGTCAAGTTAGAGTGTGATGGTTGTTGCTACCAGAGACCATTAGCACTCTGCGTCTCCACAACCAGCACGGATGGGGTGGGGTATTCGTTAGTAGCATAGCATGTGAGATCTGGGAGTCACTTTTGGACGATGATGCGATCCATGGATAGGGGATATGTTTAGGTGATGGGTTGTGTGTTGATTACTCTGATAGAGACGCGGCACAGTTCCCTTTGGTAGCATAACTTGAAGGCATTATATGTGCTGTGAAAGTTGGAAGGAAGGGAAACGGCTTTTTCAACCCGTTTCTGTTCTAGCGATGTCTATGAGCTTATGAATATACGTGTGTTGTATATGTAGAGAAAAGAAAGAGAGAAAGTAGATAGAAATATACAAAATATGAGGAAAGGGACGAGCTACAGATTGAACCGAGAACCTTCTGCATGATAATCAGAAGGGGTAAACCACCAAGCCCGTCCGTCTACCTGGGATCGAATCCTACTTCTGGCAAACTTACATGAGGATTCTTCTTGGAAATAGAACCGTAGATCCAGAGATGAACTAGTCTACAACTAAAAACTCGTTAACCTTCTTCGTGCATTTTCTGACGCTCACCACGTTGGCGTAGTGAATGCTCAGCATGCCTGTGTGGGTCGTTATGACCCCAATGCACGACTAGGGTTAAAAGGGATTAAACAACACTCTGGAAACCTCCTGAAAACTTCCTGAATCCCCGGAAAGTCCCCTAGAAAACCCTTGGAACTCCTGAAATCTCATAAAATTCCTGAAACCCTTCTGAAATTTCATGAAACGCCCCTGAATCCCCTCTGAAAACTCCTTGAAACCCCATGAAATGCTATGAAAATAACGGTAGTTTCAGAAGAGTTTCGGAGGGGTTCCTTGGGGTTCCAGGGAGCATCAACTGAGGGCTGCAGGAATGTTTCGGAGGCGTATCAAGGCTTCAAGGCTATTCAGGGGAGGAGGGGGGGGGTGGTGTTCTGAAGGGATTTCGGTTAAATTGTGGAGGCGTCTCTGAAATCTCCTGCAGCCCACCGAGAACATCCCTGGAATGTCCCAAAAACCTCCCGAAATACCCCCTGCAATGCCCTGAAATCCCGATGTCCACCCCTGCAAACTCTTGAAAACTCCTGCAACGCCCCTGAAACCCCTTGAACACCAGTGGACCGACCTTGATACCCCCTGTAACACCTCTGAAGCCCCTATAACGCTACTGGAATCCCATGGAACGCTCCTGAAACCACTTGAAACTCCATGGAACACCCTTGAAACCCACTGGAACACTCCTTAAACCCCTTGAAAGCTAGGACGCCCCTGACATCTCCTGGAACGCCCCTAAAACCCCCTGGGGCACCACTGAAACCCCTGGAACGATACTGAAATCCACTGAAACCACTTAAAATCCCCTACCACGTTACTGAAACCCTTTGAAAACCGCTGAAACGCCCTTCAAACACACTGGAACACCTCGAACACCCCTTAAATTCACTGGAATGCCCCTGAAGCTCCTGGAATACCTTTGAAACCTAATGGTGCACCCCTTGAAACGCCCTGGAACACCCTTCAAACCCTCTGAAACGCTCCTGAAATCCCCTGGAACGCCTCTGAAACCAACTGGAGCTCCTTGAAAACCCTTGGAACGCCACCGAAACCCCTTGAACGTTCCCAACATACTTTGAAACACCCTGGAACGCCTCCGAAACCCTTTGAAACAATCTGAAATAACCCTAAAAAAGAAAAAACTGGCAGTCATGCTAACCAAGATTGCCCAAGATGTTTCTAGATCCAAATTTTGAATACCTTGCCTGAACACCCTTAAGAATGCAACGTTTTCACCCTCACATCTAAGAAAAGTACACCCTTCCACTCCTCGTCGGAAAGGGCACCCAAGTGCAATCACTTTTATTTTCATGACTTCGGCAGCCGGTTTTTTTTTCTTTCTCTGTAGCTCCTGCCCAGGGGCCGCCAATTCCTTTTGAATACATATTTGTGAGATGAAAGGAGCAAGATTGCTTTTCGCCTGGTTGAACGGTTTCGCAGCCTCCCCCTCGATATCCTGCGGGCTCGCAATAATTGAACCAGACCTTTCACCAATCCAATCAAGGTCGGTGTCCCAGGCAGCCAGCCAGCCATCAGCCTGCAACGGAGCGTCAAAATTGTGGGGGTGCGTCCACTACTGTTGGTTGGTTGGTTGGTTGGTGCGTGCGTTTGCAAGCGTATTAGAGAGGGCTTCGGGGTACTTCAGTCGTTTTTCCCATAAAGTACCGCGCCAGACTCCGCGCGGCGGAATGCGGTATGTCCCCTAGCTCTGCCTGACCTCCCCCATCATTGTCGATGCCGCGCGCGCCGCCACCGTCGTCGATGTAGGTCGTGGAAATGGCTTTGGGCGAGACTTGGGATGGGTGGCATCAACATCGACGGATGGATTTGATGGATTGTCGGTTCGGGATATGACAATAGGTCGTAAAAAATTCCGTTTCATGTGAATCCGGGGAAAGCCCGGCTCGGGAGCGGAACACAAACATCGAATAGGTATGTTGTCGGTTGTAGATTTCCGCTGTCCATAAACGCGGATCAGTTGAGATCGACATCAACGCTGCGCTGCTGCTGCTGCATCGAGGCAAATTTCCTAATTGCCATGAATATTGTACAGTGCCGAAGGCGGACCCACTATAATCCAAAATGAGACGCACTGTGGCATTATTGTCAGGCCTTTGTTGAACTCGAAGCCGGATGCACTCCCGGCCGGATAGGGTTACCAGCTTTTGGAGGTGACAATTCTGTAGCTTTGTGAAAGCTCGCTAGGCACTCCCGTTGTCACCATCGAGAAGGACCAATTCCCACATTTTCGATCCCTGATCCCAATCCATAGCAAGCGAAGCATAGCATAGAAGATTTGTACACGGAGATAATGACAAATTCAAGAGGCACGCGCATCCGGACGTACGCGGCGACATCGACTTTGGTGCGTTTGGATGGGGATGTCCTGTCGGTTGTATCATCCCGTGTACCTACCCAGTCTACCCTCTACCCAACATAACCAATCACAATGACACAAACGGAGCTGACGTTGCGTTGGCTGGATGACGTATCGAATACCGACGAGCAGGTCGTGCGAAAAACGGTACTCGGTGTATTTCACGCGTGCTTCTCCTGCGTATCCCAACCTCGTCGTCTGCCTCGGTATCCCCACGTGCGTCGATGGCGCTGATGATGATGATGGATAAAGTCGGGACTATGGCGAAGGAGCATCAACGCGTGTAGTGCTGCTGATTTCACATGCATCAGCCGTCCCATCTAGTCGGGATGTTTGAAGAACGGCCTCTGCTGCTGCTGGTTGGTTGGGTTCTTGTCGATAATTAGTCGGTGCGTCATGAATACATGATCGGAATACACAAAACGGCGGCGGAGGCCTGGTGGCGCTCGTGTGCTTGTTGTAGGTACGGGTACAACAACGGAATTGGGATTCCATTGCTGAGTGGATTAAGTTTATGATGAGGTTCAGTGCAATGCAGGCGCGGAAGTTGTATTGCATTCATTGGACTTTGGAGGCATAGCTTCGGAAGATGGATACGAGATGTTATAGTTTTGATAGCATACTTGGTAATTCTATCTAAAATTAATTCAGCAGAATTTGGTTACATATGAAGAATGGTACACTACAGGGTGAAAAATATTACCAGTCATTGTGAATGGAAAACGTGGAGAATCCTTTCAGGATTCTGGGGAGAATCCTTTCAGGATTCTGGGGAGAATCCTTTCAGGATTCTGGGGAGAATCCTTTCAGGATTCTGGGGAGAATCCTTTCAGGATTCTGGGGAGAATCCTTTCAGGATTCTGGGGAGAATCCTTTCAGGATTCTGGGGAGAATCCTTTCAGGATTCTGGGGAGAATCCTTTCAGGATTCTGGGGAGAATCCTTTCAGGATTCTGGGGAGAATCCTTTCAGGATTCTGGGGAGAATCCTTTCAGGATTCTGGGGAGAATCCTTTCAGGATTCTGGGGAGAATCCTTTCAGGATTCTGGGGAGAATCCTTTCAGGATTCTGGGGAGAATCCTTTCAGGATTCTGGGGAGAATCCTTTCAGGATTCTGGGGAGAATCCTTTCAGGATTCTGGGGAGAATCCTTTCAGGATTCTGGGGAGAATCCTTTCAGGATTCTGGGGAGAATCCTTTCAGGATTCTGGGGAGAATCCTTTCAGGATTCTGGGGAGAATCCTTTCAGGATTCTGGGGAGAATCCTTTCAGGATTCTGGGGAGAATCCTTTCAGGATTCTGGGGAGAATCCTTTCAGGATTCTGGGGAGAATCCTTTCAGGATTCTGGGGAGAATCCTTTCAGGATTCTGGGGAGAATCCTTTCAGGATTCTGGGGAGAATCCTTTCAGGATTCTGGGGAGAATCCTTTCAGGATTCTGGGGAGAATCCTTTCAGGATTCTGGGGAGAATCCTTTCAGGATTCTGGGGAGAATCCTTTCAGGATTCTGGGGAGAATCCTTTCAGGATTCTGGGGAGAATCCTTTCAGGATTCTGGGGAGAATCCTTTCAGGATTCTGGGGAGAATCCTTTCAGGATTCTGGGGAGAATCCTTTCAGGATTCTGGGAGAATCCTTTCAGGATTCTGGGGAGAATCCTTTCAGGATTCTGGGGAGAATCCTTTCAGGATTCTGGGGAGAATCCTTTCAGGATTCTGGGGAGAATCCTTTCAGGATTCTGGGGAGAATCCTTTCAGGATTCTGGGGAGAATCCTTTCAGGATTCTGGGGAGAATCCTTTCAGGATTCTGGGGAGAATCCTTTCAGGATTCTGGGGAGAATCCTTTCAGGATTCTGGGGAGAATCCTTTCAGGATTCTGGGGAGAATCCTTTCAGGATTCTGGGGAGAATCCTTTCAGGATTCTGGGGAGAATCCTTTCAGGATTCTGGGGAGAATCCTTTCAGGATTCTGGGGAGAATCCTTTCAGGATTCTGGGGAGAATCCTTTCAGGATTCTGGGGAGAATCCTTTCAGGATTCTGGGGAGAATCCTTTCAGGATTCTGGGGAGAATCCTTTCAGGATTCTGGGGAGAATCCTTTCAGGATTCTGGGGAGAATCCTTTCAGGATTCTGGGGAGAATCCTTTCAGGATTCTGGGGAGAATCCTTTCAGGATTCTGGGGAGAATCCTTTCAGGATTCTGGGGAGAATCCTTTCAGGATTCTGGGGAGAATCCTTTCAGGATTCTGGGGCGAATCCTTTAGGATTCTGGGGAGAATCCTTTCAGGATTCTGGGGAGAATCCTTTCAGGATTCTGGGGAGAATCCATTCAGGATTCTGGGGAGAATCCTTTCAGGATTCTGGGGAGAATGCTTTCAGGATTCTGGGGAGAATCCTTTCAGGATTCTGGGGAGAATCCTTTCAGGATTCTGGGGAGAATCCTTTCAGGATTCTGGGGAGAATCCTTTCAGGATTCTGGGGAGAATCCTTTCAGGATTCTGGGGAGAATGCTTTCAGGATTCTGGGGAGAATCCTTTCAGGATTCTGGGGAGAATCCTTTCAGGATTCTGGGGAGAATCCTTTCAGGATTCTGGGGAGAATCCTTTCAGGATTCTGGGGAGAATCCTTTCAGGATTCTGGGGAGAATCCTTTCAGGATTCTGGGGAGAATCCTTTCAGGATTCTGGGGAGAATCCTTTCAGGATTCTGGGGAGAATCCTTTCAGGATTCTGGGGAGAATCCTTTCAGGATTCTGGGGAGAATCCTTTCAGGATTCTGGGGAGAATCCTTTCAGGATTCTGGGGAGAATCCTTTCAGGATTCTGGGGAGAATCCTTTCAGGATTCTGGGGAGAATCCTTTCAGGATTCTGGGGAGAATCCTTTCAGGATTCTGGGGAGAAACCTTTCAGGATTCTGGGGAGAATCCTTTCAGGATTCTGGGGAGAATCCTTTCAGGATTCTGGGGAGAATCCTTTCAGGATTCTGGGGAGAATCCTTTCAGGATTCTGGGGAGAATCCTTTCAGGATTCTGGGGAGAATCCTTTCAGGATTCTGGGGAGAATCCTTTCAGGATTCTGGGGAGAATCCTTTCAGGATTCTGGGGAGAATCCTTTCAGGATTCTGGGGAGAATTCTTTCAGGATTCTGGGGAGAATTCTTTCAGGATTCTGGGGAGAATCCTTTCAGGATTCTGGGGAGAATCCTTTCAGGATTCTGGGGAGAATCCTTTCAGGATTCTGGGGAGAATCCTTTCAGGATTCTGGGGCGAATCCTTTAGGATTCTGGGGAGAATCCTTTCAGGATTCTGGGGAGAATCCTTTCAGGATTCTGGGGAGAATCCATTCAGGATTCTGGGGAGAATCCTTTCAGGATTCTGGGGAGAATGCTTTCAGGATTCTGGGGAGAATCCTTTCAGGATTCTGGGGAGAATCCTTTCAGGATTCTGGGGAGAATACTTTCAGGATTCTGGGGAGAATACTTTCAGGATTCTGGGGAGAATCCTTTCAGGATTCTGGGGAGAATCCTTTCAGGATTCTGGGGAGAATCCTTTCAGGATTCTGGGGAGAATCCTTTCAGGATTCTGGGGAGAATCCTTTCAGGATTCTGGGGAGAATCCTTTCAGGATTCTGGGGAGAATCCTTTCAGGATTCTGGGGAGAATCCTTTCAGGATTCTGGGGAGAATCCCTTCAGGATTCTGGGGAGAATCCTTTCAGGATTCTGGGGAGAAGACTTTCAGGATTCTGGAGAGAATCCTTCCAGGATTCTGCGGAAAATTCTCCTGGGTTCTGCGTAAAATTCTCCTGGGTTCTGCGTAAAATTCTCCTGGGTTCTGCGGAGAATCCTTCCAGAATTTTGGGGAGAATCCTTCAAGGATTCTGGGGAAAATCCTTCAAGGATTCTGGGGAGAATCCTTCCAGGATTCTGGGGAGAATCCTTCAAGAATTCTGGGAAGAATCCTTCAAGGATTCTGTGGAGAATCCTTCCAGGATTCTGTGGAGATTCCTTCCAGGATTCTGTGGAGATTCCTTCCAGGATTCTGTGGAGATTCCTTCCAGGATTCTGTGGAGATTCCTTCCAGGATTCTGTGGAGATTCCTTCCAGGATTCTGTGGAGATTCCTTCCAGGATTCTGTGGAAATTCCTTCCAGGATTCTGTGGAGATTCCTTCCAGGATTCTGTGGAGAATCCTTCCAGGGATTCTCCTCAGAATCCTGACAGGATTCTCCTCAGAATCCTGAAGGGATTCTTCTCAGAATCCTGACGGGATTCTCCTCAGAATCCTGACGGGATTCTCCTCAGAATCCTGACGGGATTCTCCTCAGAATCCTGACGGGATTCTCCTCAGAATCCTGACGGGATTCTCCTCAGAATCCTGACGGGATTCTCCTCAGAATCCTGACGGGATTCTCCTCAGAATCCTGACGGGATTCTCCTCAGAATCCTGACGGAATTCTCCTTAGAATCCTGACGGGATTCTCCTCAGAATCCTGAAGGGATTCTTCTCAGAATCCTGAAGGGATTCTCCTCAGAATCCTGAAGGGATTCTCCTCAGAATCCTGAAGGGATTCTCCTCAGAATCCTGAAGGGATTCTCCTCAGAATCCTGAAGGGATTCTCCTCAGAATCCTGAAGGGATTCTCCTCAGAATCCTGAAGGGATTCTCCTCAGAATCCTGAAGGGATTCTCCTCAGAATCCTGAAGGGATTCTCCTCAGAATCCTGAAGGGATTCTCCCCAGAATCCTGAAGGGATTCTCCCCAGAATCCTGAAGGGATTCTCTCCAGAATCCTGAAGGGATTCTCCCCAGAATCCTGAAGGGATTCTCCCCAGAATCCTGAAGGGATTCTCCCCAGAATCCTGAAGGGATTCTCCCCAGAATCCTGAAGGGATTCTCCCCAGAATCCTGAAGGGATTCTCCTCAGAATCCTGAAGGGATTCTCCTCAGAATCCTGAAGGGATTCTCCTCAGAATCCTGAAGGGATTCTCCTCAGAATCCTGAAGGGATTCTCCTCAGAATCCTGAAGGGATTCTCCTCAGAATCCTGAAGGGATTCTCCTCAGAATCCTGAAGGGATTCTCCTCAGAATCCTGAAGGGATTCTCCTCAGAATCCTGAAGGGATTCTCCTCAGAATCCTGAAGGGATTCTCCTCAGAATCCTGAAGGGATTCTCCTCAGAATCCTGAAGGGATTCTCCTCAGAATCCTGAAGGGATTCTCCTCAGAATCCTGAAGGGATTCTCCTCAGAATCCTGAAGGGATTCTCCTCAGAATCCTGAAGGGATTCTCCTCAGAATCCTGAAGGGATTCTCCTCAGAATCCTGAAGGGATTCTCCTCAGAATCCTGAAGGGATTCTCCTCAGAATCCTGAAGGGATTCTCCTCAGAATCCTGAAGGGATTCTCCTCAGAATCCTGAAGGGATTTTCCTCAGAATCCTGAAGGGATTCTCCTCAGAATCCTGAAGGGATTCTCCTCAGAATCCTGAAGGGATTCTCCTCAGAATCCTGAAGGGATTCTCCTCAGAATCCTGAAGGGATTCTCCTCAGAATCCTGAAGGGATTCTCCTCAGAATCCTGAAGGGATTCTCCTCAGAATCCGGGAGGGGATTCTCCTCAGAATCCTGAAGGGATTCTCCTCAGAATCCTGCAGGGATTCTCCTCAGAATCCTGAAGGGATTTTCCTCAGAATCCGGGAGGGATTCTCCTCAGAATCCTGAAGGGATTCTCCTCAGAATCCTGAAGGGATTCTTTTCAGAATCCTGCAGGGATTCTCCTCAGAATCCTGCAGGGATTCTCCTCAGAATGCTGCCAGGATTCTACTCAGAATGCTGCCAGGATTCTACTCAGAATGCTGCCAGGATTCTACTCAGAATCCTGCCAGGATTCTCCTCAGAATCCTGCAAGGATTCTCCTCAGATTCTACCCGAAAACTAATATGAGAGAGCATAGATTTACGTCGAGATTACTTCAAGTAATCGTGGTAGTGGTAACGCGCCTGTCTAGTGAGTAACAGTCATGAGTTTGAGTCTCATCGAGAGGACGAGTAATTTTTCCGCAAATTCACCTCAACTTGTCTATTTTTTAGTCACGCCAGTACTTGTTAAGTCTAGCTTTTTGAGTTAAGTAAAATTTTCACTCGGCTGGTTAAGCCGCAAACATCGATCATTAAGTCTTGATAACACTAGTTTACAGCATTTTTGAACTCGGTAAGCTGATGATCGTTTTTTGTGTAGAATCATGCCCTGAGTTCGAAAACACGAAGGAAAAAAATTACGGTAGAGCGGAAATTTTATCGACTTTCCATACAAGGTTGATGATTTGAAATCGATTTTTGTTCTATTTTTAAGCAATATCGCTCACTTCACACATCTCATTCTCCGTAGTCAATGCTCCGATTGAGCTGAATTTTTTACTGCAACTCGCTTACATATGATATGTCAAATAAACGTTGAGAAAGAATTTTTAAATTGTTTTTTTCTTATTGAAAAAAAATACATTTCTTCAAATATTTTAGGAAATTTTGCTAAAATTTTAGGAGATCGTCCCCAAAACTCACCAATATTTTGAATTTCATCAATCTGACGCAAAATCTGCTTTCAGATGATCGAAAGGTATTATATTCAGCTTTTAATTTATGGAAAAATATTTAGAATTGGTTGAACAAAACGGAAGATAGGGTATCGGGATGCTTCGTTGGCATAGTCCCCTCGTTCGGCCTATCTCAACGTAAACCAAAAACTCAAACAAACACGCATAACTGGATATCGGAAAAGCTATGTGCCAAACAACTATAACATTTCGTTTCAATTTTGGCACTTTGGAACATTAAAATTGAATGAAAATGTCACTTTGTTTAGCTTTTGTAGACGCCATGATTTTTTGGCTTAGTGGGCAGTCTATACACATGATCATAAATGGCATGATTCTGAAACATTTCGAATTGACTTTTCAATAACTGAACATTTGATGCGACGGTCAAAGACGCTATTTTGAACTGGTGTATTTGTTTTCAACGAATAATAACTATTTTACAAATTGAATGTGGGCCGAATATTGAGGACATTTTTTTCACTATGTACCCAAATCTTGGCCCATCAGTAAAGTGACGTCAAAAACAACGATAAAAAGACGTCAACAGCATTTCTTGCGTAAGAACCAGAAAGAACGAACAAGAAGAAAGATTTTGTGTGCGGTGACTGTAAAAATATAACACAATAACTCAACTCTAGTTGTTTTCGTTACTAAATTAAGAAAGAACTTTAGTTAAAGTGATTTATTTATAGTTTTTTGAAAATTTGGCTCCGAAAATATAATTTAAAAGTAAGATTAGTGAACAAACAGAGATAATACTCCAGCAGAAATATTAAAAAAATTGAGATAATTAGTGGTTCTAGTGCATGGATAGCAATAGGCCAACGTTGTATCCACTAATAGGCCAATTTTTGTACCATAGACCAACGTTGCATACCATCGCATCAAATCTTTTCAGCTTAATTAAGTAAAATCTTGAATATTTACGTAAGTTTACTTCCAATTGGTGAAACATGCATTGCTTAGAGTGTGGAATAGGGTCGAAATATTATTTCTAGTGCTATTAATTCATGAGTTATGGTCAAAATTGTCAAGGCGGCTTGCAAATTAGGCCAAGGAATGGTACATATACCCTATTTGAATTTTATTAAATTCCATATTTTAAAAAGTTGTAAAACTCGATATTGAGCTGAAACTCAAAAACTGTTCTACTTTAAATTTTTTGAAGCACGGTTTCGAAACCAGCGCTAAATTAGGCTTCAAAAATTTTGGTCGTTGACAGAAGTTTACAATTTTCGTTTTATTTTGTAAACTAGTGTAATTAATCAGCTCGTTTGGTGTTAAGCGTTAAGTGTTTCTCGACAATCCAATAGTCATTAGTTCGACACCGATGTGACAAGAATTGTTTTTTAATATTATTAAGTCGCATAAGAGGATATATTACATCGCAATGGTACACACCGCAAATCTCATAAGATATCGCATCAAGTCGTATAACGTTTTTATTGTCCCACCTATGCTCGCAAATTTCCTTCACTTGTGTACGCATTAGATACCTTTGTTGTATTTTATGAGAAGAAACTTAACCGCATACAAGTACGAATACGGCCTTCAGTGTAGAAGCGATATTTTCAGATCACCAAGATCGTCTCAGGATTCGAACAATGCAATTCATCAAGAGAAACCGGAAAGGCCAGTGGATTAAATGTCTTTAAAATAGCCATTGATACTGTGTTGAAGCTGTCAACTTTGAAGTTTAACTCCAGACGTGTAAAAGGCAAAAGGGGTGATCAACCCCTCGTTCATTATTAATCCCCCAAAAAATAAGTTCAAACAAAATCGTTTCAAGTCCCATCTTCGCGGTAGGTGTCCTTCCATTTTCATTCTCCATCGACCGTCTCGACAAAGCAATCAAAGAAAGTAGATGACACCCCCTCCCTTTGGCCGAAAGGTGCGCACCCAAGAAGACGATGACTTACTTTGGCTCTACTTCCATGGATCGCGACTAACTGCGGACACGTTGGTCACAAAAATAGACATCAAATGTGCTTTCCCACCCTTCCCAAATAACTTCACTGCTGCTGCTGCTGCTGCTGCACTGCATTGACTTGGGCTCCTGGAGCCGTGGTGTGGGGAAGTAGGTCCGGCTTCAGAATCTGGGCCATTTCGAGTGGAATGTGCTGTGGATACCCCACGAAGGGATGGAGCTTGGAGCTCGAAACTGCGAGCTCCACGAGGACAAGTGGTTGTTAAAAATTATTTGCAAACGTTTTTTTTTTGCGAGTCATTCACTTCAATGTATGTACTTCATATCCATATCATGGTGGACGGGAGATATAGAACCTGAAACGAGTCATAGCGGTTTGCTGCTTGGAGACCCCAAGCAAGGTGGGGAGCATAGCATAGCATAGCAGAGCAAGTAAACTTTTCTGGGTGTGCTTTTTCGCCTTTTTTCACATTCTACCTCTTTTTCCACTCAAGGCAGGCAGCGCAGGCAGGAGCAACCGTTTTCAAGGGTAATTGAAATTTAAGTCGCCATAATTCATGGGGAAAAACGAACCACGATGCCGAAAAGTTGAAACCACGATGACGAGCTAGGCAGGTCACTGAACCTGAGTGGTGGTACTGCTGGACGAATCAACAACAAAGGCCATAAGGACTATGGGGATGTGGGGGTTAAGGGGCTCATGCTTTAGCAAAATTCTCGGTATATGTACAAAAAATAATGTTTTATGAAACGCTGATGGTCAAATATGATGATTAGTAAAAAAATCTTACATGCAACGCGCTCTCCAAAACAAAAAATGTAAAAAAAGAGGCAGAAAATAATATAACATGGAACGAGCTCACCAATTTCCAGGATTTCCAGTGAATTTCTGAGAGGATTTCCAGTGAATTCCTGAGAGGATTTCCAGGTAATTCCTGAGAGAAATTCCAGTGAATTCCTGAGAGAAATTTCGGTGAATTCCTGAGAGAAATTCCAGTGAATATCTGAGAGCATTTCCAGTGAATTCCTGAGAGTATTTCCGGTGAATTCCTGAGAGAATTTCCAGATAATTCCTGAGAGAATTGCCAGGTAATTCCTGAGAGGATTTCCAGTGAATTCCTGAGAGAATTTTTGGCGAATTCCTGAGAGGAATTCCAGTGAATTCCTGAGAGGATTTCCAGTGAATTCCTGGGAGAAATTCCAGTAAATTCCTGAGAGGAATTCCAGTGAATTCCTGAGAGGAATTCCATTGAATTCCTGAAAGGAATTCCAGTGAATTCCAGAGAGGAATTCTGATGAATTCTGGAGAGGAATTCGGAGGAATTCCTGAGAGGAATTCTAATGAATTCCTGAGAGGAATTCTGATGAATTCCTGAGAGGAATTCTGATGAATTCCTGAGAGGAATTCTGATGAATTCCTGAGAGGAATTCTGATGAATTCCTGAGAGAAATTCTGATGAATTCCTGAGAGGAATTCTGATGAATTCCAGAGAGGAATTCTGATGAATTCCTGAGAGGAATTCTGATGAATTCCTGAGAGGAATTCTGATGAATTCCTGAGAGGAATTCTGATGAATTCCTGAGAGGAATTCTGATGAATTCCTGAGAGAAATTCTGATGAATTCCTGAGAGAAATTATGATGAACTCCTGAGAGGAATTCTGATGAATTCCTGAGTGGAATTCTGATGAATTCCTGAGAGGAATTCTGATGAATTCCTGAGAGGAATTCTGATGAATTCCTGAGAGGAATTCTGATGAATTCCTGAGAGGAATTCTGATGAATTCCTGAGAGGAATTCTGATGAATTCCTGAGAGGAATTCTGATGAATTCCTGAGAGGAATTCTGATGAATTCCTGAGAGGAATTCTGATGAATTCCTGAGAGGAATTCTGATGAATTCCTGAGAGGAATTCTGATGAATTCCTGAGAGGAATTCTGATGAATTCCTGAGAGGAATTCTGATGAATTCCTGAGAGGAATTCTGATGAATTCCTGAGAGGAATTCTGATGAATTCCTGAGAGGAATTCTGATGAATTCCTGAGAGGAATTCTGATGAATTCCTGAGAGGAATTCTGATGAATTCATGAGAGGAATTCTGATGAATTCATGAGAGGAATTCTGATGAATTCCTGAGAGGAATTCTGATGAATTCTGATGAATTCCTGAGAGGAATTCTGATGAATTCCTGAGAGGAATTCTGATGAATTCCTGAGAGGAATTCTGATGAATTCCTGAGAGGAATTCTGATGAATTCCTGAGAGGAATTCTGATGAATTCCTGAGAGGAATTCTGATGAATTCCTGAGAGGAATTCTGATGAATTCCTGAGAGGAATTCTGATGAATTCCTGAGAGGAATTCTGATGAATTCCTGAGAGGAATTCTGATGAATTCCTGAGAGGAATTCTGATGAATTCCTGAGAGGAATTCTGATGAATTCCTGAGAGGAATTCTGATGAATTCTTGAGAGGAATTCTGATGAATTCCTGAGAGGAATTCTGA
Source organism: Aedes albopictus (assembly GCF_035046485.1). Lineage (NCBI taxonomy): Eukaryota > Metazoa > Arthropoda > Insecta > Diptera > Culicidae > Aedes > Aedes albopictus. Next base: position 21,243,227 of record NC_085136.1, on the reverse strand, counting down.
TGAATTCCTGAGAGGAATTCTGATGAATTCCTGAGAGGAATTCTGATGAATTCCTGAGAGGAATTCTGATGAATTCCTGAGAGGAATTCTGATGAATTCCTGAGAGGAATTCTGATGAATTTCTGAGAGGAATTCTGATGAATTCCTGAGAGGAATTCTGATGAATTCCTGAGAGGAATTCTGATGAATTCCTGAGAGGAATTCTGATGAATTCCTGAGAGGAATTCTGATGAATTCCTGAGAGGAATTCTGATGAATTCCTGAGAGGAATTCTGATGAATTCCTGAGAGGAATTCTGATGAATTCCTGAGAGGAATTCTGATGAATTCCTGAGAGGAATTCTGATGAATTCCTGAGAGGAATTCTGATGAATTCCTGAGAGGAATTCTGATGAATTCCTGAGAGGAATTCTGATGAATTTCTGAGAGGAATTCTGATGAATTTCTGAGAGGAATTCTGATGAATTCCTGAGAGGAATTCTGATGAATTCCTGAGAGGAATTCTGATGAATTCCTGAGAGGAATTCTGATGAATTCCTGAGAGGAATTCTGATGAATTCCTGAGAGGAATTCTGATGAATTCCTGAGAGGAATTCTGATGAATTCCTGAGAGGAATTCTGATGAATTCCTGAGAGGAATTCTGATGAATTCCTGAGAGGAATTCTGATGAATTCCTGAGAGGAATTCTGATGAATTCCTGAGAGGAATTCTGATGAATTCCTGAGAGGAATTCTGATGAATTCCTGAGAGGAATTCTGATGAATTCCTGAGAGGAATTCTGATGAATTCCTGAGAGGAATTCTGATGAATTCCTGAGAGGAATTCTGATGAATTCCTGAGAGGAATTCTGATGAATTCCTGAGAGTAATGCTGATGAATTCCTGAGAGGAATTCTGATGAATTCCTGAGAGGAATTCTGATGAATTTCTGAGAGGAATTCTGATGAATTTCTGAGAGGAATTCTGATGAATTCCTGAGAGGAATTCTGATGAATTCCTGAGAGGAATTCTGATGAATTCCTGAGAGGAATTCTGATGAATTCCTGAGAGGAATTCTGATGAATTTCTGAGAGGAATTCTGATGAATTCCTGAGAGGAATTCTGATGAATTCCTGAGAGTAATGCTGATGAATTCCTGAGAGGAATTCTGATGAATTCCTGAGAGGAATTCTGATGAATTCCTGAGAGGAATTCTGATGAATTCCTGAGAGGAATTCTGATGAATTCCTGAGAGGAATTCTGATGAATTCCTGAGAGGAATTCTGATGAATTTCTGAGAGGAATTCTGATGAATTCCTGAGAGGAATTCTGATGAATTCCTGAGAGGAATTCTGATGAATTCCTGAGAGGAATTCTGATGAATTCCTGAGAGGAATTCTGATGAATTCCTGAGAGGAATTCTGATGAATTCCTGAGAGGAATTCTGATGAATTCCTGAGAGGAATTCTGATGAATTCCTGAGAGGAATTCTGATGAATTCCTGAGAGGAATTCTGATGAATTCCTGAGAGGAATTCTGATGAAATCCTGAGAGGAATTCTGATGAATTCCTGAGAGGAATTCTGATGAATTCCTGAGAGGAATTCTGATGAATTCCTGAGAGTAATGCTGATGAATTCCTAAGAGGAATTCTGATGAATTCCTGAGAGGAATTCTGATGAATTCCTGAGAGGAATTCTGATGAATTCCTGAGAGGAATTCTGATGAATTCCTGAGAGGAATTCTGATGAATTTCTGAGAGGAATTCTGATGAATTCCTGAGAGGAATTCTGATGAATTCCTGAGAGGAATTCTGATGAATTCCTGAGAGGAATTCTGATGAATTCCTGAGGGTAATGCTAATGAATTCCTGAGAGGAATTCTGATGAATTCCTGAGAGGAATTCTGATGAATTCCTGAGAGGAATTCTGATGAATTTCTGAGAGGAATTCTGATGAATTCCTGGGAGGAATTTTGATGAATTCCTGAGAAAAATTCTGATGAATTCCTGAGAGGAATTCCAGTAAATTCCTGAGAGGAATTCCAGTGAATCCCAGAGAGAAATTCCAGTGAATTTCAGAAAGGCATTTCGGTGAATTCCTGAGAGGAATTCAAGTAAATTCCTGAGAGGAGTTCAAGTATATTCCTGAAAGGAATTCCAGTGAATTCCTGAGAGGAACTTCGGTGAATTCCTGAAAGGAATTCCGGTGAATTCCTGTGATGAATAACAGTGAATTCTAGAGAGGAATTCCAGTGAATTGCTGAGAGAAATTCCAGTGAATTGGACGTTCCACCCCGGGTTCTCTCCCCCGTGTACTTCAAGGGGCTGCAGAGCCCGGCACGCAAGGATGAATGGAACCGGCAAGAAGCCACACTCGAAGCGCTATTTTCGACGAAATATGGGGAAGCAAAATATCTTAACAAAAATGCAGGAATTCTTTTGATTTTCCACCGCCCGAAAAAAAAAACACCACAAACCTCGAAGAACCCTCTCAAGCCTAATGAAAGGCTTATGTTTTTCGTTTTTTTTGCACAGAAGTGCATCATCCACCCTCTTTTTTCGGCATGCAAGAAAGAAACTAGCAAGCAACCACCGATAAGGCACTGACTGTGTGAAAAAGTGGGGGAAGTAGTGCGATGACGGTCGACGACGACGTCCGAGAAGAGGACAACCATGACGACTTTGCGGTTGATGAGGGCATTTGCGAGCATTCAGCAGACCACTAATTGCAATCTGCGCAATTACGGTTCCTTGTTTTAGCCCGGAACGACTGCGGTAGATTCACAGAAGGGCACACTTAACCATCGAATCGCACTCCTGGCTGACTGACGGTGACTTTTGAGTGGTGTCAATGTGCGATGATGACGACGGTGGCGCCCCTGCTTCTTAGACCAAGTGTGTCCATTTTTCTCCGTCCGAACTCTGAAAGGATGTGAGAACACAAAAGGTCCTTTTCCTTCGGTGAAGAGAGAATGATTCTTTTCTGCATTGGAATTGAGCATTCGGGTGTGATGAATCGTGAATACTCAGGGTGATTGTCAGATAGATGTCCATTTGCTGATGAATGTTTGACAAAATTTAAGTGGAAATTCCTAAGTGGAGTTCTGTTGAGTTCTTGAGAGGAATTCTAGTGAATTCCTGAGAAGAGTTCTAGTCAATTCCTGAAAAGAATTACAGTACATTCCTTAGAGAAATTCCGATGAACTCCTGAGAGGAATTCGAGTGAATTCCACAGAGAAATTACAGTGAATTCCTGAGAGGAATTCAAGTGAATTCCTAGGAGAAATTCAAGTGAATTCCTAGGAGAAATTCAAGTGAATTCCTAGGAGGAATTCAAGTGAATTCCTAGGAGAAATTCAAGTGAATTCCTAGGAGAAATTCAAGTGAATTCCTAGGAGGTATTCAAGTGAATTCTTGAGAGGAATTGTAGTGAATTCTTGCGAGGAATTCCGGTGAATTCCTGAGAGGAATTCCGGTGAATTCCTGAGAGGAATTCTAATGAATTCCTGAGAGGAATTCTAGTGAATCCATGACAGGAATTTTGGTGAATTCTTGAGAGGAATTCTAGTGAATAAATATTGCTTGAGTAAGTCGTACAGAAATAGTAATAAAACTTAATAATAAATTCGATTCTTTCTCTTCTTTTTGACGTAAGTGCCCAACTGGGACATTGCCAGCTTATTAGTTCCATGTTTGTTCCCATTGGATTTGGTTCTGTTTTCCAATAAACCCCTAACAAAGCCGTCACGCACTTTCGCCCCGTAGACGGTTGCCAAAATCCGCCAACGAATCAATTTATTTCATTCTGACTGCTGCTGTGGGACTTCTTTGCCTTCCTCGTGATCCCTAGGACCGTTTTCCCACATCACGCATCCCCAGACGACCAACGATGATGAATCATTGGCATTTTCTCGACCCGGGATAATTCAGTTCATCAAAACTACCTTTCCGTCCATTTCCCTCCGAACGAAAGAGAGAGAGAGGTAGAGAGAGACTGGAAAAGCAATCACCAAAACCCATTATTCACTGACTTGGCAGATGACTGACTCCGAAAAAGAGGTACATCACCCCCGATGACGACGACGACGTCGGACGACACCGTACATAGTTGCACACCTTCTGTGTTATTCTATCGAGCGCACGATGCGGCCAAAATATTTTATTCCGAACACGTACCTATCGCATCGAAAACCCGACAAAGGAAAAATGGTTCAAAAAAAGTGAAAAAGAAAAACGGAACTCCGTTTCGTCGTCGTCGTAGGTTGACGTGCGTTTGCCGACATATGTCCTCTTTTAACCGGTCGTCTCTCACTCGCCGGTTCGACATATTGGGTTGACCCGAGCTGGGGAATGTGACGAGAAGGAAATCTTGCAGGATTTCGAAGGAAATCCTTGCAGGATTTCGAAGGAAATCCTTGCAGGATTTCGAAGGAAATCCTTGCAGGATTTCGAAGGAAATCCTTGCAGGATTTCGAAGGAAATCCTTGCAGGATTTCGAAGGAAATCCTTGCAGGATTTCGAAGGAAATCCTTGCAGGATTTCGAAGGAAATCCTTGCAGGATTTCAAAGGAAATCCTTGCAGGATTTCGAAGGAAATCCTTGCAGGATTTCGAAGGAAATCCTTGCAGGATTTCGAAGGAAATCCTTGCAGGATTTCGAAGGAAATCCTTGCAGGATTTCGAAGGAAATCCTTGCAGGATTTCGAAGGAAATCGTTTCAAGATTTCTAAGGAAATCCTTTCAGGATTTCGAAGGAAATCGTTTCAAGATTTCTAAGGAAATCCTTTCAAGATATCTAAGGAAATCCTTTCAGGATTTCGAAGGAAATCCTTTCAGGATTTCGAAGGAAATCCTTTCAGGATTTCGAAGGAAATCCTTTCAGGATTTCGAAGGAAATCCTTTCAGGATTTCGAAGGAAATCCTTTCAGGATTTCGAAGGAAATCCTTTCAGGATTTCGAAGGAAATCCTTTCAGGATTTCGAAGGAAATCCTTTCAGGATTTCGAAGGAAATCCTTTCAGGATTTCGAAGGAAATCCTTTCAGGATTTCGAAGGAAATCCTTTCCGGATTTCGAAGGAAATCCTTTCAGGATTTCGAAGGAAATCCTTTCAGGATTTCGAAGGAAATCCTTTCAGGATTTCGAAGGAAATCCTTTCAGGATTTCGAAGGAAATCCTTTCAGGATTTCGAAGGAAATCCTTTCAGGATTTCGAAGGAAATCCTTTCAGGATTTCGAAGGAAATCCTTTCCGGATTTCGAAGGAAATCCTTTCCGGATTTCGAAGGAAATCCTTTCCGGATTTCGAAGGAAATCCTTTCCGGATTTCGAAGGAAATCCTTTCCGGATTTCGAAGGAAATCCTTTCCGGATTTCGAAGGAAATCCTTTCCGGATTTCGAAGGAAATCCTTTCCGGATTTCGAAGGAAATCCTTTCCGGATTTCGAAGGAAATCCTTTCCGGATTTCGAAGGAAATCCTTTCCGGATTTCGAAGGAAATCCTTTCCGGATTTCGAAGGAAATCCTTTCCGGATTTCGAAGGAAATCCTTTCCGGATTTCGAAGGAAATCCTTTCCGGATTTCGAAGGAAATCCTTTCCGGATTTCGAAGGAAATCCTTTCCGGATTTCGAAGGAAATCCTTTCCGGATTTCGAAGGAAATCCTTTCCGGATTTCGAAGGAAATCCTTTCCGGATTTCGAAGGAAATCCTTTCCGGATTTCGAAGGAAATCCTTTCCGGATTTCGAAGGAAATCCTTTCCGGATTTCGAAGGAAATCCTTTCCGGATTTCGAAGGAAATCCTTTCCGGATTTCGAAGGAAATCCTTTCCGGATTTCGAAGGAAATCCTTTCCGGATTTCGAAGGAAATCCTTTCCGGATTTCGAAGGAAATCCTTTCCGGATTTCGAAGGAAATCCTTTCCGGATTTCGAAGGAAATCCTTTCCGGATTTCGAAGGAAATCCTTTCCGGATTTCGAAGGAAATCCTTTCCGGATTTCGAAGGAAATCCTTTCCGGATTTCGAAGGAAATCCTTTCCGGATTTCGAAGGAAATCCTTTCCGGATTTCGAAGGAAATCCTTTCCGGATTTCGAAGGAAATCCTTTCCGGATTTCGAAGGAAATCCTTTCCGGATTTCGAAGGAAATCCTTTCCGGATTTCGAAGGAAATCCTTTCCGGATTTCGAAGAAAATCCTTTCCGGATTTCGATGGAAATCCTTTCCAGATTTCGGAGGAAATCCTTTCCGGATTTCGGAGGAAATCCTTTCCGGATTTCGGAGGAAATCCTTTCCGGATTTCGGAGGAAATCCTTTCCGGATTTCGAGGGAAATCATCTCAGAATTTCGAGGGAAATCCTCTCAGGATTTCGAGGGAAATCCTCTCAAGATTTCGAGGGAAATCCTCTCAGGATATCGAGGGAAATCCTCTCAGGATTTCGAGAGAAATCCTCGCAGGATTTCGGGAGAAATCCTCGCAGGATTTCGAGGGAAATCCTCTCAGGATTTCGAGGGAAATCCTCTCAGGATTTCGAATGAAATCCTTTTTGGATTTCGAGGGAAATCGTTTCAGGATTACAAAGGGAAATCCTTTCAGGATTTCGAGGGAAATGCTTTCAGGATTTAGAGGGAAATCTTTTCAGGATTTTGGGGGAAATCTTTTCAGGATTTCGTGGGAAATCCTTTCAGGATTTCGATTTAAAATTTCATCATCCCCTCCCGATCGGGTCAACATGCGCTGGTTGGCGCACTCTGCGAGACACACATAATACGATAAGACTCGAACTCGATGCCAACGTCTCCGTCTTCAATCGCATCCGCCCTTCCTCAAACTTCTCAAATTTGGGTTGTGGCTGTTGTGTTCGATCAAACGCTTTTCGACCCTCAATAACAACAACAACAATAGCAACAACAACAAAACCTCATCGTTCGACGTTCATCGTTCGAAACTCTCGGAGCCTAGTGGAAAGGGGAAATTAAGAGACCCCCTCCCTAATGTCGCACTGGGCGAACTGAAGGAGCGCCCGAAAAGAATGAAAGAAAAAAAAATCTGCTTATCTTGTCCTCGTTCGCTCGCTCGCAGTGCCCCGCTTTTTCGCAGCAGCAGGTCGAGGGTTGCGTTCAAAGTTCAAAAATCGGAACGACAACGCATCCTTCCTCCCTCTCCTCGCACAGAGCAGCCAACCCAAATCGAGCGAGTGTGGGTGGTGGGAGTTGAACGTTCGTCCAATTTTATTAGGTTACAAATTTTCCTCCTTCTTGGAACGGTAGTGTTACTGTTACTGTTGGTCGGGATCATGGTAGGCAAGCAGCATCCCATCGACTTCTGCAACAGTAACACCATCAACTTCATGTAGGTATGTGACTAACCCAAGTGTGAGTGTGTGAGAGTGCGCCCAAGGGAAGAGGCGAGAGCAAACACACCGGTTCACTTGATGAATCATTCACCTCGCATCGTGCCCCAAACTACAGCTTTTTTGTGTGTCAGGGAACCGCCGAACACTGGGGTGCGGAATTGGTTGAGAAATTTGAGTGAATTTATTAAAAATTGGTTAACTCCGAAGAAAATACCTCAAAAACTACCCTGAAGAAGGAAGATGAAAAGTTGACCGAAACGTCAATGTTTTTAAAATCGCAGTTTTCCATCAAAACCACAAATTTCGAAATTTCGCATCCCACTGTAGTAGCACAGTCTCCGCAGGAGGAGACACACTTCAGCTAAAGAGAGCGAGCAACGAAACTAACGAAAAAGCCAGGACCGGGACAGGATGCGCTCCCGGTATACCGGTTACGAGTTGGGAAATTTTCTTTTTCGGTGTCTCGGTGCAGCACACCCACACATACGTTCACACCACACTTCAGCCATCCAGTGCCAGCGGTAAGGTGCGGCCGGCTACGGTGGCGGCTGCGTTTTGGGAAATCTTGTTGATGATGCTGACGCATCCGACACCGGGCTTCTTGGTGTCTTTTATCTTCAGTTTTGTGCACTGGCACTATGGTCTAAAAATGGATAAAATGTAGACGAAACTTATAACAATAGAAAGGTATACTTGTCATCTTGAAACACCTCTGGAAACTTTCTTAAAAAAAGGAATGTGAAATTCTTCTGGGAATCCCTTGAAGAATTTCTCGGGCAACCCCTCCAGGAATTCCTCTGGGAATCTCTACAGGAATTCCTCTGGAAATCCCTTCAGGAATTGTTCTGGGAATACCTTCAGGAATTCCTCTAGGAATCTCATCAGGAATTCCTCTGGAAATCTAATCAGAAACTCCTGTGCAGCTTCCTTCAGAAATTCCTTTGGAATTCCTTCAGAAATTCCTTTGGAATTCCTTCAGAAATTCGTTTGGAATTCCTTCTGAAATTCCTTTGGAATTCCTTCTGAAATTCCTTTGGAATTCCTTCTGAAATTCCTTTGGAATTCCTTCAGAAATTCCTTTGGAATAACTTCAGAAATTCCTTTGGAATTCCTTCAGAAATTCGTTTTAAATTCCTTCAGAAATTCCTTTGGAATTCCTTCAGAAATTCCTTTGGAATTCCTTCAGAAATTCCTTTGGAATTCCTTCAGAAATTCCTTTGGAATTCCTTCAGAAATTCCTTTGGAATTCCTTCAGAAATTCCTTTGGAATTCCTTCAGAAATTCCTTTGGAATTCCTTCAGAAATTCCTTTGGAGTTCCTTCAGAAATTCCTTTGGAATTCCTTCAGAAATTCCTTTGGAATTCCTTCAGAAATTCCTTTGGAATTCCTTCAGAAATTCCTTTGGAATTCCTTCAGAAATTCCTTTGGAATTCCTTCAGAAATTCCTTTGGAATTCCTTCAGAAATTCCTTTGGAATTCCTTCAGAAATTCCTTTGGAATTCCTTCAGAAATTCCTTTGGAATTCCTTCAGAAATTCCTTTGGAATTCCTTCAGAAATTCCTTTGGAGTTCCTTCAGAAATTCCTTTGGAATTCCTTCAGAAATTCCTTTGGAATTCCTTCAGAAATTCCTTTGGAATTCCTTCAGAAATTCCTTTGGAATTCCTTCAGAAATTCCTTTGGAATTCCTTCAGAAATTCCTTTGGAATTCCTTCAGAAATTCCTTTGGAATTCCTTCAGAAATTCCTTTGGAATTCCTTCAGAAATTCCTTTGGAAATCCTTCAGAAATTCCTTTGGAATTCCTTCGGAAATTCCTTTGGAATTCCTTCAGAAATTCCTTTGGAATTCCTTCAGAAATTCCTTTGGAATTCCTTCAGAAATTCCTTTGGAATTCCTTCAGAAATTCCTTTGGAATTCCTTCAGAAATTCCTTTGGAATTCCTTCAGAAATTCCTTTGGAATTCCTTCAGAAATTCCTTTGGAATTCCTTTGGAATTCCTTCAGAAATTCCTTTGGAATTCCTTCAGAAATTCCTTTGGAATTCCTTCAGAAATTCCTTTGGAATTCCTTCAGAAACTCCTTTGGAATTCCTTCAGAAATTTCTTTGGAATTCCTTCAGAAACTTCTTTGGAATTCCTTCAGAAATTCCTTTGGAATTCTTTCATAAATTCCTTTGGAATACCTTCAGAAATTCCACTGGGAATTCCTTCAGAAATTCCTTTGGAATTCCTTCAGAAAATCCTTTGGAAATCCTTCAGAAACTTCTTTGGAATTCCTTCAGAAATTCCTTTGGAATTCCTTCAGAAACTCCTTTGGAATTCCTTCAGAGATCTCTGGAATTCCTTCAGAAATTCCTTAGGAATTCGTTCAGAAATTCCTTTGGGAATTCCTTCAGAAATGCCTCTAGGAATACCTTCAGAAATTTCTCTGGGAATGCTTTCAGAAATTCCTCTGAGAATTCCTTCAGAAATTCCTCTGAGAATTCCTTCAGAAACTCCTCTGAAAATTCCTTCAGAAATTCCTCTGGGAATTCCATCACAAATTCCTCTGGGAATTCCTCCACAAATCCCTCTGAGAATTACTTCAGAAATTCCTCCAGGAATTCCTATAGAAATTCCTCTGGGAATCTCATCAAAATTTTCTGTGCGAATTCGTTCAGAAATTTCTCTAAAAATTATTTCAGAAATTCCTTTGGAGTCCATTCAGAAATTCCTTCAGAAATTTCTTTGGAATTCCGTCAGAAATTCCACTGGGAATTCCTTCAAAAATTCCTCTGGGAATTCCTTCGGAAATTCTTCTGGGAATTCCTTCGGAAATTCCTCTGGAAATTCCTTCGGAAATTCCTCTGGGAATTCCTTCAGAAATACCTCTGGGAATCACTTCAGAAATTCCTCTGGGAATTCCTTCAGAAATTCCTCTGGGAATTCCTTCACAAATTCCTCTGGGAATTCGTTCAGAAATTCCTCTAGGAATTCCTTCAAGAATTCCTCTGGGAATTCCTTCACAAATTCCTTCAGAAATTCCTCTAGGAATACCTTGAGAAATTTCTCTGGGAATTCCTTCTGAAATTCCTTTGGGAATTCCTTCACAAATTCCTCTGGGAATTCCTCCACAAATTCCTCTGAGAATTCCTTCAGAAATTCCTCTGGGAATTCCTTCACAAATTCCTCTTGGAATCCCTTCAGGAATTCCTCTGAGATTCCATTCAGGAATTCTTCTGGGAATCCTTCCAGGAACTCTTCTGGAAATCCCTTCAGGAATTTCCTGGAAATCCCTTCAGGAATTCCCTGGAAATCCCTTCAGGAATTCCCTGAAAATCCCTTTAGGAATTCCCTGAAAATCCCTTTAGGAATTCCCTGAAAATCCCTTTAGGAATTCCCTGAAAATCCCTTCAGGAATTCCCTGGAAATCCCTTCAGGAATTCCCTGGAAATCCCTTCAGGAATTCCCTGGAAATCCCTTCAGGAATTCCCTGGAAATCCCTTCAGGAATTCCCTGGAAATCCCTTCAGGAATTCCCTGGAAATCCCTTCAGGAATACCCTGGAAATCCCTTCAGGAACTCTCTGGAAATCCCTTCAGGAATTCCCTGGAAATCCCTTCAGGAATACCCTGGAAATCCCTTCAGGAATTCCCTGGAAATCCCTTCAGGATTTCCCTGGAAATCCCTTCAGGATTTCCCTGGAAATCCCTTCAGGATTTCCCTGGAAATCCCTTCAGGATTTCCCTGGAAATCCCTTCAGGATTTCCCTGGAAATCCCTTCAGGATTTCCCTGGAAATCCTTTCAGGATTTCCCTGGAAATCCTTTCAGGATTTCCCTGGAAATCCTTTCAGGATTTCCCTGGAAATCCCTTCAGGATTTCCCTGGAAATCCCTTCAGGATTTCCCTGGAAATCCCTTCAGGATTTCCCTGGAAATCCCTTCAGGATTTCCCTGGAAATCCCTTCAGGATTTCCCTGGAAATCCCTTCAGGATTTCCCTGGAAATCCCTTCAGGATTTCCCTGGAAATCCCTTCAGGATTTCCCTGGAAATCCCTTCAGGATTTCCCTGGAAATCCCTTCAGGAATTCCCTGGAAATTCCTTCAGGAATTCCCTGGAAATCCCTTCAGGAATTCCCTGGTAATCCCTTCAGGAATTCCCTGGTAATCCCTTCAGGAATTCCCTGGAAATCCCTTCAAGAATTCCCTGGAAATCCCTTCAGGAATTCCCTGGAAATCCCTTCAGGAATTCCCTGGAAATCCCTTCAGGAATACCCTGGGAATCCCTTCAGGAATTCCTCTGGGAATCCCTTCAGAAATTCATTTAGGAATCCCTTCAGGAATTCCTCCGAGAATCCCTTAAACAATTATTTTGGGAATCCCTTCAGGAATTTCTCTGGGAATCCCTTCAGGAATTACTCTGGGAATCCCTACAGGCATTCCTCTGGGAATCCTTTCAGGAATTCCTCTGGGAATCGCTTGAGGAATTCCTCTGGGAATTCCTTCAGGTATTCCTCTGGGAATCCCTTTTGGGAATCTCTTCAGGAATTCCTCTGTAAATCCCATCAGGAAGTGTCTGGAAATCCCTCTAGAAATGCCTCTGAGAATCCCTCCAGGAATTCCGCTGAGAATCTCTCCAGGAATTTCTCCAGGAGTTGCTCAGGGAATTCCTCCAGGAGTTCCTCTAAGAATTTACCAGGAATTCCTCTGGGAATCCCTCCAAGAATTTCACTAGGAATCTTTCCAGGAATTCCTCTAGGAATCCCTTCAGAAATTCCTCTAGGAATCCTTTCAGGAATTCCTCTGGGAATTCCTTTGAGAATCCTTTCAGGAATTCTTCTGGGAATTGCTTCAGGAATTCATCTGGAAATCCCTTCAGGAATTATTCTGGGAATCCCTTCTGGGAATGCCTTCAGGAATTCCTCTGGGAATCTTTTCAGGAAATCCCCTGGGAATCCCTTCAGGAATTCCAAACTCGGTAACTTTCATCGCAAAATTCGCATTTCCAATCCACATTGCGCACCATGAAAGGGAAAGAACATCAACCGGTGGGTGGTGGTGGCGCGGACAACGTTCCTCTAGCCAGCAGTTCAAGAACAAAGCAGCAAAGGACGACGAGGACGACGATGCATGGAAGAAGGTGATTTTTCGGAGGATTCACTCCCTCGCTTACTCGCTGCAGCACTGACTGACTGTGACAGTGAAGCTCGTCGCTCAATAAACGATTCCAATCCTGCTGCGGTAGACGCTCGCTCTGAGTGTAGTCCCCGACGACGACGAGACCCAGCTTTAGGACGAAGGACGAAGGGCCGAGGGGACATTTTCGTTTATCTTCGGTGCGGCTGGAGGACAGACAGGCGGCTCTGTATTTGTTGTCGTCACTTGCTCGCTTGCTTGCTTGCTTGCCAGTTTTATATGGGTTGAAATTGCTCGGTGGTGCGCTGGTCCCACCACCGGGTATTCGACAGGGGTTTTTTTGCTTCATGGTAGTAGAAGAAAGTTTTGGAAAATTTCACGGCGGAATCATCATCGTTGTCGTTCAGACGACGACGTCGTCCTCATTCTCGGTTATTTTGGTATTTACAACAACACACGGACGACAGCCGGCAGCGGACGGGGAGCGAACATTTTTCGGAATGATGGAATTTAGTCATCTTAATGTATTTGCATTTTTATTAAATTCTGCCATATGTTAATCCAAGTTATGAATCATCGATACAGCATAATTTACGAGGGAGGGTTGTTGCAGCCGGGCGGTCTCATATATATTAAACCGGTGGTGATGGAAATTGTTCCTTTGAAGATGATGAATTTTTGGGGTTGGTATAAATATTTATCATTAATATTTTACTTTCACCACCAAAAGCCAAAACAAGTGTCATAATAAGTGAATGCTAAAATATGTCTAAAAAGTTTTATTTCTGCAAACTTTTATTGGCCCAAAAAAATTAGAATAGCCCCTCAACTCGGGGTTGTGAAAATAGGTGTCCTCTTAGTAGGGATCATTTTTGGGTTCACTTTATTCACCGTTATTAATTCATAAAACCTCAATAAAACCAAAAAAAATATCACAGGGCAAAACACAAGACCCATGTGATGGTAATTGGTTGAGTCCTGAACAATTTCGCCAGTATGACTACTGTAGTACCCATAACTCTGCCATGCAGATAGGAAATGTGGAATGAATATGAGGACCAATGAAGTAAGGATATAGAATTCGTTTACAACGAAGCTCAAACTTGGAGGAAAAAAACTTAACAACATGTGGAAATAACATAAAATATAGTCAACTTGATCATTTGCAGTTTATAACAACTATACTGTATAGCTGTTTTTAACTATGAAAAGCATTGAATGGCCAAATAGAGTACAGCAAATAAGGTTTAACAACGTTTATTAGCCGAACAGCTCTTCATGTTATTTTGTAATTGTTTCCATTGATTATTTAAAGTTTAAAGTTTAAAGTTTAAAGTTTAAAGTTTAAAGTTTAAAAATAAAACAAAGTCCACTTGGAAATGTCTATGGCTGATCCATGCTCTCTACTGCATGACAGCCGGATATCCCAAGCAACATCTGAATTACCAAATAGTCTTGAAGAGATTTTGAGAACCGTCATAAAACTTAATACTTTTTATTTTAGTTTTATGATGGTTCTATGAACTTCTTATAGTCTATGACTTTAAATGTTACTTGGGATCTTCTGTCCTACCTTGAGTCGCAAAAGTCGAAATACAATAATGTTTTTTAACAAAACATAACTCAAAACCAATATACAGAAAAACAGTTCTATAAATGCTTTCTCTAGAGAAACTTTAGGGTGTACTTTGGTCTCCACTTCAGCCGGTGCAAATTATTTATTTGGAATTATTTTTTCAGCTCGATGAGCTTTCCTACTAAAATGCAGTCAGGACATCTTGGAGACCCTTATTCAAACCTGCTAACCAATGACGATATTACAACAGTGGTTGGCAATGGAAATGTACCTGTAAAGAAAGAGAACAAACATATACGTTAGAACGAACTGATTTCAAATTCAGATGATAGTTATAGTTTACATGAGATTCACTAAAACTAGAAGTAATAGCTGGCTACAAATCCAGAATTGATTACTCTGATAAATTTGCATCCAAGACCCAAAGTTGAATATTAACCCTCCTTTGGCGTTAGGGTAATTTTTGACCCAAACAATCAAACAATCTGTGCGTCCATGACGAAGATAGTGATCAAATAAATAATTAAATAAAAATATTCGCTTGACTCACATTTAATATTCAGTTCATCGAACACCAAGCTAAGAAACAAGATTCTTTTTAGTGGAGATGAACTAAGAACTAAGTGAAAGGAAGAGCTTACTTCTGGGTAAGTATTTCTTGGGAATTGATAGAAAACTTCAGAAAGCTACTCATAATTTTCTCCAGTCATTTCCAATGATTCTTAAAACTTATTTACAAACATTCACAATTTTATTTAAAAAAATATAACATAACCGGATTTCTCTTTTGTGATAATAGCATAGAACGAGCTCACCAATTTATAATCCAGTCTTACGTTCTTTCGTCATTAATTACATGAAAAGTTGTCGAATCAGCTGGGCTATGTGTACCCTGCAGACGCCTTCAAGATCAGCGAAACAGGCAAAAACCTGCTCTGGGGCCGTTTACATACGGCCAACTGAAAAGTTTAAGTCAGCCACAATGGGTAAGCAAGAGTAATGCGAATAAATTCAATATGCTTGCTCGAAGTATATGGATTTGAATCAGTTTTGGACAGAATCTCTATAGAATAATATAGAGATAAAAATATATGTATTAAGCATTTTACCCACCTCTCACCCAAATACTTTTCAAGACTTTGTTTTAGTACTAAAGCCAGAACTTTGAATTTAGGAGTAATACATATTACAAAAAAAAACTAGAATGGCAACCCAACACGTAATTAATTTGTTTTAAGTTGAATACCTGTTCAATGAACAGGTTGAACAGGTTGATGAAGCGTCTCTGTATAAAATTGTTCGGAGATTCAAATGTATGCTTTTTGATCACTGAAACAGCTTCCTAAACTAAATTTTTGCTGATTTTCTCTCTATATCTCCTAGTTAGGGATCATTTTCAACAATTCAACATCATCTTCTCCCTCAAAACCTAAATATTTTCCCATACCTAATAATTTTTTTTTTTAATCTTTATTAACGTGTTTTTTAACATTTGCTAGTTCAACACGGAAAGTGGACCAACAGAAGGCTGATCCCAAAGAAAAAGGCCAGCTTAAGGCTAAGCCACTAAAGATACGGTCGGCAGAGGGCTGAACCGAGAATAATTAACGTAACTGGCAAGCTGACAATATTTGATACATTTAGACGTAGTTTGGTACAATATCACTAAATCATTTTCCTGTCCGAAAGCTGGCGTTGGTGTTGTCGTCTACATCGTTGAAGGTACTATATACAGTTGTATAGATCAGCATCGCGTAGAAAGCTCAATAGTGAAGAGGTGGCCGCTAAGTCATCACGTAGAATTTCTCCGATGTTATCAGGAAGACCATGTACTTGTCGTAGGTGTTGATAGATAGGACAGGCACACAAAACATGATCGACAGAGGCCGGTATATGGCAAACATCACATTCTTTATGGAAGGGTCCACCTCCCATATTATGTGATAAAAGAGTGTGACCGGTCCTGAGCCTAGATATTATTCTTTGATCCTTCAAAACTGGTTGGTCTATCCAAGCTGAGGTTGAGGTTTTGATTTTTAGAAGGAAAAGCGTTTTTGAGTGGAACCATGATTCTTCCCAGTGTTGATGGAATGTAGATTTAAACCACCGTTTCAGGTCTATGAAGGGGATTCTTTTAGCAAAAAGTCGACCAGAGTGACCTAGTCCAGCAAGATGATCGGCCCTTTCGTTTCCTGGGACCCCGCAATGTCCAGGGATCCACGTAAAAACTGTGTCAGAGGGTGCATACTACCTAATAAATGGTTCCTAGTCATATCAGGGACTCCCTCCTTCCGCAGGTTTCATCATTCGTGGAAGACTTCTTATTTGAATATTTCGATAAAGTGGACCATTTTTCATAAATCATCAAAAAAATTTTGAAAACAAGATCTTTTTAAAATGCAGCTTGCTTATCGCACTTTTAGGTTAAGTCAGAATATCTGTAGTAATGATTGGCCTGTTTTCCGTCTGATGTGACGTGAATTGGCGCATATGACGAAGTAAAATTTTACCCTATTACTAACCAAAAATCGAAAATGTTTGATGGAAGATATTTAGCAGCGTTGCAGTTTTTACCGACTTGAAGTAACCCCTCGCAAATTTGCAATGCAAGGCTTGAAACACTCTAAATTTGTGGTGTACGATCTTTATCCTATTCTATTTATCTTATTCTGTTCAAGTTGGGACAAACCTTTGTCGTATTGGGTGGATTGTCGCAACAAATGTAGATTGCGACATTTTCATTAGTGTTGCGCAATGGTTGAAATTTGATTCCGTGTCTGAGAGAAATTCCGGATGGAATTATGAAGGAATTTCGAGTTTTCTGGAGGAAATGCCAAAAAAAAAACACAGGAACTTCTGGAACAAGTCCTCGAGCAACTTCCTTGCGAATTCGCAAAGAATCTTCCGTCAGAATATTTATTGAAACTTCGGGAAGATTTCCCGGAGGAACTTCAAGAAAAATTCCCGAAGGACCTTTTAGAACAATTTCCATACGAATTTATCAAAAAAAATCTAAAAAAAAACTCCTTAGTAACTTCAGGAATTTCTAAAAACTCACAGTAGAACTTCCGGCAAAATTCCTAGGAGGGCAAATTGAGAAAGCAGCATGTTTCGTAATAAAGGCTATTATTTATGGGAAGATGTTAACGGATGGAAACATTATTTTAATATTTCAGGCATTTTATCAAAAATCTTCTGAAATAACTCTCAAAAACCATCTCTAGGGAGTCTTCATTTTTTTCGAGATTCAAGAAGCTGTCAAGGGCGAAGACTTTTGAAACCTGCAGACACTGTCAAGGGCATTAACAGAAAAATAGTATGGAACGAGCTCACCTATGCAAAAGGCAAACGAGCTCAATTTGTTCCCACAGGCCCGGATCCATGATCGCAATTATTTTGGGTATGGAAGTTGATTTTAGAGGAGTTGTGTCTTCGAAGAAGCTGTTTGGCATATCAGAGCCTTTTATTATAGTTTCTTTAGAACCCTTCTTCTGAAGGTATCATTAATGTGATTAATTCACCTGGAAATCAGATTTTTTTAAAATGAAGATAGCTTGCAATTGTTTTCAGAATAGTATTCCGTTAGGAATCCTCACATGATTCTATACCAGGGATAGGGTGCGACTCAAAACTCTTTGCGTGCCGCACACGCTGCTACGAGACAGCACAACAAACTAGAAGGAGACGAGTACGCGCAATCGGTTGTGTGTTGCTCGCTTACTTTGTCGCGCGCTGGAGCTCTGCTGTCTCTCACGCTTTGTCGTATGCACTCTCTCGGTGCTTGTCTCCGTGCTTTGCACTTGGCTTGATACTACGCATGATTGGAAAATTTTCGAATCAAACGACCCATCACTTGTCAGCTTAACAAGCTTAACAACTTTGCCGAAAACACAAACTCTTAAATTAATTTATTAGGTGTTTTTTTTTTCTGTTTGGAGACAAACACAGTCCCAAGCACCGTGCATTACTCCCTGCGCCGTAGAGCTAGTGCTGCGATTGTCTCTCGCACAATTACGAAAGCTCTCTCACTCATACGTCTCTGTCTCTCGGCAAAACGGGAGACAAGCACTTGAGATTGTGTGAAGCACACGCTTTTTTCGCACTGCACGGTGCATGTCGCCAATCCCTGTTCTATACAGATTTCACGCTCACAGAATTCTCATCAGAATCTTCAGAATCCCCTAGGAATTATCTTGAATCCTCATCCTCAGAATCCTCGAAGGATTCTCCTCAGAATCTTCGCAAAATTCTCCTCAGAATCTTCGCAAAATTCTCGTCAGAATCCTCGAAGGATTCTCGTCAGAATCCTCGAAGGATTCTCATCAGAATCCTCCAAGGATTCTCTTCAGCATCCTCGAAGGATTCTCGTCAGAATCCTCGGAGTATTCACGTCAGAATCTTCGAAGGATTCTCGTCAGAATCTTCGAAGGATTCCCAGAATCCTCGAAAGATTCTCCTCAGAACCCTCGAAAGATTATCCTCAGAATCCTCGAAGGATTCTCCTCAGAATCCTCGAAAGACTCTCCTCAGAATCCTCGAAGGATTCTCCTCAGAATCCTGGAAGCATTCTCCTCAGAATCCTCGAAGGATTCTCGTCAGAATCCTCGAAGGATTCACGTCAGAATCTTCGAAGGATTCTCGTCAGAATCATCGAAGGATTCTCCTCAGAATCCATTAAGGATTCTCTCCAGAATCCTCGAAGGATTCTCCTCAGAATCGTCGAAAGATTCTCCTCAGAACCCTCGAAAGATTATCCTTAGAATCCTCGAAGGATTCTCCTCAGAATCCTGGGAGGATTCTCTCCAGAATCCTGGGAGGATTCTCTCCAGAATCCTGGGAGGATTCTCTCCAGAATCCTGGGAGGATTCTCTCCAGAATCCTGGGAGGATTCTCTCCAGAATCCTGGGAGGATTCTCTCCAGAATCCTGCCAAGGATTCTCTCCAGAATCCTGCCAAGGATTCTCTCCAGAATCCTGGAAGGATTCTCTCCAGAATCCTGGGAGGATTCTCTCCAGAATCCTGGGAGGATTCTCTCCAGAATCCTGGGAGGATTCTCTCCAGAATCCTGGGAGGATTCTCTCCAGAATCCTGGGAGGATTCTCTCCAGAATCCTGGGAGGATTCTCTCCAGAATCCTGGGAGGATTCTCTCCAGAATCCTGGGAGGATTCTCTCCAGAATCCTAGGAGGATTCTCTCCAGAATCCTGGGAGGATTCTCTCCAGAATCCTGGGAGGATTCTCTCCAGAATCCTGGGAGGATTCTCTCCAGAATCCTGGGAGGATTCTCTCCAGAATCCTGGGAGGATTCTCTCCAGAATCCTGGGAGGATTCTCTCCAGAATCCTGGGAGGATTCTTTCCAGAAATCTGGGAGGATTCTCTCCAGAATCCTGGGAGGATTCTCTCCAGAATCCTGGGAGGATTCTCTCCAGAATCCTGGGAGGATTCTTTCCAGAAATCTGGGAGGATTCTCTCCAGAATCCTGGGAGGATTCTCTCCAGAATCCTGAAAGGATTCTCTCCAGAATCCTGATAGAATTCTCTCCAGAATCCTGAAAGGATTCTCTCCAGAATCCTGGTAGGATTCTCTCCAGAGTTCTGGTAGGATTCTCTCCAGAGTTCTGGTAGGACTCTCTCCAGAATCCTGGTAGGATTCTCTCCAGAGTTCTGGTAGGATTCTCTCCAGAGTTCTGGTAGGATTCTCTCCAGAATCATGGTAGGGTTCTCTCCTCAATCCTGGTGGGATTCTCCCCCCGAATTCTGGTAGGATTCTCTCCAGAATCCTGGTAGGATTCTCTCCTCCGCGAGGATTCTCTCCAAAATCCCGCGAGGATTCTCTCCAGAATCCCGCGAGGATTCTCTCCAGAATCCCGCGAGGATTCTCTCCAGAATCCCGCGAGGATTCTCTCCAGAATCCCGCGAGGATTCTCTCCAGAATCCCGCGAGGATTCTCTCCAGAATCCCGCGAGGATTCTCTCCAAAATCCCGCGAGGATTCTCTTCAGAATCCCGCGAGGATTCTTTCCAGAATCCCGCGAGAGAATCCTGGAAGGATTCTTGAAATTTGCTTCTAATTCTGGATGTCTTGTAACGTAAACCTATACTTGAAAATGTTTGTGTCGGAATTACCAAAAGATTTTTGTAAACTCTGTAATAAATCCTTGATGAAGTTCCAATAAAAAAATCTAGTTGGCTGACTGAAATACTCTTTGGTGAATTCTTTAAGGGAGTTTTCTACGCTATCCCAGGAATTGTGGAGGCATGGAAGACGGCATTATTGACGTAACTCTGTTTTGATTCCTATAGCCAGAATTATGGGAGCGTTTTCTGGTGAAATTCTTCGATGAATTTGCTAACAAATTTCCTGGAAAAGTTTATTGCAAAAATACTGAATAAATACCTGCGATATTTTCTCACATACTCTGCTGGTGGCAAATCAGGAAATCAATTCAATAATTGAGTAAACAAAAAGAAGTTTAACTTCCGTTAAATTAACAGGTTCATATACAAACCGCCAGATTCAAAATTATCCGAAATCCATTAGATAGAACATTGTTTTATATTTGCATATATAAAGGGTTTTTACAAGGACTCGCTGGTGATTTATGTAAAAACTTTTGGACTGGCTTCTGAAGATACATTTGGATAAAAAAGTAGAACTCCGATTAATTCCTGTGAAAAAATCCTGTTTAGTGGGAATTGGAAATTTTCAAAAAAGAAAAAGAAGATATTAGTTTTGCTATGAGAGCACTAGCAATGAATTCCTTAGCGGATTTTTTCTCAAATTTTGAAAATACCTGGGAATCGCCATTAAAAAGGTTTTCTTTTCATAAACAATTTCTAGCTGGCTTTATAGAGAAATTCTCAAAACCTGAAAAACAAAACTTTGACATTTCTGACGAAATTTGTAAGACTCTTTTTAGATATTTCAAGAAAAATTCGATATTCTGGGCTTATTTTCTAATCCCCTTTATAAAGAACTCACTTGGAAACTCGTGAATATTTTTTTTATGGAAACTGTTGCGTAGAGTATACATCTTTAAAAAAAAATAATTTGTCCAATTTTAGTCGAATTCATCTACGATAGGAAAATGAATCTAGGATTTAAAATGAGATCTAGTACCGGTTTTGAGTAGCATTCAGACCATTGGATTGACCCAGGGTAACGCAAAAAAAATCAGATGTACCTACATGGGCTTAAAACTATTTCAGTATAAGATGTTTCTTCTTTCTTTTGACATTCAAGCTTTCAGTACAATGTTTCGTCAGCAAACCCTGAAGAACTCCAAGAAGCACATAAAGCAATTCTTCAGATTTGCATAAGGAATTATTGTTAAAAACTCCTCTACAATGTTTATATGTCTATCCTAAGGAATTCGTGCAGAAACTTTTCATGTTTTTCATTGGGAACATCAAGAATTCCTTCAGTAGGCAGGCCATACATTAAAAGATTTCATAAAAAAAATCTAGAGAATCATGTCTTCTGGTTATCAACTTGCAATTTTGCTTCCTTTTTAATGTCATGAATTCTAGGTATTAATTTATAAATTAATCCACTAATTCTACAAATCGTTACGCAGAAAACACTTTGAGAGTTCCTCCCAGAATTTCATCATCAATTCATAATCTATCTATATAATAGAGTTAATAAACTATAGAGGACGAATGTCGCTGCTGTTCCCTTTGTTCTCGCTCGCAAACATGTCGGGTATCTATCTGTCAAACTGCATACTTTTTCGCTTTGACACTTATAGCCCGGCCTATCTCCGCCAGCAAGAGATGTTTTGGCAGCGACGCCAGCGACATTGTTCCTCTATAGTTTATTACCTCTATTATCTATATATATAAAAATACAGTGGCATACGTGGGACCGCGCATAACTTGCGAACGGATGATCCGATTTGAGTCGCCTGAGTTTCGTTCTGTTAGTTTTCAGTCAAGGAAGGTTTATGAGGCAAAAAACATGGGAAAATTGAGAGTTTTTCAAATTTGGGTTTTCATTGATTTTTAACGTGGATTTGGACTTGGCTAGGGACTTGAAACGTCAAAAAACGCAGTAGGCAAGACAAAGTTTGCCGGGTGCAGCTAGTTTCATATAAAATCCACCAGAAATTCTTCCGCGACGACTGAATTTTCAATGTTTTTAGTTTTTTTTTTTTCAAAAAAATAGAATAAAATACCACTATACGAAATTGTTATAATGCCTTTAGTGATTGCAGGGTTTTTTTTTATGAACTCATTCTGAAATTTCTAGAAATACTGTTAAATACTCCTGCGAAGTAATAATTTCAGGAAGTCCTTCACTAGCAAATTAAGAAATAATTTTGAAGTTTCAATGGAAACATTGTTGAAAACAAGTTAAAATTTGTCCCAAAGCTTAGCAGATATTTCGGCAAAAAATCTAACTATTACAAGGAAATCTGGATAAAATCTCTAAATTTATGTCAATAATTTCTCCATAGTCTCAATCAGAAAATCAGTTCGTCAACATACAAAATCCCATCGACAAGAATTCTCTGATTACCAACAGAATTCCAGGGGTTTGAGCCAAAATAAATTTGCTTAGTTATTCCTGGCAGTAGGGGAAGATTCAAATATTACGTCCATCATTTTTTGGGATTTCTAGACCCCCCCTCCCTCCTCTGTCACGCTAATATCCTATACCCAATACACGTACTGTCACACTTTTCTAGACCCCCCCCCTCCCCCAAATGTTGGACGTAATTTTTGAACGTTCCCTAGACAGTCGAAACTCTGCAAACTACGTGATTCCTCGATTATACTCACTGTTTTTCTCGCTTTGTGAAATATTCTGTAGAAAATCATTGAAAGAATTTCATACTCTTCTAGTTAAAATAATAGTTTTTTTGTGCATGATTTTGATGATTTCTGGTTAACGTCATTATTGTATTAAGCTATGATTAATCATGTATCGGTAGGTCTGCTTCAGAGGCACGTTCTCCTCCATTTAGGAAGTTTGTACCAAGTAACAGGCTAAAAATTTTATAAGAAAATGTTTGAGAAGTATTATTCTGTCATTAAGTTATCTCAACGAATGTTGGAGAAGTATTTATTGCAGTTTTGATAAAATTTATCAAAATTTGGCTACCACAATTATTTTTTGCGATACTTTTTCCACGTTTTGTAGATTAGGTATTTTTATTTTTTTTTTAAATTGTGATTTAAAATATGTTTTACCTAAGTTAAAGGTCTAATCGTTGATTCAAGCATCTGGACAATCAAAACATGTCACCCGGATAATATCTATCAAACAAGAAATCACTCGTAATTCTCTTCCAACACGCAGAAAAATATCGACCTAAAAACGCGTCTATTTGCTTTTACCATTCTTGTATGCATTGAATCAATTTATCTCTTTAGGCCGATGCAAATGTTATTTTTCTTTTATGTCCGAGACCTCTCATCAGGTACGAGGGGGGGGGGGGGGACAAAAATAAATAAGGAACAAACGAAAAAAAACTATTGAAAAATTGGAATTTTTACCAACTATTGAAAAAATATTTTTCAACTATTGAAAAATAGTTGCTTGTAAAAAAATTGTCTATTGAAAATGGAGTCATGAGACGCCATGTTTTTTTTTCGCCCCTTCAATATTTTGAGATTTTTGAAGGGGGGGGGTGACATAAAACAAATTAAATATTTGCATCGGCCTTATTTGTTTGTATTCTACTATATCATCAAAACAACAAATTTTTTGAATTGAAATAATATCTGCACCAGATTGTGTTGTCAACAAACATTTAATATTGTGTCTATCAAACATATTTTTAGAATCAACAATCTGGATGTATTACGATCACCATTTTGATTTTGTAAAGTAAACAATGGACCTTTTTTGTATGAAATTGCTGGGAGAAAAGTTCTTCGTGCAAAAATCGTGATTTTGGTTGTTCTTTCGATTTTTGTTTTGCTCTGGCTTTTGCTCCTGTTAATAAAGGTTAGTGTGCAACTGCGGTGTTGTAATTTTACTCATCATTCGATCATTTCAGAAATTTTTTTCGAAGATGAGGAACGATTCTTTGAAAAAAAGGGAAATCGTATGAGGAAAGTTGAAGGTAATTTCAGAACGACTGATTGACATATATGATTGCTAATTTTATTTACTTCAGAACTTGTTTTTTAGATCAAATATTCAACAAAGTTAGCACTGCAGAAAAGGAACCGCGCCACACTACCTTGGAACGTTGTCAGAATTTATATAGTGGCATGCATTTAATCTTAAATTATGTAATTTGATATATAGTTTAAGAGAGATGTTTTTATGTTCATAATGAAAAAAAAACCTAACTAATAAAACTGTTTAAATATCAAAACATAGGATGGGTCAGTTTTAAAATTTATATTTGTTGAAACCAGAGAGTAAAAAATTCGAAGATTCAAAATGAAAATTGACATTCTCATTTTTTCATTCGTGCTCCGCCACATTCATTGTCAGCTGAATGCCTCTCAATTCAATTCTCTGTCATGAGTATTTTCTTGCACATCGTAAAATAATCAATTTCTGTTAACAAACGCAAAATTCGACTTAATGAACAAATGGAACAGATGGTTAGTATTCCAATCAATTACTATACTTTAGTTGTGTGGTGATTGGAAGTTTGATCGGGAGTTATGGTCTGGTTTTGTTTCTCAGTGAAAATTGTCAGTGACAGAAAAACGAATGAACAAGTGAAAAATTTAATTCACTAAAATGAATTTTATTTTGATCCCTCAGTTGAGAATTTTCAAAATCAATGCGAATTTCACTCATTGAAAATGAAAATTTAAAACTGGTTGAAACAACAAATATGAATATTTGTTTCAATATGGCTTCTTTTGTTGCTTCAACACAATGTTTTTATAGATTTGTTAAATCGTATTTTTGTTTCAAAAAAAGTTATGTTTTGGTTGTGACAGCTAATTGTTTTCTTCAGGCACTTTTAGAAACAACAAATTCTATTGTTGTTATGAATTTGTAGATTTGTTGTATCAACAAAATTAATTGGTAAGCCCTGAGTCTACAATAAAATTTGTTGAAACTATGCCGAATTCTTTTGAGTTTACAATATATTTTTCTGCGTGAATGCTCATCTGCATCATTTAATTTTTGAGATTCCTGCGTGAAACTTCTGAAACTGTGTAAAAATCTGGATTCAAAGTAAGCCAAATGCTAAATCTAGGTTTGAGTTTACATTCTGGAGGCGCTACACATCATTTTGAAAATTCCCGATCATAAACAAAATTCCCGACTTTTTCCCGCATATTTCCCGATGGATTTCAATTCCCGACTTTTTCCCGCATTTCCCGAATTTCCCGAGTCTGTGGCCACCCTGTACCAAAATACCTGCGCAGATTACGTATTCCTGTTGCATGATTCTCCTCTTAAAAAGCGGAAAAAAGAAACCTCCTGATTCCCCCTGATGCTGCTCGTCATCTTGCAGTCCCACCACAGAAGACGGCGTCGTCATATGACTTTGAAGTTCAGCGTGTGTTTGTTGTACCTACATCTAGTCAGTGTCAGTACTTACCAGCAAGCAGAGATACGAAGCCAAATTCCACGGATTTTCAACATGCATGCAGCGCAAACGTTGTTGCTGCTGTTGCTGATGTCGTTGTTCGCGGTGTTTCGTTTTTTTTTCTGGGAAGAGGAAAACTTTTCCGACGCAGCGGCTGGTTTCACCTAGCACTCCGAGATTTGGGGATCAAGTTTCGCGCGCTAAGGGAGTATAGCACCAACAGTAGGGTATCTGCGCGGCCTGAAGATGAACTCCGCAGAAAAGCTGCTTTAATCCACTTCATGAGGGTTTATGGCTCCGAGAGTGGGAGCTCCAAGTCGGGACAGTGCGATTCAAAATATTGTTTCATTCCTCTCGCTTTTGGACTGCTGCTCTGCTGGTTGTGTAGCTTCGTACACTCACTCGTATTAGGCAGCCTGATGGCTGGAGGGAAACGATGTTAATCCAAGTGGAATAGTGCTGGTTAGTGTTCGTCGGTCGGTGGTGGTGGTGCTTCTGCGTTCCAGAAAACAGCATCTGTTCTTCTAGTCTTCAATCATCTCGAATCAAATCAACGTGTGCCGACGACGACTCTGGATCGGGTCCATTTCAACCGACGAGCACAGGTTAACTCACCATCGAACGAATGAGGAATCGCTTAGAAAAGCAGCGCACACAGAAACTGAGGGATCTATTCCATCACTGTCAAGTGCATGCTCGACTTGAAATTGGTATTATTTATTTGCAATCGCTTTCTCCCTCTCCAACACGACACCGCACCAGCTAGCTATATGTAGCTTATCCAGAGCGAGCGTTGTTGACTGTTCCAGCCAGCTGCGGAGGAATTGGGTTACCCCTTGAGACGTTTTCTCTGGTGCTCTTTGTCCATGCATAAGCTCCGAGGATTTTCCACCTACCGAAGTTCGAGAATGTGTGACCGGGGCAGGGGTTCGCAAACAACTAGGTTTTTAAACTACGTGTACAAATCTTCTGGACGAATTTCCGATAGAAATTTGAAAAATTTTCCCTGGAAATTCCGAAGAATTTCCCCTGGAAATTTCGAAGAATTTCCCCTGGGAATTCCAAAGAATATCCCCTGGAAATTCCGAAGAATTTCCCCTGGAAGTTCCGAAGAGTTTCCCCTGAAAATTCCGAAGAATTACCTCTGGAAATTCCGGAGAATTCTCCCGGAAGTTCCTGAGAATTGCCACTGCAAATTCCAGATAATTTCCACTGCAAATTCCAGAAAATTTCCACTGGAAATTCCAGAGAATTGCCACTGCAAATTCCAAAGAATTTCCACTAGAAGTTCCGGAGAATTTCTTCTAGAAATTCCTGAGAATTTCCCCAAAACATTCCGAAGAATTTTCCCTGGAAATTCCGAAGAATTTCCCTTGGAAATTCCGAACAATTTCCCCAGCACATTCCGAAGAATTTTCCCTGGAAATTCCGAAGAATTTCCCCTGGAAATTTCGAAGAATTTCCCCTGGAAATTCCGAAGAATTTCCCCTGGAAGCTCCGAAGAATTTCCCCTGGAAATTCCAAAGAATTTCCCCTGGAAATTCCGAAGAATTTCCCCTGGAAATTCCGAAGAATTTCCCCTGGAAATTCCGAAGAATTTCCCCTGGAAATTCCGAAGAATTTCCCATGGAAATTCCGAAGAATTTCCCCTGGAAATTCCGAAGAATTTCCCCTGGAAATTCCGAAGAATTTCCCCTGGAAATTCCGAAGAATTTCCCCTGGAAATTCCGAAGAATTTCCCCTGGAAATTCCGAAGAATTTCCCCTCGAAATTTCGAAGAATTTCCCCTGGAAATTTCGAAGAATTTCCCCTGGAAATTTCGAAGAATTTTCCCAGGAAATTCCGAAAAATTCCGGAAAATTTCCCCAGGAAATTCCGAAGAATTTCCCCAGGAAATTCCGAAGAATTTCAAAGAATTCCTCCTGAAAATTTCGAAGAATTTCCCCTGGTAATTTCGAAGAATTTCCCCTGGAAATTCCAAAGAATTTCCTCTGGAAATTCCAAAGAATTTCCCCTGGAAATTCCACAGAATTTCCCCTGGAAATTCCAAAGAATTTCCCCTGGAAATTCCAAATAATTTCCCCTGGAAATTCCAAATAATTTCCCCTGGAAATTCCAAATAATTTCCACTGGAAATTCCAGAGAATTTCCACTTGAAATTTTGGAGAATTTCCACTGGAAATTCCAAAGAATTTCCCCTGGTAATCCAAAGAATTTCCCCTGGAAATTTCAAAGAATTTCCCCTGCAAATTCCAAAGAATTTCCCCTGGAAATTCAAAAGAATTTCCCCTGGAAATTCGAAAGAATTTCCCCTGGAAATTCGAAAGAATTTCCCCTGGAAATTCGAAAGAATTTCCCCTGGAAATTCGAAAGAATTTCCCCTGGAAATTCGAAAGAATTTCCCCTGGAAATTCGAAAGAATTTCCCCTGGAAATTCGAAAGAATTTCCCCTGGAAATTCGAAAGAATTTCCCCTGGAAATTCCAAAAAATTTCCCCTGGAAATTCCAAAAAATTTCCCCTGGAAATTCCAAAAAATTTCCCCTGGAAATTCCAAAAAAATTACCCTGGAAATTTCAAAAAAATTCCCCTGGAAATTCCGAAGAATTTCCCCTGGAAATTCCGAAGAATTTCCCCTGGAAATTCCGAAGAATTTCCCCTGGAAATTCCGAAGAATTTCCCCTGGAAATTCCGAAGAATTTCCCCTGGAAATTCCGAAGAATTTCCCCTGGAAATTCCGAAGAATTTCCCCTGGAAATTCCGAAGAATTTCCCCTGGAAATTCCGAAGAATTTCCCCTGGAAATTCCGAAGAATTTCCCCTGGAAATTCCGAAGAATTTCCCCTGGAAATTCCGAAGAATTTCCCCTGGAAATTCCGAAGAATTTCCCCTGGAAATTCCGAAAAATTTCCCCTGGAAATTCCGGAGGATTTACTCTGGGAATTACGGAGATTTTCCTCTGGAAGTTCTGGAGAATTTCCACTGGAAGTTCTGGAGAATTTCCACTGGAAATTCCGGAGAATTTCCACTGGAAATTTCGGAGAATTTCCTGTGAAAATTTCGGAGAATTTCCTGTGAAAATTTCGGAGAATTTCCTCTGGAAATTTCAGAGAATTTCCTCTTGAAATTTCGGAGAATTTCCTCTGGTAATTCCAGAGAATTTCCTCTGAAAATTCCAAAGTATTTCCTCTGGAAATTACAGAGAGTTTCCTCTGGAAATTCTGGAGAATTTCCTCTGGAATCAGTTAGAAAAATGTTCGAGAACCACTTGCAGTCCTATACTGAAACATCCAAGAAATAAAACTAAACTCTCCTAAAATGAAAGTCCTTTTAGCCCGGTCTGGTGTGCTGGTTGGTTGGTGTGCGCATTGCAAGCGCCAACCTTATACGTATGTACACTCCGACTGCAACAAGATAGAATCGGGGATTATAGTCTCCCGAAAATTCACTTTCAAAGGGAAAAACAACACACAGCGCAGCACAGCACAGAGGACCCCCACATCCAAAGCGGTTGCTGCTCCTTGTAGTTGTTGCTGCTGGCGGCTCTCCGTGCAATAACGATTTCATGAATCCTAATTTAGGCGAGCTTCGAGCTTCTTCGTCTAATGCCAGCTACCCAGCTTGGAGGTGAGGTCGTCGTCATGAGACGACGACCACCACCACCAGCTCAGGTTTGAATAAGTTTCTTAATCTTCTTGGTGCTCTGCTTCTGACCTGGTTGAATCTCCCCGTTTTGTTTCGGAATGGTTGGCTTTATTTCCAGCTGGTCTAGGGCACTGCTGCGCTGTATCATCTTAATTCGAGACCGAGCTCCACCTTCGGAGTGTATTAAATATGTCCTTTTTGTTTTTCTCATCATATAGGTACCTACCTACTTCTATGAATAACTGGTAGGTAAGTTAGTAAGCTGGTCGTTCCATAAACAATAAGCTCTCAGCTGAGCTGAGGCTCTTCTCATAGTCAAAGTGATTGCCGTGACGTCCGTTGGTGAAGGTCGAACTTTGTAGTCGCTAAGTGACGAGACGACGTCGTCGTCGTCGGCAAAAGCGTTCAGCACGTACTCGCCAGATTTCGAATGCTTTGGTTGTGCTGGCTTGCAATTTTAAACCAGATTACAGGTCAATTATGGCACATTGTTACCATTTTGGACTAGTAGTGTTGCCAGACGGCGAACCACTTGGCTCGGGTGGCTCATTTGCACGTCATATTTGTGCAGGTTTTGTACCAATCAGTTCTAATTATTAGCCGAAGCGAAGCGGTGACATTGGCTTAGGACGTAGTGATGTATTTAGGGTTCGTTCAAATACATATAACGTAACGCTAAGAGGGGAGGGAGGGGGTCCAGCGAAGCGTTACGCTTCAAACAACATTTTCCATACAAAAGTTGTTGAGGGGGTCTAAAATTGGCAAATTTTGCGCTTATGATTTCACAAAAAAAAGGGTCTCCGATGCTTCATTCTCGAGTTATTATTTTTCAAAGAGGGTGGTGCCTGTGGAAAATTTTTGTTTTCCACTGATGTTTTCCGGAGAATTAGGCGACCCTTTTTTTCAATATAGTTTTTGTTTATACATAGGGTATCGCGCCACTTGGGCGGTGGCTTCTATATTCGTCTGTTTTCCACTATAACTCAGTCAATTTTGAACCAATTGACTTGAAATGTTGTACACGGGTAGATACTATACCTATCTCTCCACATTCCAAAAGTTGTGTCAATTGGTTCAAATTTGACTGAGTTATAGTGGAAAACAGACCGCCCAAGTGGCGCGATTCCCTATATGAACGCATCCTACGAAAAAAAATCAATAAATTCTGAGACCCTTCGTACCAATTTGAACGATAATAATAAAAAAACAACCATCTTTCTGAGTACTTTCAAATTCTTGAAGAACAGTTAGAGCGTAAGAGTGTCATTAGGAAAGATAAAATTGATCTAGATTAAGTTGTAGTCGTTCTATACCAACAACGAAGACGTAAAATTTTAATGATAACCTATACGAATCGCTTTTCCGAAGACTGCAACCCTCCAAGATCCAGAGCACTAGAGTAGGAAAAACCGGGCTAGATTAGTTTAGGCAGATCAAGATCAAAACCGAAGACGTAAAAATGTTATTAGTTGGTATCCGAAGCACTTCACCGAAGACTGCCACCCGACAAGATGCATATCTAGAGCTCTGGAGAGTTATATAGAAAGAAAAAAAACTGATCTAGACCAGTAACAGCAGAAAGAAAAAAAAATCTCTAGAGCAATTACAGCTAATCTAGATCAAAACCGAAGGTACCAATCGATCTAAGGTACTTCTTCGAAGACACTAACGCTCCAGGATGCATATCCAGACTACTAGATAATAAAAATCCAACTGATCTAGATTAGATAAAGCAGATGAAGACCAAAATCGTACACGTAAGAATGTAGTGCTAACCAATCTGAAGCACTGTGTCCACTGTGGATGCATATCGAGAACACTAGAGTGTCGTATTGAAAAATAAAACTGATCTAGATCAAAACCAATGACATACCAGTATAGTACTTATCAATCTAGATAACTTTGCTGAAAATCCCAACCATTGGTAAGGGATGTTCAAGATAGCTACGAATATGTTATATTCCCTCTGCATTATGCCTTAGTGGCATTAGCATATATCGCTTTTTGCAGTCATTTTAAATTGGCACGACCTAACATTGGCATGCAAATAAAAATATGAGCTTTTTACACGTTCCTCATTCATCCTATTCTGGGGAAACATAAGCATCCCTAAAAAACCATTCAGGATACCATTTGAGAATTCCACTGCGCATGCCTCTTGGAGTTTTTTTTTCTAGAAATCCCTCTGGAAGTTCTACAGTAAATTCCTCCAAAAGTTCCTTCTGGAATGCCGCTAGAAATTCTTCCGGAAATTCTTAGATTTTCCTCCTCAGGGGTTTCCACTGAGAACGGCTCTGGCGACCTTCATTAGGAACTCCACAAGTAGTTCCACTGACAGAAATTCCTTTAGGAGCTCCTCTAAGAATTCTTCTCGAAGTTCCTCTGGGAATTCCTTTGGAGATTCCAGCGAGACTCCCTCAATATGAATGTTGATTAGGAGTTCCTGTAGGAGTTCCACTGGGAATTCTACAAAAGAAATCCAGCAGAATTTCATAACAGTTTCAGAAAAAAAACCTGCGGTGACTCACCTAAAAAAATATCGAGAACTTCTGTAGAAATTTTCTTTATGATCTCATCCAGAAGCTCCTTCGTACATTCTCCCAGCAGTTCTTTAGGATATTTCTCTGAATCTTCTTCTGGAAACGCGTCTTGAAAAACCTGTTCCAAAGTAACTCCAGGAATCCTCCCGGAAGTTCTTTTGTAAGTTTTTTTAAGAAGTTTCTCAAAGAATTCTTCTTGGAGTTGCGCCGTGAATTTACCAGAAGATTTTTTCTAAAAAAAAACAAGAAATTCTTCCAGAATTTCTTCAGGATTTTTTTCCGAAATTTCCTCCGAAAATTGTTCCTAAAAGTTCCTTCACAAAAGTTTCCAGGATTTCCTCCGAGAATTTTTGTGGAAGTTCCTCCGGGAAATCTTCCCGAAGTTTCTCCGAAAATTCTCATGAAAGATTCATTGCGAATTCTCTCGTTAGCTTCTCGAGGAGTTGTTCCAGAAGTATCTACAGAATCATTGGAGCAGGTATTGGAGAAATTTTTCTTACAGTTCATGTAGGAATTCTTGAAATAAATTTAGGTGAAATTCCTGAACGGATTCTTGAAGAAATTCTTTGCAGTAGTCGAGAAGGAATATCTGGAGAAATTATTGAAAAAACATCATACAGAAATTCTTGGTGGATTTCTTGAAGATATAATAGAGGAATTTCTGGAGGAATTTTCGGATTAATTTCTGGAGGAATTCCTGAAGGAGTTCCTGGAGTTATTTATGGAGGATTTTTTGGCGTATTTCTTCAGGAAACTCCTGAAATACTTTTTGAGAATATCGCAGAAGGAATTCTTGGACGATTTCTTATAGTTATTTCAGGAATATTTTCTGAAAGAATTCTTAAAAAACACCTAGGGATTTTAGGGGAAATCCTGGAATAATTCTTCGAGGAATTCCTGAAGAAGTTTCTGGAGCAATTCCTGTAGTAATTTCTGTAAGAATTCCTTGAAAAAATTCCTGATGAATTTCTGGAGAAAT
This sequence comes from Aedes albopictus, assembly GCF_035046485.1. Taxonomy (NCBI): domain Eukaryota; kingdom Metazoa; phylum Arthropoda; class Insecta; order Diptera; family Culicidae; genus Aedes; species Aedes albopictus. The sequence goes on along the minus strand of NC_085136.1, from coordinate 21,210,546 downwards.
GCATTAAAGAAATCTCGGACGAATCCCTGGAGTAATTTTTGGAAGAATTTCTGGAGGATTTATCGCAGGTTTCTGGAGAAATTCTTCGAGGAATTTCTGGAGAAATTCCTAGAGTGATTCTTGGAGACATTCCTAGAAGAATTCTTGGAGGAATTTCTGAAGGAATTATTGGAGGGAATCCTTGTAGGATTTTATGGCAGATTTATTGTAGGTATTCCTGGAAGAATTTCCGAGGAATTTCTTGAGAAATTCCTGGAGGAATTCTTGGAGGAACAATTGGCAGAATTTCTTGGAGAAAACATGGAGTAATTCCAGTAGGAATTTCTTGAAAAAAAATTTGATGAATTCCTGGAGGAAACTCTAGAGAATTGCCTTAAGGAAATCTCGGACGAATCCCTGGAGTAAGTTTTGGAAGAATTTCTGGAGAATTTACTGCAGCTTTCTGGAGGAATTCTTCGAGGAATTTCTGGAGAAATTCCTAGAGGGATTCTTGAAAACATTCCTAGAGGAATACCTTAAGGGATTCTTTGAGGAATTCTTAGCAGAAAATTTAGAGAAATAGCTGGTTCTTGAAGGAATTCTTGGAGAAATTCCTGTAGGAATTTTTGGCAGAATTATTGGAGGCATTCCTGGAGGAATTTCCGAGGAATTTCTTGAGAAATTCCTGGAGGAATTCTTGGAGGAATGATTGGCAGAATTTCTTGGAGAAATACCTGGAGGGTTTCTTTGAGGAATTCTTGGCGAAAGTTTTGGAAGAATTCCTGAAGGATTTTTTGGAAGAATTACTGGAGAATTTACTCAAGTTTCTGGAGGAATTCTTCGAGGAATTTCTGGAGAAATTCCTAGAGGGATTCTTGGAGACATTCCTAAAGGAATTTCTGAAGGAATTCTTGGAGGGTAGCCTGGAGGAATGCTTGGAGAATTCCTTGGCAGAATTCTTGGAGGACTTCCTGGAGAAATTCTTGGAGGAATATTTAGAGGGATTCTTTGAGGAGTTCTTCCTGGAGGGATTCCTGTAGGATTTTTTGGCAGAATTATTGGAGGCATTCCTGGAAGAATTTCCGAGGAATTTCTTGAGAAATTTCTGGAGGAATTTTCGGAGGAATGATTGGCAAAATTTCTTGGGGAAATACCTGGAGGGTTTCTCTGAGGAATTCTTGGCGGAAGTCTTGGAAGAATTCCTGAAGGATTTTTTGGAGAAATGCATGAAGTAATTCCTGTAGAAACTCCTTGAATAATTTCTTGATGAATTCCTGGATGAATTTCTGGAGAAATGCTTTAAGGAAATCTCGGACGAATCTCTGGCGTATTTTTTGGAAGAATTTCTGCAGGACTTACTGCAGGTTTTTGGAGGAATTCTTCGAGGAATTTCTGGAGAAATTCCTAGAGGGATTCTTGGAGACATTCCTAGAGGAATTCTTGGAGGAATTTTTGAAGGAATCCTTGGAGGGAATCCTGGAGGATTGCTAGGAGAATTCCTTGGCAGAAGTCTTGGAGGACTTCCTGGAAAAATTCTTGGTGGAATACCTAGAGGGATTCTTTGAGGAGTTCTTGGTCGAAATTTTAGAGGAATAACTGGTTCTTGAAGTAATTCCTGGAGGGATTCCTGTAGGAATTTTTGACAAAATTATTGTAGGCATTCCTGGAAGAATTTCTGAGGAATTACTTGAGAAATTCCTGGAGGAATGATTGGCAGAATTTCTTGGAGAAATACCTGGAGGGTTTCCTTGAGGAATTCTTGGCGAAAGTCTTGGAGGAATTCCTGAAGGATTTTTGGGGGAACTTTTGGAGAAATGCTTGGAGTAATTCCTGGAGGGATTGTTAGAGAAATTTTTGGAAGAATTTCTGATGATTCTTGGAGGTATTAGAGGAGCGATTCCTGTAGGGATTTCTGGAGGATTTCCTGGAGAATTTTCTTAAAATAAATCCAAAAAAATTCCGGAGTATTTTTTGGAGCAATCCCGAAATAAATTCTTGGAATAATTCCTGGAGTTATTCCTGATGTAATTGCTGAAGTATTTTCTGAGGATTTCCTACATAAATTTACACGCTAACGCCACTCAGCACTAAAGTGCATAATTTCCAGACTACACCAAAAATGTGTAACCCTTGCACATTCACAAAATCAGCTCCTGTGTCCGCAAAATCGTTAAATTCGCAAACATTTTTGTACAGCAATCTAGCTAGGTTTACTAGTGACCTTGGAAAACAAAAAGGGATTCATGGGGATATTTATGGAGTAATGCCAGGAATAATTTCTGGAGGAATAGCTAGAGAAATCTTTGGATTAATTTATAGAGCATTTTGTGGAGAAATTTGTTGAGAAAATTCTGAAGAAATCCCTGGAGGTATTCTCGGTGCAAATCCAATGGGAGCTCCTGCAGGAATACCTGGAGCAATTTTTAAAGGAATTTATGGAGGAATTTCTGAAGGAAGTCCTTGAGGACTTTATGGAGTAATTCCTGAAGTTAACCCTTGACCCTTGGAGAGTTTCTTGAAAGAAAATAAAATACAATGAAAGACTCCCTAGGGATAGTTTTTGAGAATTTTTTTCGCAACATTTTTGATAAAATGCCTGAAATAATTAATAATGATTCCTCCAGGAGTTCCTCCTGGAATTCTATCGAAAATTCCACTGGGAATTCCTCAAGGAGCATTTCTAGGAATAATTTTTTTCCAAAAGTTCCTTTGAAAATTTCTTAAGGAGTTCCACCGAGACTTCCTCCAGGAATTTCATCTGAATTATCTTTAGGTATTTCTGTAGGAGTTCCACCAAGATTTCTATCAGAAATTGTAGCAATTTTTTTGGTATCTGTTCCAGAGAAATTACTGCGGAGATTCTTTTAGAAGTTCCTTTGGGAACTTCTACAGAACTACCTTTGTAATTTCTTCCAGAAGTTCATTCAGAAATTCTTGCAGAAGTTCTTTTGTAAGATTCTCTGAATCTTATTCACGACACTCACCTAGTAATACCTCTAGGAGTTCCCAAGTTACTCCAGGGTTTTATCCGGAAGTTCTATTGTGATTTTTTAGAAGTTTCTCGAGGAACTCTTCCTGGAGTCAGTACAGGATAACATGGAGTGCAGCGGACAAGGTGAGCACATCAGATCGAGAGTGGTTTTTGGCGAATGGAGATGGAGACCGATATCGTTTGGTCCGAAGACGTCAATAATCGTACTTAGATAGCATAAATCTTCTATTTCGATTGCGAAACCATCACATCACAGCGTCACTCCCGCCAGAGAGCTCAACCAGTTGAATCGGCCATTTGATTTCCATTTTGCGATTATCAACCCCGGAGGCAACCAACCGTCTCGGAAATCTGATACAACTGTCGCGTGGCCATCGTCAACGGGCACTTTTTCATGCGCACACCTCCCCCACGGTGTGTCTGGTATAAGAAATTTATTACAAAAAAATAGGCATCGCTAATTTTTACGTTACGTGAAAGTTGACGCTACTAGCTTTCATTCAAGCCCAACATCGAAATATTCCATCGGGGGAACTTTTTCATACAAAAATTGGGTATGTTTGTTAAGTAGAAATAGGGATTAATTTGGAACCGTTCATTTTGTATGGGGAAAAACAGTATTCTGAAAAAGTTGTTCGAGATCCCTCGGTGGATTTTTTTGAGGGACCGTGCAAATGAAAGCTGGAAGTCTCTATTTTTGAATAGCGAAAAATTTGGCGATGCCCAATTTTTTGTTATAAACCTTTCCCATACACACGCCGTGCCCCATTTTATGTGCTGCGATTCGCAGCAAACCTACCAGACTGGCATCGAGAGTCCCAACCCCTCCCCCCACATTCTGGGGGGACTGTTGTAATCTGACACCTTCCGGTAGTAACAGTTAGTGGCGGCAGCGGCGACGGTGACGGTGGCCATCAGAGAGCAAAAGACTCCGTCTTCCGAAGCAACGACTCGGAACTGACCGCACGACTAGTTACCTCCACCCGAACCGGAATGGAAAAAGAGATTCAACCACCACCAGTACCCGGTCCGGATCTGATTACCACTCTCTTTGTCTCCCTTGACAGTTGCTGCCTGTGCCGTGGCCCCATCATCCGACAGACGCTTCGACTGCTGCTGCTTAGGTGTATATTAATGAATTTTTAATGTTTCATTTGGCTGTGAGTCGAGCGAGTCGCCACCGCTGCTGGGCCAAATCCGGCGTTCTCACCCCCTTCTGGTGGGACCGAGCGATGCGAAGAAGAAGACGAAAGTATCCGTCGGAAAAACATCTAACGTTTTGCTTTTCAACTTTTGGCCAAAAACCCGACCGGCGGCGGCGGGCGCACCGGAATTTCGGTTCGCCATACTTTCCCGCATTTATAACTTTGGGAGTCTCTTCTCAAACAAATGGGAGCTTCGGTTTCGGTAGCAACAAACAGAGGCGCAGAGGTACCTATGAGATGGCGGCAGCCCAGTGAGTGAGAGGATGTGGTTTCTGCCGAAACAGAAGTTTCCAATCAACTGGTTTCCTCTCCGTTTGTTCCACGATTTGACTGGGCTGGGGTCTCACAGTGTTGGGCTGACTGTCCCCTTTTGCGCTATGGAGCAGAAGTCAAAATTTCGCGTCAAATGGATTACACATTGATTTTTTATTTTGTCGAATAACGTTTGATATTAGCGTGTAAAATAAAACACAGGAGTTGTATACTACCTATGATCGCATAACTGTCCCATATGAATATGAAACTCAGCAAATATGGGACTGATATGCGATCAAAGGCATAATCAGGAAGTTTAACGATTTAACCCTTCAGCGCGCACTGTTGTAAAAAGTACAACACTACCAAAAAACCTCGCTTTTCGTATACAGCGCTAGCACGGTGCAGTTTTGGTTGCTTGATGGCGCGCGTCCTGGAAGGTTAAAGAAAAAACGATGGGCTTGGGGATCTCGTAGCTACCGTATCTGATTCATATGCAGAAGGTCCCGGGTTCAATCCCTGGCTCGTCCCTTTCCGCCTACTTTGTAACTCTATCTATTTTCTCTCTCTTCTCTACATATGCATCTCATGTATATTTGTATGTTCATAGCTAGTACTACTTAGAACCAGAAACGGATTGAACAACCCGTTTGTCTTCCTTCCAACTTCCACAGCATAGTGTCAATGTATCATATAAACGCCAACAAGTTATGCATGCAAGCGAACTGTGCCGCATCATTTGAATAGTAATCTTCACACAAACTATCACTTAAAGCCTGGCATCCACGCACACTTCCCTACTTTTCCTTACACTACCCTGAAACCTGACGTAGCACGCGACATCGTTGCTTAAAAATCTAAGATCATCAACACTTACACACTGAAGGCGCCTGTTAGCCTCAAATAGCTATCTCATTGGGTCCTTGTGTGAGTGTAGTTAACCTATTTCGATATGAATATCTATCCATCTAAGTGGAGCTTTGGAATGAAAAGGAATGAAAACTTTCACTGCGGGCCACGTTCATCTTCGAAGATAGGAATGGATTGTGATGATACGATATCTACTAAAAAGATATCTGCGACTCATCGACATTCTCATTGATAAAAAGAAGTTAGGTAATCGGGAAGGGAATGGTCTACAGCGTTTCTCAAACTATGGGTCGCGGGATGATTTTTGGTGGGTCGCGAAAAAATGGGTAATATATAGTAATAAATATCTTAATTAACTTATGTCAAATGATACTGCTTGCCATTATCTAATTTACAAAAATATTTCCTTGGATAATATTATAATCGATAGAGTTATTTCTAGAATTTCGGTTTCTCCTTAATTCTTTTCAAATTTTTGTATTATAAGTCTTAGTCTGGAGTGTATTGAATATAGTAACTACTAACTGTGTTCTGAAATAGACCAGGTACACTCACACGAGGAACCAATAAGATTATCCGTCGGAACTAGCAGGCATCTTTAGTGTGTGAGCGTTGGTGATCCACTATTTTTAGGCGACAATGGCGTCTGCCAGTGTACGACCACCGCTCGATGTGAACAGACGCGTTCACTCGACTGCTCGCTTTCGGTGCTATTTTTCGTTGTGCGCGGTGTTTATACGCAGACGGTCGAAATGTCTGGTGAAGTAGTAGTGCGAAATACACTGGCTTTTCAATTTCCTGATGATGCCGTTCAACCAACTCAGGTTGATATGGTCCGGTTTATTAAATCGCTGAAAAGCGATCAGCGTTCAATGGATACAGCCTACAAAGTATCCGACGAAAAGGCAGTTTTCATCCGTTTTAAAAACGAGAAGGCAATGAAATTCACGTTAGAGAACAACGAAAAGTTACTACCGTTCCATTACAACAATGGAAAAAAGGTTATGGTTAATATGTCCATAGCTGGAAACACCCGCTATGTACGGATATTCGATTTGCCTCCTGAAATACCTGATACCGACTTGTGTTCAGTGATGACACGGTTTGGAAAAGTGAAACGCATTGTTCGTGAACGATTTCCGGCTGAATATCAGCTTGATATGTTCAACGGAATCCGAGGCCTGCACATGGAGGTGGAAAAAGAGATTCCGAAAGTTCTCTATTTTCGTAATCACAAGGGCACGATTCATTACGACGGAATAAAATTGCGGTGTTTTACGTGCAAGTCTGACACGCATCTCAAGAAGGCTTGTCCGATCATTCGCGATCGACAATGTGAAACCAAAAAGCAACAAATGACATTGGAAGACCTTGAGGACAGCATACCCGAAATCGACATAGAAGTAAAAGAAGAAGCCGTTGGAATGGCTGCTGCTGAATCCGACCGTAGCAAACAAAAGCGAATGAAATTAACACAGCCGCCGGACACGAAGCAGCGATCACCACCGGATTCTGCTGCCGAGCCATCACACAAAGAGAAAGCCATCAGCGCTCAGCCGAGCGAAAGCGGAATCGTTCCTGTTTATCTCTCCAGCAAGGTAAGGTGCAGAGTTGCATCGTATTACTGGATCGACGATGAAAACGAGCGGCGATTACTGATAGCAGAGGATAAAGAGAGGATAGCGAAAGCGAAGAATACTTCGATGGACAAAATAGATTTTTTTATGGATTCATTGTAATTTTTTATTTTTATTTTTATTTTTATTATTATTATTATTATGTACAAAACTGAAACTCGGCTCCGTAAAGTGCTAAACACGCCTGAGCCTTAAAATAAACGGTTTGAAAAAAAAAAAAAAAAAAAAAAATGGCGTCTGCCACGTCAGGATGCAGATCTATGTGGAAAAGGGGAAGGAAGGGAAGGTTGCAATCGTTTGTATCCACATCAGACCGAATATACCTCAGCGCCTGCACTCATGCGGATTTCGAAGTTTTGGTGGGATATGAATGGCAGAGGGTTCACACATTGGTGCGTGGATGCAAGTTGGGCCGAGGATTGAACCCAAGACCTTCCGTATCCGTGCTTATGAATCAGAAGTGGTGGCCACTAGATCACCAACCTCGTCACACTTCAAACGGAGAGTCTAAAATTGGGGTAAAATTTTAGATTTTGCTGGTGTTCCGGAAAAAACGAGTTCAAGTTGTTGCTTTCAGTTTGCATTTTCAGTTAGATTTGCACGTCAAGTTGAGGAGTTAATGTATAAAAAAATGAAAAATTAAAAATCAGCAACAAATTATCAAACTTCGACAAGAAACGTTATCTTTATCAAACTTCTGTAAAGCCTAATTTCGGTAAAAATCTTCTGAATGGCAATCATCTGAACTTTTACAGATTTCAGAGCAGATGAAAAGTAAGTATATAAAAATCTATGAAAGTGATAAAATGTATTCATTTAAGTCCAAATGTGCAAAAAATAACGTATTTTATGAAAATACGTGCTGATGGGTCGCCAAATTCTATAAAAATCTAAAGTGGGTCGCAAGTGGAAAAAGTTTGAGAACCTCTGGTCTAACATTCACTTCCACCTGAGGCAACCTCGCTGGTCTCGAACACGCTTGTTATGATCGGTTCCATCGCCTGCGTCATATATGACTCCTCCGGCTCCAAAGGTTAAATCTATGTCCACGCAATGCCCCAATGAACAGTACTTTGAAGTGAATGTCTTGAGAATTACTCAATATGTCAGCATAATAGCATAGCTCGACACGGTGAAGTGATATGAGAATGGCATCTTCAACAAAACCGTTGAAATGTAGAAGAGCCGTGTATCGAAAAGGATTCCAGTTGAAAATTAACGCACTAGATGACACATGACATACGTTCATTAGGCATAATCATCGTAAAATTGTGTAATAAATAACTGTTCATAAAACATATACAATTATATCACAGAAATCTTGATATACAGTACACATACAAGGCCTCCTGCAGCGATTTATCTATGAAAATATTCAGTGTTCTTTCCCGATATTTTTTTGCATTTCTCCTAACATTCCTACCAAGATCCCAAGTAACATGTACAGGGGATGGCCAAAATGTTTGGGATAGGCAACTTTTTTTTCTCTCACAAAAAAGTTCAACAAGCTATAACTTTTCATAGAGTGCATCAAAAAATCTCAAATTTTGACTGTTTGTCAACCTATTATGTGTGCATCATTGATACAAATTTGGGCTCGATTGATTAATATTTTGCAAAGTTAGAATCGTTCGGGTAAAACACTACTTTTCAGACAACTCATTTTTGAGCTTTCATATCTCGGAAACCAGTGAATCGAATTGAATGAAATTTTGAACGTACACTAACAATATGTAAATGCTTCATAAACTATTAAAACATAGGTACTTTTTAAACGTTGAAAAAAGTTATCAAGGGTTGACACTTTTTTGGATTTTTCTCGAAAAAATGTATTTTTTTTTACATCAATGTCAATAAATTTTAGTGATGATATCCAAAGATTTTCCACTTCAGTTCTCAAGTTATCTCTAATCAGATATATTAGAGCCTATTTAGATTGAAGGAAGAACATAGTTAGTAATTTTTTTTTGGGGTATTGTAAATTTGACTTATTTTCCTCTATATGGGTAAAAATTTCAACCCGGTTTAACTTAATTCGCCGTGAGAAAATATTACATTTTATAACGTCGTATTAAGTATCAATATATTGTTGACAAACGTTCAAAAATTCATTCAATTCGGTTCACTGGTTTCCGAGATATGACAGTTCAAAAATTAGTTGTCTAAATAATAGTGTTTTACCCGAACGATTCTAACTTCACGAAAAATTAATCAATCGAGCCCAAATTTGTACCAATGATGCACACATAATAGGTTGACAACCAGTCAAAATTTGAGATTTTTTGATGCACTATATGAAAAGTTACAGCATGTTGAATTTTTTTGTGGGAGAAAAAAAGTTGCCTATCCCAAACATTTTGGCCATCACCTGTATGCTGAACAGTGAGGGTATTAGCTGAACATTAGCTGGTTAATGGTACCAGTGGCTGAAAACAATGAAAGCTGAATGTTAGGCTGAAGTATGGCTTGTTCAACCTCTTTAAACAGCAATACATAAATTGATGAATATAAAGTAGAATAGAATATTCTTCATCTGTGTAACCAGCTTTAACCCTTATGTGGCAGGGTACCCAGCGCCCATTTAAAATGCACGGTGTAGAAAAAAGCAAAAAGTTTGTCGGACACATAACGGTTAAAACATAAACCAGCCTGCAGAAATAATCATCCGTTGCTGAACCTTTAATCAAATATTTTTTTGACAACTGACCCAAGCAAGTTTACGTAGTGTCTACATCGCTTCTCCAGCTTTAATGCAGACTTAGTTCAACTAGTGTTCCTGATTAATCAGACACAACAAGTGATGCTCTCGTTTTCGGGGATCTATATACAAATTGTGTATGGTGTACTGCAGATGCTAAGGTAAGTGCCATCAGGAGATCCGAGTTCAATTTTCAGTTTTTCACATAGAATAAATCAGCCTTCCGAAGAACCTAACCTAATCAGCTAATGGTTGAATAAAATCACCAAAATTAGATGTTTAGGAGCCGGATCAAAGGATTGTACCTCTTGTACCCAGCTTTTGTTCAAATGAAGGCTGAATTAAAATATTTGGAAAAACTTCTGTACAGCCTGAAATTGTTTCTTGGGATTCCTCTCGAAAATTTGCTAGAAATTTGTCGCAGGATTTCTTCTAGAATTCCTCCCGGCACTCTACTCTGGATTCTTCCTCGAATTCCTCGGATTTTAAAGATTTCTCCAGAGACTCCTCACGAGATTCTTCCAGGGTATCCACCAAAGTTAATCAAGGGATTCCTGCCGGGATTCCTTCATTGATTACTCCAAGGTCTCTACTGAGATTCTTTCAGGCATTCCATCAGGAACTCCTTCTGGATCAGTTCAGGGAATTTTCTGCCTTTTCTCCCTGGATTCCTTCTGAAAATTCTTCGAGGATTTCTCCTGGAATTCCTCCCGAGATTCTTTCAGGGATTTCTCCCGGATTTTTTTCGACTTCCTTTAAGGATTCCTTCACTAATTCCTATTTAGATTCCTTGAAAGATTTCTCGTGGGCTTCCTCCTGGATTCTGCCAGGAATCCACAAGAATTATTTAAGGGATTCCTCCCGAGATTCTTTTAGGGATTCGTCCTAAGTGTCCTTCGTTGATTCCTCTCGGGTTGCTGTTTGGGATGGTTTCCTGCAGGGATTTGTCTAGAGATCACTTCAGGTATTTCTCCTGGGACATTTAGACAGTGGCGTCGCGTAACCTCACTTTTTACCTGTGCACCGACCCTAAAACTTGCAATTTCAGGGAATTTATGATCGAAATCGAAATAGAAATGAATGAAGGCAGCTATTCTCGTCATTTTATAATTATTACAAGCAAATTTGTTCGAAAAATTCAAGAGTTTATACTTGGTGCACAGGTAGATTTGAGGTTAGGGAATCGCCACTGCATTTAGACATTTCTTCTGGGTTTACGCTAGGGATTTCTTTACAGATTCCTTTTGAGATTATATCAAGAATTCCTCCCGGAATAATTCGGAGATTTCTTTCACCTTCGTCCAAGGATTTTCTCAAAGATTTCTTCAGGGATTTTTCGAAGGATTTTTTTTTTCAGATTCCTCCAAGATTCTGCCAGGAATTCTTTCGTTGTTTCCTCCAGGATTGTTCCTGAGATTCCTCCCGGGAATTCTTTTTCGATTCCTGCGAAGAATCTCTGGATTTTTTCAGGAATTCCGCCAAAATTTCTGCCATGTTTCTATCAAAAACTCTAGATTCCAAATTGATTGCTTCCGAAAATCTTTCAGTGATTCATCCCGGAATTTCTTCCGCGTATCCTTCAGGGTTTCCTTACAGGACTTCATCATTATTTTTTTTAGAGATATTTTTAAGTTTACTGCAGACATTTCTCCCGGGATTACTTGAGGGATTAATTCAGGGATTACTTCATGGATTTCTCTTGGGTTTCCCTTAGTGATTTCTTCTGCACTTTCGTTAGGGATTCCATCAAGGATTCTTCCCGAGATTCTCTTAGGGCTTTTCCCGGAATCCTTAATTTCATTCGGCTTCCTCTAAAGCTTCTTTCAAAGATTCCTTCAGGAACTTCTCGTAGATATCTTCAGATGTTCCTCCAGATACTTCCAGATTCTTCCAGAGATTCCTTTATATATTCTTCCTTTTTCAAGCATTTTGAAAGCAACTTTTGTAGAGATTTATTCATGGATTCTATCCGGAATTGTTTTACTTATTCCTTCCAAGTTTTATTCTGGACTTCCTCCAGTGATTTCTGAGTTAAGGAATTTTGTTTATCATGGGTTTCCGCAAGGAATTTCTACAGAAATTCTTTTAGGGACTTCTTCCGGATTTCTTTCAGCTTCCTGAAGGGATTCCTTTCGAGTTTCTTTCAGGGAATCATTCAAGGATTTCTCCTGGATTATTCAGAAATTCTTCCATTAATTCTTTTCTGAAATCGTTCAGTGATTTCTGCCGGAAATCCTCCTGGTATTCCTAACAGAGTTTCTCATTGATTCTTCCAGTTTTTTTAGACATTTCTCCTAGGTTTCCTGCAGTTATTTTTCTTGTGTTTACTTCAGGAATTTCTCCAGAGATTCCTTTTGAGATATTTCCGGGAATTCCATGAGGGATACCATCACGTATTCATAACTAGAGGAATTTCATCCGGATTTCTTTCGGCTTACTCCGGATTGTTTCAAAAATTTCTTCAGTGATTTCTCCTGGGATTCTTTCATTGATTCTTACTGGGTTCCTTCTAGAATTTATTCTAGGTTTCCTACAGAAATTTCACGAATTTCTCCTGGAATTGCATGAGTGATTGATCGTGGGTTTTCGTTGAGGGTTCTCGAGATTCTTTCAGGGATTTCTCTCGAATACTTTCAAGGATTTCTTTCGGCTTTCTCAAGGATTTTTTTCTTTGATTCCTTTCTTTAGTGGTTCCTTTAAAATTCTCCCCTTCAAGGATTCAACCAGGATTCTTTCAGGGACTTATCCCGAGATTATTTTGGGGATTCATTCAAGGATCCCTCTAGGATTCTTTCAGCGATTCCTTCCGGGATTTCTTCATCATTTGATTACTTTATAGGTTTCTTCCAGAGATTTCTGCCAGATTTTGCCTGAGATTGGATTCCTCCAGATATTTTCCCCCGAACTGCGATGATCACTCCATCTAGAGAGAACGGAGAGTCTTTGTCAGTGGAACTAGCCAAGTATTCGGTATAGAAAGATATGCTACATGTTCTTTGTGATTTCGTTTAAAAATATATATTTTATCATGGTTTCATTATGCATCCATGATCCAATTGTTGAACAGTGGTATAACCTGAACTGTAAGCATGACTTCCAGATTTTTTATTCATTTTAACTAAACGTGCTTTCAATGGGTTTCAGGTGTAGTAGGCAATCAGGTTAGCATAAGCAAAGGCGCTGTCCATAAACTACGTAGACTTAGTTTTAGTCATATCAGACCCCTCTCTCCCCTCTCGTAGACTTCTGTTCATACAAAATTTTCGAAATTTGTATGGAGCGTAGACTTTGTCCAGACCCCCCGTCCCCCCTAAGAGTCTACGTAGTTTATGGACAGGCCCAAATCTAGCTAGCATAGGTTAGAATGACAGAAGTTGTGTCATTACCCTACAAGATACGAAATACAGCAGACGTGTATCATTATCATATTGCCTAAGTCTGACTTTACAGGGGCGTTCCATGGATATTCCAGAAGGCTGCAGTAACGTTCCAGGGAATATTAAGAGCTTCAAGGGCGTTTTCATTGGATTCAGAGGTTTAAAGGGGTCCCAAGGGCGTTACAAGGTGTCCCAGAAGAGAGCTAGGGATTTTCAACGGGTTTCAGACGGGTCCCATTTGTTTCAGGGGTTTTCTGGAGTATTTCAGGGGCTTTCAAAAGCGTTACAGGGTGTTTAAGGAGCGTTCTAGGGGGATTCAAGCTGTTTCAGGGGCTTTTAGGCGTCCCAGAGGTGTTTTAGGGCTTTCAAAGGCGTTCCATGATGTTTCAGAGGCGTTCCAGAGGTGTCCCCGAGAGTTCTAGGTAGTTTCAGGGGCGTTCCAGCGCAATTATCTCTGATATCACATAAAACCCTGAAACAGCATGAAACCCTTCTAAATATACTCTGAAACCTCCTTGAAATCCCCCTGAATCCAGTGTAGCAAAAATTCATCTCTTTCATGTTGACATTATGCAACAAATTGTTTCAGTCATATTTCCTTCTAGTCATGTTTAAAGTGATTTCAGTCAGCCAGAGCTCCCTTCAAATGAGAAGCACTTTCTGAATACTCTTAGTATACTTAACAAAACATATTTAAATTAGAGCACATAAAAGTATGAGAGTAAAAGAATGCCCTTTGTATGGGTATTATCGGCAGGTTCATTCTCTTCGTCATGATGGGATTTTCTCTGCCAAATTTCCTAGAACTTGGGCGTATAACTCTGTTTGGTTGGAAAGGATTTGAGACAACTCTGAGTTTAACAGCTTTCACAACACCCCCCATGACGAAGAGAACAACACTGCCGAAAATACATAATTCCCCCTATCTCAATAGCAGCTCACCACACGTTAACGTCCCTCCGACGCAAAAATTATGACACTCGCTGCCAGGGGCTGAAGTTTGATCCGAATGAGGGTCCATTGCCCAAGTAACAATCTGGCAACCAATTAGTTTTTGTGATATCTTATAATGGTTTTATTGTTACAACCAGCATGCTATTTTGATTACAGGGAGCATTAAAATATGCTAAATGATCTCGATTTGAAACTATACTTATAAGTGTTCTAAAAGTCGCCTCTAGTCAAATTATAAAGTCAGATATTATGTGGCATTTAATATAGGTTTATTGCAGCATCCTATTCCTCTAGATAATTATTTGAATGAATATGCAAACATTGGTTTAAGAATGCCGTGATAAAATATGCTTTAAACTCATTTTGTTGTCATAAAAGCCTTAACAAAGCCATTCGGTTTCACCTGAGAGTGAAAAACATTGCGTCCGACGCAGCAACTACTGCTTGTGCTGCTATCCATTGCCACGACGCCATCATTGTTCTTTATCATTCACATATAATTTTATTTGCTACGGAAACATTTCCCAAGAACCTTACTTTAACCAACGGAGTTATCTCGAGGCAGACCTCGAGGGTATCGAACACCCGTTTGACCATCTTCCAATTACACAGAACATAATATAAAGATTAAGTGCATCGCGATCTGCTAGAGCCATATCAGGTAGAAGATCCAAGTATGACATCGTCAGTAATGCATCTGTGTTATTGAAGAAATTTAGATTAATACGGTTCCCGGTGGTCAGGCCAAGTGAAGTGTGAAACGGTTGACATTGTGGATCCATGTTGTGGGTAGTCTCGTTGATTTAGTAGCATTTTAATACGAAACAATTATGACGCGAAAGTTTTGTTCGATTTAGGCGATTGCAATTTCAAAACAAACTGCAGCTGTCAAAATCAGCATTGGTTTATAACAGCCATCTAGTCTTTCATAAAACTTAAAATGTTACTTGGGTGGTTAAGTATTGATGCACGGCGCTACAAACACAAATATAGCACGCCGTATGAATATGAATGAGGGATGGAAAAAACAAGTAGTAGGCAGTGTTGGGAATACTCACTTGTGAAAAGTTATACTCACTTGCTTCTATCTCAGTCCAGAAGCATGCTATCAAAAATTGGTGTTTGAAGGACTTATAGATTATAGTTTAATCTAAAAGTTTGCCGAATAAAGTAAAGGTTGCAAACGCATACCAAAACCGTGAGAGGGTTGTGAGCACAAGGTGAGTATGAATTATAGGAATTTTTCTCACCTCGTACTCACAGCTCTCTCACAACTTTGGTATGCGTCTGCAATCTTTACTTTATTCGGCAAACTTTTAGATTAA
The DNA here is from genome assembly GCF_035046485.1 of Aedes albopictus. Taxonomy (NCBI): domain Eukaryota; kingdom Metazoa; phylum Arthropoda; class Insecta; order Diptera; family Culicidae; genus Aedes; species Aedes albopictus. Next base: position 21,195,254 of record NC_085136.1, on the reverse strand, counting down.
ACTACATTCTAAAAGCCCTTCAAACATCATTTTTTGATAGCATGCTTCTGGACTGAGATAGAAGCAAGTGAGTATCACTCTTGCAAGTGAGTATTCTCATCACTGGTAGTAGGAGCATTCTGTTTTAAGAAGAAGAGACGAGTGCTGCTGTTCGATGCTACTGATACTACATTGAAATAGGACTAGCTTTAGTTGCTTTAGCATGGTTCGTTTCTGCGTTTGTCATTTGACCCTCATTCACAGTGAGTGTCGGTAAGCATTAATCATCTTGAAATTGCACAACGCTGCTTTATAGTGACTGACACGAAAATGCAGGCCATGTTACTAAATAATTTGCTCCATACACTTTTCAGAAATTTTTCCAAATAACATTTTTTTAGACAAATAGACTAGAAGAGGTTCTTAGAATTAGCATAAAACCGAAACAAAAGTGGTTGTTATGTTTTATAATGGTTTTCATTACCTCAACAAGAATAACACAGCGTAACAAAAAATAACTTTTTGTCTGTCTCAAGAGCATACTAATGTGTCTCCGAAGGATTTTGGGCCGCTGAATCCGAATCCGGGCTCAGATTAGCTCTAACACTTCACAATTTTGAGCTATACCTCAATTTATAGGGCAAAATATGCGATTTTGGGCTTTTTTTGACTGCAAGCCATTAAGCAAGATAATATTTTTTTAAGCAATCAAAAGGTTAATTGGTCAATTAACATCTAAATTAACGACTTATGCAAAATATTTCGTTTTACCAAATTGAATTTGATAGTTTTAAGCGATTTATGTTAGGTACGATATTCCCCATACAAGTCATCCTCCAAAAATTGCATGCAAGTTTTCATACTAACATAAAATGCTTAAATCTATCAAATTGGATTAGGTAAAACGAAATATTTTGCATGAGTCGTTAATTTAGATGTTAATTAATTAATTAACCTTTTGATTGCTTAAAACAATATTACCTTGCTTAATGGCTAGCAGTAAAAAAAGCTCAAAATCGCATATTTTGCCCTATAAATTGAGGTATAGCTCAAAATTGTGACGTGTTAGAGCAAATCTGAGCCCAGATTCGGATTCAGCGGCCCAAAACCCTTCGGAGACACATAAGTTTGCTCTTGAGACAAAAAAATGTTGCGCTGTGTAACTGGTTGTCAAAATGGGTGAGAGAATAAACGAATTCAGTCGGAAATTTAGTCGTGGAGAGACATTTGCTTCCACGACTGATTTCATGCTTCTCTTCTTCTTCTTCTTCTTCTTTATGGCTCGACGTCCCCACTGGGACTTGGCCTGCCTCGCTTCAACTTAGTGTTCTTTGAGCACTTCCACAGTTATTAATTGAAGGGCTTCTTTGCCTGCCATTGCATGAATTTGTATATTGTGAGGCAAGTACAATCGCAAGGCAAGGCAATCGAACCCGCCGTCTCCGGATTAACGATCCATATCCTTAACCACTAGGCTAACTGAAGACACCTTCATGCTTCTCATAAACATTTTACATTTTGATCCAGTGATTTTTTTTTCATGTAAATTCCAATTATTCATACAATCTTGGTATATGAGAGACAAACATTCTGTCTTTTCAATTTCTCACCCATAGTGCCATCGTTAGCCATTTAAGTTACACAGTCATTCAGTCAGTTTAGTTGGGTAACATTTGCGAAAAAAGCAGAAAGCCCCCCAATTGGCTACCAACTCTAACCAGTTTGGGTACGAGATCACCTCCTGTGCACGTAGTCGTCGTCGTTGTCGTCGATGAGGTCTAGAAGCTTTGTTTCGGCAGTCAGCAGCAGCAGCGATGCAACGCGGTGAGGTGGAAACGAACCGACCCAAAGAGGTTCGGCAATTAGTTGGGCAATCGGGATCACGATTTGACTAATTGAAATCGATAGCTTCTCGCGGTTTGCGAAAAGCCCTAATGAAGGGGGCGTTACGCGATTGGAACTGCTATTGCAGTCGCAGTCGCAGTCGGTTGGTTAGTCCGCGTGGACCGATCGATTGAATGACTTTTTCTTCTAGAGTTTTAGAGTGCCATTATGCAACACACCACCGCACCGTGCCGAGCCAAACCAACTGACGCGACGTTTCCCATGGAGTTCGCTAGATTTGGGAAAGTTAAGTCGATTCTGATCCGACCGCGGCTCCGAAATGGAGGCCACGCGCTTGTTGTGCGGGTGAGCGCGTTCCCAAACTAAGCTGATTTGCTGAATGTCTCAACCTGCCCGCGGCTGGAGGTTCCTCCACCAATTCAGATAAGCAACTTTTACGACACAATTATTCGGTCTGGTTGACGGGAAGCACTTCTTCTCCACCGACGACGACGACGACGGCCGGGGTGATCATCATCATCACCATCGTTGGTCGTCGTCGTCATATGGAATCGTTATTTAAACGAGCTCTTTTATTTAGTTCCTTGTATCCCGGCTTCTTCCAACTCTTCGAACCAAATAATCTCTCCTATCTAGCGGGGAGAGAGCTGTTAGAGCTACGAGCCTCTGTGCGGTTGGCCGCCGCCGGGGCCATAACATTTATCTTTCCTTCACTTTTATGATAATTTTGATTGGAACTGTTATGTGTGGCATCTTCAAAGCGGTTTGCGCCTATCTTAACCAGCAGATGATCCGCTGGCTGGAGAGGAACTGGAGAAAATTGGAGCATCCGATGCGTGTAGGTGGTCGTAAGGTGCGGGTTTTGTCACACACGATAGGAGAATAAGATTTGGAGTTGGAATTTACTAATGAAAACGACGAGCAAGGAACTGAGCCACAAATGGTAATGGTTATAACATAATTGGACATTGGTGTGCACTGCAGTAATCTTGATGTAACTTGGAATTTGAAAACTCCCTATGTATCAAAAATCATAACATGAGATAATCAATGTAAAATTCTACATTTCTCTCGCAACTCATAGGGTAATTCATCAATTGTTGAACAGTTAGCGGTCTCCAGTTAGCCTAGTGGTTAAGGCTATGGATCGCCAATCCAGAGACGGCGGGTTCGATTCCCGTTCCGGTTGGGAAAATTTTCTCGACTCCCTGGGCATAGTGTATCATTGTACCTGCATCACAATGTACAAATTCATGCAATGGTAGGCAAAGAAAGCCCTTCAATTAATAACTGTGGAAGTGCTCACAGAACTCTAAGTTGCAGCGAGGCAGACCAAGTCCCAGTGGGGTTGTGGAGCCATAAAGAAGAAGAAGAAGATGAACAGTTAGTACTGAAATTTTCGTTTTCATTAGTTTTTTTTCCGTGTATAATTCCATGGTGGTAGAAAATGAATCGATCTAGTCATTTCCTACACTTATAATAGACTTCAAATTTCCTTAAATTAGATTTCAAAGAGAAATTAAGACAATTGTACCGAAAGTCTGGAACCCAAATGCTGAACGCGTTCCTAACTTGCTCATCCTAATGGTGACCGATTCTCGCAATAATTGCGGACCGGTTCACACCGGTAAGTAGTTGAAGTTTTAAAATGTGCGTTACATATTTGTCAGATTTTCATTTTCAAATGGCAAGGGAGTTGCGGAAAAGCTTTCGAAGGTGTTCCCGCAGGATTTAGGCAGCTTCCAAAATAAGGTTTAAGGAATGTTTCAGAGGCGTATCAAGGGTTTTCAGGGGATTTCAGGAGGGCTTCAAAGGGATTCCCGTTGGATTGAGAAGGGATGCAGGAAGCTTTAAAGGAGTTTAAGGAGGTTTTCAGAAGAGTTCTAAGATGCTTCAGATGGTTTAACCTTTACGTACCCGACCCCGATAACTCATTTTCAAAATGGTGGCATTTCGTCAATATCCAGAAGTTGGCCTCAATCGATCATAAATTGGTGCTAGCTTATTATACTCAAGTGGCCGAAACCATTCCGGGTATATTCCGGATTGTGCTGGGGTCAGGGGGTTGTCAAAATGGCTAAAAGTTGAGTTTAAACTATCGATTTTCAACGAAATTTTTGTTGCGAACAGTGAAACACAACTTCGATACCCAGATTTGAATATGTTGACCCATCCGGATCTCCGTGACAGGTACCGCGGGGTCTCATTGGGGACACTTTTGGTGTTCAACCTAAACATGCCGTGTGACATACCACTCTTCATGATTTCGAATGACTGAGTCAGAAACGATAGACTGAAGTCTGTATCAACTAATATGGCTAGCCCGGAACATCTAGCACAGGGGCCACGGGGGTGTCATCGGAGACATTTCCGGTTTGCGAGCAAAACATGCCGTGTGATGTATCAATTTTCATGATTTCGAGAGAATGGGGCAGAAAAAAATGACTGATGTATGTATCAACTGATAAGGCCGCTCCGGAACACCTGGAACAGGATCCGAGGGGCCCTCTCAAACACAAAAAACACACAAAATAATCTCTTTAGCCATTTGGCAAAACAGACCCCTCACCCAACCTCTGACCGCAGTACAATCCGGAACATCCCCGGAATGGTTCCTGTCACTGCCAGGGGTTACTTGGTTCTCCGATTAAGGTGATCCTTTTCACCAGGACTTGAACGTTTTCAAGCTACTTTGTTTTCTCCGGTTAGGGAGAAAATTTTCGAGTTCGGTCCTCTCTGGAGCCACCAAAAGTTCCGTATATTGCATGGTCACTTGAGTATAATAAACTAGCAATAATTTATGATCGTTTGAGGATGACTTCAAAAAGATCGGATAAAAACTGACGAAATGCTAGCATTTTGAAAATGAGTTGTCGGGGGTCGGATACGTGAAGGTTAAGGGAATATTAAAGGGCAACCAAAGAAGTTTCGAGAATTTTTCAGAAGAGTTTCAAGGCGTGCAGTTTCAGAGGATTTCAGGGGGATTTGGAAGGTGTTGAAAGGCATTTCAAGACGCTTCAGGGGATGTCCAAAGAAGTTCAAGGTAGAGGGAGCAGTTGGAAGTGGTTTCCGGGGGTTTAAGAAACCTTTTGAGAAGGTTTCAGAGATGTTTCAGTGGGGTTTCAAAGCGTATCAAAACGTTTCTAAATAAAATTTTCAGGAGATTTTGAGGGGCTTTCAAAGGTGATTCAGAAGGAATTCCAGAGGGGTTTCGAGGCGTTTCAAGTCTTTTTTATGATAGTTTCAGGAATTTTAGAAACGCGCCTGAAAGCTACTGAAACCTCCTGAACCCCTCTGAAATTTCCCTGAAACGGCCCCATAAAACCACAAAGCCAACTGAAACCTCTCTAAATCTCCCTGAAACATTACTCTGAAACTCTTCTGAAACTCCGTGGTAGAGCTCCCTAGCACACCCCAGAAACCCGTGGAAACACCAAGAATGCCCCTGAAACCTACTGGAACATCCTTGGAACTCCTGAAACCCTATGTAGCAGCCCTGAAACATCCACGGAACGACCATAAAATACACTGGAACGCCCCTGCAGCTCTCTACAGCGCTTCTGCAACCCATTTAGACCCCTAGAACACCACTTGAAACACCCTCTAACGCCGCTGAAATCCCCTGAAATACGCTTCAACCGCCAACCCCCCCAATACACATGCATACCACTGAAACACCTGCCGAACACCTTCAGAACAAGTCTCAAAAGCACCAGAAACTTTACTAAACCGGCTGAAACCGCCTTTACTAACCTTTACTAAACCGGCTGAATCCTGGGAAGGATTCTCTCCGGAATCCTGGGAAGGATTCTCTCCGGAATCCTGGGAAGGATTCTCTCCGGAATCCTGGGAAGGATTCTCTCCGGAATCCTGGGAAGGATTCTCTCCGGAATCCTGGGAAGGATTCTCTCCGGAATCCTGGGAAGGATTCTCTCCGGAATCCTGGGAAGGATTCTCTCCGGAATCCTGGGAATGATTCTCTCCGGAATCCTGGGAAAGATTCTCTCCGGAATCCTGGGAGGATTCTCTCCAGAATCCTGGGAAGATTCTCTCCAAAATCCTGGGAGGATTCTCTCCAGAATCCTGGGAGGATTCTCTCCAGAATCCTGGGAGGATTCTCTCCAGAATCCTGGGAGGATTCTCTCCAGAATCCTGGGAGGATTCTCTCCAGAATCCTGGAGGGATTCTCTCCAGAATCCTGGGAGGATTCTCTCCAGAATCCTGGGGGGATTCTCTCCAGAATCCTGGGAGGATTCTCTCCAGAACCCTGGGAGGATTCTCTCCAGAATCCTGGGAGGATTCTCTCCAGAATCCTGGGAGGATTCTCTCCAGAATCCTGGGAGGATTCTCTCCAGAATCCTGGGAGGATTCTCTCCAGAATCCTGGGAGGATTCTCTCCAGAATCCTGGGAGGATTCTCTCCAGAATCCTGGGAGGATTCTCTCCAGAATCCTGGGAGGATTCTCTCCAGAATCCTGGGAGGATTCTCTCCAGAATCCTGGGAGGATTCTCTCCAGAATCCTGGGAGGATTCTCTCCAGAATCCTGGGAGGATTCTCTCCAGAATCCTGGGAGGATTCTCTCCAGAATCCTGGGAGGATTCTCTCCAGAATCCTGGGAGGATTCTCTCCAGAATCCTGGGAGGATTCTCTCCAGAATCCTGGGAGGATTCTCTCCAGAATCCTGGGAGGATTCTCTCCAGAATCCTGGGAGGATTCCCTCCAGAATCCTGGGAGGATTCTCTCCAGAATCCTGGGAAGATTCTCTCCAGAATCCTGGGAGGATTTTCTCCAGAATCCTGGGAGGATTCTCTCCAGAATCCTGGGAGGATTCTCTCCAGAATCCTGAGAGGATTCTCTCCAGAATCCTGAGAGGATTCTCTCCAGAATCCTGAGAGGATTCTCTCCAGAATCCTGGGAGGATTCTCTCCGGAATCCTGGGAGGATTCTCTCCAGAATCCTGGGAGGATTCTCTCCAGAATCCTGAGAGGATTTTCTCCAGAATCCTGGGAGGATTCTCTCCAGAATCCTGGGAGGATTCTCTCCAGAATCATGGGAGGATTCTCTCCAGAATCATGGGAGGATTCTCTCCAGAATCATGGGAGGATTCTCTCCAGAATCTAGGGAGGATTCTCTCCAGAATCTTGGGAGAATTCTCTCCAGAATTCTTTGAGGATTCTCTCCAGAGTTCAAGACGGTTCTATCCAGAATTCTGGGAGGATTTTTTCCAGAATCCTGGAAGGATTCTCTTCAGAATCCTGGTAAGATTCTCTCCAGAATCCTGGTAGGATTCTCTCCAGAATCCTGGAAGGATTCTCTCCAGAATCCTGGAAGGATTCTCTCCAGAATCCTGGAAGGATTCTCTCCAGAATCCTGGAAGGATTCTCTCCAGAATCCTGGAAGGATTCTCTCCAGAATCCTGGAAGGATTCTCTCCAGAATCCTGGAAGGATTCTCTCCAGAATCCTGGTAGGATTCTCTCCAGAATCCTGGTAGGATTCTCTCCAGAATCCTGGTAGGATTCTCTCCAGAATCCTGGTATGATTCTCTCCAGAATCCTAGAAGGATTTAATTCAGAATCCTGGAAGCACTCCTCCAGAAATTCTTACTATAATAATTCCCGGAATACTTCAAGGGATTCAAAAACACTTGCTGAGTTGATTCAAGGCAATCTTTCTAGTATTCTTCCACAAATTGCATGGTGTTTCTTACAATTGTTCGTTTCCAGCTCTTCCAGTATTTAAACCGTTTTCTACGCAATATTCCTAAATAATGTAGAAAAGTCAGTCCCACTAGCAAAATTAACTATACACCAGCAACTATCATTCCAACTTCAGTGTATGTACGGTTCCTCCCATTAACAACATCTAAATCCTTCCGACCAGCAGCGTCTGGGACATAAATCTCAATCGCACATCGGAACACGCACACACTTCAGACATCAGACTAAAGCCGGAATAATGACCCTTCCCCACCTCCGGGTTGCCCTTTCCGCCCCAACAACACTATCAAAAGAGCTTTTCGCAAGTGCTTCGACTCACTAGACTTGACATGACTCCACATCCACACACATCTCCGAAAGGACGGACGGATGGTCTGCAATCCCGGTGCTGTTCGGTGTGTGATATGATGCTGCCCCGTGCCGGGAATTCCATCAAAAGGTTATTAGCAGCCAGCAGCGCCTCACATCCGAAGGACCCGCACAAACCAAACGACGATGAAAGGAGGTTGGTTCTCTCCGATTCTGACCTCGTCTCGCACCATCAGTGATTTGTCCTCGTTCGTCCGTCGATGGAAAGGATCCTTTCTACCGGAAGCGACTTGGCCCGGAGGATTGATGGGTTCCATCATCGTCGCCACAAACGGCTGCAGCAGCAGCAATGAATGCCAGATGATGGATGGGCTCTGCTGAACTGAAAGCTTCTCCAGCTCTGGAGCAGCATGCATGCGGTGGTGGCGGGTGGTTGGTTCGATTCAGGCACGCATCCTGGGAATTTGTTACGTGATTTGTTGACGCAGAAGAGCACACATTTTTCTCCGAACAAACTCGATTAGGAAAGGAACGCAACGCAAAGAAGAAACGGAGGACTCGAGGTTTTCCCATTGAGCGCACACGAACACATATTTCAAAAGAGGGATGAATAGAGCTCGCATCAATAGGGCTCCGGGCTGAATTCCCTCCGGTTGGGTTTCGTTCGATTGGGTTGGGAACGACGACGGGTTGCCGTGGAATCAGTCGTACACCTTAAAACTTCCGGTTGGTTCGCTTGAAAGCCATTCCGATCCCGACCCGACCCGGACGAGGCAGGAGTCAAACGTCGTCAGCTGGGGTGGGGGTGAGCAGGAAGTCAGTTGATATCTATTTAGAGTTGTACCTATCGCCCAGCTCAGCATCCAGCAGAAGAGAAGCAGAGACTCACTAAGCCCCTGTTCCGCCGCGGGAGTGATTTAGTGCAGGAACGTGACTTACAGCCGGCAGCAATTCCCGGGATCCCATATTAGTCCGCAAAAGAAAAACATCTGCGTTTTTTTAGGTTTTGTTCGTTTCCAGTTTCCAGTTTCCAGTTTCGAAGTTTTTGGCTCGGAGCAGCAACACTGACGGACTGGAATTGTGAGCTCTTCGTTTCGTTTCTCCTTTTCCAATGGTGTGCGAGTTCATTGTCAGTGTTCGGCGAGGGAAGAATGAGCGTGGAATTCCGGGTAACCCTACGGGTGCGGAACAGTCAGTGGACGGTGGTTGTAGTCGTCTGTTGTCGTGGGAAGAGCCAAAGACGATGACGACGACGACGAAGGTGAGGCAAGGAGAAAATAGACATAAATGGTTCGTAGTTTTTTTTCGGAAACGTTTAGTTTGTTTGGGATTGGAGGTTTTTGCTGACTGTCCAAGCTGGCTAGAACTGTTGCGTCAAGTATTGATTTCCTAGCAATAGTTTCAAGATTGCTGTTTTGCTTCCAGTTGAGTATTTAGAATGACTGGTGGTAAACGAAGCACCAATTATTGGTTTTGATGAATGTTTAATTAATGGACAAGATATTATTGTGACGAATTACCTTATTTTGGATGCATACACTACCCGTCATGAGTAAGGACTCGCTTGAAAAGATATTGCAACACTAAGTCGAATATTGAGCATTTCCAGCTCAACTGAACTTCTATCTCCAAATGTTTTTCATGTTATTTGTTCTGATGTCGTTGAAATTTTTTGAAGATATTTGAAGGACTTCTAGATAAAAACAAATACACTGAAAGTAATGTTCACAGCGGATCTATGTTAAATGCCATATAATATCAGTTTTTCAAAAATCTTCGATTTTTTATCAATTTTTTATCTGTAGAAACAATATTTTAGGATTTTTTATATCAAAACGAGATTTTACACACTTCGATAAAAAATATACATATCAATTTCCTACATCCAACTACATATTTGAGTTTGGTTTGAATTGAAATGGATTTGAACCTTCGAACGAATTTAAGTAGGATTTGGATTGGATTTTGACTGGCTTTGCATTGTATTTGGATTGAATGTGGATTAGATTTGAACGGATTAAGATTGGATTTGGGTTGGATTAGGATTTTAATTACATTTGGAATGGATTTGGATTGAATTTAAATTGGATTTGGATTGGATTTGAATTACATTAGGAATGCATTTGGATTGGGTTTGGATTGGATTTAGATTGGATTTGGATTGGATTTGGATTGGATTAGGATTGGATTTGGATCGGATTTGGATTGGATTTGGATTGGATTTGGATTGGATTTGGATTGGATTTGGATTTGGATTAGATATGACCGGATTTTGATTGGATTTGAATTGGATTTCGGTGAAAATTTTCTGAGGGGTTTCGGTGAAAATCCTCTAAGGCTTTCGGTGAAAATTCTCTGAGGATGGAAATATTGGATTGGATTTGAACGGATTTGGAATGGATATGGATCGGATTTGAACGGATTAGAATAGGGGTTGTATTGGATTTAAATTGGATTTGAATTGAATTTGGATTGGTTTGGATTGGATTTAATTTGGATTAGGTTGGATTTGGATTGGGTTTGGATTGGTTTTTGATTGAATTTGGATTGGATTTGGTTTGATTTGGATTGAATTTGGATTGGATTTGGATTGGTTTGGATTGGATTTGATTTGGATTTGAATTGGATTTGGATTGGATTTGGATTGGATTTGGATTGGATTTGGATTGGATTTGGATTGGATTTGGATTGGATTTGGATTGGATTTGGATTGGATTTGGATTGGATTTGGATTGGATTTGGATTGGATTTGGATTGAATTTGGATTGGATTTGGATTTGGATTGGATTTGGATTGGATTTGGATTAGATCTGGATTGAATTTGGATTTGATTTAGATTTCCATTGGATTTGGATTGGATTTGGATTGGATCTGGATTGGATTTGGATTGGATTTGGATTGGATTTGGATTGGATTTGGATTGGATTTGGATTGGATTTGGATTGGATTTGGATTGGATTTGGATTGGATTTGGATTGGATTGGATTGGATTTGGATTTGGATTGGATTTGGATTGGATTTGGATTGGATTTGGATTGGATTTGGATTGGATTTAGATTGGATTTAGATTGGATTTGGATTGGATTTGGATTGGATTGAATTTGGATTGGATTTGGATTGGAATTGAATTAGATTTGGATTGGATATGTTTTGTATTTGGAATGGATTTGGATTGGATTTGGATTGGATTTGGATTGGAATTGAATTAGATTTGGATTGGATATGGTTTGTATTTGGAATGGATTTGGATTGGATTTGGATTGGATTGGTTTTGGATTGGAGTTGGATTGGATTTGGATTGGATTTGAATTTGGATTGGATTTGGATTGGATTTGGATTGCATTGGATTTGGATTAGATTGGATTTGGATTGCATTTAAATTGGATTTAGATTGAATTTGGATTGGATTTGGATTCGATTTGGATTAGATTTGGATTGGATTTGGATTGGATTGGATTTGGATTGGATTTGGATTGAATTCGGATTGGGTTTGGATTAGATTTGGATTGGATTTGGATTGCATTTGGATTGGATTTGGATTGGATTTGGAATGGATTTGGGTTGGATTTGGATTGGATTTGGATTGGATTTGAATTAGATTTGGATTGAATTTGGATTGGATTTGGAATGGATTTGGATTGGATTTGGATTGGATTGGTTTTGGATTGGAGTTGGATTTGATTTGAATTGGATTTGGATTGCATTGGATTTGGATTAAATTGGATTTGGATTGAATTTGTATTGAATTTGGATTGCATTTAAATTGGATTTAGATTAAATTTGGATTGGATTTAGATTGGATTTGGATTGGATTTTGATCGGATTTGGATTGGATTTGGATTGGATTTGGATTGGATTTGGATTGGATTTGGATTGGATTTGGATTGGATTTGGATTGGATTTGGATTGGATTTGGATTGGATTTGGATTGGATTTGGATTGGATTTGGATTGGATTTGGATTGGATTTGGATTGGATTTGGATTGGATTTGGATTGGATTTGGATTGGATTTGGATTGGATTGGATTGGATTTGGATTGGATTTGGATTGGATTTGGATTGGATTTGGATTGGATTTGGATTGGATTTGGATTGGATTTGGATTGGATTTGGATTGGATTTGGATTGGATTTGGATTGGATTAGGATTGGATTTGGATTGGATTAGAATTGGATTTGGATTGGATTTGGATTGGATTTGGATTGGATTTGGATTGGATTTGGATTGGATTTGGATTGGATTTGGATTGGATTTGGATTGGATTTGGATTGGATTTGGATTGGATTTGGATTGGATTTGGATTGGATTTGGATTGGATTAGGATTGGATTTGGATTGGATTAGAATTGGATTTGGATTGGATTTGGATTGGATTTGGATTGGATTTGGATTGGATTTGGATTGGATTTGGATTGGATTTGGATTGTATTTGGATTGGATTTGGATTGGATTTTGATTGGAGTTGGATTGGATTTTGACTGGCTTTGGATTGGATGTGGATTGGATTTCGATTGAATTTGGATTTGAATTGGTATCGAAAGAATTTGGATTGGATTGGATTGGGATTTGGATTAGATTTCAATTTGGATTGAATTTGGATTGGATTTGAACGGATTTGGATTGGATTTTGAATCGATTTGGATTGGATTTGAACGAAATTGCATTGGATTTGAATTGGATTCTGATTGGATTTAGATTGGATTTCTTTCAAGATTTCGGTGGAAGTCCTCCAAGGATTTCGGTGGAAATCCTCCAAGGATTTCGGTGGAAATCCTCCAAGGATTTCGGTGGAAATCCTCCAAGAATTTCGGTGGAAATCCTCCAAGGATTTCGGTGGGAATCCTCCAAGGATTTCGGTGGAAATCCTCCAAGGATTTCGGTGGAAATCCTCCAAGGATTTCGGTGGAAATCCTCCAAGGATTTCGGTGGAATTCCTCCAAGGATTTCGGTGGAAATCCTCCAAGGATTGCGGTGGAAATCCCTCATGGATTTCGGTGGAAATCCTCCAAGGATTTCGGTGGAAATCCTCCAAGGATTTCGGTGGAAATCCTCCAAGGATTTCGGTGGAAATCCTCCAAGGATTTCGGTGGAATTCCTACAAGGATTTCGGTGGAAATCCTCCAAGGATTGCGGTGGAAATCCCTCATGGATTTCGGTGGAAATCCTCCAAGGATTTCGGTGGAAATCCTCCAAGGATTGCGGTGGAATTCCTCCAAGGATTTCGGTGGAAATCCTCCAAGGATTGCGGTGGAAATCCCTCATGGATTTCGGTGGAAATCCTCCAAGGATTTCGGTGGAATTCCTCCAAGGATTTCGGTGGAAATCCTCCAAGGATTGCGGTGGAAATCCCTCATGGATTTCGGTGGAAATCCTCCAAGGATTTCGGTGGAAATCCTCCAAGGATTTCGGTGGAAATCCTCCAAGGATTTCGGTGGAATTGCTCCAAGGATTTCGGTGGAAATCCTCCAAGGATTGCGGTGGAAATCCCTCATGGATTTCGGTGGAAATCCTCCAAGGATTTCGGTGGAAATCCTCCAAGGATTGCGGTGGAATTCCTCCAAGGATTTCGGTGGAAATCCTCCAAGGATTTCGGTGGAAATCCTCCAAGGATTTCGGTGGAAATCCTCCAAGGATTTCGGTGGGAATCCTCCAAGGATTTCGGTGGAAATCCTCCAAAGATTTCGGTGGAATTCCTCCAAGGATTTCGGTGGAAATCCTCCAAGGATTTCGGTGGAAATCCTCCAAGGATTTCGGTGAAAATCCTCCAAGGATTTCGGTGGAAATCCTCCAAGGATTTCGGTGGGAATCCTCCAAGGATTTCGGTGGAAATCCTCCAAGGATTTCGGTGGAATTCCTCCAAGGATTTCGGTGGAATTCCACCAAGGATTTCGGTGGAAATCCTCCAAGGATTGCGGTGGAAATCCCTCATGGATTTCGGTGGAAATCCTCCAAGGATTTCGGTGGAAATCCTCCAAGGATTTCGGTGGAAATCCTCCAAGGATTTCGGTGGAAATCCTTAAAAAACATGGGACCTAGTAAAATATTATTCGAGATTGTTTACCTGTTTTTATCATAAATGGATCAATAATTTCTCAGTGAGTAAGGTTTTGGAGTAATTGAAATAATATGACATCCAACATAGATCCGCGATGAATATTATCACAGTGTATTTTTTTTTCTCTTAAAGTCCTTCAAATTGCCTGAAACATCTTTAAAAATATCATCTCAATCTAACAAATCGTTTTTGAGTTATAATTTTGTGAAGAAGAAAATTAGGGTCCTTCATTCGGTCTTTTCAAATGTTAGGTGAAGAATATTTCAAAACAAATAACATGAAAAAAGTTTTCAGATAGAAGCTAATACATGAGCAAAATTTCATTTGAAATGAATAAGGTCATGTCTACGCGATTCGTGCGTTGAGCTGGAAATGCAAAAATGGAACGATTGTTAAAACGCTCACAGGTGATTGAAAGGTGGAAGCGACATTACGATAAATAGCTAGACTCCTAATCAGGAGAGTAGACTTTCTTTATTTATTTATTTCGTCAATCAGCGTAGACTAGTACACATATTTGTACACATTTCTCTTATCTTCTAATGTTCTTATATATTTTGAAAAGAAAAAAAGTTTATGTGTAAAATTAAAATTTAGATTGAATACCCTGGTTATGTGTTGCGATTTCGAATGGTATTAAATTATTTTCTTAGATTTTGCCGAGACATTGTAAAGTCGATTGTTTCGCAATGCTGATTGTAAATATCCATCATTCGATTCAAAGGCCCAAATTTGGCATAATTAGTTCTGTGATGGTTTGTATGAAATAAGTTTCGATTTCTTAGTTGCCTTGAAGGAATGTAAAAGTTTAATTTCGATAAGATTTCAGATGCATCAATCCTTTGCGAAACGATATCATTTACGAAAGCAACCATTGCTACTTCACGTCGCTCTTTCAAAGTTTGTATGTCTATAAGCATGCAGCCTGCTTTGTATGATGGTAGAGGAAATGAAGTCCAACCTAATTTACGAAGAGCGAATAGAAGAAATTGTTTTTGTACAGATTCGAGTCTTTCTTCATGTGTGATTGAAAATGGTGACCATACAATGCTGCAGTATTCCATGATTGATCTTACATATGACACAAAAAGCGTTTTGATTGTGTATGGGTCATGAAAGTTGTAGCAGAACCGTTTTATGAACCCTAACATGTTGTTCGCCCTGTGAATGATAGTATTGTAGTGGTCTACGAAAGTTAGCTTAGAGTCTAATATTACGCCTAGATCCCTAACTCTATCACTTTTTTCCACAATTTGATTTCCTAATGCGATTGAAATATATGGTGTTGTTCTTTTTCTGCTAAATGATATTAGGTTGCATTTCTTTACATTCAGTTCTAATAAGCTCTTCTTGCACCATATGTAGAATCTGTCTATTTCATTGCGGAATACATTGATGTCTTCTTCATTTCTGATTTCCAGAAAGAGCTTCATGTCGTCGGCATAAATTAATACATTCAGTTTGTTGAGAATGAAGGAAATGTCGTTTACGTACATGATAAAAAGAAGGGGTCCCAAATGAGAGCCTTGAGGGACACCCGAAGTGACTTGAATTGGTTTCGATTTGGTTTCATCAAATTTAATGATTTGTTGGCGGTCTGTTAAGTATGATTTAACCCATTTAAGAAGGCCTGGCTCAAATCCAATTTTTTCCAGTTTGAAAAGCAGCATTGGTATATCGATGCGATCAAATGCTTTACTAAAGTCCGTATAAAGAGCTTCCACGTGGTTAAAGAGTATTTTAGAGAGAATTCCTGATGGTTTCAATCAAGGCCTTTCAGGTAGTTCCAGCAGTTTTAGAAACGCGGCTGAAACCTCCTGAAACACGCCTGGAATGCTTTGGAAAGCACCTAAAATCCCTTTAAAACACCTGGAACGTTTCTGAAATCTTCTGGACTACTCTTGAAACCCATTGAAAAATCCTGTTACGCGACTGAAATCACCTGCACTGAAGCCCTTATCAACCGCCTTGAACGCCCTTGAAACTCACTGTAGAGATCCTGAAACTCCATGAACACCCTCGGAAAACATACGGTAGGAATAACCGGAGAAATCCTAGTCGGTATTTCGAAATGGATCACAACAGGAATCCACCAAAAAATCTCAGGGAGAAATTTCTTGTAGGAATCCTTAGGAAAAATCTTGACTAGCAAGTCATTACGAGGACTTATCAGGCCATTCTTGATGGCCAGTTCAACCAAATCCTGGGGATGAGCCCTGGGCAAATCCTGGAGACTTGTTCAGCAAACTTCTAGGGACCTAGGGACATTAATGGTCTTGGAGCGTAGGGCTGTCGAATCCTAGGGACTAGGCTTGTCAAGTATTATCTAGTTCAATTCTTGAGTTATCACAACCAAGTCTTGAGGATTAGCTCGGTTAACCCTCGAGCAGTCGCATCTTCGACCACTTACAGTGACAACACGCTTACACTGTGTACCACAAACGTGCCTTTTTCATGGTGCGTGTACTCAAAACGCGACCGTCCATTAAAGTTCAGGAAGTTAGGCCATTCAAAACCGGAAGATTAGCACAGTCAAGAAGAAGGAATTACGCCAAATAATTCTTGAAGACAAGCCCAGTTCAATCTTGGCAACTAAGTCCTGGAGATTAGTCCAACAAAGTGCTTAAGTGTAGACAAGTCAAGTCTTGTGTACTAGCCTAAGAAAGTTCTGGAAATAAGCCAAACTAACTGCTGGAGGCTGCTGTATTTACACAACAACGCACTGTGAATAAACCCAGTGAAGTCTTAGGGAATATCCTAGTCAAGTCCTGTAGACTATTCTAACCAAGTCCTGGAAGCTAGCCCAGTCAAGTTCCAGAGATTTTCCCAGTCAAACTTTAAAAGGATATTTCTACTATGTTCTCCGAAATATCCCGGTCAAGTCCTAGAAACTAGCGTAGAAAATTCTCAGGAACTAGCCAAATTATATCCTGGGAATTATCCCAGTTAAGGTTCAGGAACTAGTCTAGCCGAGCTCTGAATACTAACCCAGTCATAATTCTTGTTTAGCTCATTCCAGAACAGAAGATTAGTCCAGTCCAGTCCTGGGGATTTTCCCACCCAATAAGATGAGCTCGGCGAACACCAGCGCTGGTTCAGTCAAGTCCTAGAAACTGTGAATTCATGGAGGCGTCCAGTCATATCCTGGTTCCAGGACTATCCTAGTTGAGTCGTGAAGACTGACAAAGTCAAATCCTGCATCATATCCCGACACTAGTCGTGACGACTAGCACAGTCAAGTCCTAGGAAATAGCCCAGTAAAACCAAAGGGATTTTCCCTGTCAAATCCTGGGCAATATCTCCACTAAGTCCTGAGGACTATCACAGACAAGTCCTAGGAACTAGTCTAGTGAAGTTTAAAGAACTAGCACAGGTGATTCAGGACTCCCAGTTAAACCCTGAACACTAACCCAGCCAAGTCTTAAGGATTAGCGAAGTCAAATCCTGCATAATATCCCAACTGAATTCTAAAGACTATCCCCATCAAGTCCTGGGAATTAGCATAGTAAATTCCTGGGGACTAGTTCAGTCAAATCATGGTAATTATCTTAAGTCCTGGAAACTAGCCAAGTTAAGTCCTAGAGGAAATCCTGGATCATATCCAGTTAAGATCAGCAAAGCCAAACCCTGTGATCTAGTTCAGTCAAGGCCTGTGAACTAGTTCAGTAATGCTGTGGAAATTTTTCGTTGGGCCCTTAAAGCACGTCAGTCCAAAGTTGGAAATAAGCTACGCCAAGTCATCTCACCTAGTCGTCCTGGGTACTATCCTAGAGTTCTGGAACTTTTTCATCATTTTTAGGTTTCATAGGAGTTTCTGGTCCGAGGATTCCAGGGGCTTCCAAGAATGTTTCAGGGATGTTTCAGATAAGTTCTAGTTGGATTCATGAGGGATTTAGTGGCTTTCAATGGAGTTTCAGAGGGTCTTAGAGACGTTCCAGAGTTTCAGGGAGTCTCAGAGGGCTTTCAAAGCGTTTCGAGACGTTTCAGAGGGGTTGGGGGGTTTTAAGGGGGCTTTCAAGGGAGTTTCGAGGCGTTTGCCGGAATTTCATATCATTTCGGGTGTTTCAAGAAGTTTCAAGACATTTCAGGGGGTTCACGGGTTTGTCAAAGGTGTTTCAGAGAGAGTTCCAGAGGGTTCCAGGCGATTACAGGTAATAGCAGGGGGTTTTGAATGCCCCTGAAGCCCCCTGAGATTCCTTTAAACCTTCTAGAACACCAGTGAAACGCCACGGAAACCCCTGGAAACCATAACGAATCCTTCTGAATCCTACTGAACCATACCTAACACCCTCTGAAATCCCTGGAACGCCCTCAAAACGCCACTGAAATCCGTAGAACGCCTCTGAAGCCCCTTGACTCTGAAACGCTCCTGAAGCTCTAGCAGAAACTTCAGAAGAATATTTAAATAAATCATTCTTCTAGAGAAATCCCAACAGGAATTGCTGGAGAAGTCCTAAGACTTGGAATTCCTAAAAAAAATCTCTTCGGGATTTCATGGAGGAATTCCTAGAGATCTAAGACGATGAATTGACGGCATAAGGGGTTCATTGTCTTAACAATGACGGCATTGTTTTTAGTTTTAGATACTTTTTACTTTGTAACTACAGCGTAGTTGTTTCCAGTAATTGACCGAATTTAACAAATCTTCTAAATGCACTATTCTGCCCGACGAATTTAGTCCTATTCCAAACCAGCATACCGGAGAACAAATTCACCACGTGCGACTTGATTTTTACTGCCATTATAACAATTTAAGCACGCTGGTGGTCATAGTGGTAGCCGCTGCCGGTCACACCCATTAAACGACATTACTTCACATAAATACCCACATTGACTGTCGTTCAGTCAGTCAGCCACTCCAGAGCGAGTAGGAAAAGTAAGAAAACCACAAACTAACCACAGTCCGGCTTTTAGCCGGGACGACAATAAATTCCAATCTAATCACCCCTCGGCAAGTCCCAAAAATTACCCGCGCCTATTTTTTATTTCCTTCTTTCCGCTGCGCTAACACGGGGAAAAACTTTCCCACATCTTCTATACTTTAAGCTGTCTATAGCTAGAGAGCTAGAGCTAGAAGATGTCACCCAAGCAGAAGCAGCAACCGGAAACGTTTGTCGATCGTCATCGGCGAATCGAACGAAATTAAATTAGATGGCAGGAATGGGGAACCCTTATAAAATAAATTAATCACTCCCATAAAGTTTATTATTAAAATACAATACCTGCAATGGTTTTGAACCATAACATGTATTATAAACGTAAATTTTGTAAAGAAAGTTACGACACCGAGAATCGTAAAAAAGCATTGAAAAAAAGTGGCTAGATCTTAAATTTACCAACAATTTCAGTAAGTCTATTATTGTTTATGGTAGAATTTTGTCTTACAATAACCTGTATGGTTGTATGACAATACAGTTATGTTATGTATGATCAATACTAGTTATGCATCGTGATGCATTTCAATGATTGTTTCTAGTGATCACAATTAATGTTATTATTGTTGTTTACTACATCACCGTGAGTCCACGTTCTATAATGGATTATATGGGTTATCGTAACAATATAGAATTAGATTTTTCTGAAAGACATTTCAAAAACGAACTTTACAATGCTTTATCTGTTCAAGTTCAGAACCTTCATATTGTAAATTGTATAGTAACATTACCATATAACTATCACATGTCTTATTGTTGACCATAGAATGTACTGTTCCCCTACGGTAATGCATTTTATCCCAATGGTTATCAACTTTTCTCCGGTCGCTATCTTACCTTGATCGCTGGCCACGCCATCCAGCTTGTGGTTGAGGACGTAGAATACGAGCACGAGCAGCGGCAGATATTTATCCATATTATCGGTTGTAGTTTTCTTCCCGGTTCTTCCTAATCAGAACACACACAACACAACAGGTCGCTCTGTCGCTCCACACAATTCTTTCACCGTTTTTTTTCTTTCTTTCTTCGGTACACGCAGGTTTGTCCCGAACCCGACTTGATCGAGGGGATCGAACGACGGGGAGGACCGCAACACAGCGCAACGCGAACCGATGAAAAATGATGATGACGAAGAGAGCCGCGCGGCAAATAGTTGACTCTCCTGTGCTGCGCTGCTGTGCGCTAGTTTAGGGTTCTTTCACTTTGCGACTGGATTCTTCACTGTTCGTTTTTTTTTCTTCTCTTGTGTTTCAGAGTCTTGGATCTTGGCTCTTCGTTTTTATTTTTTTGCGGTCGATGTTTGAGCTTCTTGATGATGATCGTTTATATTATCTTAATTTTTAATTTTATTTTTATTCTTCTCTTCATTCTTTATCTAGGCGATGCAGAAGGAGGCGGGCTTCTTCTTGCGCTTCTTCAGTGGCAACCGCGCCCCGGTAGGCAACAGCATGGCGGCGTCGGCGGCGGTGACGGTGGCATGGCTCTCTCGAGTCCGAGTGAGTGAACTCTTCAGGAATCCACCTGGAGATGATCCACAACAGCGCTGTGCGGCAACCAGCTCATTAGCTTTGTTGTAGCCGTTGTCGTTGTTTCAGTTTCGGCTTCTGCTGTCGCCCACCGTCAACGATGACGACCCTCGAAGAATCTATTCCGACGACCACCGAAGCTATCACAGTTTCCATGCTTCTTCCCCTCTTAGTATTCTTCTCCAACCGGATCCCGCCTGTCTTCTTCTCGGAATATAATCTCCCACTTCACAAACCAGAAGCAGCACTATTAATAATCACACTGCCAATACCTCTCGAATCAAAGCAACCCTGGCCAAGCGCAGCGCAGCCTACTTTGCGCTCGCGCACACAAATCACCTCTCGTATCAATTATCAAAACATGCTTCCACTATTTCAAACAGATTATTTCTTTTTCGAATAATTCCATCCAAGCAGGCTAACAACGACTAGCCCAGCCTACTACGGAGGCTGGCAACGATTTTTCACGACTTGGAACAACAACAGCGCAAACCCAGCAGTAACATTTTACAACTCTCCCATGGACGTGGCCGCCGTCGTGATGGGGTAATAACTCATGCCGAAAAACAATTCCACTCTGCACGGCTCGCGGACCGCGAAATAACACAACGAACGGCTCACAACTCCCTCTCCTGGGCGCTCCGGTTTTGCACCACTAGAGTACGGCAAATCCTGTGCAGAAAAAAGAAACAAACGAAGGAGGAAAATATTAGGAGATTTGTTTACTCTTAAATGGCAGTTGATTTTGTGAACTATTGACTTTTCAGCCTCGCCCTTTTCCCAGCCATTCACCCTGTTCTTGGCGCGGGTATAACTCTATTATTTACTCTGCCCATGCTGGATGACAGGGGTTCCCCATATTTTCCTTTGGGATTGTAAGGAGTTACTACAACAGGTCTTTACCAGTGGCTTGCATAGAAAATACTATTTATGGTATTGTCCATATAACAACAAATATCTTCGTGCAATGGTAACTGTTCAAGTTATAATAATTTTAAGATGTGATGATTAGGGTTGCAAATTATTCAATTCCATACAAGTATCATAACACATATGGTAACGATACATATAACGAAAGACTTATAATTACGAATTCACAATTACATGTATCGTTACCGTATCGTTCAAAATGATAATTGCAAATAATAGAATGAATACACGAAATTGAAATCACGGTAGTTCTTCTAGGGATTTTACTTGGGATTCCTCCATGGATCCATCCAGGAATTTCCTCTACAATTTCTACTTGAATTCTTTCTGATAATCCTTGACAAACATTCAGGTATCTCTCCAAAAGTCGTAAAAAAAGATTCCTCCTGGAGTCTTCCCAGGAATTTCGCTTGGTGTTTACCCAGAGATACATTGAGAAATTCCTCCTGGGATTTCTTCAGATTTTTTTACAAGAACTTCCTAAAGAAGCCTTCCAACTCCAAACACTCCTCTAGGAAGACTTCCAAGGCTTCCTGCATAAAATTCTCTAAGAATTTCTTCAAAAAATCTTTCAAGGCTTCTTTCAGAAACTTTTCCAAGAATTTCTTTAGGAATTCCTACAGGGATTACGATAGAAATTTCAGTAAAAATTTCTTCAGAAATTCCTCCGGGTTGTTTTGGAGGTTTTCTCCGGATGCTTTTGAAAAAATGTTCATGTATCCGCGAAAAAAATGTCCAAATATTGTCAAATGAATTCTCCAGCAATTTCTGCAAAAATTCTTACAGAAGTTTTTCGAAGAATTCTCCCAAAAATTCTTTCAAGATTTTCTCGAAAATTCTCTAAGGAATCTTTCAGGAATTGCTTCAAGATTTCCTCATGAATTTCCTAACAATCTTCAAAATTTTATCAGGGATTTTTTAAACGATTAATTCGGGGATGTTATGAAAATGTCTTCATGGATTCGCTGAAATATTTCTCCAGGGAAAAACATTATCCCAGGATTCCTTCAAAAAATCTAAAGGATTCCTTCAAGAATTCTTCTAAGGAATCCTTCGGATATTTCGCAAATGATTTCTGCAGAATTTTCTCCTGTTCCCATGTTCCCATGAATTTCTCCAGAGATTTTCTGGAAATTCTTTCAAAGATTCCTCAAGGAACTCTACCAAAGATATTTTCAGTTCCTTTACATGAATTTGCAACTTTACTTTCTAGAAAATCTTCAGAAATTTTTCCATTGCTTACTTTAACGATTCTTTCGAAGATACTTTAATATTATATATACTTTAAGATTATATTCATGAATTCTCTGAAAATTTCAAAAATAATTCAAAAATATATCCATGTACTCCTTCAAAAATTGACTGAAGGTTCCTCTAGAAATTCTCTAAAAAAATTTCTTGGAAATTCTCCAGATTTCTGCAGAAATTTCTCCAAAGCCACAAATTCATCCAAGGATTCCTGAGAGAATTCCACTTAGGAGATCTTCAGTAATTTCTCCAGGTATGCAAAACCCCGTCAGAAGGATTCCCTCAGATATTTCCCATATATCAACAGCAATTCTTCCTGAGATTCGTTCGGTGATTTCTCCAAAGATTTTTGGGAAATTTTTTCAACGATTATTTCGAAAATTCTACCGAAGATATCTTCAAGAATTTCTCCAATTATGCGAAAAACCGTCCCAAAAACGTCTTCCGGAATTCCTTCAAGGATTCTGAAACGAATTACAACTTGATATCCACCAGGAATATCACAGGAATCACACCTTGAATTCCATCAGGAAATAATCTCGGGATTTCTTAGGGCATTACTCCAAGTTATCTTTCCAGAAATATTCCTTCAGGCGAATTTGCAACTATTATTTCAATAAAATCTTCAGAAACTTCTCAAACAGGGATTCCATTAGCGATTTACACGAGAGTAATTTGAGAATATTTTCATAAATTCTCGGAAAAAAAATCAAAAGTATATCCAAAATCTTTTCTAAACTTTTACCAAAAGATTCCTTCAGAAATTCCTTCAAGAATTGCATCTAAATTTTCCCTAATTTCTGCAGAAATTCTTCCAAGAATTCGTTTGGCAATTTTACCAAATTTTCTTGAAATTCTCCAGGATTTTTTTCTCAATAATTCTGCCAATGATTTTTTTTTCTGGAATTTTCTCATGAAATGTTTTTCAAAATTTTGTTAGAAAAATCCTACAGGATTTGCTTCCGCCATTTGTCCCAGGACATTTCCAGACAGACACTCCTCGGATTCACTCGGAAATTTCCCATGGAATGCTCAGAAATTCTTCCAAGGATTGTATTAGGAATCCCAAGAAGGATTCTTTCAGGATTTTATTTAAAAATCCTTCAGGGACTACTTCACTTCATGTATTCCTTTTTTCACGAATTTCCTCAATGATTTCTCAAGGATTTTTTTCCAATGATTTTTTAAACAATTCTACCAAGGATTGCTTTACTAATTCCTTTAGGGATTCCTATGATTAATGAAGGATTCCTTCAAGTATTCCATTATAATCTTCTACAAGGATTGCTTACCCTCTCGGGGGAATTCGCTTTCCTTCTTCTTCTTCTTCTTGGCGTAACGTCCTCACTGGGACAAAGCCTGCTTCTCAGCTGTGTTCAATGAGCACTTCCACAGTTTTTAACTGAGAGCTTCCTCTGCCAATGACCATTTTGTATGTGTATATCGTGTGGCAGGCACGAAGATACTTAATGCCCAAGCAAGTCAAGGAAATTTCCTTTACGAAAAGATCCTGGACCGACCGGGAATCGAACCCGTCACCCTCAGCGTGGTCATGCTGAATACCCGTGCGTTTATCGCCTCGGCTATATGGGCCCTCGCATTCCTGTTGCAGCTTATTCTCGCATTCTGGAGAGAATCCTTCCCAGGATTCCGGAGAGAATCCTTTTCAGAATTCCGGAGAGAATCCTTCCCAGGATTCCGGAGCGAATCCTTCCCAGGATTCCGGAGAGAATCCTTCCCAGGATTCCGGAGAGAATCCTACCCAGGATTCCGGAGAGAATCCTTCCCAGGATTCCGGAGAGAATCCTTCCCAGGATTCCGGAGAGAATCCTTCCCAGGATTCCGGAGAGAATCCTTCCCAGGATTCCGGAGAGAATCAGTCCCAGGATTCCGGAGAGAATCCTTCCCAGGAGTCAGGAGAGAATCCTTCCAAGTATTTCAGAAAGAATCCTTCCCGGATTCCGGAGACTCCTTCCCGGATTGCGGAGAGAAACCTTCCCAGGATTCCGGAGATAATCCTTCTGGAATTTATTGGCATGTTAAAATTTGAATGCGATGTCAAGTAAAACGGTATACTTTCGGAACGGTGATAGAGATAAACCAATTGTTATGTTGTTATGATACACAATATCTTGTGAATTGTATTGTAAATGGTCCATACGATATATCTTATGGTGCATGACTATAAATTATATTATAATTTTATTCTCTTGTATGGTAGATACCATAACCTGTGCTGTAATGGTATAAGTTGTATTTTTAGTTGTTTAGAGTATCCCAATGATTAATAACCATAAAGTGTATCATAGTTTAATTATTTCCTAACTCATAGAAAAGTATTGCTCTCTGAGAAGACCCTTTTTTATTGACAAACTATTTTTGCACAACAAGTGTAAATATAAGCTTTATCATAATTTTATTATAAAAGATCTAACTTGAACTATTGATGTCTTCACAATAAACGTTACAGTTATCCAGCAGTTAGATTGCATCCAACGATTTTCAACAAAAATCTTCAAAATGGATGAATAATACTTATGTCAACCGGAATAGTCGTTTATCTTCTCGGCTCTACTATTATTTCAGCGTTACGGAGCCACGTACCGTTCAAAACGATGTTAAAAATTCACATCAGACTTTATCATTCATTCTCATTCTGTTATTCCTAATTCCTTTGGAATCCATTCATCATTCAATCCATTCCAGAGCCAGTAGCTTCCAATGTTCAAATCTGACAAAGGAAAGCAATATAAAAATCGCCCATCAAAGCGGGCCCTCCTTTTGTTCCAATTTTTGCCAACGACCTATCGGAATAATACAATCCGCGATATGAAAATCAATCCCTTCGAAACAAAACCCTATTCCGTCTCTTGCTGGAGAAAGGAAATCTTTTCATCGAAAAAAAAATCTTTTCTCCCAGTTCAAACTGGCTACACATGTACATATTTGCGTATGAATGATGGAAATCTAAAAATTCGAAAAACCAGAAGCAAGCAGCCAGCCAGCGCTAAACAAATTGAAATTCGTTCCCTTTCGCTTATCATCGACAACGAACGAACGCCGAGATTATACCAACCGCTGCCCTGCCTTATACACATGTATGTGCATGACACATACTGAGAGGTTAGGGTTAGAGGTGTACCGAAACGGAATCTGAGTGGACCAACCGCGCTCCCAACGGTGAACTGGACGTGTCCTCTAGTACCAGTCAGTCTACATATTAACGCGCACTTCCATACTACTTTCATCCCCCGGTTGATTTGGATTCGGGGGGCGCTGGAGCAAACTCTACCGCGCGATTCAATCGGAGAAGAGCTGTGTGGTGGGAAGAAGAGCGGAAAACATCATAGATTATTAAAATTGCAAAATTTTCAGCATCGTCAGAGCATGGAGCATGGAGGTTAGGCTGGTTCGAAGCGTTACTAGAATGAAATGTCACTCGGCTCCGTTGGGAGTGGAATGCATATGAGCTCTCACAAAGTAATGAATTCTTTGAGCAAGGCCACTTGTGTTAGCAAACTTCTGTCGAAATAAAAAAAAAATGCAGAGAACGTTCTCTGTCTGATTTTGAATATCAAGTCTCACTCCCTGTACTAAACTGGTGAGTTCGTTTCATTTTTTTTAAATCTATTCAAATTCATCAAAATCGCAATGTGCATACTTGTCAATTTCATAAACTAGAATGTTTCAGCATCACCTGAAAATTAAAGACGGTTAAGATTCCGTGTTGTGATCTTAACCCATTTTTTTGTAAAAAAAATATACTTTCGGCTCCGTCAAGTATTGAATGCAGTTGAGCTCCAAACAGATAAGCAGATAATAACTTTATTGAACGCGGTCTCAGTTGGAAAGTTTTTCTATCTTGTCGACATGAAGAACATTGTTGAGATTGTTCTCCGTGTGTTATCGCCTCTCGTGTCTCAGTAGCAACCTGGTGAGCTCGTTCCATTTTTATGCTTAATTGTCAAAATCGAAAACTTATAACTTTCTGTATATTTTTGAAATCTTTTATCAAGCATGTTTCTGTGCTAGTACTTTTCGAACCAGTCTAGCTCCTCGTTTGGGCTGCGCTGTGACTTGTGTGCCTCGCTATTTGGTGAACTTGGGACGCGCGAATAAAATATTGATAACGCTCTCTCTCCGATGAGTCGTTCTTAGTTGCTGTCCTAGCTCCACCATGCCCATGTTTCACCGTTTCCTCTAACGCACACACGGGAATTGTGACGGCCGAACGAGATGCCATCCTTTGTTTTAACTGGAGGAGCAACGTCGTTGCATGATGCTATGAGTGTGGACCAAAGGTCATCTGCCATGGGAAATTTCGCGCAAACAAAGGGGTCAAACTTGCGACGACGTCCTGTGGACGATTTGAACTGGTCGAGAAACTGTGTGGAAGTTTGCAATTCCTCCGAGTCGATTACCAAACCCCCATTTTACGTCATAACCTGAGAGATTGGCCCCTCTCTGTTGCGTCACCAGCACGTCCCGTCCCGACCTCAAATTAAAACGCGGGAACACACATTTTCACCAACAATCCGAACCACCTCTAATGGGTGGCTACCGGCTCTTGGCTCAGCTTAGCAGCTTAGGAGCGCCGGGACGGCCGGAGATTGTGAGTGTATAATTTTCCAATTTCCATTCATTCGACTGCTGTTGCTGCTAGCAAGCTGCTTCCGAACCAAATCGGTGGTCTAACCATTCGATTCGAGAAAGAATAACTATTTTAGAGTTTTTGACTGGGGTTTCACACAGTTGGGGGGACTGCATGCCGTCGGTCGCTCGGTTAGATAAATATGGGCAGTCACAGTCAATCGAGGTTCGCCGTTGCTTGGAGTTTCCTTCCCCCCGCCATGGTTTTCGCGGAGTGCTCCCAAAACGGTGGCAAAAGGTTGCCTTCTACTGGTACCTTTCAGGGGTTCTCAAAGTGACGAGACATATTGGCGGTTATGGACGCTTGGATCTCATAGAATTTTCAAGAAATAAATTTCAAACCCGACTAAGAGAGAAGATACATAACAACCCCCAAGGCAAGAATTCTCTCCAGCATCCTGTAAAGGATTCTCTCGAGAATCCTGGCAAGGATTCCTTCCAGAATCCTGGCAAGGATTCCCTCCAGAATCCTTGCAAGGATTCTCTCCAGAATCCTGGCAAGGATTCTCTCCAGAATCCTGGGAAGGCCAAAATCCTGGGAAGGATTCTCTCCGGAATCCTGGGAAGGATTCTCTCCGGAATCCTGGGAAGGATTCTCTCCGGAATCCTGGGAAGGATTCTCTCCGGAATCCTGGGAAGGATTCTCTCCGGAATCCTGGGAAGGATTCTCTCCAGAATCCTGGGAAGGATTCTCTCCAGAATCCTGGGAAGGATTCTCTCCGGAATCCTGGGAAGGATTCTCTCCGGAATCCTGGGAAGGATTCTCTCCGGAATCCTGGGAAGGATTCTCTCCGGAATCCTGGGAAGGATTCTCTCCGGAATCCTGGGAAGGATTCTCTCCGGAATCCTGGGAAGGATTCTCTCCGGAATCCTGGGAAGGATTCTCTCCGGAATCCTGGGAAGGATTCTCTCCGGAATCCTGGGAAGGATTCTCTCCGGAATCCTGGGAAGGATTCTCTCCGGAATCCTGGGAAGGATTCTCTCCGGAATCCTGGGAAGGATTCTCTCCGGAATCCTGGGAAGGATTCTCTCCGGAATCCTGGGAAGGATTCTCTCCGGAATCCTGGGAAGGATTCTCTCCGGAATCCTGGGAAGGATTCTCTCCGGAATCCTGGGAAGGATTCTCTCCGGAATCCTGGGAAGGATTCTCTCCGGAATCCTGGGAAGGATTCTCTCCGGAATCCTGGGAAGGATTCTCTCCGGAATCCTGGGAAGGATTCTCTCCGGAATCCTGGGAAGGATTCTCTCCGGAATCCTGGGAAGGATTCTCTCCGGAATCCTGGGAAGGATTCTCTCTGGAATCCTGGGAAGGATTCTCTCCGGAATCCTGGGAAGGATTCTCTCCGGAATCCTGGGAAGGATTCTCTCCGGAATCCTGGGAAGGATTCTCTCCGGAATCCTGGGATGGATTCTCTCCGGAATCCAGGGAAGGATTCTCTCCGGAATCCTGGGAAGGATTTCCTCCGGAATCCTGGAAGGATTCTCTCCGGAATCCCGGGAAGGATTCTCTCCGGAATCCTGGGAAGGATTCTCTCCGGAATCCGGGAAGGATTCTCTCCGGAATCCGGGAAGGATTCTCTCCGGAATCCGGGAAGGATTCTCTCCGGAATCCGGGAAGGATTCTCTCCGGAATCCGGGAAGGATTCTCTCCGGAATCCGGGAAGGATTCTCTCCGGAATCCGGGAAGGATTCTCTCCGGAATCCGGGAAGGATTCTCTCCGGAATCCTGGGAAGGATTCTCTCCGGAATCCGGGAAGGATTCTCTCCGGAATCCGGGAAGGATTCTCTCCGGAATCCGGGAAGGATTCTCTCCGGAATCCGGGAAGGATTCTCTCCGGAATCCGGGAAGGATTCTCTCCGGAATCCGGGAAGGATTCTCTCCGGAATCCGGGAAGGATTCTCTCCGGAATCCGGGAAGGATTCTCTCCGGAATCCGGGAAGGATTCTCTCCGGAATCCGGGAAGGATTCTCTCCGGAATCCGGGAAGGATTCTCTCCGGAATCCGGGAAGGATTCTCTCCGGAATCCGGGAAGGATTCTCTCCGGAATCCGGGAAGGATTCTCTCCGGAATCCGGGAAGGATTCTCTCCGGAATCCGGGAAGGATTCTCTCCGGAATCCGGGAAGGATTCTCTCCGGAATCCGGGAAGGATTCTCTCCGGAATCCGGGAAGGATTCTCTCCGGAATCTGGGAAGGATTCTCTCCGGAATCCGGGAAGGATTCTCTCCGGAATCCGGGAAGGATTCTCTCCGGAATCCGGGAAGGATTCTCTCCGGAATCCGGGAAGGATTCTCTCCGGAATCCGGGAAGGATTCTCTCCGGAATCCGGGAAGGATTCTCTCCGGAATCCGGGAAGGATTCTCTCCGGAATCCTGGGAAGGATTCTCTCCGGAATCCTGGGAAGGATTCTCTCCGGAATCCTGGGAAGGATTCTCTCCAGAATCCTGGGAAGAATTCTCTCCGGAATCCTGGGAAGGATTCTCTCCGGAATCCTGGGAAGGATTCTCTCCAGCTATCTTTTCAATCGATTACGGCTTTTATATTGTTCTATTATAGTTTTGACACATAAAACAACTATTTTTCTGTTAAAGTTTTAATTACCATTCATTGTATGATGCATAATTATATGTTATATTGTTATTGTATTGCTTTACTGCATGGTTCCTGCTATTTATTATGAACTAATGTTACAATTCAAAGTATTGTATGTTATTACACTTTATATTGAGGTGTTTCTGTACACGAAGCTTTTGAGAACATTTCAAATAAATAGAATATTGCATGTATTGTTTGCAATATTACTGTACGCCTTATAGTGGATACAATACAGATTAAAAAAAGTATAATATTGTTTTCGGTGAGGAAACTCAACTAATACTAATACTAAAAACTAATTAAATTTAACGAATAAAAGTAAACTACATACCATACAACTTATCATTTGGTTATGGTTGAAACCTTCTGTAAAATAGTTTTTACAGACAATGATCAGCCAGTCATTCATGATAGACGCCATTCGCCAAATCATTCGACATTCTCCAAGAGAAATTCACAAATTTGGAAAGGTTGAATCCATTCCGCACCCCTTTACAAATTGCCAGTGCCTTACGTCTCGTCTTCCTCTTACGATGATGCTTACAAGCCTCCACTTTGATTGCACCCAGATCGTCTGACTAAAGCCACTTTAAACTGTTACGGCTGAGGTTTCTCCACTCCACAACGTTATTGTTTCGCGAGAGTCTATGCAAAATCCACGTCATCGACGTCGGTCGATCATCGCGCAGCACAAGATGATCCTCTCTCCCACTTTGTTCAATGAGTTTATACGATAGTATGTAGTCGCAAAAACGCAACCACCAAAAAAATCATTTATGGTTAACACAAGCCTTAATGTGCAGCACAATTTGCATTCATTAGCCAAACTCGAGCCGCGCCGACCGAAGAGCACAGTCTGTGAGTGTGTGGTGCGTTATATAAAAAAGTGGTGAATGGTGGAGAATCTAATCATTGCCACTGGACGGAGGGATGATCCCCTCGTCTTACCCTAGTACCATCACAGCACCACCGTAGAAGGAAGATACTCAGAAATGTTAAGGTCGTGCCGCGGATTGGAGAAGAAGCGCGATTTGAATACGTAGGTAAGGTACCTTCGGCCGTCAGCCGATCAGCGTCGATCAGCGATCGCAGAAGGAGTGGATGCTGGCGAACATCATCGTAATTAACGAAATTGGGTTAAATTGATCTACTTATCTTGTTTTGGATGATTGGTGGAATGGTTGCGTTGCGGTGTTGCAAGCACAACGAGAGGGGAGGGATGTACAAAAAGTGGTGAATGAATTTGGCAAGAATTATGATTTTCCTGTGGCTATGGTGGCGTCTCGAGGTTTTGAAGCTGCGATGCTTCATTCACAATCAATCGGAGCAGCCGATCGATCACCACAAAGGATTGTGGAATGGTGGTGATTGTGTGGATTGTGGTGATCGGACCTCGGGGGCTAATGAGATCGCTACACGTAGCGGAGGTCAAAGATTCGAACGAACAACGTAACAAGCGACGATTAGTTGTTCCTTATTAGAGCGGTTGAAATCCCTCGGTTTGGCCGGTGATGATTAGCCGGACCCGGAAAGTGTTATTTTTTCAACTACATATAATAATCACACAGCTTGCAGAATCATATGGTAAATGTATGGTAAACAAGGATTTGTCATATAGTTATGACAATGTCTTTTCTCCGTATTAACTATATCACAAACCCGCTTATTCTTGTGTGATCCGTGTTATAAGACACGTTTCGATCAGTAACCATAAGAACTATGATATTTGTATGTTATCATATAGTATGTGGTTATCGCAGATCATTCTACCCCCATAAGGCATTACTATAACAGCGATACTGTCAGTACTATAACACCGATATGGACACACTTTTTAGTAAAAAGTGTTCAACAAACAACCTATTGTATAACCATAAGAACTATGGTAGACGAACTCTATTTTATTAAAAACACAAAATTAATTATACCAAACATTCTGTTTCATCTTTGTTGGTTCGTATGTTTTAATTTTTGCACACAGCGTTCGAGATTCGAAGATAATGAGCGACGATTAGTTGGTCTTCATTATAGTGATTGGGATTTTCCGATTTTGTGCTGATCAGAGCAGATCCGGAAGAGTAATCATAGAACTTGGAATTGGATATAATATTAAGGCGTTTCGCGGAAAGGTGGTCCGTTGAAAATTGTTCAACACATGTCTCTGAGAAATCCATCAGTGATTTCTCCAGAATTTGTTGTTTGAAATTGTCCCCCAAAAACAAAAATTTTCTATTAACCATTTCTTAATTTCTTTCAAGAATTTTGCCGTGATATACCTACAAGATTTTCCAAGAAATGCTTAACGGATAGATACTCGTACGCTCGCTTCTACGTGGATTGTTAGATTTTAATGGAATCTTTCATCTAAAATGGCTTTTAGAAGTAAACATTGAAGATATCAATATTCCCAGAGTAATTTCAGGAGGAGATTTCAGCAAATAATCCTCAAAGGAGTTTGCAATGGTATCTTTGGAAGTGTTCTTTAAAAAAATCCTCAGGTGACTTGCTGAAGGAATCCCCAGATAAATTTTCAGAGAACTTTTTAGAAATTTCAAGATGAATCGCCGGAATCATCTGTGGAGAAGTCCTCAATGGAAATGCCAGCGAAAGTTTCTTGAAAATTTTTCGAGGAATTCCTAGATAAGGACCTGAGGAACTCTTGTGAAAAATCTTGGAGCAAAACTCAGAGAAATGACTGAAAAGGTCCTTTTAGGAATTGCACGAGGAATCGTAGAATAATGTTCTGGAAGAATCCTTCGAGAGATTTATGGAGGAACTAAGATTTACCAATGGAGCCATAGGAAACATTTCTGTAGATTTCTAGGACTTCTCGAGGGCAATATTTACAGGAGCCTCAGAAGAACTTCAGCAGGATTCCTCTAAGAAAATTCTGGAAGAATTTAAAGAAACACAATTCTTGAAAAATTCTTCGAGAATTCTCTCCAGAAACCTGGGAGGATTCAATCCAGAATCCTGGGAGGATTCTCTCCAGCATCCTGGGAAGATTCTCTCCAGAATCCTGGAAGGATTTTCTTCAGAATCCTGGGAGAATCCTCTTCAGAATCCTGGGAGGATTATTTCCAGAATCCTGGGAGGATTCTCTCCAGAATCCTGGGAGGTTTCTCTCCAGAATCCTGGGAGGATTCTCTCCAGAATCCTGGGAGGATTCTCTCCAGAATCCTAGGAGGATTCTCTCCAGAATCCTAGGAGGATTCTCTCCAGAATCCTAGGAGGATTCTCTCCAGAATCCTGGGAGAATTCTCTCCAGAATCCTGGGAAGATTCTCTCCAGAATCCTGGGAGGATTCTCTCCATAATCCTGGGAGGATTCTCTCCAGAATCCTGGGAGGATTCTCTCCAGAATCCTGGGAGGATTCTCTCCAGAATCCTGGGAGGATTCTCTCCAGAATCCTGGGAGGATTCTCTCCAGAATTCTGGGAGGTTTCTCTCCGGAATCCTAGGAGGTTTCTCTCCGGAATCCTAGGAGGATTCTCTCCATAATCCTGAGAGAGCTCTGTCCAGAATCCTGAGAGCATTCTGTCCAGAATCCTGGGAGGATTCAATCCAGAATCC
Source organism: Aedes albopictus (assembly GCF_035046485.1). Classification (NCBI taxonomy): domain Eukaryota; kingdom Metazoa; phylum Arthropoda; class Insecta; order Diptera; family Culicidae; genus Aedes; species Aedes albopictus. The sequence continues at coordinate 21,161,895 of NC_085136.1, read as the reverse complement.
TGAGGAGATTCTCCCCAGAATCCAGAGTAGATTCTCTCCAGAATCCTGGGAGGATTCTCCCCAGAAACTTGGAAGGATTCTCCCCAGAATCCTGGGACGATTCTCCGCAGAATCCTAGGAGGATTCTCCCTAGAATCCTGGGAGGATTTTCTTCAAAATCCTGGGAGAATTCTCTTCAGAATCCTGGGAGGATTAATTCCAGAATCCTGGGAGAAATCTTTCCAGATTCCTGGGAGGATTCTCTCCAGAATCCTGGGAGGATTCTCTCCAGAATCCTGGGAGGATTCTCTCCAGAATCCTCTCAGGATTCTCTCCAGAATCCTGGAAGGATTCTCTCCAGAATCCTGGAAGGATTCTCTCCAGAATCCTGGGAGGATTCTCTCCAGAATCCTGGGAGGATTCTCTCCAGAATCCTGGGAGGATTCTCTCCAGAATCCTAGGAGGATTCTCTCCAGAATCCTGGGAGGATTCTCTCCAGAATCCTGGGAGGATTCTCTCCAGAATCCTGGGAAGGATTCTCTCCAGAATCATGGGAAGGATTCTCTCCAGAATCCTGGGAGGATTCTCCCCAGAATCCCGGGAGGATTCTCTCCAGAATCCTGGGAGGATTCTCTCCAGAATCCTGGGAGGATTCTCTCCAGAATCCTGGGAGGATTCTCTCCAGAATCATGGGAGGATTCTCTCCAGAATCCTGGGAGGATTCTCTCTAGAATCCTGAGAGGATTCTCTCCAGAATCCTGGGAGGATTCTCTCCAGAGTCCTGGGAGAATTCTCTCCAGAACCCTGGGAGGATTCTCTCCAGAATCCTGGGAGGATTCTCTCCAGAATCCTGGGAGGATTGTCTCCAGAATCCTGGGAATATTCTCTAGAATCCTGGGAGAATTCTCTCCCGAACCCTGGGAGGATTCTCTCCAGAATCCTGGGAGGATTCTCCCCAGAATCCTGGGAGGATTCTCTCCAGAATCCTGGGAGGATTCTCTCCAGAATCCTGGGAGGATTCTCTCCAGAATCCTGGGAGGATTCTCTCCAGAATCCTGGGAGGATTCTCTCCAGAATCCTGGGAGGATTCTCTCCAGAATCCTGGGAGGATTCTCTCCAGAATCCTGGGAGGATTCTCTCCAGAATCCTGGGAGGATTCTCTCCAGAGTCCCGGAAGGATTCTCTCCCGAATCCTGGGAGGATTCTCTGCAGAATCCTGGGAGGATTCTCTCCAGAATCCTGGGAGGATTCTCTCCAGAATCCTGGGAGGATTCTCTCCAGAATCCTGGGAGGATTCTCCCCAGAATCCTGGGAGGATTCTCCCCAGAACCCTAGGAGGATTCTCCCCAGAACCCTAGGAGGATTCTCTGCAGAATCCCGGGGGAATTCTCTCCAGAATCCTGGGGGAATTCTCTCCAGAATCCTGGGACGATTCGCCTCAGAATAATGGGAGGATTCTCCCCAGAATCCTGGGAGGATTCTCACCAAAATCTTGGGACGATTCTTTCTATCATACTGGGAGGATTCTCCCCGGAATCCTGGGAGGATTCTCCCCGGAATCCTGGGAGGATTCTTCCCAGAATCCTCGGAAGATTCGCTTCAAGAATCCTGGGAGGATTCTTTCCAGAATCCTCGGAGGATTCTTTCCAGAATCCTGGGAGAATTCTTCCCAGAATGCTGGGAGGATTCTTCCGAGAATCCTGGAAGAATTCTCCCCAGAATCCTGGGAGGATTCTCCCCAGAATCCTGGGAGGATTCTCCCCAGAATCCTGGGAGGATTCTCCCCAGAATCCTGGGAGGATTCTCCCCAGAATCCTGGGAATATTCTCTAGAATCCTGGAAGGATTCTCTCCAGAATCATGGGAGGATTCTCTCCAGAATCCTGGGAGGATTCTCTCCAGAATCCTGGGAGGATTCTCTCCAGAATCCTGGGAGGATTCTCTCCAGAATCCTGGGAGGATTCTCTCCGGAATCCTGGGAGGATTCTCTCCGGAATCCTGGGAGGATTCTCTCCGGAATCCTGGGAGGATTCTCTCCGGAATCCTGGGAGGATTCTCTCCGGAATCCTGGGAGGATTCTCTCCGGAATCCTGGGAGGATTCTCTCCGGAATCCTGGGAGGATTCTCTCCGGAATCCTGGGAGGATTCTCTCCGGAATCCTGGGAGGATTCTCTCCGGAATCCTGGGAGGATTCTCTCCGGAATCCTGGGAGGATTCTCTCCGGAATCCTGGGAGAATTCTCTCCGGAATCCTGGGAGGATTCTCTCCGGAATCCTGGGAGGATTCTCTCCGGAATCCTGGGAGGATTCTCTCCGGAATCCTGGGAGGATTCTCTCCAGAATCCTGGGAGGATTCTCTCCAGAATCCTGGGAGGATTCTCTCCAGAATCCTGGGAGGATTCTCTCCAGAATCCTGGGAGGATTCACTCCAGAATCCTGGGAGGATTCTCTCCAGAATCCTGGGAGGATTCTCTCCAGAATCCTGGGAGGATTCTCTCCAGAATCCTGGGAGGATTCTCTCCAGAATCCTGGGAGGATTCTCTCCAGAATCCTGGGAGGATTCTCTCCAGAATCCTGGGAGGATTCTCTCCAGAATCCTGGTAGGATTCTCTCCAGAATCCTGGGAGGATTCTCTCCAGAATCCTGGGAGGATTCTCTCCAGAATCCTGGGAGGATTCTCTCCAGTCTCTCCAGAATCCTGGGAGGGATTCTCTTCAGAATCCTGGGAGGGATTCTCTCCAGAATCCTGGGAGGATTCTCTCCAGAATCCTGGGAGGCATTCCTCCAGAATCCTGGAAGGATTCTCTCCGGAATCCTGGGAAGGATTCTCTCCGGAATCCTGGGAAGGATTCTCTCCGGAATCCTGGGAAGGATTCTCTCCGGAATCCTGGGAAGGATTCTCTCCGGAATCCTGGGAAGGATTCTCTCCGGAATCCTGGGAAGGATTCTCTCCGGAATCCTGGGAAGGATTCTCTCCGGAATCCTGGGAAGGATTCTCTCCGGAATCCTGGGAAGGATTCTCTCCGGAATCCTGGGAAGGATTCTCTCCGGAATCCTGGGAAGGATTCTCTCCGGAATCCTGGGAAGGATTCTCTCCGGAATCCTGGGAAGGATTCTCTCCGGAATCCTGGGAAGGATTCTCTCCGGAATCCTGGGAAGGATTCTCTCCGGAATCCTGGGAAGGATTCTCTCCGGAATCCTGGGAAGGATTCTCTCTGGAATCCTGGGAAGGATTCTCTCCGGAATCCTGGGAAGGATTCTCTCCGGAATCCTGGGAAGGATTCTCTCCGGAATCCTGGGAAGGATTCTCTCCGGAATCCTGGGAAGGATTCTCTCCGGAATCCTGGGAAGGATTCTCTCCGGAATCCTGGGAAGGATTCTCTCCGGAATCCTGGGAAGGATTCTCTCCGGAATCCTGGGAAGGATTCTCTCCGGAATCCTGGGAAGGATTCTCTCCGGAATCCTGGGAAGGATTCTCTCCGGAATCCTGGGAAGGATTCTCTCCGGAATCCTGGGAAGGATTCTCTCCGGAATCCTGGGAAGGATTCTCTCCGGAATCCTGGGAAGGATTCTCTCCGGAATCCTGGGAAGGATTCTCTCCGGAATCCTGGGAAGGATTCTCTCCGGAATCCTGGGAAGGATTCTCTCCGGAATCCTGGGAAGGATTCTCTCCGGAATCCTGGGAAGGATTCTCTCCGGAATCCTGGGAAGGATTCTCTCCGGAATCCTGGGAAGGATTCTCTCCGGAATCCTGGGAAGGATTCTCTCCGGAATCCTGGGAAGGATTCTCTCCGGAATCCTGGGAGGATTCTCTCCGGAATCCTGGGAGGATTCTCTCCAGAATCCTGGGAGGATTCTCTCCAGAATCCTGGGAGGATTCTCTCCAGAATCCTGGGAGGATTCTCTCCAGAATCCTGGGAGGATTCCCTCCAGAATCCTGGGAGGATTCCCTCCAGAATCCTGGGAGGATTCTCTCCAGAATCCTGGGAGGATTCTCTCCAGAATCCTGGGAGGATTCTCTCCAGAATCCTGGGAGGATTCTCTCCAGAATCCTGGAAGGATTCTCTCCAGAATCCTGGAAGGATTCTCTCCAGAATCCTGGAAGGATTCTCTCCAGAATCCTGGAAGGATTCTCTCCAGAATCCTGGAAGGATTCTCTCCAGAATCCTGGAAGGATTCTCTCCAGAATCCTGGAAGGATTCTCTCCAGAATCCTGGAAGGATTCTCTCCAGAATCCTGGAAGGATTCTCTCCAGAATCCTGGAAGGATTCTCTCCAGAATCCTGGAAGGATTCTCTCCAGAATCCTGGAAGGATTCTCTCCAGAATCCTGGAAGGATTCTCTCCAGAATCCTGGAAGGATTCTCTCCAGAATCCTGGAAGGATTCTCTCCAGAATCCTGGAAGGATTCTCTCCAGAATCCTGGAAGGATTCTCTCCAGAATCCTGGAAGGATTCTCTCCAGAATCCTGGAAGGATTCTCTCCAGAATCCTGGAAGGATTCTCTCCAGAATCCTGGAAGGATTCTCTCCAGAATCCTGGAAGGATTTTCTCCAGAATCCTGGAAGGATTTTCTCCAGAATCCTGGGAGGATTCTCTCCAGAATCCTGGAAGGATTTTCTCCAGAATCCTGGAAGGATTTTCTCCAGAATCCTGGAAGGATTCTCTCCAGAATCCTGGAAGGATTCTCTCCAGAATCCTGGAAGGATTCTCTCCAGAATCCTGGAAGGATTCTCTCCAGAATCCTGGAAGGATTCTCTCCAGAATCCTGGAAGGATTCTCTCCAGAATCCTGGAAGGATTCTCTCCAGAATCCTGGAAGGATTCTCTCCAGAATCCTGGAAGGATTCTCTCCAGAATCCTGGAAGGATTCTCTCCAGAATCCTGGAAGGATTCTCTCCAGAATCCTGGAAGGATTCTCTCCAGAATCCTGGAAGGATTCTCTCCAGAATCCTGGAAGGATTCTCTCCAGAATCCTGGGAGGATTCTCTCCAGAATCCTGGAAGGATTCTCTCCAGAATCCTGGAAGGATTCTCTCCAGAATCCTGGAAGGATTCTCTCCAGAATTCTGGAAGGATTCTCTCCAGAATCCTGGAAGGATTCTCTCCAGAATCCTGGAAGGATTCTCTCCAGAATCCTGGAAGGATTCTCTCCAGAATCCTGGAAGGATTCTCTCCAGAATCCTGGAAGGATTCTCTCCAGAATCCTGGAAGGATTCTCTCCAGAATCCTGGAAGGATTCTCTCCAGAATCCTGGAAGGATTCTCTCCAGAATCCTGGAAGGATTCTCTCCAGAATCCTGGAAGGATTCTCTCCAGAATCCTGGAAGGATTCTCTCCAGAATCCTGGAAGGATTCTCTCCAGAATCCTGGAAGGATTCTCTCCAGAATCCTGGGAGGATTCTCTCCAGAATCCTGGGAGGATTCTCTCCAGAATCCTGGGAGGATACTCTCCAGAATCCTGGGAGGATTCTCTCCAGAATCCTGGGAGGATTGTCTTCAGAATCCTGGGAGGATTGTCTCCAGAATCCTGGGAGGATCGTCTCCAGAATCCTGGGAGGATTGTCTCCAGAATCCTGGGAGGATTCTCTCCAGAATCCTGGGAGGATTCTCTCCAGAATCCTGGGAGGATTCTCTCCAGAATCCTGGGAGGATTCTCTCCAGAATCCTGGGAGGATTCTCTCCAGAATCCTGGGAGGATTCTCTCCAGAACCCTGGGAGGATTCTCTCCAGAACCCTGGGAGGATTCTCTCCAGAACCCTGGGAAGATTCTCTCCAGAACCCTGGGAGGATTCTCTCCAGAACCCTGGGAGGATTCTCTCCAGAACCCTGGGAGGATTCTCTCCAGAATCCTGGGAGGATTCTCTCCAGAATCCTGGGAGGATTCTCTCCAGAATCCTGGAAGGATTCTCTCCAGAATCCTGGGAGAATTCTCTCCAGAATCCTGGGAGGATTCTCTTCAGAATTCTGGGAGCATTCTCTTCATAATCCTGGGAGGATTCTCTTCAGAATCCTGGAAGGATTGAGAGGATTCTCTCCAGAATCCTACTGAAATTTTCAAAGAAACATCTAGCGGAATTCTTAGAGAAATATTTTGAGAAATTTCTGGCTAAATCCACAGAGAAACACTTGAAACGAATCTTTGGATGACTTGCTGGAGAAATCTTCTGGAGATCCCTGCAGGAAAATATGAAAAAAAAAACCTCAAAGAAATGTCAGTCGGGTTTTTTTTTTGAGAATTTCTACTGAAATTTTCAAAGAAAATTCTGGCTGAGTTCTTATAGAAATATCTTGAGAAATTCCTGGGGAAATCCACAGATGAACACTTGAAACGAATCTTTGGATGACATGCTGGAGAAATCTTCTGGGCAGTCCTTGCAGGAAAATCTGACGAAAATCCTCGGAGAAATGCTTTTTGTAATATTTTAGCAATTTCAATTTTCAAAATAACTTCGTGCAAAATTTTTAAAGAAATATGTTGAGAAATTCCTTGGGAAATCTACAGAACTTGAAACGCATCTTTGGATGACGTGCTGAAGAAATCTTCTGGGCATTCCTTGCAGGAACATCTGAAGAAAATCTTCGGAGGAATGTTTTTCATATTTTTTTGGGAATATCAACTTAAATTTTCAAAATAACTTCGGGCTGAATTTTTAAAGAAATATCTTGAGAAATTTCTGGGGAAATGCACACAGAAACCTGAAATGAAATTTTGCATAAATTGCTGGAGAATTCTTTTTGACATTCCCTGCAGGAAATTATGAAAAAAAAATCTTCGGAGAAACATCCGTCGTTATTTTTTTTTTACTGAAACTTTGAAATGGCTTCTGGCTAAATTCTTAGAGAAATGCTTTGATAAATTCCTGGCGAAACCCACAGAAAAACACTTCAAACGAATCTTTTGATGAACTACAGAAGACAACTACTGGGCATTTCCTTGACCAAACTTCCTGAGGATTTCCTCTTAAGAATTCCAAAATGAATTTCAAAATAAAACTTCACAAGAGTATTTAAAGGAATTTTCAGTAAAAAATGGAGAAAATTTTGAAAGAATTCTCGAAATAGATGGAAAAAGATTCACGAGTGTAGATACTTTGGAAGAATGCCTTGCTAGAATGTAATTCTAAAAGACATCCTTGAGCAAATCTCCACCCGAAGTTGCGGTAGAATGTAGCTGATACTCTTGGGTTAGTTTTTGAAGAAAATTTAGGAAAAATGCTGATAGGAATTTTCGAAAAAAATCACGTTTAAATTTTTAGAAGGAAATTTTCTATATATAGTTTTTAAAGATCTTCGATTGGAAGAAAACTTCAATTATTTTCTGATGAAAAACTCAAATTCCTAAAATATAATCTGTTGTAACCTTCGTCGGGATTACACAAATTCTTTGGGTGGAATGACAAAGCTTTTAAAACACTTGAAGATTTTGTTTTATTTTTTGGAAAAAAATGAACTGTCATATTCTAGATTTTCGTACGCATCTCACATTAATTGGTAGTAACATCCTTTCAGAGTTTTCATGACAAATCTATAAGAATTCGTTCCAAAGGAAGGTTGAAATGGGGTTTTTACAGGCGTTTCATTGTGTTTTAGGGCGATTTAAGGGGTTACAAAAAGTTTCAGGGAGTTTTTAGGTACGCTCCAGGGAGTTTCATGGGGTTCTCAGGGAGTTCCGGGACATTTCAGGTGAGCTTTAAAGGGCGTTTCAATGCGTTTCAGGGCGTTTCAATGAGTAACAGGACGTTTGAGGGAGGTTTCAGATGCGTTTCAGTGGGTATTCTCAAAACTTCAGGGGGTTTTAGGTTTAGTGTTTAGGGACGTTCCAAGGGGTAACAGTTGTCTGTCTGTCTGTGCGATTTAAGGGCTTGGGAGTTTTAGGGGGTTGTAGGATGTTTCAGGTGGGCTTTGAGTTACAGGACGTTTCAGGATGGTTTCAGAGGGACTCCCGGATGTTTTAGATGGGCTTTTAGAGTGTTTCAGAACGAAACCCACTGAAAATCATCCCAAACTCCCTGACATTCCGTCAGACACCCTGTAAAGTACCTGAGACCCATAGAAACCCCTGAAAATGCTTCTGTAACGTCTCTAAAACCCGCAGAAAGTCCTCTGATGATTCTCGAAATGTCTCCAAAATCCCCCTAAAACATCCTCGAACCCCAAGTAACGCACCATAAACCTTCCGAAATCCCCGAAAACGCTTATGTAACGCCTCTGTAACGTCTCTGAAACCCGCCAAAAATCTTCTGAAGCCTCTCGAAATACCTGTGGAAATGGAGTTTTAGGCTCTAAAACCATGCAGAATGGGAATACTTGGTATTGGGAAGATGTCCAGAATCCAAATATGATGACCAGAGAATCCAATATGGCGGCCTATAACTCATTATGGCGGCCCACAATCCAATATGGTGACTGAGGGTCTAAAACCATGCAAAGTGGAAATATTTGGCTCCCTATACCAGGTCCGGGTCCAAAGTCCAAAGATGATGACCACTCATCCAAAATGGCGGCTCACAATTCAGTGTGGAAGCTGTTTTAGGTAAATAGAGGCTCTAAAATCATGCAAAATGAGTACATTTGGTATAGGGAAGATTTCCAGAGTCCAAAAATGGAGAATAAATAATTAAAATTGGTGGTATAAAATCCAAGATGGCGACTTCTGACCAGAGAATGCAAGATGGCGATTTAAAATTCAATATGGCGGTGCACAAATCAACACGTCGGCTTCTTTTATGCAGTTTTAGACTCTAAAACCTTACAATTTGAGTATATTTGGTATGAGGAGATGTCCCAGAGTCCAAATATGGTGGCCGATGGCTATTTTATGGAGTTTGAGACTCTAAAACCATACAAAATCGATACATTTGATATGGAGAAAATGTCCATCCATTTTGAACAATCTACGACCTAAGAATTTTTAGTCTAGATAACAAGACCACAACTATTAAGGTTCGAAACAAACAAACTAAGCATTACGTAACTTGTGTACTATACTTACGTAACGCCAAAAAAGAGCTTTGTAACGCTTTTTTTTGTATGTAAAGCAAAAACACATGAATGGATTATAAAACTTTCAGACTCTCCCACCTTACAGCGTTAGAAAACTTGTGTACAAAGTTGTGTTAGTGAAAAAAGGTTGAAAATTTTGACTGTAACGCAGTAACGCTTGTAAGCGTTACATTCACTTTAATCCAAAATCAGTTTCAGGAATTCATTAATTACCAGAGTAGTGTACGAGAAGCAAACTCCATAAACATAAAATACATTGGATTTAAAAGCACTTCATGTACTATCGAGAGCTGCTCTGGCCACGTCCTAGCAACTGAAGGTACATAGTTCTTCTTTCTGTTATTTCTGAACGGAACTTGATAGAAGTATGATGGCAGTAGATTCTGCAAGAATCCACACCATGCTTTGCATTAATATCACCTAAATTGCTGCGATTTCACCCGAACCATCCAAGTCAGGCTTCCAGAGCGCCCAACCAAAATTCATCACCTTTCTCCAACCGCAGTCCAGCTTCCAAGTTCAAGTTTGCCCCTCAGTGCTCCCAAGCTACCCTAATTGACCCCAATTAGAGACACAGAGCCCGTCAGAGAGATAGAGACGGAGAGAACTCGAAACTAGACCATCCGCAACAACAAGAAGCCAAAGCCTAATGGGTTCACCACACCGTGTCAAATCCTGCCCAGCAGCACCTCCGCGCGATCCCGTGCGATCGCAAGCGCGCTGAACTCAACTCACGCGTGTAACTATCTAATCTCGATCAGATACGGAGCATCGCATCAGCGAGCGAGCGAGCGAGCTCAAGCCAAGCAGTCCGAGTTCGGACGGACGAACGGGACGGACGGAGGGAATCTCTTCATAAAACCTCTTCGGAAGACCCCTCGCTGCGCTGGGATGGTCGAACTTTTTCGGACTCAAGGCGAAGGGGACTTGGAGGGGAAACCCCCCTCCACAAATTAAAACTGGTAGGTTGCGGTAGCAAGCCTACACATTCACGCGAATCCGCCAGCAGAGGGAGAGCTTGAACACACAAAACTTTTTCTTCGGGATTTTTTCCTGTCTTTCATTTATTATTTTTGCGCGCTCCCGGGTTGTTGCGCCTTCTTCATCCCGCGCGCGCGCGGTACCTAATGATCCAATAACTTTTTAAATTTGGGCCGTAACTCTGGCTTAATACATTGCCAGCATCGGAGGAGGAAATGATGTGGAGCCGGAGCGTCCGTCGTCCTCTACGTCGGTGGTGGCGCTCCAAATTATGTTGTCTCTTTCGTTCGATCGATGTTTGGTGCTGGGAGACAGCGGGGGTCTTCCCGATTTTGAGTGCTTCTTGTAACGGGGTTCTGGGTGATGGTCAGCAGATTACGACTGTCTTAAACTTCAACTACGATGTTATTGAAATTATCCTAAAGTTTACATGTAGCGTCTACAATGAAGTTCAAGCTGACGAACAGGTTTTGCCTCAGTTGGGACGTAACGCCAGGAAGAAGAATACGCATTCTTATGGTTCTTGCATCCTTCAAAGCAGAACGCTAGCTAGATACTCCTTTGACGTGAAGGTTAGGATGAAGAAGACAAAGACAAGCTGCATTGTTTCCAGTACGACTAAATTGGTGAGCTCGTTCCATAGTGTGTTTACTATGGATCTTCTTACTAATGCAAATGCATTTCCTAAGAAGGTCAAGACCTCGCCGTTAGTCAAATCATTCCAAGTCTAGTTCACTTTTAAGGACAAACGTCTTAAAATCCCGGTTCAACAGTGCATCAAAACTTCAGACACACAAATCTCAAGAAGCAAGCATCAAACAACAATGCATTTTATTATTCTGTTCTTGCTCACTTGTAATAAGCTTAAAATAAAAAGCTCAGGTGCGCTGGTTTTGTTTACGAAGAGATTTGTGCCCTCAAAATCGTGAGTAGGTGCCAAAGTCGGCCATTGTGGCGACCATATTGGGATTCTAACAAGTCTGTCCTTGATAGAGACAACATGATTTTATTCTGAACCTGCTAGATTGGTGAGCTCGTTCCATGGTTTATTTACTGTGAGATTTTTCATTTCTTACATTTTCTCAGAATGGTCAAGGCCTCGTCGTTAGTTGAATCATCCCAGGATCAAGCTCACCCTTTTCCGACAAAGACAAGTTGTTTTTACTCCAAGACGACCAAATTGGTGAGCTCGTTCCATAGTTTACTATGAGTTTTTTTATAAAGCAAATTCTACCAATCCCTCAAAAAAGGTCAAGGCCTCACTGTAAGTCTAATCACCTCAGAATCTCACCTTTTTCTGAGCTCCCTGATCATCACAACTGCGACCAACTCAGGGACCAAGGAAGGAAACCTGGAGGGACCCGGCACACCGGTACGTGCAAAAATCGTTCCTCCTTTTTATGAGTTTCTTTCTTCGGACGTGCAGCCGTCCAAAACCGCCCAGCAGTAAACGCACCCATCAATGGGATAAATGTTCACCCGAAACTGCAAATTTCTCTTCCCTCTTTCTTCTCGAAAGAAGAGGCTTTCCCTTCAATTTCAATCGGCTGACGGACTGGCTGACTGGCTGACTGCTGATCGCCGCCGCCCGGATGAAATGTAGAAGTTCGAGTTTTCATTTTCGGCGACGGTCAGACCAGTGTGCGAAGAAGCTGACCGGTTTGATTGGAATACACTTATTAGTGGTGTGTTTGCAAAAGTGATTTGGCCGTGATGAGGAATTGCTTGTACTGCCGAAAAATTCATTCCGTCGCCATGTATGGGGGGGCCCAAACCGACCATAAAACGAAACGGAAAATGTAAACGCCAATCAAATGAAAAATATGATTGCCATTAATGCTGGCTTGACCACTAGCCGGCAAGCGCCGCCGATTGGGCGGCAATTAGTTTGTTTGTGGAAGTTTTTCTCCGAACTGTGGTCATCTGGTTGATGTACACAGGTGAAAATTGTGGGAAGTCTTGGTGGTTATAGCTCCGAAAGGGTTGTTTTGAATAGTTTTTTTTTGGTTTTTGGAAACTACGCTGTGAAAGTTTGTGTAGGAAAATTTCCAACCTGTCCATTAGTTGATCCGAGCCTGTAACGAAACATACGGAACACTACAAATGCACCTTTGGTTCAAACGTTGGGCGCTATGTTACTAACTATAAAAAAAGAACACTACAAATGTACGATAACATTCAACATCATCCAATCCTGATAGCCAAATGAATAACAAAGTCTGTTCACAGAATGTCGAGGTTTCACAATTAGTTTTGGTTTTTCAGTTCATTCTGTGATTGTATTTTCTCCGGCAAGTCGCCTTTGGTTCACAGCACTAGTAGTTTTCGTCTGAAATTTTGAATTCTAATGAAACACACCGGTTCGAATAGATCAAATTTGATGTTCGTGTTAGAGATATGTTTACACCTGTAGCATATAATCGTTGTTTGAAATAGCCTTAAAGTAGGCAACTAGACTGAGGTTCCATTTCATCAACCTGTCTTACGACAGAGCGCTACAAATGTTTAGATACGTTTAGATTTCTTCAGCATTTAATGTAGCGTTTCTGAAGTAATGAAACTTGAGTAATTCTCACTGAGACCGGCCCACTATTTACATCTTGTCTTCAAAAATGTTTAAGGCGGCGATTTTCTGAAAGTCTTCGCCAAAAAAGTAAGGAAAATGCATTTGATTCCTAAAATAGAGCCACAACCATTTTTGCAGACCCCTCGATTTTGATCAATTGTTGGCACATTTAAACTGTTATAACTCGAAAGTTTCTCCAGAAACCACCTCAAAGCGAAATGTTATTGAAAAGAGGAAAGATAGAGGTATTTTTTCAGTTATCTAATTTTCTGATATGTTGTGTAAAAATGTCCCAGCTTCCGATTGACGCAAAAATATTTGTAAATCGGTGCTTGCCAGCATGGTGAAAATACAGTTTTAGTATATAAATTCAAGATGGCGGCCAAAATCAATATGGCCGACCCAACTTTATATAACTGAAAAAAGTAGCTCTATCTTTCCTCTTTTCAACAACATTTCGTTATGAAGTGGTTTCTGGAGAAATATTTGAGTTATAACGGTTTAAATGTGCCAACAATTGACCAAAATCGAGGGGTTCGCAAAAATGGTTGTGTCCATCAATTTGAGTAACCAAATGCATTTTCCTAACTTTTTTCAGGAGGACTTTCAGAAAATCGGCACGTTAAACATTTTTGAAGACAAGGTGTAAATAGTCCGGTCTCAGCTAGAATTACTCCCAGATGAACACATCTGTCATTGGCGAGCGATTGCATCAACACTTCCTTTCCACAGATCGCCACTCTACCTAAAACCAGAAGATCGTCATCAATGGCACACTGAACATCTCTCACATTTACAATTTACAGTTTTACAATTTATGGTATCGTTCACTAGATGAATTGACTAGATGAATTGATACTATAAAAGTAATAATAGTTTAATATTAAAACTGAAAAAAAATGACATATTCAATACTTTGTGAGTATCATAACACTTATGATAACGATACATTCAATGACGTTGTTTAGTTGCACTTTTTCCCAATCGATTGAGCATATTTGGGAAAATATCCCTGTTTTTTTGTATTATTCATCTTATCAAAATAATATACAATAAAGCAATCATAACACGTACAATCCGCAAAATGCTCGTTCGTGAAATATGGTGTTTTAATGGTAGCGATAATAATCAACGCATCAAAAAAAATCCCTAAATGATGACTGTTACAATTGATATTATTTGGCGTATCATCGACGTATAATCCCATTTATGATAACACAAACAACAATGTCGTTACCCCAGAGTTTTTTTTTTCCTCCCCTGTTGGGGAATTTAAGCCACTGCGTCCAATCTACCCCAGAGTTATCTAATTGATTCTGTATGTAAGGAACGGTCAACCAAGCTCTAGCTCAAAGCTGCAACAAAAAATGTAATCTTTCAAATTGTTTCGGCGTCAATTGTTTGAAAGGCTGTTACTGCTTTTAAAACCATGACCTGTGTCATACATCCACTTAAAGGTGTATAATTTTTATTACTAGATTATAAAAATATGATATGACAAATCATTTTGATGATAGCAGTTATCGTTTTAGGAGTTTTAATAATACAGTTGATAAGTATCGCAATCATGTGGTTGTTTAGTATGTTTACCATCCAAAAATGACATTTTGTTGAGCAACAATTGCGGGGAATTATACATATTATGATCATTTTATCATCAACATTATGATAAAGCGAATAATAAAACCAAAACAGAAATATTTCATCAAATCTTGCATACTGACCGAGAAAAAGTCCAGGATAGAACCTGAATTGTCCTCAAAGTATTTTGGAGTGACAGTTGAGATTTTTCGAGGTTTATGGATTGCGTTTGGTGGTTTTGACCTAAATGGGTTCATAACCTAAACGGAATCAGTTAATTGCCTAAATAGATTTCAAACTTGCAGGGCAGATTAAGGAGAGTGAGTGGATAATAAAATTCAAGGCAATGATATGAGAGGTTTCAGAGGGACTTCTAGGGATGGTTGGCTTTAGAAAGGTTCCCGGAAGCATCAGGGGATTTCAAGCCGTAAGAGAACTATGGTGACTTCAAAGAGGCTTTCTGAAGAGTTTGAAGGCGTTTTAAGGAAATTCAAAATGATTCAATACGTTTCAGTGCATAACAGTGCGTTTCAAAGGGCTTCAATAGCGTATAAGAGAAGCCTACGTAGGAACGAGTGGTTTTCTGAGACGTTTCAAGGTGTTCAAAACGTTTCAGTGGATTTTAGGGGAGGAGAGTTTAAGGGCATGCTCGAAAGAATTGAAAGAAGGCCGCCGCAATTGCTGACTATGTAACCTACTTTCGATTTTTTTTTCAACAATTACTTGCCAACCCTGCTCAGGATTGCGAGCCAACCCTTCTCAGGATTGTGAGCCAGTCCTGTTCAGAATTGTGAGCCAGTCCTGTTCAGGATTGTGAGCCAATGCTGCTCAAGTTTGTGAGCCAATCCTGCTCCGGATTGTGAGCCTATCTTGCTCAGTATTGTGAGCAAATTTTGCTCAGGATTGTGAGCCAATCCTGCTCAGGATTGTGAGCCAATCTTGTTCAGGACTGTGAGCCAATCCTGCTCAGGATTGTGAGCCAATTCTGCTCAGGATTGTGAGCCAATCCTGCTCAGGATTGAGAGTCCCAATCCTGCTCAAAGTTGTGAGTCAACCCTGCTCTGGATTGTGAGCCAATCTAACTCAGAATTGTGAATCAATCCCACTCAGGATTGTGAGTCAATCCTTCTCAAGATTGTGAGCCAATTCTGCTTTCCTTAGCCAGTCCATGAACATCCTGCTCAGGATTGGAAGTCCTGCATAGGATTGTGGATCAAATCTAGCCCGTATTTGAGCAAATTCTGCTGAACATTGTGTGTCAATCCTGTGCAGACCAAACTTACTTAGAATGTGAGCCAATCTGGCTCAGCTTTACAGACGAGTTCAACTCAGGATTTTCAATCAATTTTGGTCATCATTCTAGCCTATTTCGCTCAAGATCTCGAGGTTTCTTTACTGCAATCTGAGCCGACCCTTCAGTGGATTCTGAGCTATTTTTTGCTAGAGATCCAGAGCTAATCTGCTCATTATTATAAAACAATACTGCTTTGGGTATTAAGTCAGTTCTGTCTAGAATTCTGAGAAAATGCTGCTCAGTATGTTAACCCAATCTTCATCGACATTCTGAGTCAATCCTGATTTGGACTCTAAGCTAATGCCGATCGGGATTCGGAGTCAGTTCTGTTCAGGAATTAATATTATTCAATCTGCTCGTGATTTTTGGTCACTTCTGCTCAGGGTTCTGAGTCAATACTAATCCTGCTCAGGATTTCGAAAGAATTCGGAACGAGTTTTGTCCAGAATTCTGATCCATTTCCAACATAATTTTAAGTAATCTCGTTCAAGATTCTAAACCAATTTGCTAAGTAGAAGGAGCCAATACTGCTCATGAATCTGAACCAATCCAGAACAAAATTTAGAGTTATTTTTGCAAAAATTCTGTGCCATTTCTCTCCGAGTTCTGTGTCGATGCCATTCCCGCTATGCAATTAGAATTTTGAACTCTGCTCAGAATGCAGCATCAATTTCGCTCAGGATTTTGAGCCGACTAGCTCAGTATAAAGACTAAGGATCATGAGCCAATTTGCTCATTTTCCTATGCCCGTTATGCTCAGGAGTTTGATTTAGAGGGGTTCAAAGAGAGTTCTGCTCAAAAACCACCAGAAATTTCTCCAAGGATTCTGCAGATTTTATTTCTATGATCTATCCGGTAATTTTAGGAGGACATCTTCAGAAATTTATCGGAGGATATTTGACGATTTTTTTTCAAGAAGTCCTTCAGAAATTGGGCATTTAGTCCAAGGCTTGCCCAGAAGTTGATTCGAGCATTCGCTTAAATAATTCTGCCAAGAGTCCTGCAACACTTCCTCAAGAAATTGCTCCACGGACTCCTCCGATTTTTTTTTATTTTTCTAGGAACTTCTGGAACTTCTGAAATTAGCTTCAGAAATTACTACGGGGGTTTTCCACGGATTTCTCCGGAAGTGACTCCGTGAATTCCTCCATAAATTCTTCTAGGAAAGTTTCCAAGCATTTTCTCTAGAAACTCCTCTGATGATTTCTCAACAAATTTCGCATAAAATTCTTCCACGGAAATTCCAGAAATTCTTCCGTTTTTTTTCGATGAATTACTCGGCGAATCCTTCTACAATTCTCCTAAAGATTCCATCTGAAATTTCTACAGATACTTTGCTAGAAATTCTTTCAAGCATTGCTCTCTTTCTCAAGAATTTCTCCATAAATCCCTCCAAGGACTCTTCCAGAAGCCCTTTCTCTTGTTACAGAAGGGAGAATCCCTGAAGATTTCTCCACAGAATCTGTCAATGGATATTTCCCAAAAAATCTTCCAAAAATTCGTATAAGAATTCTTACAGAACATGCTTACAGAATTCCTAAGAGAACGTCTTCAGAAATTGATCTAACAATTCCCTTAAAGGATTCTTCCACAAATATCTCCGAAGCTGCCTCCAGAAATTTCTTTGTGGACTCCCATAAATTACTCTGAGGATTCTTTCAAAAAGTTCTTTGACGATTTTATCAAGGATTCTTCCGGGAATTCCTCCGACGATTTTCCCAGAATATTCTCTTTTAATAGCTCTAGAATAAATCAGGCTACATTTTTATTGGGGCAGTTTTTAAAATAACTCGTACAGAAATTTTTGATTAAGTTTTTAGAATACTTTTCGAAAATACCCTCAGAAAAATTACCAAAGATTTTTTTTCAGCACCACATAGGCTTTTTATCTAATTTCCGTCTATCTAAGCACTGACCAATAATCAAATTTATTCTTGAACCTCACCTAATGCCTCATGGTATCAAATCATTTAAAAAAAGATTTTAAAAGGACTACAATTTCCTTAAAATAATAAGATTGATTGATTGTCCTTCGAATTCTGTTTCCGTCTAGTGCGCGTCTATTTTGGGCACAACCTGAATTCAATTCCCGGCACAACTACTACGTGATGCTATGGCACATAGGATGGCCAAAAATTATGATTTGACCGTAGGTGTTTATACGAAAAGTTGGTCAAATACTTCGCAATCCAAATCAATTCATGTATTCAAAATACGATTGAGCCGAAAATGTTCAATTGAAATGCATGTAGCTTCAAAATAACTACTAAAATATTTCAATTAATATTTTCGCCCACCAGATCATAGTACGGGGTATCCAGTTAGCCTAGTGGTTAAGGCTATGGATCGCCAATCCGGAGACGGCGGGTTCGATGCCCGTTCCGGTCGGGAAAATTTTCTCGACTCCCTTTTCATAGTTGTATCATTGTGCTTGCCTCACAATATACAAATTCATGCAATGGCAGGCCAAGAAAGCCCTTCAATTAATAACTGTGGAAGTGCACTAACAACACTAAATTGAAGCAAGGCAGGCCAAGTCCCTGTGGGACGTCGAGCCATAAAGAAGAAGATGAAGATAGTACGCCATCGCAGTGCAACGAAGAAATCTTTCTCTGTGGTTATGTTTCGTATGCAGAAAATCCACGCACACATTTGCTTGCATCCTCCCTAGCCGAAGACAACTTGTTGTTTACATTTTAACCGACGGGAAAAAAAGTGATTTATTTAATTAATTGCACTGCTTTTGCTGCATTCTGCAGCAGTGAAATCCAACTTTGAAGTGCCACTGAGCTTTTGTGGGGTGTAAATTGAAGGTTATGGTTCAACAAGTGAATCTGCCGAAGCAAAAATTGAACGGTGATGAAGAACAATTCGGCTGGCTGCTGCTTTGGTGCTGTTTCCTTCGTCTAAAGCAAAACGAGAAAAAATGCCAACTCGTGAGTGGAGTGAAATAGAGACGTGAAATATAGTGTAAAATATATGTAATGAAGCAAAGGTAAGTCAGAATATCTGCAATGATTGGCTATTTTGCTTCTGATGTGACGGGAATTAGCGCATATGACGAAGACAATTTTTACCCTATGAATAAATCAACTTTTAGAACGTTACCGCATCGATGCAAACAGCTATTGCTTTTTTCGCGAACAATTACTTCATCTCCCCCTTTCCATTGAACACTTCGAATCGAGGAAGAAGATCGTAATCTCCGCGAACCGGACGGATCGAATCGCACTGCGCTTTAACCATGGAAGACATGGAACTACACCAAGCTATCTGTCTTTTGGTTTCTTCCTCCTCTTCCTCCGTGAGTGAGTAAGCAAGTGAGATCAGACGGGAAGAGAGCGGAATTCACCGGGACCGAGGGGTCACGCGATTTGCGATTGATTCGGTTCGTCCGTTCCCCACCGAGATGGGTGACACAGATTTTGGTTGGACCCCCCGCGGTAGTCCAAACCGGTCGCATGAAATTGAAGCATTTATTTTGAGGTTGTGTACGTCTCCGAACTGGCGGCGACGGGACGTCACCCATGGAGGAAGGGGACTCCCCTTCATGGGTGAGGAATGGTTTTCTGGTGGACCGTGGATTTAATTTAGTTCTTTTTTTCTGGATTTCTCGTGGGACGATTAAGTTGTATCGAAGGGCTTCGATTCGCGCAGGAATGGATTCTTTGATAAAAGGTTCGGACTTCGGACGAATTTGGCAAATGTATGTGTGTGCGTGCGTGACACACCAGCATTTTGACAACCCGTTCATGAATTTGGACTAATTTCAATCAACGCTGGATGTCCTCATAGAACTTCAACATAGAAGTTGAGAAGTAAGCTCTATCTTAGTAAGGATGTTATGACTAGAAGAAAAGGAAAATGTTTGTATGTATGTGTGTATGTATGTGTGTATGTATGTGTACGTGAGTGCACAACACTACAAGGGTGCGACTTGTCTTTTGTGAGTTTTGCAGGGTCCAGCCCAATTGTTAATGATGGAATTTTTGAAGTCTTACAAAAATTCCCATCATCAACCACGAGAAAAGCATTTCCGCCTTTAGGAAAATCAATCAAAGTTTTATTAGTCTCCCGGTTTGTAAGCATGGCAGCAAAGCTAACAAGCCAGTAACCGCACCACTAATCTAAGCGAGCAACAACCATCAAAGAGCACAACACGCACGAATCCCCAAGCTAATAAAGAGAAAGGGTGAGCGCGTTCCAATTTTTATTACGTGAAACAATAAAACAAGGGGGGCGATCGATGGCGATGATGATAATGATGATGATGCGGCCTCAGCCTCCTCAGCTGATGATGGAAAAAAAGGATTTTGTTTACCTATGTTTACGTTGTAAAAGCTAACCCAGGGAGAGACCGACCAACCGGCGGCGGCGATAATATAGCGGAATAGACGTAGGAAACAAGAAGCAGATCAGCCGGTTGAGCTCGGTGTGTGAACTATGCATTTGAGTTTTCCTCGTTGGTTGATGTTTTTTTTTGGTGGGAGCCAAATTGTTGCAGGCAGCGAAGGCACGGGAAATGAGGAAAGTACAAAAGGTTTGATTTTTATCACGCAGAGACTTTTGTAGACAAACCGTCTGTTGTCTTGGTATGTTCGGCCTAGGAGATTCTGTTTAATGCTGCCATTTGAATGCATGAGATTTGAAGAATTGGAAAATTTATTGTTATCAGATGTAAGTCGTTCACTGTAATGACCGTCATGATCTTTTCGTGGAATCTTAATGGTATTCCATAAAAAAAACTGAACGATTTTGGGTAAAAACTCCAGCCAGAAAGTAATGGTATCAGTATGATTTATGCGAAACTATAAATGGCATGCTGATGAGAATCGTGATGTCCTCTGTCACGAGCAGTGACCATAAAAGTAACTACTGACAGATAAAACTATGTAGACAGCATTTCAAGACTTTTTTGAATGATTAGAACAGTTTAACTGCCGTTCTTCTGCAAAGTGACGTAAGCTGTGATATATCTGCTACAATAGAATGCAAGATCTATTGGTAATCTAGCATGTGATAAAAACTTCAAGTGACCTTTTGAACCACGATACGCGGTAAAAAAAGTCGCTGTCGGATTCATGATCAAAAAGTCATTACATCATGACCTAAGTGATGGTTATCATGAACTATTATATCCTTTTTCATTAACAAAAGTCATGATTGCGCAAAGCGTTATGCGAAGAAAGGTCTCGTTTTCAAAAATAAACTATGACGACTCTTGGTCATTGTATCATGACGCTAAGCCATGAAACCATAGCGATGAGTCATGAAATTATGACTCTGATTCCAGTAAACACGACTCTGACTCATGAAATCATGAATTAAAACGGGTTTTGACGCCACTAAACGTTACGCATCGTAAGCCTGCCAGTTATTTCTTCATTTCAGTCAAAGCTTCCCTTGCAATCGATGATGCTTTTCGGAGAGAGATAAAAATGTTAGATTAGTGAGAGCTTATAAAAATGCAAATGAGGGGGTTAGAAGCAAAGGGGTGTAAGTGACAAAAACCCACTGTCGAGTAAATGATTTTTAATTTTTTTTGACCGATTTTTCTTCCCATACAAAATGCATGGAGTTTCAAAATCAACCCAATTTTCTCTTATTCATTGTAATTTTTTCAATCATCGTAGAAACAATCTTAAAAAAGTTCCTGAAAGCTTGAAATCTGAAGAATTTTATGATAATCTTAGCTCAAAATCGACAAAATGGTCATTTACACCCCTTTGATTTTGAGCCCCTCAAATGGATGTTCTAAATTTCAAAAGCGCGCGTGAAAAGAGTACAGAAGCGTGCAAAAGAGGTAATGTTCATTTTATTAATTTCAAAGTCGTTCAAATTACAAATTAAAATTTCCCAGCAGCATTGCTTAAATAGAAACATTGTTTTTTTTTCTGTTGAAGTTACATGGTGACGGCTTTAATTTTGTTTCCCGCTAAAGATACCAGATACTATTGTATTTTTCGTATTCATGTTTTGCCTGTCTCGTACACTTAGTGTACTGGAAAGGCTATGTTCACTTAAAAAATGATTTTTCGAAAACAGGCTTGGAGGATCAAGTCGCATATATCAATCAACTCAGTTCGACGAATTGAGATGATGTCTGTAGTGTGTATGTATGTGTGTATGTATGTATGTCTGTGCGCAAAATAAGTTCATTCATTTTAGGGCACTTCCCATTAACCGATTTTACGGAATTTTATCTCGAATCAAACCGGAATTTTACCGCATTGTTTGCTATTGAAAATGGTCCGGATCGGTCCGGAGGCGTTCCGGAGTTATGGCCATTTCAGTGATCCGGACCAGCACCGGTAGAACTGGCCGTATATAAAACTGAACCTAGCCCCATCATGCGACACATCCAACTACGGCGATTTTTATAACCTTTATCATGGTCGACAAACTTTGTGCGGAAATCAACACTGGAGACCAGAAATTCCACGATGTCGGTCCAACGTTCAAGATGGCGGCCTAATATTCAAGATGGAGGCTCAAAATTCAAGATGGAGGCTCAAAATTCAAGATGGCGTGTGTTGGGTGGAGTTTTATGCTATAAAACTATGAAATATGGGTACATTTGGTATGGGGAAGATATCCAGAGTCGAAAAATGGCGTCCAGAATATCCAAGATGGCGGCCTTAAACCCAAAATTCAAGATGGCGGCTGTTTAATGATGTTTGCGCTCTAAAACCATGTAATATGGGTATATTTGGTGCGGAATAAAAGTCTGGACTCCAAAAATGGCAACCATAATATACAAGATGGCGGTCCAAAATCCAAGATGGCGGCTCCAAATTCATAAGGCATCTGCTGAATGTTTTTTAGACTCCAAAACCAAGCAATAAGGGTATATTTGGTATGGAAAAGCATGCCGGACTTAAAAAAATGGCGACCATAATACACAAGGTGGTAGACTAAAATCAAATATGGCGGCTCAACATTCAAGGTTTCGGCTGTTTAATCAAGGGGAATGACATATCCTTTTCTAACCGGAATATCCGCATTTATCCGTTTCTAACCGTCGCTAACCGTTGCTAAGCGAGCTGCTAAGTGAGCAGCGGTTAGACACGGTTAGCGACGGTTAGAAACGGATAAATGCGGATATTCCGGTTAGAAAAGGATATGTCATTCCCCTTGTGTTTAATTGAGTTTTACGCCCTAAATCTAAGCATTATGAGTATATTTGGTATGGGGATGAAGCCCGGACTCAAAAAATGACAAGATACAAGATGGGATTGCCGGGGCCCGTGGCACAGTGTTCACACGTTCGCTTCATAAGCGGATGGTCATGGGTGAAAAAGAGTTGGTAGAGAGGATTATAGTCGGCCCGATAGTTGGTAAGGACTCTGGTACCAATGACAAACGCTCTGAGACTATGAATCCTTCACTGCAGCTGAAAGGATTTCCATCAATAGCACCTACTAGTTTTACTGTTAATGTATGGTTACTGGCTTTTAACTGATAACAAATAGCGCTATGGTAGCTGCTAGAGCATTTAGAGACTTTGTTGAATGGCAAGAGCTTTAGACATTCGGCGAACAGATTAAGCATTAGCTACAATGACCAAGGGAAATGGCCAATGGGCTGAAGATCAGTAAAGTTACTGTAAAACATGAACTTCAGCTGAACTTTCCATGCACGATGCGCTGTAAGGAAATCGGATTTACGACCAAAAAGACCTACGCGATGATTATAGACTGTTTCAGAAATTATAAATACACTTTGTTTATTAAATTACATGAACTGTTCTAATGATTTTTACCAACTTTTTTCAGAGTATAGCATATTGTACTCCATATTTTTATATTTCCTTTCAATTGTCTTGATATTTTAAAGAACAGTCGAGTTCTCTAACAAATAACTTAATTTTTCAAATTTGCATTTGCACAAAGCATATAAGAGATAAGAGATAAAAGATCTGAAAATAATATCTGAAAAATGTTCCTGGAACATCTGAACAATATCAAAATTTGATATTTCAAGAACAAACGAATAGCTTGCTGCTATTGGTTAGATCTTACAAGATCTAATTATGATCTGATAATGATGTTCCAGGAGTGAATTTTAGATATTATTTTCAGATCTTTTATCTCTGATATCAATCAAACTAATATCACATTTTGATCTCAATATCAAAATATGCTATTATTGAGCTCTTTTCCTCTACCCGGGAGGTGTTTTTTAATGATTTCAACATTATTTATCACTAAATACCAAAAATATCTAATTTTTTATCTCATTCGCTTTCTCAACAAGTTGTCTAAGGAATGCCTTGATCAAAATTTGGGAAAAATCGATAAAGGCATTTCCACAACATTTTTTCGGAGATCAAGTTTCTTATTTTTTAAGGTTTTCTACGGAAGATAAGAACTACCACACAGTTTCTTAGCTTTCCTGAACGCATTTAATCTAAACAAACTTATTTTTTCAGCTAATTCGATCCTTCAGATAGCAAAGCTTGTCAAACCATAAGGACGAAATCAGAAGCAGTAATTAAGACATTCGTTTGCTTAACGTTTGTTGCTACTGGTGTTGTTGAGAAATTTGAAACAAAAATTTTTGTGTTGATAAGGCCCGTAATGGTGGTTCTTGATCAAATATTCCAGTAAAAATTACTCTTACAAATCGAGAAATATCTTTTATTATCGATACAGCCATTTTTATTGTGTTTGGAAATTAAATATTTTATCTGTGAGATTTTTTTCTTTTCTACTATGCTACAGTTTTTGACCACTTTGTGCAACTTCAAATTTCAATCATCTAGTTTAAAGAGCCCTATTTTTTAACTTTTACCAGAAACATCAACAAAATTGGTATTATTTGCTTCGTTAGCATGTTTACTATAAGAGCTAGAAGAAACTTTTTTGGATATTGAAATGGCAGTTAATCGTTAGTGTATTTATAATTTCTGAAACAGTCTATATCATGAAGAATTCCATTTTTATGAGCAAAAGTCATGATTACGAAAGGCGTTATGCGAAGCTATTCTTGTTTACAAAAATACAATATCATGACACTTGGTCATTGTATTATGACGCTAAGTCATGAAACCATAGCGCTGAGTTATGAAATCATGACTCTTGTAAACACGACGTAGAGTCATGAAATCAAGCGCAAGCCTGTTAATCGCCAATGCGCATCACACGGTTTTGGGTAGTACGGATATTAACAGTCGAGTTGAGTCACTAAATTGGAGTATCTGTCTTTATTTTTTTTTCATCCAAAAATATAGACATTTGCAATAATGGAGAAATTAGGTTTTTTTTTTAAATGCAGTCAGACAAGAGGTCTTGGATCTGACACTGTGCAATGCTGCTATCTTTGACAAGATCACAAACCGGCACGTGTCAGTTGAGATTTCTCTATCTGATCATAAACACAAAATCTTCAATTGGAGTGGTGGAGATTATTGTACAACCGCATTCTGAAATCCCAAGAAGACAAACTGGGATCAATATGTAGAATGGTTGAATTCACATTCATTTACAATGGGAGAAACTATCAATACAACCCAAAAATTGGAATCATTTTCTCAATAGGTAAATGAAAGTATCATCAATTCCTTTAACAGCAGTTGTCCCACTATACAGCGCAATATTTTTTTGTCTCAAGAGCAAACTCATGTGTCTCTGACAGATTTTAGGCCGCTGAATCCGAATCCGGGCTCAGATTTGCTCCAGCACGTCTTAATTTTGAGCTATACCTCAATTTATAGGGCAAAATATGCGATTTTGAGCTTTTTTGACTGCAAGCCATTAAGCATGGAAATATTTTTTTTAACCAATCAAAGGATAAATTGGTCAATTGACATCTAAATTAACGACTCATGCAAAATATTTCATTTTAGCTAATCGAATTTGACAGTTTTAAGCATTTTATGTTAGTAATTAAAAAAGCAATGTTAGTAATTACAAAGCAGTCAAAAAAGCCCCAAATTGCATATTTTGCTCTATAAATTGAGGTAAAGCTCAAAATGAAGACGTGCTGGAGCAAATCTGAGCCCGGATTCGGATTCAGCGGCCCAAAATCTGTCAGAGACACATGAGTTTGCTCTTGAGACAGACCAAAAGTTAATTTTTGTTACGCTGTGCTATACAATCGTCTGCTACTAAATACGTGTCATGGTGAATCGCCTTAGAAAATTTTCTTGTAGAATGTTCAATAGAGCGAAACAAACGGGAGATTGGACTCAGTACAGGATAGCCCTGGCTGAATACAACAACGAAATACGCAAATCTAAAGATAATCTTGGGTGCTGACATAAACAGTACTCCTGTAGTCGCAAGACTACAAAAACACTTGCAAAAGATCATGCAAATGAATTAGGAAACTTGAAACGTGACGATGGAGCTTTTACCAAAACTCCAAACCAAAACTTCCTCGTGCAACCTTAGATTTAATGATGGAAACTCATTTTCCAGGTTCGGCTTTAAGTGTAGTTTCCAGTGATACTAGGGTAATTTTCCAATTGTTGCACGGCTAAAAACTCGCCTATTGTTGCACACTCCATGTTATTGTTATGAGGTGTGCAACAATTGGCGAATTTTTAGCCGTGCAACAATTGGAAAATTACCCTATATCTCTGGAAGGTGAAGGATGTCCTAGTAGTATAAACTCTACGGAGTCAAATAGTACAGTAAAGATAATGAAATGGCAGACGAGCTTGATAAAAGTGGTTCCAATTTACAGTTTGTTGGCCCAGAACCATTCTGCGGTATATCAATCACTGTACAATAAAAATGGACCTGAATTGCTGGGCAGAGCAGAGAGTGATATCCAATTGGATGGATGTCAAAAGTTGCAATCAGTTAAAACGATTTATAACACCAAATGCTTATAAAACCAAAAAGGTCTTAGAGCTCAACAAGACTGCCCGAGCAAAAATTGAGCGCTTGATTTTTGAAAAATATTGGCCAGATTCAGAGTGATATCTGATGTTTTTGTAATACGGAACGTGAAACCTCGGAACATCTGCTTTGCAGTTATGGTGCTTTATACACGCGCAGGCAAAGATTTCTAAATAGTGGTTGCTTGCAACCCAATGAGATCTGGTCTGCAAAACCTGGGAAGGTCTTGGGGTTTATAAATTCTATTGAACCTGACTGGGACACGACGCGTCATGGCAGAAGCTGATTACTTGACACATGGTCATCAGCTAACTAAGCACCCGAAAACCCAAATGATGTCTGTGTTAGGGAGCGGTTTGCATGTCTTGACAGAAATGGCCTGAAAGTATGTAGTAAGATTGAGAACACATTCTATTAGCCTGTCTTGAACACTACAAATGTTCAAGTGACGATTAGGGACATATTTACACAATATTGTTACAATATTCTAACGGACAACGCATCCGTAGCACAATTTTCAAACTGTAACAGAACCCAGTAAAATAGTCATGCCAATTCAAGAACCAACAACAATTAAGCGCTTCCCGGCACCTATCTACCGGATCGCAATCACAATTACACACGCACAATAATCTCTGGCCATCGCTGCGCTGAACCCAAACCAACGACAAGCGATCCAGTGAGATCGCGTGCAGCAACCAACCGACCTGAGAAGAACTTCGTTGAACAAGAAGGCCCAAATCACTGCTGCACTTCACACTGTCGTCATCCTTCGCGACTCGCATTCGTTTTCTCTCCGGCGAGTTTCGAGTCAGAGTCTGACCACCACCACTGAGCAAGTGAGTGAGTGAGTGAGATTCCTCTTCTTAAGGTAGCCCCCCCATCTTTGTGGCATCTCGGACGGAGGGATTCAATGGATAATCTCCGGCCGCCGCGACGGTAGGAGCTGGGCAGAAATTGACGACTCACCGTCGTCGTCGTCGTCGTCCAGCTTCTCGCGTACACACCAGCTCCTTGAACAACTGGCTGAAACCGTTCAAGATGTTTGGCGTTTCTTGTTTTGTTTGAAGTGGATTTGGGTTTTCGGGTGATTTTGAGGTCATTATCAGCCTGCGCTGTCGGGTTTTTGCTGGCGGAAGTCAGTTTTTGAAGATATACGAGTTTATGAATATTTAAACTACTTGTAGTTTCTTGAATTGGACGTTTTCTGTTTGAATGTATATCGACTTGCTTGAGTGGACACAGTTGATTGTTTACTGTGTCTCCTGAAATGAAGGAAACTCATGAATGATTTGTGGACGGAGTTTTCGAATTCTTGGAAGAATTTTCAAAGTACCTACTGGAGTTATTTGGAAAATCCTTGAAGGAAAAATACAAATAAATATGAGGAGCACTATCATCGATCACCCGTCAGCATCCAAAAATATATTTTAATCAAAATTGTAAAATTTATACTTTTAGCCGATACAAACATGCAGATCAATCTCAGATAAACTCTTTCTTTATGAGCAGAGCCTCTAAACAACGAGTTCTATCGAAGCCCTTCAGAATTGTGTTAAATATATTCTCACTGTGAGTTGAGCTCTAGATTAATTCTCGTTTTGAATGTATGCCGTTTAGACCCGGATTCAGAAAAGATAATGCTGGAGAGGTTACGTAGTACACGATATGTAAGTGCCCTTCAGAATCGTAGTCCTGAATGTTTTTTGGCTTCCTTGTGGTGAGCACTATCAGTGGTTGTCTGTAAGAATTATAGAGATAGATTCATAATGCTTATACTCCAAAGTGAATTTAACGAAAATTATGAATGCCTTTCAGAATTGGATTCATACTAAAGAACAAATATGGGTGCTGTTTGTACACTCAACTCAGATTGATGTAATGGGACTCAAGAGATTAGACGGACTCCCAGATTATTCCAAAGGCTCCAGCAGTGATGTACTTAATCAACCTATGCCCTTCAGAAATGGATTTCAACAGCTCACTCATTGACCCGTCTCAACGACATAACGATCAATGTTCGTTCTGGTTTTCGTGTACTGTTCTAATTCGGATCTCGTTGTATCCTAAAGACAACAACAAAGCCCTTCAGATTTGACGTAGTTTTGCTGAAAAAGTTTACCTCAGATTCGGAATACATTCTGGACTAGTGAGTGCCCTTCAGAATCGTGTTCTGAATGTATCAGGTTAATCTGTACTTGTACTTATCAGCATAGCATTTAAACTTTTGAGCAATTTATATATTGCCTCTCTTGGTGGCTTTGATCTGGCTGTACCACAGCATCAAGCCGTGGGCCACCAGATAAATAGATCAGACCAATTATCCGGATGTTCCGGAACTGGTACCGGTAGACGTGAAGGGGTCACTACTAGAACACTATGTAGTCCAAAGAGCGACAGCTCAAAATATGTGAATTTCATCAAACTTCGAATGAACCCTGAGCCGTAGATCAAATTTGGAATCTACAGCCTTAATAAATGAACCTTCAGTTGTATTGTTCTGAGTACATCCTTGCCGGAATCAGAGCATAATCTTACAGAAATGTCTCTGAGGTATTTGACGATAAAACACTTTTTTATTGCATTACTTGTGGAGGAATTCATGTCTTCATACATAAAAACGTACTGTTTTTCGCTAAGACTTGGCTTACCAAAATGAAGCGTGTTTGAAGCATTCAAACATGATGTCATGGTAAGTACCTACAAAGTATGTAGTTCTACCAAATCCGTGAACTTGATTGAAGCATTCGATATCTCAAAGTTCACGCAAACTGGCAACGAACTGGAGAATTTTAGGAAGAAATCAATGAAGCATTATGAATCCCTAGCGAGTTCTGAAAAAAGTTCCTGGAGAAATTCATGGCATATTCCCAAAAGGTTCCCTAAAGGAATTCCTGAAAGTATTCTCGTAAAAGCCTTGAAGCTATTACTGGATGAAATCCTCATGGTATCCCTGGAAGGAATCACTGAAAGGAGTCCGGATGAACTCCATTTGGAATACTCGGAGAAATTCCTGGACGACATTCACGGTTCTTAAAATCATCAAAATAATTTAAAAAAAATACCTTAATGCCGATCGGTTTCGAGCCCGATGCAGCCCATCTACGGAACAATGTCCTGGGCAAATCGATATCTCTGAAGGAATTCAAGAAAGAATTAGTAGAGGAATTCTTGGTGTACCTAACATAAAATCGAAGCATTTTTTTATTTTATTTTTATCTGAATTGTACACTAAAATGTATCAAAACATATAAAAACTACATGAAAACTGAGTTTTCGATAAAAGGCTCGGGGTTTTTGGCATATATTGGTCAATTTCGCTAAATAATGAGTAAACCACTATCTCGCTAGCTGCTGTTACGATCGAAATCTTGGTTGATTCAAATGCCAATATTTTGAGCAATACACAAACACAATAACGTTATTTGCATAAATGTTCCAAAACATTCAAAAAGTTCAGAATTTCGTTCAGGGATGCCTTTAAAAATGTCTCTGATGATTTACCCTGGAATTCTTTTACGATTGCTTCAGAAATGTCAGTGATTGTTTGAGAAATTCGCCCACGGATTGCTTCACACATTTTTCTAAAAATCGTGCTTAAAAAACAAAAACCAAAAATTCCCTCACAGTTTCATTCAAAAGATATCTTACAGATTCATTTGGATTTTTTAGGGATTTGTTTAGAAATTCCATAAAGAACTCTTTAAAAGCATCTAGCATGTTTTATTTCTTAAATTCCTCCATTTTTGTCCATGAATTCGAGCAGAAATTCCTTCAGGGATTCTTTCAAAAATTCAATCAAAGATTCCTTCAGAAATTTCTTTAGTCATTTATTAACAAATTTCTACAGAGATTCCTTTGATGACATTTTCAGCGATGCCTTCAGAAACTATTCCAGAGTTTCTTCAGAATAGGCATATTTTTTTCAAAAATAGGTATCTTTTTTTCAAAAATTTGTACTGGAATTATTTTGGAAATTTTTCCAAGGATTTCACCAGGAATTGCCACATAAGCTTCCAATTTCTCCAGAAGTTCCACTAGGAATTCCTCCATAAGTTTTACAGTTTCTATCAAAACCAGTGGCGATTCCCTAACCTCAAATCTACCTGTGCAACGAATGTAAATTCTTAAGTTTTCTCAACAAATTGGCTTGTAATTTGTAAAAAATTACGATAATTGCCGTATACGTTCATTTTCAACTTGATTCTGATACTGAATTCTCCACAGATGATAAAAAGATAAAAAGTGAGGTTACGAGACGTCAAAACATCTTCCTGGGATTTCTCCAGAAATTTTTTCAGGGACTTTTCTTTTTTTACAAAAATGTGAGATCCATCCCTCCATCCATTTTCTGCAGGGATTCCAATAGAAACTGCCCTAGAGATTCCTTCAGTAATTTTTCGAGGGATTCTTTCAAAAAATCTCTCATGGCCTTTATTATATTTTCGACTAATAATTTCTTCAGCAATCATATATATAAAATCCCAGCGTTGTCTGTTTGTCTGTCCGTAACGCTTTGAAATGTTTCACCATAGCTATATCAAACTTTTGAGATTTCGAGAACTTTCTGGAAGTTAATGGACTCTTTAGAAGAACATTCTGGAATGTTCTGGAACATCAAAATGTGTAACACTTCCGAGAACTATCTGGAAGTTACTGCAAGATTCAGACAAAAAATAACATTCTGTAATGTTCTGGAGTATCAAACTTCTTAAATTTTCGAGGTATGTACTTGGAAGTATACTTTCAGGTGTTTTCGATTTCTAGAACATTCACCCATTCAATGGACAAAAACCCTACAACATATAGCTATGGTTAAAAAGTATATACATGATAGAATAAATTCTGGCGCTTCTGATAAGTCCAATGCTGAGTGAAATGTTTCACATGTTTATTGATACATTGGCTTCTGAGGAGAAGCTTTCTCAATTGTTATTCTAGAAGTTTCAAGAATCTCCTTGATGGATAATTTTTTTCTTAATTTATGTTAGAAGATCAAAAACGGCTGCATCAAAATAGGGCTGCGTGAAATAAAACCCGGAGTTGTCTATCTGTTCTCCCGTCACGCTTAGCAAAGTTTCAATGATATATTTCACGTATAGTGGTATGGTGGAAATAGCGTTGTATGAACTTGAGTAAAAAGAATAAGGAGAAGAAAAAGAAAAAAAAAAACAATAGGAAGGAAGATGAGGTTTTAAAAACCGTTCCAGAACTTTCCACGAGTGCTCGAGATTTTTCTTTTTTTTACTAATGCTTGAGCGGTTTCCAAGCATCATATATATAAAACCCCAGCGTTGTCTGTCTGTCCGTAACATTTTGAAATGTTTCATTAAAACATTTCACCATAGCTATATCAAACTTTTAAAAAATTTGAGTATTTCTAGAAGTTATTGAACTCTTCGAATATGATAATAAGAAGAACATTCTGGAATATTCTGGAACACCAAAATGCTTACAACTTCCGAGAACTATCTGGAAGTTACTGAAAGTTTCAGAAAATTATATTCTGGAATGTTATGGAGTATCAAACTTCTTAAATTTTCGAGGTGTATACTTGAAAGTATACTTTCAGGCGTTTTAATTTCTAGAACTTTCTCCCATTCGATGGACAACAACCCTACAACAGTTGTCTACGGTCAAAAAGTAGATACATGATAGAATAAATTCTGGCGCTTCTGGTAAGTCCAATGCTGAGTGAAATGTTTCACATATTTATTGATACACTGGCTTCTGAGGAGAAGCTTCCTCAATTGTTATTCTAGAAGTATCAAGAATATCCTTGATGGATAAAAATTCTCTTAATTTATGTTATGTCGTTTTCGTTTTTGCGGCGGTGCTACACCGCTTCGTGCTACACTTTTCACTGAAAGAACGAACATTTTCGGTGCAGTTGCGTTGGTGTGCGTGAATAAAAACCAAAATATTGACAACTTTGCAAACGCTGATTGGTGAAATATTTCACGTATAGTGGAATGGTAAGAATAGCATTGTATGAACTAGAGAAAAAAGAATAATTAGAAGAAAAAGCAAAAAAAAATAGGAAGGAGAATGAGGTTTTATAAACTGTTCCAGAACTTTCCACGAGTGCTCGAGATTTTTCTTTTTTTTACAAATGTTCGAGAGGTTTCCGAGCATAATGGAATATTCAAAAGTTCTCAAATTGGATAACAAAAAGAATTGGATACCAAGAAGAAGAAAAACAAGTACCTAGAACATTCTAGAACGCTCTTCGGAATATGCTTTCTTTTCATAATTGGACGAAATTTCTAAAATTTCCAAAAACAAGGAAAAGAAGATATTCTAGGATATATTTCGAAGGAATTAAGAGACATTTCTCAGAATTGCGAAAACGTGGCTAGCCACGTAGGGTCAGCTAGTATCTCCAGATTTTTCTCCAGCGATTTCTTTACAAATTTCTCCAAGGATTACTTTGAAAAAACTTCCACAGATTTTTCGATAATTCTTTTATAGACTCTTGCTGAAATCCATCCTAGCATTCGTTTAAAAAATCTTTCACGAGTTGCTGAGAAAATATCCAAGGAATTCTGTAAGGGACTTATCCAGGAAATCCTACAGAAATTAAAACAAAAATTCTTTCGAAAAATCTAGGGATTTCTTTACACTGGAAATATCTGTTCCAAAAACATGAAGACATCATAACATAAAAAAATATACCGCCTTATGATGTCATGACTACAAGTTCTCGGTGAGGAACTTGTAAGAAATCTTGAAAGCAGTTTGTTAGAAAGCTTTGGGGAAAAGTCTGGCGAATGGGCACTTTGCATGCATCCGCCAAACTAGATGTCATTGCTAAGGGATCTGAATTACATCGCCAATTTCGATAACTATTAAAAACGTATGAAAAACGTAAACAATACAATTTTATTGAATGAATTCGTTATACCGCAATCATAAGTTTGTCAAAAAATTACCAAGTTCGGCAATTATAATCAAATATGTCAACTTTTTATCCGTATTGTACTGATTTACGTTGCAACAGAATAATTTTGGCATGCCACCTGGTTGTGATTAGCACCTCTTCCAGATTCATCCCTCCAAGTTGTAATTTAAAAATTGTCTTTTTCCATATAACGCATGTGATATGCTCAAACACAGTCTAGCTCGAATAGGCCTCCAGACTTTAACGATGTTCAAGAATCTCATTATCGTCTCCGGCGACGACGACGTCGTCATGCAATCCAAACCTGAACTCTCTTCTTCTGACTGTGAAGCCTTCCTCACGTCGCCATCATCGTAGTCACATAGCACACTTACGGCGGCGGCGACGATGGCAACGGCAAGATGTCCATTCAAAACGCAGCCTTTTTTCTTCTTTTCCTTCACTGCACCACCAGGACCAAACTAGGACCGACCAGAGGAGTCCTGACGAATGCAATTTTCAGCCATTGCCGTACTTCTTTCTCTTCGTGTGTGGATAATTATGTCACATCCTCAGTCAATGCGAGAATATATCACTAGTGTCGGTGGAACGGTATCACCATGCCTGGAACTGCACTGCACACGTCCTGCACTGTCTCCTTGTTGGTCCGTCCATCCATTCGTGTGGGAAACCATTTGCAGCAGCAGCAGCATACACAAACACAGACACACTCTTATGGTTCCCTCACGTCACTATGCCCCCTGACACCCTCTCTTCGTATTCTCAGCGTTCACATTGTTTCTGCAGCAGTCAGAGTGGAATAAATATCCTGGCCGTGATTACTGAAATCTTCAGAATTCTTCCACCACCGTACGGCAGGCGAGACACATTCTCTCGTCCTTATCGTCCTTTAGGACACACGGCGCACTAGATTTTTTTCCCCGAACCACAGTAAATCCTCACACGAAATTTTCTAATTCCTCACTTCTTCGAACGTCTTCTTCGGGCACATTCTTCCTTCGCCGCCGTCAGGATGAATAGAGAAACACTGTAGTAAATCACTCCGCCGTCGTCCTTTCACAGTCACTGTATTATGGCAAAGTCCTTTTCCGTTCCTTTCGGTCTGTCGACCGACCGACCGACAGCAAGGACAAGAAATAATTCTTTCGTGACCTCGGTTCCCACACTGACGGCCCCCAACTCCCCCCAAACCAAACCCAGACCAGAAGAGCTAGAAGCTTGTCAAGAGACGAGACGATGAAGATGCGCTCTGCAAAACCCCCTCGCGAACCCAACCCAAACAAAAATCCCTGCTATGCTTGGCAAATCCTTCCTTGCCACCGGTATTCCTCTGCCTTCTCCTGTGTGGCATAATCTTCCCAAACTTCAATATTCTTCAACGCGAATCAGAAAAGAAAATCCTGCAGAATCGGTACAACCAAAAAAAAAGCACACTCACTTGGACTTAATGTCTCCCTTTTTCCAGATATCCTCTTCTCATCACACACTGCCTGCCAAACTCCAAGAGTTGGTACGACTAGCCAAAAGAGCCAAACACCCGCGCGCTGCCAAGACCGATAAATCCAAAGTTATCGAGCGATCGAACGAGACTGACTTCTTCAGCAGCAGCAGCAGACCATCATCGCCATAGTCTTCGTTCGTCGTCCGTCGCCTATATGTTGGTGTGTTGTAGGTACTATACTCTGCTGACATTTTTTCCCTGGCTGCGAAGCGGACCCATTCAAAGCATCAACCTTTTCATTTTTACCTTTTCCTCCCGGCCGCCCCGAACAAGCGAATCGACTCCGTTCGGAACGAGTCCAGAAAGCATCCATACACTCTCACACGAAAGGTATGCCGTCTCTCCTGACATGATGGTTGGTTATGCTGCCAGGGCTGGTAGCGGGTCCCATTAATGATCAAAACATAACTTCAAAATTTGGTACAAACTGAGTTTGAAAAATGAACGATTAGATAAAGAGAGCGTTCTCACAACAATATATTC
This sequence comes from Aedes albopictus, assembly GCF_035046485.1. Taxonomy (NCBI): domain Eukaryota; kingdom Metazoa; phylum Arthropoda; class Insecta; order Diptera; family Culicidae; genus Aedes; species Aedes albopictus. Next base: position 21,126,764 of record NC_085136.1, on the reverse strand, counting down.
AGGCAGGATGTCTACTAGGCCGATCATCCTCATCTTTTATATGTAGAACACTAGTAAACTAGGAGACTAGAACACTAGAAGATTAGAAAATTAGAAGACTAGAAGACTAGAACACTAGAAAACAAGAAGACTAGAATACCGGTGGTTATGCCGGAAAGTCGGACCCCAGCCAGGGTTCCCGGAAAACTGGGAAGGGTGGGCCTGAAAAGGCCGGCCCGTCCCGGATTGATGGGAACAAGGGGTTGCGACCAATGGTGGGCCCTCAGCAGCCACAGAGCAGGGCGATCCAAGGAGAAGACCCTCCTTGGACAAAGGTAGAGCGGAAGAAGAAGAAGAAGGTGAATCCGCAGGTAGAAGTGAAGGACGCCAAGCCAAGGCGCAGGAAGGCAGGTGCCAGGCGTGAGAAAGGCGACGCTATCGTCATCAAGACGGAACAGTCCAAGTACTCGGACGTCTTGAAGACGATGCGAAGCGACGCCAAGCTTGAGGGTCTTGGAGCCGACGTACGCAGTATTAGACGTACTCGTACGGGCGAAATGATCCTGGAGCTGAAGCGCCAGAAGGAGCACAAGGGCGCCGCCTACAAAAGGCTGGCAGAAGAGGTCCTTGGCGAAGGTGTGCAGGTGAGGGCTCTGACACATGAGGCGACTCTGAAGGTCAAAGACATTGACGAGATCACCGAAGTGGAGGAGCTCGTCACGGCACTGCGGCAACAGTGCGATGTGCAGGTGGCCGCCGCAGCCGTCAAGCTACGGAGAGGGCCAGCAGGGACACAGATAGCTTTGGTTCAGCTACCTGTGGCGGATGTTAAAAAGTCCGTTAAAGTAGGGAGTATTAAGGTGGGCTGGTGTGTATGTCACCTGACATTCCACGAGCCACCTGAGGTTTGCTTCAGGTGTCTGGAACCAGGACACAAGTCGTGGGACTGCAAAGGCCCCGACAGGCGCAAACTGTGTAGGCGATGCGGCGCTGAAGGTCATAAGGCCCAAAGCTGCACGAGTCCGCCCATCTGCATGATCTGTACCGGGAAAACCTCGAAAAACAGACATGCGATGGGTGGTCCAGGGTGCCCGGCCTTTAAGAAAGCCGCAGTGAGCAACAAATCACAGTGCAGGTAACGCAGCTGAACCTGAACCACTGTGATGCGGCTCAGCAACTGCTTTGTCAGGCGGTTTCTGAGTGGGAGACGGATATCGCCATCATTTCGGACCCATACCGAGTACCCGCCGGCAACGGCAACTGGGCCTCGGATGGGACCAGGAAAATGGCGGCGATATGGACGACGGGTAAATACCCCGTGCAGGAGTTGGTGTCTACTACCTATGAGGGCTTCGTGGTCGCCAAAGTAAACGGGGTCTTCTTCTGTAGCTGTTATGCGCCTCCGCGGTGGCCGATCGAGCGGTTCACGCAAATGCTGGACCGCTTAACGACCGTGCTAACAGGGCGAAGGCCGGTGGTAATAGCGGGTGACTTTAATGCCTGGGCTGTGGAATGGGGAAGCCGTTTCACGAACCAGCGGGGTCAGATCCTGCTTGAAACACTGGCCATCTTAGATGTCGACTTGGCTAACGTCGGTACCAAGAGTACCTATAGTCGAAACGGAGCGGAGTCAATTATTGACGTGACCTTTTGTAGTCCTGGCCTAACAAGTAGTTCGAACTGGAGAGTAGATGATGGCTACACTCACAGCGACCACCTGGCGGTTCGCTACAGTATCGACTACAACAACAGCAGACAGCGGATAGAAGAAGAGGCGGCTAGGCCAAGGCCAAGCCCTCGTAGGTGGAAGACATCATACTTCGACGAAGAGGTATTTAGGGAAGCGCTCCGCCGTGAGCGAAACTTACTCGGTTTAGACGGCGACGAGCTGGTAGCGGTGCTCTCACGTGCGTGTGATGCGACCATGCCTAGGAGAGTCCACCCTAGAAATGGGAGGCCACCGGCTTACTGGTGGACCGACGCGATTGCGGACCTGCGCCGCGCCTGCCTACGGGCTAGGCGGCGGATGCAGCGAGCACGATCAGAGGAAGAGCGAAACGAACGGCGGGTGGTGTTCGCCGCTGCAAAAGCCGCGCTCAAGACCGAGATAAGAGCAAGCAAGAAGGCCTGCTTTGAGGGTCTCTGTCAGAGTGCCAATACGACCCCGTGGGGTGATGCCTACAGGATCGTTATGGCCAAGACGAGAGGTGTGATGGCTCCTACAGAGCAATCTCCAGAGATGTTGGAGGGGATCATTGGAGGACTTTTTCCGCGTCATGATCCTAGTCCTTGGCCTCCTTTCGTAGGACAGCCGGGGACTGGGGCTGGCGATGAGGAAAGGGTCACCGATGTGGAACTTGCGGGGATAGCTAAGTCCCTTAGCGTAGGTAAGGCCCCAGGTCCGGACGGAGTTCCGAACTTGGCCTTAAAAGTAGCTATTGCAGAAGCTCCCGAGATGTTCAGGTCTGCTATGCAGAAATGCCTGGACGAGGGAGTTTTCCCAGAAGCTTGGAAGAGGCAGAGCCTGGTACTATTGCCAAAGGCGGGGAAACCACCCGGAGACCCGTCGGCATATAGACCAATATGCTTGATTGACACGGCGGGGAAGGTGCTCGAAAAGATCATCCTCAATAGAATGTTGAAGTTCACTGAGGGCGTAGATGGTCTCTCGAGCAACCAGTATGGCTTCCGGAAGGGAAGGTCCACCGTAGACGCTATCTTGTCGGTTACAAAAACCGCCGAGAAAGCACTCGAGCCTAAGAGGAGGGGAATTCGCTTCTGCGGGGTAGTGACTCTGGATGTAAGGAATGCATTTAATAGCGCCAGTTGGGCTGCTATTGCCGATGCGCTCTTGCGTCTGGGGATACCGGAGTACTTGTACAAGATTCTCGGAAGCTACTTCCAGAATCGCGTATTAGTATACGACACGGAGGTGGGTCGGAAGTGCTTTCACATAACCTCAGGAGTCCCGCAAGGTTCCATCCTGGGTCCGGTGTTATGGAATGTCATGTACGACGAGGTGTTGAGGTTAGAGTACCCAGTGGGAGTGGTGATTGTCGGATTTGCCGACGATATTACGCTCGAAGTCTACGGTGAAACGATCGAGGAGGTGAAGTTGACTACCGACCACTCGATCAAGGTTGTGGAGGCGTGGATGCGGTCCAGAAAACTGGAGCTGGCTCACCACAAGACAGAGGTGACGGTTGTTAACAACATGCAGTCGGCGCAGCAGACGGAGATCAGTGTAGGAGAATGCACTATCCTGTCGAAGCGCTCTGTCAAGCACTTGGGCGTGATGATCGACGATAAGCTTACCTTCGGTAGCCACGTCGATTATGCCTGTAAAAGAGCCTCCACAGCTATTGCGGCACTGTCCCGGATGATGTCCAATAGCTCAGCGGTGTACGCCAGTAAGCGCAAGCTTCTGGCTAGTGTTGCTACGTCCATACTTAGGTATGGCGGCCCGGCGTGGGGTACCGCGCTAAGTACTGAATGCTACCGACGGAAGCTGGAAAGTACTTACAGGCTTATGTGTCTGAGGGTTGCAAGCGCGTACCGTACCGTGTCACACGACGCTCTCTGTGTCATTACTGGTATGGTGCCTATCAGCATTCTTATCAGTGAGGACATGGAGTGCTTCGAAATGCGCGGCACAAGAGGCATACGCAAAACTGTCAGGATGGCCTCTATGGTCAAATGGCAGCGCGCGTGGGACAGTTCCACCAAAGGAAGGTGGACCCATAGGTTGATACCGAGGGTAGATAGTTGGATTAATAGGCGCCATGGGGAAGTTTCATTCCACCTGACACAGGTCCTTACAGGTCATGGTTGCTTCCGACAGTATCTACACCGTTTCGGGCATGCGGATTCTCCCGAATGCCCAGTGTGCAATGGTTTAGAGGAAACGGCGGAACACGTGTTGTTCGTGTGCCCGCGTTTTCGCACAATGCGTGACCGCATGCTTGCCACATGCGGGGAGGACACAACTCCGGACAACTTGGTCCAGAGAATGTGTAGGGATGAGATTAGCTGGAATGCCGTTTCAACGGCAATCACCCATATCGTCTGGGAGCTACAGAGGAGGTGGCGCGTGGACTCGGAGAATGGCTAGTCCAGATGCAGTACAAGAGGTGGTCCAGGGGTTCGAAGTCGGCTTCGTAGGTCATACCGGTGCCCTGCGGTCGAGATCGACCCTTACAGCGATTAAGTGGCCGCGGAGAGGAAGTCCCGGTAGCGGTGCTGTCGTGGCGTCGGTCTACCGGGTTGGATCTGAGCCCGCGGTTGGAAAGGGGTCCCCGGCAAGGGTCGGGGTAGGTGAGACCCTGCTGTCTGCAACCTACGGGTGCATCTGATAGGGCCTGAAGGGTAGTGATACCCTTCCTTTGCGGGCAGGTCAGATCGGGTTGCACGTGGGCATCAGTTCTTGATGTCCGCTCAGCAGTAGGGCGCGGGCGGGGTTGACCCTGCCCGCCTTCCGAGGACAAAGGGAGTGGCGAGGACCACTCGGGAAACTGGCTAAGCGCCAGTATGCTATCGTGATGGACTCTCCAGTGCGAGTCATCGATGTTCGTTGCTACTAGGCTACGGCAGCTAACCTTGAGGGTGCGATATGCACTAGCCCCTCTCTGAAGCAATACCTTCTTGGTGGTTCCGGAGAGACGTAGGGTTTGGCGACCATAGGAATGTGTTTTAGTGGGTCGAGGAGAGAGTAGTCCTGGCTTCTACCGGCATTGTAGAAGACGGCCTCATCCCCACACTACCCTAACCTTCCTGTTAGGGTGTCTGATGAGCAGCTTTATCCCCCTATGGTTTATAAGGAAAAAAAAAAAAAAAAAAAGACTAGAATACCAGAAGATTAGAGGACCAGAAGACGAGAAGACTAGCAGACTAGAAGCCTAGAAGAGTAAAATACTAGAAGACCAGAAGACTAAAACAATAGAAGACAATAAGACTAGAACACTGGAAGACTCTTGGGAAGACTAGAAGACTAGAAGACTAGAAGACTGGAAGACTACAAAACTAGAAGACTAAAAGACTAGAAGGCCAGAAGACTAAAACACTAGAAGACTAGTACACTGGAAGACTCTTGTGAAGACTAGAACACTAGCAGACTAAAAGATTAGAAGACTAAAAAACTGAAAGACTAAAAGACTAGCAGATTAGCAGACTAGGAGACTAGAAGACTAGCAGACTAGAAGACTAGCAGACTAGAAGACTAGAAGACTAGAAGACCAAAAGACTAAAACAATAGAAGACTAGAAGACTAGAACACTGGAAGACTACAAGACTAGAAGATAAGAAGACTTAAAGACTAGAAGACCAGAAGACTGAAAGACTAGAAGACTAGAACACTAGAAGACTGGAAGACTACAAGACTAGAAGACTACAAGACAGGAAGACTAAAACACTAGAAGACTAGAACACTAGATGACTCTAGGGAAGACTAGAAGACTAGCAGACTAGAATATTAGAAGACTAGAGAGCTAAAAGACTAGAAGACTAGCAGACTAGCAGACTAGAAGACTAGCAGACTAGAATACTAGAAGACTAGCAGACTAGAAGATTAGAAGACTAGAACACTAGAAAACAAGAAGACTAGAGGACCAGAAGATTAGAGGACCGGAAACTAGACGACTAGCAGACTAGAAGCCTAGAAGACTAAAAGACTAGAAGACCTGAAGACTAAAACAATAGAATGCTAGAAGACTAGAACACAGGAAGACTCTTGAGAAGACTAAAAGACTAGCGGACTAGCAGACTAGAATATTAGAAGACTAGAAGACTAAAAGACTAGAAGACTAGCAGACTAGCAGACTAGGAGACTAGAAGACTAGCAGACTAGAAGACTAGAAGACTAGCAGACTAGAAGACTAGAAGACTAGAATATTAGAAGACTAGAAGACCAGAAGACTAAAACAATAGAAGACTAGAACACTGGAAGACTACAAGACTAGAAGATAAGAAGACTTAAGGACTAGAAGACCAGAAGACTGAAAGACTAGAAGACTAGAACACTGGAAGACTGGAAAACTACAAGACTAGAAGACTACAAGACAGGAAGACTAAAACACTAGAAGACTAGAACACTGGATGACTCTTGGGAAGACTAGAAGACTAGCAGACTAGAAGATTAGAAGACTAGAAAGCTAAAAGACTAGAAGACTAGCAGACTAGAAGACTAGCAGACTAGAATACTAGAATACTAGAAGACTAGCAAACTAGAAGATTGGAAGACTAGAAGACTAGAAAACAAGAAGACTAGAGGACCAGAAGATTAGAGGACCAGAAGACTAGAAGACTAGCAGACTAGAAGCCTAGAAGACTAAAAGACTAGAAGACCAGAAGACTAAAACATTAGAAGACTAGAACACTGGAAGACTCTTGAGAAGACTAGAAGATTAGCGAAATAGCAGACTAGAAGATTAGAAGACTAGAAGACTAAAAGCCTAGAAGACTAGCAGACTAGGAGACTAGAAGACTGAAACACTGGAAGACTACAACACTGACAGACTAGAAGATTAGAAGACTAGAAAACTAAAAGACTAGAAGACTAGCAGACTAGGAGACTAGAGGACTAGCAGACCAGAAGACTAGAAGACTAGCAGACTAGAAGACTAGAAAACCAGAAGACTAAAACAATGGAAGACTAGAAGACTAGAACACTGGAAGACTACAAGACTAGAAGATAAGAAGACTTAAAGAATACAATACCAGAAGACTGAAAGACTAGAAGACTAGAACACTGGAAGACTACAAGACTAGAAGATAAGATGACTTAAAGACTAGAAGACCAGAAGACTGAAAGACTAGAAGACTAGAACACTGGAAGACTACAAGACTAGAAGACTACAAGACCAGAAGACTAAAACACTAGAAGACTAGAACACTGGATGACTCTTGGGAAGACTAGAAGACTAGCAGACTAGAAGATTAGAAGACTAGAAAGCTAAAAGACTAGAAGACTAGCAGACTAGAATACTAGCAGACTAGAAGATTAGAAGACTAGAAGACTAGAAAACTAGAAGACCAGAGGACCAGAAGATTAGAGGACCAGAAGACTAGAAGACTGGCAGACTAGAAGCCTAGAAGACTAAAAGACTAGAAGACCAGAAGACTAAAACAATAGAAGACTAGAAGACTAGAACACTGGACGACTCTTGAGAAGACTAGCGAACTAGCAGACTAGAAGATTAGAAGACTAGAAGACTAGCAGACTAGAAGACTAGAAGACTAGCAGACTAGAAGACTAGCCGACTTGAAAACTAGAAGACTAGAGGACCAGAAGATTAGAGGACCGGAAGACTAGAAGACTAGAAGACTAAAAGACTAGAAGACCAGATGGCTAAAACAATAGAAGACTAGAAGACTATAACACTGGAAGACTCTTTTGAAGACTAGAAGACTAACAGACTAGAAGATTAGAAGAGTAGAAAACTAAAATACTAGAAGACTAGCAGACTAGCAGACTAGGAGACTAGAAGACTAGAAGACTAGAAAACTAGTAGACTAGAAGACCAAGACTAGAAAACTAAAAGAGTAAAAGACTAGAAGACCGGAAAACTAGAAGACTAGAAGACCAGAAGACTAGAAGACTAGAATACCAGAAGACCAGAAGATTAGAACACTAAAAGACAAGAAGACTAGAACACTGGAAGACTAGAAGACTAGAATATTTCCATGAGTCGATGAAGGTCCCTTCGATATCGACTCATGGAGGTTTGACTGTATCTCAGGCCTGGTAGCAGGTCACCATTTAGAGACTAGATGCCTATTTGCGGGTCTTTCTGGAAGATTCAAAACGTTTCAACTAAAGTCGTTTTTTTCTGTTGAAAAGTCACGTCGAAAAGTCGAAAGCTGTCCTGGACACGTCCTTGCGACAGCTGAGTGACGGGAAAGGAAGATTAGTTAGAGAAAGGGATATAGAGACCTCTACGTCCTCTCACGTCTAGTTGTCACGGGAATTTGGGTGTTGTTATGTGGAAGGGCTAAGTCCAAAGGATACGTTTGGTCAAAGTTTAGGCACCAAAACGATATACGAATCACGAATCATAACTCGAAAACGGTTTGTTGGATTAAAATGATGTCTTCAAAGATGTTTTCGAAGATGTTTGAGCATACATATTTAAATGACTTTCTGAAACCCCTTGGAACACCTCTGGAATGCCCATGGGCCTCACTGAAACTCATTGCAACACCCCTGAAACTTCATAGAACGCCCTTGAAACCTGCTGGAACGCTCCTGAAATCCATTCAAAATCCCTGTACCACTCCTGAAACCCACTGGAACACTCTGGAACGTTCCTGAAACCCTCTAAAACCGTGGACCTTCTGAAACTTCTGGAAAATTCCTTAATCGTATTTGAAACCCCTTAAAGATCCCTCGAACGCTCCTAAAATGTCCTGGACTTCTTCTGGACCGCCACTGACACTTTTTGAAAAACCCTAAGAACGTCCCTAAATCCCTATTACCCTCTGTAACCTCCTGACACCGCATGAACCACTGTTGAAACCCCCTAACTCTTCGTGTGGCCATTTCGAACGCTTCTGAAATTCTTCTAGACAGCAATTCCAAAATAAATTTTTAAGAATTGTGCAGTTTTCGTGTCATTAACGGTACAAAATAATCATTTTTTTAATGGAATAGAGTGGAGTAGTAGAGAATTCGAATTAATTAGAGTTTTCTTGGAATTTGGTTAGGTACGCCATCAGACATTTTTCTGGATTTGTACTGGGTATTTTCACAAGGACACCTAAGTTCAATGTTTTTAGAATTAAACGACTGGAAAATCTACATATACGTACTTGATGAACAAGACGAGTGTTTACAAAACAAGCAAAGATTTCCGACAAGCCCACGACTCCGAGAAAAGGCTGCACATTTCAGGTGGACGCGAATGAATCTGGGAGTTAAACTGGGAGTTAAATTTCCCACAAGGATTTCTCTAATAATTCCATCAGGTATTCTTGCTTCAAATGCCTTCCAGAATTCTCAACAGATTCCTTCCTTTCACGACTTTTTTTTAGTATTCTACATTAAACTCCTCAAAGAGGTTGTGCCATCATAAACCCTCCTGCGATTCCCTGAAACCCCTGAATCCACCGGAAACTCCCTGAAATGCTGACACTACATGAATCTCCCTGAAACCCTCTTAGACAACCTGACGCACTCCTGAAACTCCCTTTAAATGATCTCTTGACACGCCCCTGAGACCCCGTCAGATACTTGTGAGACCAACTGAGATACTATAGTCTCCTAAAATTCACCTGAACACACCTGATTTCTTTCGAATCCTCCTGAAAACACCTAAAACATAAATACCCTCGATGCCCTGGAACCCCCCGAAATGCTCCTAAAAACATTCTGTCCTGAGTGCTTCTGAGATACCCTAAAACGTCCCAGAAACCCTCTGAAACCCTCCCAATCCCCCTGAAATTCCCATCAACGTCCTCAAACTGAAACCTTGAAATTTCTAAAAAATACCTAAAACCCGTAAAGCCCATAACCATCTTGACACTCCTTTGAAAGTCCTCTGAAACCCTTTGATCCCCCAAAAAGCTTATGGGCGTGTTCCAAAAAACTTATAAAAGTTTCATGGAACCCCGTAAAACGCTTTTTAATCCTCACTGAAACCCCCTGAAATTCCCCCGAAACCCATGGAAAAGCCTCTCGGCGACCCTCTATTACCCTTCCTTAAGAATCTCTAGAATTCTGCTAACTTTTTGGAGAAATTTCCGCAGGAACTACTAATGAAACCTGGCGAGAAATTCTAAGATACACTTCGAGGGAAGTGCTTCAGAAGTATCGCAAAAAAACCCTGGAACTGTTGAAAAGTTTTCCCAGAAAAGGACAAATAGAAATCTCCAATGGAATTCTGGGAGAATTTCGATAGGATTTAAGTAATCCTACAAGAAACTCCTGCAGGATTTTTAGAAGGAACTCCTGGAGGATTCGCAAAAAGAACTTCTGGATGATTCCTTAGAAAAACATGTCTTGTGGGAATCCTTAAGGGAATGGGACAACGGTAGTACAGGAATCTCAAAACGAATTCCTGCTAAAATCCTTGAATAAATTCCTACAGGAATCCCAGAAGGAACATCTGGAGAATTTCTTGCACGCATCTCAGAAGCATTTACTGGAATAATACTAGAAATAACTCATTGAAGAATCTAAGAAGGAACTCCTGATGGAGTCCCAGAAAAAATGTGGAGGCATCCTGAGAAGAACTTCCCGAAGAGCTCCAGAAAGAACTCCTGGAAGGACCATAGCTGGAATTTTAGAAGTAATAGTGGAAGTACACTTAAAACTTCTCTTGAAGTTTCTTGGCGAATCTCAGACATAACTCCTGGACTAATTCATAGAGAATGTCTTGAGAGATACCCAGAATTAGTTTCATAGGTAATTCAAATACCTAGTGGAACTTCTGAAGAAACCATTGTAGAAACTGCAGAAGTTTAAGTTTAAGAAATCTTATTGATATTCAAACAAAAGCTTCTCTTAGAATACCAAGAGATAGCTAGCCAAACGGAATCGTATGAGATTTGTCAGCAAGAGGAATCCCAGAAACATTCTCGGATCAATCCCAGCAGAAACCTTCTGGGAAAAGTAGTTCTGGAGGAATTCTAAGATATTACATTAGAAAGGACTGAAGGAATTTCAAAAGAAACTAATTGAGGAGTCTCTAGTGGAATGCCTATCTAAAATCTCAAAGAAACTACTGAAGAATTCGCCTGGAAACTTTTTTTTTTGGAAAAAAAAATACTGTAGAAAAATCAAAGAGAACATACTTGTACGAAGAAATTTCAAGAAATTACCTGGACGAATTTTAAAAGAAAATCCTCGACTGGAAAAAACTTACAAGAGTACATAGAGAAATTTCATAATCATGCTTGGGGGAATATTTTCAGCAAACACAAAGTCATTTATGACGGCGATTATGATGTCAAAGTTGAAGTCATGCTCTCTCAATCGCTGCTTATAAAATGTACGCATGTGAAAGTCTCTTTAATAAAGACAAATCAATCAATCAATGTACGCATTTGTTAGAAATAATCAAGCAGAATATTGTATAATCCAGAAGAATCTTTGAAACATTTTTGGAGGAATCCCAGAAGAAAGTCCCAGGGAGGACGTTACGCCAAGACGAGAACCGACATTTTGATGACAGAGTCGAAAACGGTCCTCAAATCACTAGAAAGTACCTCGCTACCAACCCTGGTCGGACGACTGACAACTCCAACATACACACATTGACTTCGCACAATGGTACTTGTACAACTGCCGCGGCGACGTCCGTCGGCTGGCTGGCTCACCGAACGTCCTCGCTCGCCGTCACCCTCGCCACCCTACAGTATGATTGAATGCAACTTCCAACAGCAGAGCAGCCAGGCTCCTATGATCGGCGGCGCTCTCTCTGTTTCTTGTTCGCTCCCTCTCTTGAAACACCTTTCCCTTGCTCCGCCGCGCACGCTGCCTACTTCGTTTGGCACTGGCTTGCGTGATTTCGACATTCCCGACGACCCCCGACTACTAGGTGGATTGGCGTTGTTGTTGTTGATGTTGTCGTCGTCGTTGCCGTCGGTGGTATCAAGAGGAACCTTCCACCACTGCCACGCATACTTTGGCAGTGGCATGGCAGCAGCAGAAGAGTAGCATAAAAAAAACATGGCAAACATGGTCGAAGATTCCTCTTCGCCAGCATACCGCGGGCGGTGAGTAGCAAGCGAGCGAGAGGTATGTTGCTTGGACGCCGAAACAGACCAATACACCGGTAAACCGGAGCAGCATATTTTTTATGCGAAGTGCACATTGAGGATTCGTAGCAGTGATGCCAGACTAGATTTTTTTATGCGAAATGTATCTCAAACACTTGCAGAGCATCTCTCTATTTCATGCAAATTATATGCCATTCGGATCAGTAGTGAACACCAACTTTGCCCATAACACCCTTACGGCTTTGGTCACCTTCTCCATGCTGGAATTGTCATAAAATGCAATGAGCTTGTGGCTCATACTTTTCCGCTACACACCGTTCTCCTGTACACTGCCGAAGATCGTCCTAAATTTTCGAGTGCTTGCAGGCCCTCCTCCATCGGAAACTACACTCAAGATGGCAGCTCCACCACGATGGACATTTCCGACAGATTGTTTTGCTACAGGAACACGAATCAAACACGGCATAAGGCATCACTAGAAAACACGTCCGTTCGTCTCCAAATCCGTCTAAAGAAGACCGAAAACCCCAAACCAACATCACTTTCTTTAATTCTAATGCTCGTATGTCACTTTACTGATCGTTGACGGTTATCAGTCACACCAAACCCATTCTTTATTGGCGATCTAAGGTAATGTCGTGTGAAATTACATTTCATATTTAAATAATTGAATCGTTCCACTTCATCTCTTCTATGACAGTTGGGTAGTAAAAATGGAATTATCAGTAAATTGATTCCAAACTAAGCTGATATTAAACTGTAATTTGTTTGTTGAAATTCATATTTTTACGACATCACCTCTACCTTTGATGCCTTAGTTAATTTCAGTATCATTGTCACAACTATAAGTTGCACAATGAATTTTTTTTATTTTTTATGATGTTAAATTGAATTCCGTATTGACCATTATGCAACTGAAATGAGTTGTATAATGGAAAATGTAATGTGAAAAATTTGTATGCAACTCGTGCAAAAATATTACCAATCTGAACTGGCAACCCTTCTCAATTCAACAGCATGCATATTATTCGAACTTGCAGCATATTACCCATCGCTCTCCCACTTGGATAGGTGTGTTAGTAAAGCACAACATATTTTCATCCTCCCTCTTACTCTCTCCCGAAATTTACGATCAACCCTTCACCCACTGCAAGAAACATAAGCTGAGTGAGAAGCAATCAACACACCCACCCACACACCTCCTTGCGCACTCTTTTGTTCCAGGTGCAACATCTCTGCCTCACACACACAGTTACATTCCCTCACCCGACTTATAAAAGCATTCCTGTCTCAACAAGATCAACAACAAAATCATCCCCCTTGCGCATGTATTGATGCATCCAAAAGAGCGAGAAATTCCCTTGCGAAGAAAGCCCACTCACCACTACCAACAAAACCCCAACATAGAAAATCAAAACCTACTCTTCTCTTCTTCACTGCCTCGCTCCGCTCCTTTTCACCTTCTCTCACAAACTGCACTGATGTTCTTCCACCCACCCCCTCTCACTCCAGCAGGGCGACCGACAGCGAAAAATCCAATCCTCACAGAACGGACGATTGAACGAAAATCGACCGTCTTTTCCCGCACGATTTTCACGTCCAAACGCGCACGCACTGGTCCAACGTGCTGTCGCAAACGGTGGCCACGGCACCGGAGCACGCTTTTCACTCCACCCGGGGTGGATTTCAGTCACTTTTCCGGGGAAAATTAACGCACAAAAGAACACTATTTTCCGGACAGACACGACCGACGATGGGACAGATAGCCCTCTACTCTTCTCCTGCTGCTGGCTAGCAAACACTCCGCGAGCGAGTTGTTGACTGACCGACCGTTCGTTTTGGTCCGTGCGCTGGTTGGTGGTGCGCAAAGTTTCCTTGCACGATAAAGTTCGGTTGGTCGAAAATGACGCTAGTTTTTACAGATTTCTACTCAAAGCGAACGGTAACGCAGTGGGTAACGCAAGTTTCTAACCGTTCGTAATCCCACAGTGATGCGACTCCGTACAAAAGGTGGCAAAAAATCAAGTTTATAATATGTGCACGATTAATGGATCAATGAAGAAAACTTTCCTTATAATGCATTATATTTGGCCGAATTGGCCACTCCCAGTGGTATATTTTTTTAACCTGGTTCCCTCTGGGAAGAAGACATAATGTGTCTTCCATAACTATTTGCAAGTAAAATTACTCAATTTGATGTGAACTGTTATTTTCAACATCGAATAATGTTTATGAGCATTTTTGGAACATTTAGGAACTACTGGGTGTGGCCACCGGAGGTACCTGCTACCTCGCCTGCTACAGCTACATTCATACATAGATTCATGCTGTATTCCGCAAGTCTTTTGATGGGGCCTCAAATATGATCATAAGCAGTATGGTATGTATCATAAAAAAATTGATCTGGAAACATTTGGAATTTTTCTTTTTAAATCTTTACTTTCTTCTAGGCATAACGAGCCAACTGGAGTAGAGCCTGTTTCTCAACTTTCTGCAAAGTAAAATAAAATATGTTTCTGGAACATTGTTTGAAAAAAAACTCATAAGGTATTGAATTGGTGGTGCAAAAATATGTTATTTTTGCTTCCAAAGTTGAACATTTTTCGTTACCTAACCTCACATTTATTCGCCCAAAAAACACATCGGGTCTTGGACCATTTGAGCAGGAGCACCTATTTTGGGCACTTGCTGTTATAACTCAGTCAATTTGGAACCGATTGACTTCAATTTCTGATCATGACTAGATAATGTGCGTATCTGATCGTGTTTCAAAAATCAAGTCAATCGGTTCAAAATTGACTGGATTATAGCAACACGTGTCCAAAATAGGTGCTCCTGCTCAAATGGTCCTAGACCCTCTGGTTTCGGTTAGTGTTTCGGTGAAAGTGAAAAAAAATTATCCTAAAGCTGCCATTAGACTGTTTGCTTCTTCTTCTTCTTCTTTATGGCTCTACGTCCCCACTGGGACTTGGCCTGCCTCGCTTCAACTGTGTTCTTAGAGCACTTCCACAGTTATTAATTGAAGGGCTTTCTTTGCCTGCCATTGCATGAATTTGTATATTGTGAGGCAAGGACAATGATACACTATGCCCAGGGAGTCGAGAAATCGTCTCGACTGGAACGGGAATCGAATCCGCCGTCTCCGGATTGGCGATCCATAGCCTTAACCACTAGGCTAACTGGAGACCCAACTGTTTGCTATGATGACAAATATTTGGCCAAACAAGCCCAACAAATGACCAACACAACGTGAATCATGGCAACCTTGGATAAATGTCGGACTATAATGACAAATATATTTGTCCGTCTATGTAGTACCTATTACAGGCAGCGGAATAAATACAAATCAGTTATCAGAAATTTATTAAATGTTTATGATTGAACTACCGTCTTACCCCGCTCATTCGACACATTTTAATTCGACACTTTTTAATTCGTACCCCGCTTATTCGACACATGTCGAATTAAAAAGTGTTGAAATGTCACAGCGATGTACACTGTAAATGCAAAACAGTTTAATATTGCGCTTATACTCGCATCCTCAGCAGCTCCTCTTGCAGACGCTAATTCCGGAAGTTCTGTTTTGGTGCTATTTGACGCCCAAACCGCCTGGAGATCAACCGGAATCGACTGAGGATGGCAATAATCGTAAAAAGAACGAGCTTTTCATTCGCACCACCGCAATATCTGTTGAAACTATGTTTCATAACAAATCCGAAAATCAAAACAAAAACAAAAATAGAGTTGCCAAATTTCAATTAGCAACGTGGTGTAGGGTGACCAGTTTGTCAAATTAAAAGTTTACCCCGGTTATTCGACAACAGTCGGTGTCGTATTAGCGGGGTAATACGGTACGAAGATAATTGTGTTTTATTCTGATGTATAGGAAAATCAATAGAGGTAATAAACTATAGAGGAAGAATGTCGCTGGCGTCGCTGCCGAAACATCTCTTGCTGGCGGAGATAGGCCGGGCTATAAGTGTCAAAGCGAAAAAGTATGCAGTTTAACAGATAGATACCCAACATGTTTGCGAGCGAGAACAAATGGAACAGCAGCGACATTCGTCCACAGAGAACAGACGTCTATCTTCGCTTTCTGCCTTGTGTAAAACTTTGTAACGGTCATTTCAGAGTATGTGGTTATGTCCCCGTTGTGCGGCGCTAGCGTCCCATCACTTACATTGTTGTGTTATCAAATTTGTTTCCAGTGCTCGCCGTTTTTGGCCGTTTGGCGCTCGTGTCACTTTGTGGGCTAGTGTATTTTAACGATGAACACTGCCATCGTGGTGTCAAATCGACTTTTTATGTGGGGCAGTCTCCGTTGGTGGCGTTGAGGTACACTTAAATCCTTTACACACGATTTTGACGTATTTTTGTTCGAGCTTAAATGTCTGTTCTCTGTGATTCGTCCTCTATAGTTTATTAACTCTATTGGAAAATCTCATTAAGTTTGCGTTTACTTCCCATCAGTTCAACCCTGTATTGCTGTTACTTCTAGATTCAAAAGTGCCATTTACACTTATCAATAAGTTGAATCAACCAAGAGGTTCAATCTTTCCTTCAACTTCATCAAGAAACACAATTTGATGGAAATATTGCTAAATGTATTGCTTGCATTTTTATTGCGGAGAAGATGGATGATAATGTTGAATCTTGATATAAATACTGATCAACCTGCAAAAGCGAGGATTGAGGTTGGTGTTCATATCCTCAATATTTCCCCTCCGAAAGATTGATCCAACCACCACTATCATCCAGTTTGACCAAACCATCAAGATCATCCAAGTCCATCAAACTTTCCCCTCAAGTTGTTTCATTCGATCAATCCAGCAGGGTAAAAGAGTCAGCAGATTGAGCGAAGACCATTCCATCAGTGCGGAAGAGATGGCAATTCACCAACGTTCAGCGAGTGGCTCACGGCGTTCATGGTGGCCAGTTCAATTGAATTTTATAGAGTGCTTTTAAAGCAAATTTCTAGAAATAAAGTGTCACGTTTTTGCATTGTAAATATTATAAAGACTTGATCATTAGGAAAGTGCGAATTTCGATGCTTCGCTTGCTTATTCAATTCCATTAATGATTATGAAAAAACCAATGTTTTGATGATTTTGGTCATTTACCAAGCCATATTCGATTTTTTTCTGTAAGCATTTCTGGAGCTCGATTTGATTTGGTCGTATGTACAATTTTCGAAAAGTGGAGATAATGGCTAGCAACGTTTCTGAAATGGAAATTAAATCCTATTTAAAATTAAAGACTGAAAACTTCTCAAAGCTCATATTATATCACACAGTTTAATGCCTTCTAAGAAATTTACAATTGAAATATCAAAACAACAGTACATCTACTAAGTTATTAACAAAAATAAGTTTTACGTCGGTCTGAGATTCTATGCAAGACTTTCGACCTCATCGATTCGACCTTATACCAGACACTACTGTACTTCGCACCGGGGCGTTCAGACGTTTTGACATCTGAAAATGTTCATACGTCAAAGTACGTTCGGACCAGTTGAGCGCTGGTTTTGTACATTCGACCTACAATTGTAAACAAACATAATTAAATTCTTATCAGTAAGATAATTATACTTAACATGTATTTTAAACACTTTAATCGTTCATCAAAATAATAAGAGTGGATCTGCATGCAAGGTCATAGGAAAACTCATTAGTGCTGCTGTAAAATTGGCATCTGGAATTGTACCAGGGATGCGCAAAGGAAGCGGATTGCCGTTAATAGCAATGCTTTAAGCAAAGGTTGTTGGAGGTGCTTCAGGAGTACGCTTCGAATGTAAGAATTTTTAAGTTCTGGACAATGTTCCCACCACAAGACTTTATTGGATTTATTGATTATTCTTTCATATTTTTCAGGTGTGATGAGGAACTGGCGCAAGATATATAGTAGTCCTTAAGATTATTATGGAGGTCATGGAGGCAAACGCTCCGACTTTGTTTTATCGACGCAAATTAACCCGGAAAAGTACCGAAAAATGCATTACGTTCACCGTAAACAGCTTTTAGAAGTGTGTAATTCGATATTAACAACAACAAATAATTCATTTTGGAAGTGTAACGATCACAGTTTAGTATATCAAGGGCTGGATCAGCCTGATAAAGTGAAATATTCTCAGAGGCATATAATACCCTGTATTTCTGCATATTCAATAAAATGGGTAGTCAACTAGTGGTTCATATATATTTTTTAAATAGAGAATTGTCTTTTGATTATTTGAACATGAATGTTGAGCAAGCTTCTTCAAAATATATAGTTTTATATTGGAAATTTAATCAAATATGGCAAGAAAACTCTCATTTTTTTCTTTTCTTATTGACGACAGTACTTATTGACGACGGTTGCTTACGAGGTTGCTTATTTAACAAACGATTTCTCACATAGATTTAGACAGTCTATGAATATTCTTGCTAATGCAACTGTATGACAAAACCACAGTAGGCAGGCAGTACGACGATTGCCGGCACAGCTAGTATATTATAATAATAAGTAAGCACGGGATGTCTTGGATAGTGCATCCGTTCCTTTTTTGATTAGAGTGCTTCCATTTTGATCCTACTCAAATCAAAAGTTTGGATTGATTGATTTGTCTTCATTAAAGAGACTTTCAGCCTCAAAAGATTGGACTCGAAATTGCTGCACTGTTTGTTTTTATTGCGAAAAGAGGGCCACAGCTGTAAAGGCGTGGGCATTCAGCATAAGCATGCTGAGATGACGGCTTCGATTTTCGGACGATCGAGGAATTTTTCTTTAAATTTTGTTCACTTCCTTGGGCATAGATCACCCAAGTAACCACGCTGCTGTATTACTATGTATGTACAATTAAAGTTGAACTTAAGTGGGAAAGGGCCCCAATATAGTCGCGTTTTACGTAGCTAACTTTAATTTGGCTTACTTAAGGCTCTTTCCCACTTTAGTTCAACTTTGATTGTACATTGTACAGCAATGTTTGCTTGATATATACACCGTTTTTATACATGCATCACGGCTTGAGCAACTTGGCTACTTGGGGAGTACCTCCGCGCCTGCCACACGATATACGAATACAAAATGGTCATTGGCAGAAGCAACTCTCAGTTACTGCCTGTGGTAGTTGCCTGGGTAGTTGTCATAGTGAAAACCAGGCTTTGTCTTAGTAAGGACGTCACACCAAGATGAAGAGGAATCAAAATGTAAAAGAGAGGATCAATAAGTGATATGGAATTTAGGAGCGTAAGATCATTACTTTCACAACGACCTATGCCTTGCTAAAACTTTCTACGAGTGCCATTTTTTGAGCAGCAGACCACGCAACAGAGTAAGACTATAGACTAATTTCGTAAGACGGCATATTTATTCAGGCGATATGGGTTCCTTGATAATGTAAATATGTAAATGAATGTCTAGATGATTGAAAGTAGGTTTAAAGTACGACTTTATTATAAAAAAACAGTGCAACGAATAACAATTCAAAAATATCGTTGGTATGAATCAGTTTTAGGATTGATTATAATTGAAGTTGAACTGAACATTTAACATCAATGCTCATACTGCCTGAGTGAGCAACTTACAATTCAACTTATTGCCTTGTCCGTAGTTCTTATTCTTCATCTTCTGTATCATAAATGTCGCCCTCAAAGTGGTCAGGTGCATCATTACTGTTTGGCCTGCGTCCCCTCTTAGGTTCCACCAAACCCTTTAGGAATGCTTCATAATAGTCCTTTTTTACTACATACGGCAAGAGACTTCGCAGATCCTTCAATTTTGCGGTAGGCAGCTCTATCAGCTGTGATTCTATTCGCTTGAGTTCGATTTCTCGGTCGATCTTCTTTCCAGACATGAGACAGATTTCCTTGTAATCTTCTTCTGCGAGGTCGTATTTGAAGCGAACTGTACCGATGTTATCGGTAGTGAATGCAAACTCCATTACTTTTTTGAAGCTGAAAGTTTCGCCTGACGTAGTAGTTTTTGGAATTGTGTAGATTTCTTCTTGGGCTGTAATATCTAGAAAATCCTTCTGCTGCATGCTAACAACCTCGATGGGCACCGTCCTCTGTATAGCTGCTATGAAGATCTCCCAATCAGAAGGAATTTCTATTGACACCTCAGTGCGTTTTTTGGCACGTTCGATCGTCGCGTGGATCGTATCCACTTCCATGTGGGAATGGCCGGTCTTCATGAAACGGTGGATGATGCGGAGAGCTCGGCCTTCTTTTTTCAGATTTTTTAACACGTGCGTGAACATAAAAACTACATTTTTGTTGTGATTCTGTCCTGCGCAACGATCGCTGTAGTAGATTACTTCTTCTACGGTGGTGGGCATACGCTGCAAATCTTGCATAACGCAAGAACCTACTTCTTTGGAGCCTCTTCTGGCCCTGGTTTCATCCCACATGTAACAGTAGGCCTTGTTCTGGCCCAAATAGCTTTCAAGAAAAGATAGATTTAGTGTATATAATTGACGCTTGTAGAAAGCAACCCCACATTTTAAAAATGGTGTTGGAAGTTGCTTTTGAAGATCAAATGAAACCGTCCGCACAGTGTAATCGATCTTTGATCGTTCCACATCTGCATTCTTCTGGTCATATACTCTCTGTGCCGCTTTCTGGTGATCATCCCGCACTTGTTTTAAACGAATGATTTCTTTCTCTTCTGTCGCTATTTTGATTTCAACATTCAGTCGGTCGCACTCATCGCAAGTATCTATCTTCGGCTTGCGGAAATGTAGGTTGAATGTCTTAAAAATGATCCTGTAGCTGTCATAGCATACTGCAACGAGGTTATCAGTCCCACATTTGGCTTGGTAGAGTTTGTACAATGATGTCAAGTTAAGGTCGCCCGAAAGATATAGCCGCTCTGATTTTTCTCGACCGTAATGACTGGAGTAGGCCGGAAATGAAAGAATGTGATCTTTGATGTATTGCTGGTGCTCTGCGCTGATAGTCCGAGCGGATCGGTTTTCACTGCGTTGATCATGAGAAGCCACTCCATCGCCTATAACCCTTTTTGCTGCCAGATTCCTTAGCTTGCGATCGCCAACATCGAAGGTAGCCATGAACATTACCTTGCATACTACTACCGGTCCTTTAACGCCAGGAAGTTTGTATGATCTAGAA
The DNA here is from genome assembly GCF_035046485.1 of Aedes albopictus. Classification (NCBI taxonomy): domain Eukaryota; kingdom Metazoa; phylum Arthropoda; class Insecta; order Diptera; family Culicidae; genus Aedes; species Aedes albopictus. Next base: position 21,105,966 of record NC_085136.1, on the reverse strand, counting down.
TAAAGCCGTCGCGAGTTGATCACCTACAAAGAAAAGTATATGTTGTGATTGATGACCAATGACCATATGTGTTATATATGATTACCTTCCTCCTTGCGGTTTTGGATACCTCCATGTGGTTTGCCAAGAACTGGTTCTGTCCAGATAGTTTCAAATTCAAAAAATTTCTCAACAGCTTTGAGCGTACGTGATCGGGGTATTTGTTGAAGCATCTACGCCTACAACTGCAGGCAGGTCTTATTTTTCTTGCTGGTATGACTATTCCATCAGATCGAGTGTATTGCAAACCCTTTTCCTTTCTTCGCTTATTATTCGCTCGTTCTTTAGCTTTGCTAACTTTAGGTTCCAAACACTCTCTCGCCATAACTTCCATCGCTTCAATACTTAAGTTGATCATTGTAGCTTTATTCACATGTTCTTGAAGGGCTGAGGTTTCTCCTGTAACATGTTTGAGTAGATTGATGCATTAATTGTAATGAACATAATGAAATTGGGTCCCCGATTGGGTCCTATAACAGTTCCCCGAATTCCATTTCCCCGAAAACCATCCCACAGTGGGCAGAAATGGGGCCGTAATCGGACTTATTTATTTAAAAGCCGCTGGTTTTGAAACTCGAACTGATGCATTTTCCATGGAAAATTGGTCAATAAATCGAATGGTGGTGGTTTCATCCTGTGCTATCCTCTATTTTGCCCCATTTTACCCTGAATCAGCCATTTTCAGTGGGTATACTTCAAGGTATACTTCCATAACTCCGCACGTCACAATAGATCTAAAAGCTGGTCGCAGTGGCTTAAATACCCAACAAGGAATAAAAAAAGGAAGAGGAAGAGGAATTCCGGAGGAATCCTGACAGGAATTCCAATGGAATAGGAATTGTCAAAGAACACAGCTAGTGGCGTTCGGCAATTATCGAAATCTCAATTGGGTTCTTTAGGGGTATCAGGATTATTTCATAATCGGATTCTCTGCCCAAAAATTAGTCGAAATCCAAAATTTCATAATTTTTGGAGTCTGGGAACTATATTTAAAATTCATTTAAAGTTTGTATGAGGAAATTTTTTTGTTCGGGTCGAACTGTCACTTTATCGATTGAACTGTCATTCTATCCATGAAAATTAAAACTGTTTTGTTAATTTAACCATCAAAACAAAGGTATTGGAATCCAATAAAATCACGTTATACTCAGAAAAATTAGCTCTTTCGATTAGGCTATAGAAAGTAGCAATATTTCATTCACTAAACAACCCAATTGCTGAGCGTTCTTTTTTTACCGGAATTCTGTAAAAACATAACAAATTTCGGTAAAATGTTATCGTAATGTTGTATTGTTAACGAAGTTCGGTAAGTATTACCGAAGTCGGTGTTTTTTTCTAAGTCATCCTGACAGCAATTCCGGAGGAATCCCGACAGGAACTCTGGAGAAATTCTGTCAGGATTCCTCCGGAATTCGAGTTAAGGCGAAACTGGAAGTATTTTTTCATTTTTTCGGTTTTTGATTTTTTATTAAATAACGAAGCAATATTTTCAAATTCGGTTTTCGTGCACATGTAGAGTATGGATCAGGGTATCTTCTGAATTTTTTACGCGGTAGAAAATGTTTTTCGTTTTTGCAGAAACCATTTTTTAGTGAAATTTTGTTCACAAATGGTTTCTGCAAAAACGAAAAACATTTTCTACCGCGTAAAAAAATCTGAAGATACCCTGATCCATACTCTACGTGTGCACGAAAACCGATTTTGAAAATATCGCTTCGTTATTTAATGAAAAATCAAGAACCAAAAATTGAGGAAATACTTCCAGTTTCGCCTTAAGATTCCTCTACAATTCTTGTTAGGATTCCTCCGGAATTCCTGTAAGGATTCCTCTGGAGTTTCTGTTAGGATTTCTCCGGGTTTAGAGCAATATTTTAACTAAATTTATGAATGCAGGGCGCAATAAAGTAAAATGGGCCACTTCTTGAAATTAGTAAATTAGTAATTCTTGAAACTGAGACCTTTCATTTTCAACAAGGTGTAAAATGTAATAAGGACCAAAGTTTTTTCCTTTGATTACTAAAATATGGTGTTCCACTAGTAGCTCATCTGTTATATTGCGAGTTGTACACAGTCCATGGAACAAAGTGGAAAGCTTTGTCATAGACAGTTTGAATTGGATAGAGGTGATAGAGAAGCAGTACTCTATATAACTTGCCTAATCATTTCACAGCGCTGCCTTTTCTATTCATTCCAAAAGAGCTATTTCTTTATACTCTCATTATAAGCAGAAAGAATGGCACTGCCCCCACTCGCATAACAGTCCCATTTGACTTTCATCACTTTTGAGTTAACGTTATAAATAGTCATCATTTTCGATGTACTTCCAAAAACAATAATAAAAATTACGAATTATCAAGTCAATGTGCGAAAAAAATACCAAGTCATGAGCGTCCCATATCAAAAGTACTCGCATAACACTCCCATCATGGATTTTTTGTCACGTAACACAAAATTGAACAGTTTAGTAATGATTATAATATTTTTACAGTTATTATATATTCATGTGCAAAGCAATCTGTAAAAATTTTGAGATGATCGAAATATTTTTCAAATTTTGGCGATTTTTCAAAGTTTTATATGAAAAGTAGTACGTGTCATTCGGGGAAATGGCTTTTGGGGTATTGGTCGGTGGATGTTTTCGATCATCTGGCAATCATTTGACTCATTTGTCTATAACTCTGTTCAGAAGCCCAATATTAAAATGTGATGTTCGAATAACTTGTAGATTATTGTTTATCCTACAATTATCACCTAGGACGCCATATTCTAACTATGGCGTAAAAGTGTTAGTACTACCTACTCATACTAAACGATCGGATTTTTCGATCGTTTAGTATGTGTAGGAGGTACTAGCGCTGTCACGCCGCATATATGAGAGTTAGCATATGGCGTCCTTGGTGATAATTGTAGGAAAAACAATAAACTACAAGTTATTTGAACATCACATTTCAATATTGGGCTTCTGAACTGAGTTATAGACAAACTAGCTGTCCCAAGGAAACTTTGTCTTGCCTACTGCGTTTTTTGACGTGTCAAGTCCCTAGTCAAGCGCCCAAGTCCCCATTCAAACTGTATGAAAACCCGATTTTCCAAAACTCTCAATTTCCTCATGTTTTTGGCCTCATAAACCTTCCTTGGGTGAAAACTAATAAAACAAAACTTAAATGACCCAAATCGGACCATCCATTCGCAAGTTATGCGCGGTCCCACGTATGCCACTGCATTTATATATATATATAATATATATATATATATATATACCCAAGCAACACACATGTTATAATAGAGTTACGACAGCGCAAGTTTTGGTCGTATAGAAGTTTATTTTACGTAATTCTAACATTGTGTTGAAATAACGTAAAATAAACTTCTATACAACCAAAACTTGCGCTGTCGTAACTTTTATATAACATGTGTGTTACTTGGGTATATATATATATATATATATATATATATATATATATATATATATATATATATATATATATATACAGGGTGTCTACTCATAACTCAAAATAAAATTCCCTGAGTTTTCCAGGTTTTTCCAGATGAAGTTTTGAAAGTTTATAATTCAAAAAATAACCCAAATTTTCTAAAAATTATAAAGGGTGACTTGGGGTATCATCGGCAGGTTTGTTGTCTTCGTCATGAGGGATTTATGTCGGCCAAATTGCCTGAAACTTGATCATATTCAGCTTGGTTGGTTTCAAAAGATCCCCCAAGACGAAGAGAACAAAACTGCCGAAAACACGTAAGTTCCCCTACTCTTCAAAAAATCTTTCAAGATTTCTGAGCATAATTCCTGGAATTTCTTCCAAAGTTTCTTCATGGCTTTGCGCAGCATTCTTTCACACGAGATATCTGTTTGAGTACGTCCCGATATTTCTTGCAAAGGTTTTTCGATATACTTCTAGAGATTCTCGCTGGATTCCTCCTGCAGTTTCATCCAAAACTATTCAAAGTTTCTTCAAGAATGTCATTGGTTGAACCTCGTAGCCATGCGGTTAGAGTCCGGATGAATGAGGGTTCGATTCCCGCTCCGAGCGATGAAATTTTTCACGAGAATAGCTTCTTTTCCGTAGCCACTCTGTGTTAAGTTTCGTTCAATCGGTACAGCCGCCGGCTGAAGCCAGTGTCCATGTCTTTTTAGTGGTTTTCCAGGACAGCTATCCATAAACTATTGGATTTTTACCGATAGTTTTACGATATTCTTCTTGTTTTCCTCGCGGAACTTCGTCCGCAGCTGCTTTCAGGATTCCATGAGGTTTTCAGAATTTCTCCTTGGATGTCCTTAACATTTCTTCTCGGGATTACTGTTACCTAGAACTTTTTTCGAAATGTCTCATTTTTTTCTCAGGTTTTTCCTGAAGTTCCTGTCGAGATTTCTTCAATAATATTTTGCAGAGTTTCTCGCAAGATTTTATTTGAATTTCCTCGAATATTTCTCCATGAATTTCCTTTAAGGTATTTCTCAGGAGACACTCTGAGGAAAATCCGTAGAAGAATCCATGCAATTACTTTGGAAGAAATCCCTAAAGGAGTATCCAGAATCTTGGGACAATTTCTGGTAAAGATTCCGGGAAGAATTTTGGGAATAATGCACAGAATATCTGTAAAAACTCTCAGGTGGATCACTGCAAGAAATCCGATACAACTACAAGAAACAGCCTGGCTATGAAAGAATGCAAGAGAAGAATTTAATGAGAAATATCAGCAATAACTCCTGTGGAAATCCCAGAAGGCACTCTGGAAAAAAAAAACTTAGCAGGAAATCCAGGGTAAATTAAGAAAAACTCTGAGAGACATCTTACGACCAACATCGGAAGGAATCTTCTGAGAGAAGTTCCAGGAGATACTCCAAGAAAAATCGCAGGTAAAACTTCAAAATAAACTTCGCGAAAACTTTTAACAAACTTCTGTAGCAGACCAGGAAGAACATCTCGAAGAAAGCCCAAAGCAAAGGTTTGAAGATATCACAGGAAAAAAATGCAAGAAATCTCTTGAGGAACTCTTGCAGTAAATTCGTGAAAACTCCTACAGAAACCCTTGGAGGAACTTTAGTAGAAACCCCAGGAATAACTCCTTCAGCAACTCTGAAAGAAATTCCGTAAAGATCTTCTGGGGAAATCCCAAGAGGAACACCGGAAGGAATCGGGTAAAATTTCCGTGAGGAGTGCCAAAAGAAATTCCACGATTTATCCCGACAGATATTCTTATAGAGTATTCGGGATTAATTCTGGTAGAAATCCTACGAAGATTTCTTTGAGCAAAACACTGGAGGAACTCTGGAAAGAAATAGCATCCCGTGAAAAACTCCAGGAGAAATCGGTTGGAATTGAGGAATCCTGGAAGGAATCCGGAAGTATACCTTTCCGGAAAAAAAATCAAAAAGGAGTACCAAGAAAAATAGCGTCAAAAATGCGGAAGGAATTTTATAAGAAATCCTGGGAGACAATCCAGGAGGTATTTTTAAAGAAGTTCCAGAAAGAAATTCTGACGGAATTTCTGGAAAAAATCCTTGTAGCGAAATTTCTACATGGATTTTTACTGTCAGGTTCATACGACCCAGTGTTTTTTTTATCGGAGTAAAATTTCCCTGAGTACTCAAGGAATTCCCTGAGTATTCCAGGTTTTTCCCTGTTAAATAAAATTCCCTGAGGATTCCCGGTTTTCCAGGTTTTTTCCAGGTAGTAGACACCCTGATATATATATATATATATATATATATATATATATATATATATAAATTATGATACCCGAGGGGGTTTCGGCGTTTTTAAAAAACTACGACTGCGCCACTTCAGTTTCAGCTGAAGACTCTCTCTTCTGTATTGTGCGAATCAGTTTTTATAAACTAACACTTCCCGATCGATCATGATTATTCCTGATCTAACCTAACTGAACTTGAACTTGAAAAATATGGTGCGCCACAGCTATGACGATGATTCTACGTCGTATGATATGCGTGCGGGTGGATGTTTATGTTTGGTGCGATTCGGCTGCAATGGTGCTCCGGCGAATGAATGTTTATGTTGACTCATGATGATTGCGTCTCAGGCTTGGATAGCGAAAGTGGCTTATTGACGAATATCGGCATGATCGGTGGTAACGGTTTAATTGTGGTCAGTGGAAACGGGTTGCTCGTAACTACTCCCCTCCGTGAAGTCGAGACGTCCCGGGTCGACAAAAGTGTTGATTGTATTCTTGGGGATGATGAAATCTCTCGCAATTCTGATGACTCATCTTTGGCTTGGTTGTTTGATACTTCTTCTAAAAATGGTTTTCTGCTGAAATTGATGTTGACGTTTTTGGTTTTGACCTTGTACAAAATGATAAGGGTTATAATTCCCAGAATGCTGAATATCGACAAACTTATTGAGGAATAATGGTGAATTTGATGACTTGTCGATAGGGTTTCCAAATGGTTTCGGTTTTGTATTTGCAGATCTTCAATTGTACTTTCTATAATCTGCTTTTCGATATGTAAACCATCTAATGGTACTATCAACGGCATGTCTGTTTTGAATATTTCGGTATTTTCAAATTTTGTACTGTCTAAAATTATACTGCAATTGCGAAATTCTATTAAATACGAGCCAGTTAGGTTTCTGTTTGTTATTTCGCAATTTGACCTTATATTTACGGGAGATTTCGATTTGACAATAATATGATTTTTAGTTATTTGTTTAAATTCTTTTTGTTGATTGTACATTTTAAAAGTGCATTTACCGGTCATACCTCGAAGTAAGTGTGTAAAACAGGTGTCATTGCTTAAATTCAATAAATCCTTCTGATTGCATATGCGATATTCTTCTATGTTTCGGCATTCCTTCGTAATAAAATATGTCTCGTTGTTGCTGATCATAGCTGTGCTGGCGGGCAAATTTAAAATCTTATTTTCGATTGGCAAAGCTTCTAAAATCAAACGACTGTAAGTATGATTCTTCAAAGATGGAATTTTAACTACAAAAACAAGTTTTGTCATATTGTAAAAAGCTGATATTTCTAAGAAATCATATACCTGTTCAAAATTATGAATTACAATTCCTTTTTCTTCTAATCTATCGATCGAGAATGACAATTCATCGGGATGCAAGATATGTTTCGAAATAATGTTTACCTTTGCTAAATGAATAGATTCAGAGATATCTTTAAAATGAGAGATAAGATGATCCAATTGAATATTAACATTAATAATGCTTTCCAATATTTTAATTTGCTTCTGTAGGCTTCCTGATTGATTATTATTTATAGCGTTCATTATGAGTGATTGCTGATTATTTATCTGTTTAATCAATCTATTGATTCTATCTTGCATATCATAATTTATTTTTCTTTGCTCATTATTTTCTCTGATTAATTGATTACTTTTTGTTGTAAGATCATCCAAATCTCGTGAAATATCGATATAGTCCTGATGGTCCATATTTCCAGTTAAAAATTTGATTCCTGTACCTACAAAATCCATCAATCCCCGTTTTTGTCTAGTTTTCATTTGTAGTCCAAAATAGAGGTTTTTGAGATTGAAGAGCTTTGTAGATAAAACATCGTTCAATTCTGTAAAATTTCCATAATTTCTTAATTCCTTGGTTATTAATTTCAACTTTGTGAAAGTGGGTTCGTATAAATCAAAATCAATAGTATGGTAAATTCTATGTTCACCGACTTTCATAAAGCTTTCTCCTGCTGTCAATGCCAATAATCCTGGGTTTTGATTAAGGTCCATGATTTGTATAGTACTATGAATGGGTTGTATCATATTATTAATAGATATTAAAAACAAGAGAAGTATTGTTGTTTCCATGATGTAAACTAAAACGAGAAAGAAAAAGTAATTTGAAAATTATTTTCTGATACGACGCATTTTAGTTTTGTGGAGTTTTCTGTTTTTATCATCCTTGTATGTTTGAAATCTATCAGATGTAACTTTGACTTTTTCAAACCATTCTTTGGTTTTAGCTTTAATTCCTTGTCGTCTATTAAATGCTTGTTGATCTGGATCTAAAGCTGGTGGATCTTCTCTAGAAGCGTTCCGGTTTTTATGCTGTTCCTGTTGAGTAGAAGTTATTTTAGTAATGGTTTCATCATAAATTTTATCTCGGTACTCTATGAGTTGTGCACGATCGAGTGGTCTTTCTTCACCATCTTTTATTCCGTAAAATACTTCACGTGGTTTTAATTTTGTTGAGGTGTGAATTGCGTTATTGTATAAACTACATGCGATTAGAAACATTTCTTTACTGGAGAGGTTTTCGTATTTATGTTTGTTGCATCGGTAAATTTCACTTAAGGTAGAATGGAACCGCTCAACAATTCCGTTCACTTCACTGTAATTAGTTGGTGTAAAATATTGTTGTATATTGAGATTGTTTAACAAATCTCGAATTTCAATTGATTTGAACGCTGGTTCATTATCTGAAACAATTAACTTTGGTGATCCAAATTGAGAAATGAATTTGATCAAGCCTTTTCGAATGTCTATTGTAGTTCTTGATTTGATGGGAATTAAAAATCCGAATCGTGACAATTTGTCTACAATTGAGAGAAATAAGTTTGGTTGTGATATGAAAACATCTATGTGAACAATGTCAAGAGGCTGTTTTGGTATTGGGGTTTCACCTAGTTTGATTTTATATGGTTTTCGTTCGTATTTCATCTTATTGCAAATTTCACAAAGGATAATGTATTTTCGTATTTTATTTTTCATTTTGGGGAAGAAAAATCTATTCCGTATTTCACAGAGATTTTCTAAAATACCACGATGTGAAGTCTCGTGAGTGTTTTCAATAAGAGTATCTTGTTCAACTTCGGTTCGAACGTCGATACGCATCGTTTGAGATATCTTTACTTTGAAAGTGCGACATCTGCTAAAATAGTTTTTGTAAACAAATTGAATGATATTGATAACATTTTCAGGACAAAGAATACAGTTAGTATGTCTTGTATCCATGTATTCCTTGAATATTTTAATTATGAAAGGTACTCCAAAAATAAATTTGGTGATAGTTCGTCTATGAACTCGTGGAAAAACTTCTTCATAAATATTGCTTTCTTCATTTCCAATTTTCAAAATAATTTGATTACTGAAATAGTTAATCGGAATTTCAGTGCACGGTATGAGTTCTGAATCATCTGTGTCTGCTGAATGCATAGTGTCATTACTAGACGATGTTTCATCTTCATTAATGTTCACTTCTTGGAATATTCTTGATAAACTGTCGGCTACAACATTTTGTTTGCCTGGTTTATATCGAATTTCATAATCAAATTCTGACAAAGTTAAGCGCCAGTGAATTAATCTTTGGTTTGGTTCTTTCAAATTTAAACTGTATGTTAAAGGTTTGTGATCTGTGTATAAAATGAATTTTCTTCCGTACAAATATGGACGAAAATGTTTGCAAGCCCATACAATAGCTAAGAGTTCCTTTTCTATTGTAGAATAATTTTCTTCGGTTTTATTTAAAGTACGTGACGCAAAGGCTATTGGCTTATCTTTTCCTAATGGTCCTTGTGAGAGTACTGCGCCTATGGCAAAATTTGATGCATCAGTAGTGAGAATGAATGATTTATCAAAATCTGGATATTGCAAAATATCACTGCTTGTCAAAATTGATTTACACTTTTGAAATGCTTTCACGAAATCTTCTGAATGAATTATAGTTTCACCTTTTCGAAGTGAATTTGTCAAAGGTTTTGCAATTTTTGCAAAATCTTTTATAAATTTTCTATAGTACCCTAAAATTCCTAGGAAACCTCTAAGTTCCCGTTCATTTTTAGGTAAAGGCCAATTCTTAATAATTGAAATCTTTTCAGGGTTAGGTTTAACACCATCTGTAGATACGATATGTCCTAAGAAAGCAACTTCTTTGCGTAAAAACTCGCATTTGTCTAATTGTACCTTCATGTTGTATTTAGACAATGTATTAAATATTTTCCGTAAGTTATCAAGGTGTTCTTGTAGGCTTGTGGAAAATACAATAATATCATCCATATAAATAAAACATCTTACGCCAATATGTTCACGTAAAATATTATCCATTACTCTTTGAAATGTAGACGGTGCATTTTTGAGTCCAAAAGGCATTCTCAAAAATTCATAGTGTCCATTTTCAACGTTAAATGCTGTTTTAGGTATGTCTGATTCTTCAACTTCAATTTGATGGAATCCAGACGCCAAGTCTAATGTGGTAAAATAATTACATCTTCCAAGCTTATCCAAAATATCGGTAATATTTGGGATAGGATATCTATCATCAATAGTCTTATCGTTCAATTTTCGATAGTCAATAACTAGTCTCCATTTCTTCAGTCCAGATGCGTCCATTTTCTTAGCAACGATCCAAACTGGTGATGTCCAAGGACTTATAGAATGTCTAATAATTCCTTGTTCTAACATTTCATTAATTTGCTTCTGTACCTCATCTTTATGACAGAAGGGGTACCGATATGATTTGCAATAAATTGGCATTTCATCCTTTGTTTTAATGCTGTGTTTGATAGCATTTGTAAATGTTAAACTTTCTCCGGGTAAGTAAAATACATCTTGATTGTCTGCAATTAATTTTAAAAGTTTTGGCTTCTCTTCAGAGTTTAGGTGATCCAATCGCAATTGATTAAATAACTGTCGATTGATTGGTCTAACTGGATGTGGGTAAGATTGTGATTCGAAATTATTCAACTCAGAAACAAATGGTTTAAATATTTCGATTTGTATTGGGTTATTCCGATAATTGGTTATTGCAAGAAAAGCATGATTATTTTCTGCCTTGTATAATCCTGCGTGTACAAAAATAGAATCATGAATTTGAGTATCATGAGAAACAAAGAAATCACCTTTTTCAAAATTAACAGGAAAATGGATAAATTTTGTCTCATTTGCATTAAGTTGTACCTGTGTAGAACATGGATATTTACGTAGCATTTTAATATTTCCAGAGGGAAGTTGTAGTTCATTTGTACTTGTTATGATATTTGCTTTCAAGTCTTGCAAAGCTTCATAACCGATTAGTCCGTCAAAAAATGGATGAAAATCAAAAACATAAAATTGCAACTTTTGGGTATTTGGAATTTTGTAAAATGGATTGAAATGTACAGACTGATTAATTGTGTGAACTCCATTAATATTATGAACTGTTAATGGATCTGTAAATTTAGCTTGATTAACATGTTTGGGGCTAATGTAATTTTTATTGGCTCCAGTATCTATTAAAAATTTGAGTGGACCTTTAGTAGTGTCAACTTCAATATAGGGAATAAAATTTTTCATGTTGGGTGCCCGTTTTCCGTTCGCTCGCGAAAATTTATGTCATCAACTTGAACATTATTTTGTTCACATTCTTTGATTGCTGGTAGAGTAACTTTTGGTAAATTTGTATTATTGTTTTGAACTTGAGGTTGATTTGGATCTTCATCAAAATATTCTGAATAATCTAAGTATTCTGGATATTCCGAGTATTGTGGATATGGTGAATATTCTGAGTATTCAGGATAATAATACGGTTCAATGTAATTGGGATAATCAAAACATTCATCAAACTCTTCTACCTGATAATGTGGTCGATTCATATAATTTACCTGTTTGCTGAGAGAAGGGTCTACTTCCATTGGTATCGGCTTTGGTTGTGGTTTTGGGAAATTTCTTTGGAATGTGTTCGGCATAAACGGATTTCTTTGGTATTGGAATGGTCTTTGGAATTGATTTTGTTGGAATGGTCTAAATTGAAAAGGTCTTTGAGGCGTATTAAATTGGAATGGACGTGGTCCATTATTAAATTGAGGTCGAGGTGTTGATTGAAATTGGAAAGGTCTTTGATATTGTGGAGGTTTCTGAAAATTGAATGGTCTTGGTGGTGGAAATTGGAAAGATTTTTGAATCGGTTTTGGTGGTAACGAAATTGGATTCGAAGTTTTTGATATTGATTGGAATGGATTTTTCACATAATTGTAATTATCCTCTTCAAGACAAAGTCTGAGTGCTTCCTTAAGTGTTTTGGGTGCCTGAGCTCTAATAATTGGTCCAAGAGGCTCTTTAAGTCCCGACAAGAAAACTTTTAAACCTAGATCTTGATAAAACTGTTTCTTTGCAGCAATGATAACACTTACCTTTTCGTTTACCTGTAACAAATTGATTAGTAATGAAATTGAATGTGATACGTCTCTATAAAAATCTTGAACTGAATCCCCTTGCTTCAATTTAAACAAGTCTCTAGTAAGAGAAATTTCATCCCTTTTATCACTGAAATGAGTAATCAAGGTATTTTTAATATCATCCCAGTTAGTCTCAGTACCATACAATTCAAGCGCGGCATCCGCATCATGCGTAATTTTAGATCGAATAGCATGCATCCAAACATCAAATGCAGGTGTTCCTTTTGCACGCTCCAATGTTGGCATTAACTTGTCAATGGATTTAATAAATGAATGCAATTTAACAGGATCCCCAGTAAAACATGGAAAATCCCTCAAAATTTGTGGAGTCTGCAAGCTTTTCAAAATAGATTCCACATCACTGAAATTATTCAAAGTAGCGGCTCTCAAATTTGCAATTTGTTGATCTTTCTGATTAATTTGCAATAAAGCATTATCGAGTTGATTCTGCACATCTTGTCCAGCAGCTAATTGATGTTGTAGTTCAATTACCTGACGGTTCTGTTCAACCATGTCTGCAGCGGCTTGTTCCAGTTGTGCCTGTAGCGCTTCATTTTCTGCGGCCAATAAATCACGGTTTCCATCGTACCTGGCCATCGTTGTTACTCACTAAAAATATCTAAACACACTTAAAAATACACTTATGGATTAAAAGATTAATTTTGGTTATTAACTTTTGCACTTTTAAAAATTTTTGATTCACTTTTTATTTGGTTTCACTTTTATTAATTGTTTCACTTTAAAAAAAAATTCAATAATAATTCTTTGTTAAATTTTCTTCAATAATAATTTTTGATAAATTCTTCAATAATATTTTTCTTTTTCTCTTAAAATTACACTTAACTTACCACAATCCTTTTCGGTCCTCACTTCGGTGTTCGTCCGTCGCGTTTCCGTCCTGGCTGTGGGTTCCCGTTGCACTTCGGTATGCGTCCGTTGTGTGTCCGGTGTTTTGCCGTGGTCTTCGGTTCCCGCCGTGTCCAGGTGAAATGAAGTTTTCTTCTAATCGACGATATGCACTCGCTGATGGGAATTATCCCGAAAAAACTCACTAATCACTGATCACTGCAAGCGGTATCCTACCGACACTGCGACAATTATGATACCCGAGGGGGTTTCGGCGTTTTTAAAAAACTACGACTGCGCCACTTCAGTTTCAGCTGAAGACTCTCTCTTCTGTATTGTGCGAATCAGTTTTTATAAACTAACACTTCCCGATCGATCATGATTATTCCTGATCTAACCTAACTGAACTTGAACTTGAAAAATATGGTGCGCCACAGCTATGACGATGATTCTACGTCGTATGATATGCGTGCGGGTGGATGTTTATGTTTGGTGCGATTCGGCTGCAATGGTGCTCCGGCGAATGAATGTTTATGTTGACTCATGATGATTGCGTCTCAGGCTTGGATAGCGAAAGTGGCTTATTGACGAATATCGGCATGATCGGTGGTAACGGTTTAATTGTGGTCAGTGGAAACGGGTTGCTCGTAACTTATATATATATATATATATATATATATATATATATATATATATATATATATATATATATATATATAGATAGATAGATATAGATGAGTCAAATGATTGCCAGATGATCGAAAACATCCTTGGTTTTCGGGGAGGTGTGATTCGGGCTAATGGCATTCGGGGAACTGTTATAGTATCATAAAATTGATATTCACCTTTATCGAAACTTTGATCCGGTGGGGGTGTTTCTTGAATCTCCAGATCGTCATCCAAGCCGAGCTCGTCAAGAGTATGATATTTTTGAAAATACTCGAAAATGGAGAGATCATTCAAATCGTAATCAGTTTCGTCTGTTGTCTCAGATGCATCATCAGAATTCCAATCGGGATCACTGCTCGAATCGTAGAACTTATCCTCGAGATCATTTTCATCTACCGATAGTTGAACGTCATCGTCTTCAGTGTCGAAAAGGCGTTTTTTAGATAAACAGTCTCGGTTAACCGTAGATACACTTTCCAATGCCGGCATTTTTATCGGCACATGGAACGTTGGTTGATTATGGTCGAATTCTTTATGACCCGGTAGGGGCGTTGATCTTGGTGTAGACGTTACGATGTTGATGAATGACGCATCATCCACCATGTCTTTCCCCGATTCCTGACCTAGAATTATTGAATTATTAAAAGACAACGTAAATGTGTTTTCTATTGTTTTAAACTTACGATTTTCATCCCGATGCACATTAGGATACAACACTGACTCCTTGTGACTCGGTGTAGACGCTACCATATTGATGAATGACAAGTTATCAAACGCGACGCGTGGCTGTTTGCAGTTCAGAGCAGATTGTGACAATGGTGTTGGCTTGTTTGTAATTTCACCCAAAATACGATTACCATACTGCGAGTACTCAAAGGAACACGATGAGAGTCGATCGTCCACACATGAGAGTTGATCATCATGCATACTAAGTGGGACAGATCGATTTCGCCAAGGATTTAATCGTCTTGAACTCGTCCTCCATCCTGCATGCGACGATTGGCTCATCGTAGAAGCATTGTGATCTTGTAGTTTTGTGATAAATCTTTCCAACGGCGAAGAACAATTCAACCGCGGGTTCCGGTTGTTATTTGGGATGGTTTGCGGTAAGGATTGCGAGCTGCGTGATTTGCTTTTGATATTAGGCGTCATGCTATGGCAAATGTCATGCGCACCAGGTTTTACCTTACGAGGCGGTCCTGCAGTAAAAAAAAAACAAAGCGTTGAAATTGCTTTTACAAATAATATGAAGTTGTTATCGTCGCGGCAACAAATTGAAGTCATCGCTTATACTGACAATGATTGCATAACCGTCCCATATGAATAGGAAACCCAGCAAATATGGGACTGATATGCGATGATAGGCGGTATAGCACATGCTAAGTTGCAGATGCGAAGTATATTTTGAATCAATTGATTCAGAAGTAAGAATGGAAATTTACGCATTTTCGGCATTTCTGTTCTTTTCGTCATGGTGCGATTTTTGAAACCTAAAATCCTTCCCAATCAAGCTGAATTGTATGGCCAAGTTTTAGGAAATTTGGCCGACAAAAATCACCCATGACGAAGAGAACAAATCTGCCGACAATACACTAATTCGCCCTATTGCACATCATTAAGCTAATTGAGAGCAACATTAAATGAAATTTTCTGAATAAATCAATTTTGGATCCGCCGTATTTCAATCAAAAACACAATGCAATTACCGTCAAAATGTCCGCAAGATAAGTTCTGCTTTCTTGTTGAATCCTGTGGTTTACGAGCTGCAATATCATCCGAAGAGGTCATCTTCTGTCCAAAAATTACCGGAAGATCGAGGGATGGAATTGGAGTTGACCGGTTTAACCAAGCATTGGAATGATACTCCGTTGTCCCGGATTGGGTAGACGGTGCAGACCTATTCATCCATGGACTTGCTGACCCCGGCACTGTCTGTCGAAGGTCGAGTGACTGTTCCATCGGCGGATGTGAACACATGGGTTTTTCGCTCGGTTCTTCGTGTGAAGTGACTGGATTCGGTGATTCCTTTGCTGTGTAGCAAATCCTTGCGTCTCGCCTTGCGTATGCATGCTCTTCTTTGATGTTTGACGATGGCGACGGAATGCCACCACACGTATGCGGTATCATCGGTACCGCATCCTCGTCGCTTTCGGCCAGCGGGGTAGCGCGGACGTCAACCACGAATAGATGAGCCGTAGTCCACATGAATTTGACATGTTTGGGAAATTGACACTTTTGGGCACTCTGACAGATTTGGGATGTGCACGACGTTTGCGAATTAGTCATTACCATACGTTGTTACTTAAGTAAAACGTGTAAAACTAGCAAAAGGTTATCAAAATTTTAGCGTGCAATTGTTCGAAATTACACGACAACGCGGAGATAGCAAATAAATCAGTGAGAAATTGTGTAATGCATAAATTTTCAGCACAAACAATTTTGAACGTGTTTTTGTTGTGAGCTACGGTGATTTTGCCTTTTGCTGGCCCCCTGCTTTCGGCCAATTTAAGAGCTGCATCTGTAGAAAACAATATTAGAATATTATAAAACAATGCTGATAGTTTTCAAAACTCACCCAATAAACAGTTTATTCCGATTATTTTACAATTTAATTCTAAAAACTATTTAACTATAATGCGCTGGTAGCGTCGTAACTACGCTGTTTTTTTGTTTTGACAGATGTCGTTCATTCGACCTTCGAATGACAAGGTCGAATACACGAATTTTTGGTTTTAGTCATTTTTGGTACTAAAGACCTTTTGCGGAATTAGGTCGAATGTACGATTTTTTATTTTTTCATATTTTTGTTAGTTACGGCATAATGTTTCAACATTTTCTAAATTTAAGAGAATATGGTATCGAGATGATATTAATACCATACATGTAACTAAGTATAATGGACCCATTGAAGAAAAAAACTCGATTAGTGTACTTTTGTTACTTACGACCAAATCAAATCGAGCTCCAGATTTATAAACTCTTATTTTTTTAACCCAATATTTCGAATAAGTATGATGAATTGGGTTCTTTAGGGGTATCCTGATTATTGCATAATCGGAATCTCCGTCCAAAAATTAGTCGAAATCCAAAATTTCATCATTTTCGGTGCTCGGGAACTATTTTTAAAATGCATTTAAAGTTTGTATGGGGAAATTTTTTTGTTCGGGGCGAACTGTCACTTTATCGATTGAACTGTCATTCTAGCCACGGAAATTAAAACTGTTTTGTTTATTTAACCATCAAAACAAATGAATCGGGACGCAATAAAATCACCTTATACTCAGAAAAATGAGCTCTTTCGATTAGGATAAAGAAAATGGCAATATTTCTGGAGCTCGATTTGATTTGGTCGTAAGTAACAAAAGTACACTAATCGAGTTTTTTTCTTCAATGGGTCCATTATACTTAGTTACATGTATGGTATTAATATCATCTCGATACCATATTCTCTTAAATTTAGAAAATGTTGAAACATTATGCCGTAACTAACAAAAATATGAAAAAATAAAAAATCGTACATTCGACCTAATTCCGCAAAAGGTCTTTAGTACCAAAAATGACTAAAACCAAAAATTCGTGTATTCGACCTTGTCATTCGAAGGTCGAATGAACGACATCTGTCAAAACAAAAAAACAGCGTAGTTACGACGCTACCAGCGCATTATAGTTAAATAGTTTTTAGAATTAAATTGTAAAATAATCGGAATAAACTGTTTATTGGGTGAGTTTTGAAAACTATCAGCATTGTTTTATAATATTCTAATATTGTTTTCTACAGATGCAGCTCTTAAATTGGCCGAAAGCAGGGGGCCAGCAAAAGGCAAAATCACCGTAGCTCACAACAAAAACACGTTCAAAATTGTTTGTGCTGAAAATTTATGCATTACACAATTTCTCACTGATTTATTTGCTATCTCCGCGTTGTCGTGTAATTTCGAACAATTGCACGCTAAAATTTTGATAACCTTTTGCTAGTTTTACACGTTTTACTTAAGTAACAACGTATGGTAATGACTAATTCGCAAACGTCGTGCACATCCCAAATCTGTCAGAGTGCCCAAAAGTGTCAATTTCCCAAACATGTCAAATTCATGTGGACTACGGCTCATCTATTCGTGGTTGACGTCCGCGCTACCCCGCTGGCCGAAAGCGACGAGGATGCGGTACCGATGATACCGCATACGTGTGGTGGCATTCCGTCGCCATCGTCAAACATCAAAGAAGAGCATGCATACGCAAGGCGAGACGCAAGGATTTGCTACACAGCAAAGGAATCACCGAATCCAGTCACTTCACACGAAGAACCGAGCGAAAAACCCATGTGTTCACATCCGCCGATGGAACAGTCACTCGACCTTCGACAGACAGTGCCGGGGTCAGCAAGTCCATGGATGAATAGGTCTGCACCGTCTACCCAATCCGGGACAACGGAGTATCATTCCAATGCTTGGTTAAACCGGTCAACTCCAATTCCATCCCTCGATCTTCCGGTAATTTTTGGACAGAAGATGACCTCTTCGGATGATATTGCAGCTCGTAAACCACAGGATTCAACAAGAAAGCAGAACTTATCTTGCGGACATTTTGACGGTAATTGCATTGTGTTTTTGATTGAAATACGGCGGATCCAAAATTGATTTATTCAGAAAATTTCATTTAATGTTGCTCTCAATTAGCTTAATGATGTGCAATAGGGCGAATTAGTGTATTGTCGGCAGATTTGTTCTCTTCGTCATGGGTGATTTTTGTCGGCCAAATTTCCTAAAACTTGGCCATACAATTCAGCTTGATTGGGAAGGATTTTAGGTTTCAAAAATCGCACCATGACGAAAAGAACAGAAATGCCGAAAATGCGTAAATTTCCATTCTTACTTCTGAATCAATTGATTCAAAATATACTTCGCATCTGCAACTTAGCATGTGCTATACCGCCTATCATCGCATATCAGTCCCATATTTGCTGGGTTTCCTATTCATATGGGACGGTTATGCAATCATTGTCAGTATAAGCGATGACTTCAATTTGTTGCCGCGACGATAACAACTTCATATTATTTGTAAAAGCAATTTCAACGCTTTGTTTTTTTTTTACTGCAGGACCGCCTCGTAAGGTAAAACCTGGTGCGCATGACATTTGCCATAGCATGACGCCTAATATCAAAAGCAAATCACGCAGCTCGCAATCCTTACCGCAAACCATCCCAAATAACAACCGGAACCCGCGGTTGAATTGTTCTTCGCCGTTGGAAAGATTTATCACAAAACTACAAGATCACAATGCTTCTACGATGAGCCAATCGTCGCATGCAGGATGGAGGACGAGTTCAAGACGATTAAATCCTTGGCGAAATCGATCTGTCCCACTTAGTATGCATGATGATCAACTCTCATGTGTGGACGATCGACTCTCATCGTGTTCCTTTGAGTACTCGCAGTATGGTAATCGTATTTTGGGTGAAATTACAAACAAGCCAACACCATTGTCACAATCTGCTCTGAACTGCAAACAGCCACGCGTCGCGTTTGATAACTTGTCATTCATCAATATGGTAGCGTCTACACCGAGTCACAAGGAGTCAGTGTTGTATCCTAATGTGCATCGGGATGAAAATCGTAAGTTTAAAACAATAGAAAACACATTTACGTTGTCTTTTAATAATTCAATAATTCTAGGTCAGGAATCGGGGAAAGACATGGTGGATGATGCGTCATTCATCAACATCGTAACGTCTACACCAAGATCAACGCCCCTACCGGGTCATAAAGAATTCGACCATAATCAACCAACGTTCCATGTGCCGATAAAAATGCCGGCATTGGAAAGTGTATCTACGGTTAACCGAGACTGTTTATCTAAAAAACGCCTTTTCGACACTGAAGACGATGACGTTCAACTATCGGTAGATGAAAATGATCTCGAGGATAAGTTCTACGATTCGAGCAGTGATCCCGATTGGAATTCTGATGATGCATCTGAGACAACAGACGAAACTGATTACGATTTGAATGATCTCTCCATTTTCGAGTATTTTCAAAAATATCATACTCTTGACGAGCTCGGCTTGGATGACGATCTGGAGATTCAAGAAACACCCCCACCGGATCAAAGTTTCGATAAAGGTGAATATCAATTTTATGATACTATAACAGTTCCCCGAATGCCATTAGCCCGAATCACACCTCCCCGAAAACCAAGGATGTTTTCGATCATCTGGCAATCATTTGACTCATCTATATCTATCTATCTATATATATATATATATATATATATATATATATATATATATATATATATATATATATATATATATATATATATATATATATATATATCAGGGTGTCTACTACCTGGAAAAAACCTGGAAAACCGGGAATCCTCAGGGAATTTTATTTAACAGGGAAAAACCTGGAATACTCAGGGAATTCCTTGAGTACTCAGGGAAATTTTACTCCGATAAAAAAAACACTGGGTCGTATGAACCTGACAGTAAAAATCCATGTAGAAATTTCGCTACAAGGATTTTTTCCAGAAATTCCGTCAGAATTTCTTTCTGGAACTTCTTTAAAAATACCTCCTGGATTGTCTCCCAGGATTTCTTATAAAATTCCTTCCGCATTTTTGACGCTATTTTTCTTGGTACTCCTTTTTGATTTTTTTTCCGGAAAGGTATACTTCCGGATTCCTTCCAGGATTCCTCAATTCCAACCGATTTCTCCTGGAGTTTTTCACGGGATGCTATTTCTTTCCAGAGTTCCTCCAGTGTTTTGCTCAAAGAAATCTTCGTAGGATTTCTACCAGAATTAATCCCGAATACTCTATAAGAATATCTGTCGGGATAAATCGTGGAATTTCTTTTGGCACTCCTCACGGAAATTTTACCCGATTCCTTCCGGTGTTCCTCTTGGGATTTCCCCAGAAGATCTTTACGGAATTTCTTTCAGAGTTGCTGAAGGAGTTATTCCTGGGGGGTTTCTACTAAAGTTCCTCCAAGGGTTTCTGTAGGAGTTTTCACGAATTTACTGCAAGAGTTCCTCAAGAGATTTCTTGCATTTTTTTCCTGTGATATCTTCAAACCTTTGCTTTGGGCTTTCTTCGAGATGTTCTTCCTGGTCTGCTACAGAAGTTTGTTAAAAGTTTTCGCGAAGTTTATTTTGAAGTTTTACCTGCGATTTTTCTTGGAGTATCTCCTGGAACTTCTCTCAGAAGATTCCTTCCGATGTTGGTCGTAAGATGTCTCTCAGAGTTTTTCTTAATTTACCCTGGATTTCCTGCTAAGTTTTTTTTTTCCAGAGTGCCTTCTGGGATTTCCACAGGAGTTATTGCTGATATTTCTCATTAAATTCTTCTCTTGCATTCTTTCATAGCCAGGCTGTTTCTTGTAGTTGTATCGGATTTCTTGCAGTGATCCACCTGAGAGTTTTTACAGATATTCTGTGCATTATTCCCAAAATTCTTCCCGGAATCTTTACCAGAAATTGTCCCAAGATTCTGGATACTCCTTTAGGGATTTCTTCCAAAGTAATTGCATGGATTCTTCTACGGATTTTCCTCAGAGTGTCTCCTGAGAAATACCTTAAAGGAAATTCATGGAGAAATATTCGAGGAAATTCAAATAAAATCTTGCGAGAAACTCTGCAAAATATTATTGAAGAAATCTCGACAGGAACTTCAGGAAAAACCTGAGAAAAAAATGAGACATTTCGAAAAAAGTTCTAGGTAACAGTAATCCCGAGAAGAAATGTTAAGGACATCCAAGGAGAAATTCTGAAAACCTCATGGAATCCTGAAAGCAGCTGCGGACGAAGTTCCGCGAGGAAAACAAGAAGAATATCGTAAAACTATCGGTAAAAATCCAATAGTTTATGGATAGCTGTCCTGGAAAACCACTAAAAAGACATGGACACTGGCTTCAGCCGGCGGCTGTACCGATTGAACGAAACTTAACACAGAGTGGCTACGGAAAAGAAGCTATTCTCGTGAAAAATTTCATCGCTCGGAGCGGGAATCGAACCCTCATTCATCCGGACTCTAACCGCATGGCTACGAGGTTCAACCAATGACATTCTTGAAGAAACTTTGAATAGTTTTGGATGAAACTGCAGGAGGAATCCAGCGAGAATCTCTAGAAGTATATCGAAAAACCTTTGCAAGAAATATCGGGACGTACTCAAACAGATATCTCGTGTGAAAGAATGCTGCGCAAAGCCATGAAGAAACTTTGGAAGAAATTCCAGGAATTATGCTCAGAAATCTTGAAAGATTTTTTGAAGAGTAGGGGAACTTACGTGTTTTCGGCAGTTTTGTTCTCTTCGTCTTGGGGGATCTTTTGAAACCAACCAAGCTGAATATGATCAAGTTTCAGGCAATTTGGCCGACATAAATCCCTCATGACGAAGACAACAAACCTGCCGATGATACCCCAAGTCACCCTTTATAATTTTTAGAAAATTTGGGTTATTTTTTGAATTATAAACTTTCAAAACTTCATCTGGAAAAACCTGGAAAACTCAGGGAATTTTATTTTGAGTTATGAGTAGACACCCTGTATATATATATATATATATATATATATATATATATATATATATATATATATATATATATATATACCCAAGTAACACACATGTTATATAAAAGTTACGACAGCGCAAGTTTTGGTTGTATAGAAGTTTATTTTACGTTATTTCAACACAATGTTAGAATTACGTAAAATAAACTTCTATACGACCAAAACTTGCGCTGTCGTAACTCTATTATAACATGTGTGTTGCTTGGGTATATATATATATATATATATATATTATATATATATATAAATGCAGTGGCATACGTGGGACCGCGCATAACTTGCGAATGGATGGTCCGATTTGGGTCATTTAAGTTTTGTTTTATTAGTTTTCACCCAAGGAAGGTTTATGAGGCCAAAAACATGAGGAAATTGAGAGTTTTGGAAAATCGGGTTTTCATACAGTTTGAATGGGGACTTGGGCGCTTGACTAGGGACTTGACACGTCAAAAAACGCAGTAGGCAAGACAAAGTTTCCTTGGGACAGCTAGTTTGTCTATAACTCAGTTCAGAAGCCCAATATTGAAATGTGATGTTCAAATAACTTGTAGTTTATTGTTTTTCCTACAATTATCACCAAGGACGCCATATGCTAACTCTCATATATGCGGCGTGACAGCGCTAGTACCTCCTACACATACTAAACGATCGAAAAATCCGATCGTTTAGTATGAGTAGGTAGTACTAACACTTTTACGCCATAGTTAGAATATGGCGTCCTAGGTGATAATTGTAGGATAAACAATAATCTACAAGTTATTCGAACATCACATTTTAATATTGGGCTTCTGAACAGAGTTATAGACAAATGAGTCAAATGATTGCCAGATGATCGAAAACATCCACCGACCAATACCCCAAAAGCCATTTCCCCGAATGACACGTACTACTTTTCATATAAAACTTTGAAAAATCGCCAAAATTTGAAAAATATTTCGATCATCTCAAAATTTTTACAGATTGCTTTGCACATGAATATATAATAACTGTAAAAATATTATAATCATTACTAAACTGTTCAATTTTGTGTTACGTGACAAAAAATCCATGATGGGAGTGTTATGCGAGTACTTTTGATATGGGACGCTCATGACTTGGTATTTTTTTCGCACATTGACTTGATAATTCGTAATTTTTATTATTGTTTTTGGAAGTACATCGAAAATGATGACTATTTATAACGTTAACTCAAAAGTGATGAAAGTCAAATGGGACTGTTATGCGAGTGGGGGCAGTGCCATTCTTTCTGCTTATAATGAGAGTATAAAGAAATAGCTCTTTTGGAATGAATAGAAAAGGCAGCGCTGTGAAATGATTAGGCAAGTTATATAGAGTACTGCTTCTCTATCACCTCTATCCAATTCAAACTGTCTATGACAAAGCTTTCCACTTTGTTCCATGGACTGTGTACAACTCGCAATATAACAGATGAGCTACTAGTGGAACACCATATTTTAGTAATCAAAGGAAAAAACTTTGGTCCTTATTACATTTTACACCTTGTTGAAAATGAAAGGTCTCAGTTTCAAGAATTACTAATTTACTAATTTCAAGAAGTGGCCCATTTTACTTTATTGCGCCCTGCATTCATAAATTTAGTTAAAATATTGCTCTAAACCCGGAGAAATCCTAACAGAAACTCCAGAGGAATCCTTACAGGAATTCCGGAGGAATCCTAACAAGAATTGTAGAGGAATCTTAAGGCGAAACTGGAAGTATTTCCTCAATTTTTGGTTCTTGATTTTTCATTAAATAACGAAGCGATATTTTCAAAATCGGTTTTCGTGCACACGTAGAGTATGGATCAGGGTATCTTCAGATTTTTTTACGCGGTAGAAAATGTTTTTCGTTTTTGCAGAAACCATTTGTGAACAAAATTTCACTAAAAAATGGTTTCTGCAAAAACGAAAAACATTTTCTACCGCGTAAAAAATTCAGAAGATACCCTGATCCATACTCTACATGTGCACGAAAACCGAATTTGAAAATATTGCTTCGTTATTTAATAAAAAATCAAAAACCGAAAAAATGAAAAAATACTTCCAGTTTCGCCTTAACTCGAATTCCGGAGGAATCCTGACAGAATTTCTCCAGAGTTCCTGTCGGGATTCCTCCAGAATTGCTGTCAGGATGACTTAGAAAAAAACACCGACTTCGGTAATACTTACCGAACTTCGTTAACAATACAACATTACGATAACATTTTACCGAAATTTGTTATGTTTTTACAGAATTCCGGTAAAAAAAGAACGCTCAGCAATTGGGTTGTTTAGTGAATGAAATATTGCTACTTTCTATAGCCTAATCGAAAGAGCTAATTTTTCTGAGTATAACGTGATTTTATTGGATTCCAATACCTTTGTTTTGATGGTTAAATTAACAAAACAGTTTTAATTTTCATGGATAGAATGACAGTTCAATCGATAAAGTGACAGTTCGACCCGAACAAAAAAATTTCCTCATACAAACTTTAAATGAATTTTAAATATAGTTCCCAGACTCCAAAAATTATGAAATTTTGGATTTCGACTAATTTTTGGGCAGAGAATCCGATTATGAAATAATCCTGATACCCCTAAAGAACCCAATTGAGATTTCGATAATTGCCGAACGCCACTAGCTGTGTTCTTTGACAATTCCTATTCCATTGGAATTCCTGTCAGGATTCCTCCGGAATTCCTCTTCCTCTTCCTTTTTTTATTCCTTGTTGGGTATTTAAGCCACTGCGACCAGCTTTTAGATCTATTGTGACGTGCGGAGTTATGGAAGTATACCTTGAAGTATACCCACTGAAAATGGCTGATTCAGGGTAAAATGGGGCAAAATAGAGGATAGCACAGGATGAAACCACCACCATTCGATTTATTGACCAATTTTCCATGGAAAATGCATCAGTTCGAGTTTCAAAACCAGCGGCTTTTAAATAAATAAGTCCGATTACGGCCCCATTTCTGCCCACTGTGGGATGGTTTTCGGGGAAATGGAATTCGGGGAACTGTTATAGGACCCAATCGGGGACCCAATTTCATTATGTTCATTACAATTAATGCATCAATCTACTCAAACATGTTACAGGAGAAACCTCAGCCCTTCAAGAACATGTGAATAAAGCTACAATGATCAACTTAAGTATTGAAGCGATGGAAGTTATGGCGAGAGAGTGTTTGGAACCTAAAGTTAGCAAAGCTAAAGAACGAGCGAATAATAAGCGAAGAAAGGAAAAGGGTTTGCAATACACTCGATCTGATGGAATAGTCATACCAGCAAGAAAAATAAGACCTGCCTGCAGTTGTAGGCGTAGATGCTTCAACAAATACCCCGATCACGTACGCTCAAAGCTGTTGAGAAATTTTTTGAATTTGAAACTATCTGGACAGAACCAGTTCTTGGCAAACCACATGGAGGTATCCAAAACCGCAAGGAGGAAGGTAATCATATATAACACATATGGTCATTGGTCATCAATCACAACATATACTTTTCTTTGTAGGTGATCAACTCGCGACGGCTTTATTCTAGATCATACAAACTTCCTGGCGTTAAAGGACCGGTAGTAGTATGCAAGGTAATGTTCATGGCTACCTTCGATGTTGGCGATCGCAAGCTAAGGAATCTGGCAGCAAAAAGGGTTATAGGCGATGGAGTGGCTTCTCATGATCAACGCAGTGAAAACCGATCCGCTCGGACTATCAGCGCAGAGCACCAGCAATACATCAAAGATCACATTCTTTCATTTCCGGCCTACTCCAGTCATTACGGTCGAGAAAAATCAGAGCGGCTATATCTTTCGGGCGACCTTAACTTGACATCATTGTACAAACTCTACCAAGCCAAATGTGGGACTGATAACCTCGTTGCAGTATGCTATGACAGCTACAGGATCATTTTTAAGACATTCAACCTACATTTCCGCAAGCCGAAGATAGATACTTGCGATGAGTGCGACCGACTGAATGTTGAAATCAAAATAGCGACAGAAGAGAAAGAAATCATTCGTTTAAAACAAGTGCGGGATGATCACCAGAAAGCGGCACAGAGAGTATATGACCAGAAGAATGCAGATGTGGAACGATCAAAGATCGATTACACTGTGCGGACGGTTTCATTTGATCTTCAAAAGCAACTTCCAACACCATTTTTAAAATGTGGGGTTGCTTTCTACAAGCGTCAATTATATACACTAAATCTATCTTTTCTTGAAAGCTATTTGGGCCAGAACAAGGCCTACTGTTACATGTGGGATGAAACCAGGGCCAGAAGAGGCTCCAAAGAAGTAGGTTCTTGCGTTATGCAAGATTTGCAGCGTATGCCCACCACCGTAGAAGAAGTAATCTACTACAGCGATCGTTGCGCAGGACAGAATCACAACAAAAATGTAGTTTTTATGTTCACGCACGTGTTAAAAAATCTGAAAAAAGAAGGCCGAGCTCTCCGCATCATCCACCGTTTCATGAAGACCGGCCATTCCCACATGGAAGTGGATACGATCCACGCGACGATCGAACGTGCCAAAAAACGCACTGAGGTGTCAATAGAAATTCCTTCTGATTGGGAGATCTTCATAGCAGCTATACAGAGGACGGTGCCCATCGAGGTTGTTAGCATGCAGCAGAAGGATTTTCTAGATATTACAGCCCAAGAAGAAATCTACACAATTCCAAAAACTACTACGTCAGGCGAAACTTTCAGCTTCAAAAAAGTAATGGAGTTTGCATTCACTACCGATAACATCGGTACAGTTCGCTTCAAATACGACCTCGCAGAAGAAGATTACAAGGAAATCTGTCTCATGTCTGGAAAGAAGATCGACCGAGAAATCGAACTCAAGCGAATAGAATCACAGCTGATAGAGCTGCCTACCGCAAAATTGAAGGATCTGCGAAGTCTCTTGCCGTATGTAGTAAAAAAGGACTATTATGAAGCATTCCTAAAGGGTTTGGTGGAACCTAAGAGGGGACGCAGGCCAAACAGTAATGATGCACCTGACCACTTTGAGGGCGACATTTATGATACAGAAGATGAAGAATAAGAACTACGGACAAGGCAATAAGTTGAATTGTAAGTTGCTCACTCAGGCAGTATGAGCATTGATGTTAAATGTTCAGTTCAACTTCAATTATAATCAATCCTAAAACTGATTCATACCAACGATATTTTTGAATTGTTATTCGTTGCACTGTTTTTTTATAATAAAGTCGTACTTTAAACCTACTTTCAATCATCTAGACATTCATTTACATATTTACATTATCAAGGAACCCATATCGCCTGAATAAATATGCCGTCTTACGAAATTAGTCTATAGTCTTACTCTGTTGCGTGGTCTGCTGCTCAAAAAATGGCACTCGTAGAAAGTTTTAGCAAGGCATAGGTCGTTGTGAAAGTAATGATCTTACGCTCCTAAATTCCATATCACTTATTGATCCTCTCTTTTACATTTTGATTCCTCTTCATCTTGGTGTGACGTCCTTACTAAGACAAAGCCTGGTTTTCACTATGACAACTACCCAGGCAACTACCACAGGCAGTAACTGAGAGTTGCTTCTGCCAATGACCATTTTGTATTCGTATATCGTGTGGCAGGCGCGGAGGTACTCCCCAAGTAGCCAAGTTGCTCAAGCCGTGATGCATGTATAAAAACGGTGTATATATCAAGCAAACATTGCTGTACAATGTACAATCAAAGTTGAACTAAAGTGGGAAAGAGCCTTAAGTAAGCCAAATTAAAGTTAGCTACGTAAAACGCGACTATATTGGGGCCCTTTCCCACTTAAGTTCAACTTTAATTGTACATACATAGTAATACAGCAGCGTGGTTACTTGGGTGATCTATGCCCAAGGAAGTGAACAAAATTTAAAGAAAAATTCCTCGATCGTCCGAAAATCGAAGCCGTCATCTCAGCATGCTTATGCTGAATGCCCACGCCTTTACAGCTGTGGCCCTCTTTTCGCAATAAAAACAAACAGTGCAGCAATTTCGAGTCCAATCTTTTGAGGCTGAAAGTCTCTTTAATGAAGACAAATCAATCAATCCAAACTTTTGATTTGAGTAGGATCAAAATGGAAGCACTCTAATCAAAAAAGGAACGGATGCACTATCCAAGACATCCCGTGCTTACTTATTATTATAATATACTAGCTGTGCCGGCAATCGTCGTACTGCCTGCCTACTGTGGTTTTGTCATACAGTTGCATTAGCAAGAATATTCATAGACTGTCTAAATCTATGTGAGAAATCGTTTGTTAAATAAGCAACCTCGTAAGCAACCGTCGTCAATAAGTACTGTCGTCAATAAGAAAAGAAAAAAATGAGAGTTTTCTTGCCATATTTGATTAAATTTCCAATATAAAACTATATATTTTGAAGAAGCTTGCTCAACATTCATGTTCAAATAATCAAAAGACAATTCTCTATTTAAAAAATATATATGAACCACTAGTTGACTACCCATTTTATTGAATATGCAGAAATACAGGGTATTATATGCCTCTGAGAATATTTCACTTTATCAGGCTGATCCAGCCCTTGATATACTAAACTGTGATCGTTACACTTCCAAAATGAATTATTTGTTGTTGTTAATATCGAATTACACACTTCTAAAAGCTGTTTACGGTGAACGTAATGCATTTTTCGGTACTTTTCCGGGTTAATTTGCGTCGATAAAACAAAGTCGGAGCGTTTGCCTCCATGACCTCCATAATAATCTTAAGGACTACTATATATCTTGCGCCAGTTCCTCATCACACCTGAAAAATATGAAAGAATAATCAATAAATCCAATAAAGTCTTGTGGTGGGAACATTGTCCAGAACTTAAAAATTCTTACATTCGAAGCGTACTCCTGAAGCACCTCCAACAACCTTTGCTTAAAGCATTGCTATTAACGGCAATCCGCTTCCTTTGCGCATCCCTGGTACAATTCCAGATGCCAATTTTACAGCAGCACTAATGAGTTTTCCTATGACCTTGCATGCAGATCCACTCTTATTATTTTGATGAACGATTAAAGTGTTTAAAATACATGTTAAGTATAATTATCTTACTGATAAGAATTTAATTATGTTTGTTTACAATTGTAGGTCGAATGTACAAAACCAGCGCTCAACTGGTCCGAACGTACTTTGACGTATGAACATTTTCAGATGTCAAAACGTCTGAACGCCCCGGTGCGAAGTACAGTAGTGTCTGGTATAAGGTCGAATCGATGAGGTCGAAAGTCTTGCATAGAATCTCAGACCGACGTAAAACTTATTTTTGTTAATAACTTAGTAGATGTACTGTTGTTTTGATATTTCAATTGTAAATTTCTTAGAAGGCATTAAACTGTGTGATATAATATGAGCTTTGAGAAGTTTTCAGTCTTTAATTTTAAATAGGATTTAATTTCCATTTCAGAAACGTTGCTAGCCATTATCTCCACTTTTCGAAAATTGTACATACGACCAAATCAAATCGAGCTCCAGATTTAATTCACTACCCTACTAACAAAAGTAGCTGTATAACAGCTTATGGAACAAACGCTCTTGGATGAAAGCTCGCTTAAGCTCTTATAGAACAAAAATGTTAGTTGGGTAAACAACCCAATTGGTAAACAGTGGATCTATTTACTAATTCATCATGCTATTTTTCCTAATGTCTTGAGAAGGTTTACACGCTAAGAAAAAGTTACTCTAAAATGAGTAAGATTCACACAAAACGGAGCTAAACTGGAACAGCTCAAAAATTGAGTAAACTGCATTTCCAGCGATAGCGCTGTCCCAAGTGCAAAAATCCAAACAGTTTAAGCCGTATAATATTCTTCACATCACCAAGAATATTATACAACTTAAACTGATGAGATTTTCGCACTTGGGCCAGCGCTATCGCTGGAAATAAAATTTACTCATTTTTGAGTTGTTCCACTTTAGCTCCAAAATGAGTGAATTTTCTGACCGTGTATGTGTCTTAATTTCTAACACAAGTTATGAACTTCTACCGTTGAACCAAAATATTTCATACAAAATGGAGCCTAAACAATAAGTATAACAGTTACGTTCGAACAAGTTTTAATTTTTGCTAATGTCATAGTAAATATGTAAAGCAGTACAGGTTTGGAAAACAAAGACTGATAAGAGGTTATTACCATATTTATTTGTTTGTTTCGTCCATAATTGAAAATGTTTGCTTTATCCGTTATTATTAAAACAGGTTTCTCTATAGCTGGATTGATTACTAAACGATAATTCAATTATACAGTGTATCAAACAATTGTCCGTACAGCAATTTTTTGTCAAAAAAATTTTTAATTCAAATGAACATAACTTTTTTATACATCAATCAAATATGCTGAATTTTTTTATCAATTATGAACCACATATCAAAGCTCCATTGGTAAAATTTTGAGCGAGATCGGATAAGTTTTCTGAAAGTTATAGAACTTTTAGTAAAACTTATTAGATTTTTGAACACATTTTTAAAACATTATATCTCAATGTACTCGATATTTTTTTTTCATTTTTTGTGTTATGGCTTATATCTATGGCTTTCATATGCAACTGTGTTTGGGGTTTAACTTGGGGTTTAACCACCGACGAAGTTTAACATTCACTACAAAAAATATGAAAAATGTGCTTATGTAGTTGACGATGTTTAAAAATTTACCATATTTTGCACATATAATCTGCCAAACGTTTTCCACCAATAAAAGTGCATTAGCTGAACGAAAAATCCATAGGACATACTCTTCACATGTAGTTTAGTAGGTCCTGTATAAAAATATTACATTAAGAGAGTTTAAAAAGTTGAAAACACTTGGCACTTTTATCACAGAGAACAGACATTTAAGCTCGAACAAAAATACGTCGAAATCGTGTGTAAAGTATTTGAGTGTACCTCAACGCCACCAACGGAGACTGCCCCACATATAAAATCGATTTGACCCCGCGATGGCAGTGTTCATCGTTAAAATACACTAGCCCACAAAGCGACACGAGCGCCAAACGGCCGAAAACGGCGAGCACTGGAAACAAAAATGACAACACAACAATGTAAGTGATGGGACGCTAGCGCCACGCAACGGGAGCATAACCACTTACTCTAATATGACCGTTACAAAGTTTTACACAAGGCAGAAAGCGAAGATAGACGTCTGTTCTCTGTGCTTTTATTAATCAAAATATGACAAATTTCCAATTGACACTGTGGTACCTTGTGGTATGCACATAATAAATTATTGTATTACTCTATTACGTTTAGCGTGTATGTTTACATTGAGTATCTGTCATATGCGGAGATATTGTTATTGTTGTCTGGAGTGTGAATCATTGTATGTAATATTGAAGTATCGGTAATAAAGTGTATACAAATAATGAATACAGTTGTTGAATAATCATTACAGAGAAAGATTCTCACATTGGCGACGAGAACGGTGAACAGTGCATGTGAAATTAGTTTAATTTCGGCTCGGGAAGTGTTGTCTTTGGAAAAAGAATGAGATGAGTGGTGTGTGTGTGTGTGGTGCATGCAGGGTGGTGATGACCTCCAGGTGATGACTTGTGAATGAATTTCAACATTGAAATCAAAAAGGTAAATATTGTGTACTAACTGTTCAATATGAATCAAACAATCTATTTGTACCTTCGACTAATGACAATGATCAACCTGTGAGAGATTTTGATGGTGATCGGTATTGTTTAGTTCAAATCGATGACAATCACTATTGTCAGATAAAGAAATAAAGAACTGTGAAGAAAATCTAAGTTTTGTTGATTGTGATATTGATACTCGTTGAATAGGGTTGTTGTCCTAAATCTAGACTTAAATGCTGAATGATGAATGAAGTATTGATTTGTTAAACGGATGGCCGTGGAAGGCGTAGAGGTGAAACAATATTTTGAAATCAAATTTTGCCGTTGCTGTTAAAAGCCAGTGAAGGCGATAAAAGCCAATGAAGGCGATAAAAGCTAATGAAAGCGACATTCTTGAAATAGCCGTAAAAGGCGGAAAGGATTACAGATAGAAAAGCCGTTGAAGGCGGAAAATGTTATAGGCAGAAGAGCCGACTAAGGCGAAAAACTGTCGATGGCGGAAAGATTCGTCGGAGAGTGAAAAGCTGTTGAAGGCGGAAAAAGCCGTTGAAGGTGGAAATGCCGTTGAAGGCGGTAAGACCTGCAAGGCAGATATAGTCGATTCTTTGTAGAGCCGTATAAGGCGAATTGTGTTATTAAAAATTAAAGTACTAAAAACGCAACAGTGTCGTAAATTTCGTAAGAAACAGATTACTAGCCAACGCAGATTTAAGGGCTGTTTGCAGATCAGAGGGAATTTCTCGGCCTATCTTGAGGCATGGGAAATTCCTTGGCTGAATCACTCAAGAAACCGTTTTTTCTTCGATCGCAGTACGCAGTTGCAAAGAAATGACAGTTCAAATGTCACCATAGAAAGTTTCTGCCAGGAATCGTTCTAGAAGTTTCTTGAGCGATTTCTCTTGAACTCCAATCTGGGCTTTTTAGTTAAATTGAACCATTAAAAATTAAATTTCACACCAATTAAGTGGCAGCTGAGAAGGCGAAAGACAAAACTAAACTTTAAGCTGAGCGTGACTAGAAAAACAGTAACGAATAGTATTTGAATATGTTTCAAATGCGAATATAACTGAGCAGATACTGAGGTTGTTGTGGACCCACCTCAGGTGATATATATTGAAGTTATCATTGCTCAGTAAAGTATAATAAGTCTACGGAGACGTAAAAAGGGTTGGCTCTTGAAACCAAATTAACATGAAGACATGATTTAACTAATGCTTTGTCCTCTCTTACAAGACTTCAAGAAAATTAACATCAATGTGTGAGAATAATTGAACTGTCTTGGTAGTTTGCAAGATAGGAAGTCAAAATGACAGTTAAAGCATTCGTTGAAGCTAGATGACATATTCAGAGCAGTTGCTAACCACGATCCTGTTAAGTATCATGCTAGTCAAATGGCTAGTTGAATTGGATATTTTAAAAAAATCGAACAATAAAAAAATGAAACTTTCGGCTTAACTGGAAGTCTCAAGAATTCGAGTAAAAGGCGCTTTATAACCTATTGAATGCCACTAAATGTTTATGCGATTCAAATACAGTGAGTTCTTGAGTAATCACTTCTGGAGTCTTTGAATATAAAATGTATCGGGTGTGGTCAGGAGGGGCATTTTGACTTATGATTGTCTAACACTATGGATATAGTGCCATTTTTGCTAATGAACTGCAAATATTGTATGCATGTGTCGCTCACATAGATTTTTGCAATTTGTCATAGATAACCCTTTTCATGTGTAGATACACATAGTTTATATAAGGTCCTCCGATTTTATGTGTGATCCAGCGTGGAAAACGAGTATGTGTGTACAAATAAAATTTATATATCAAACTCATGGATTTTTACCAATAAAAATGCGTGTACATGTATAAGTGATATTTGTGTTAATAAGTTCATTGAAAATTTGAATAAAAACGTGCTTTAAATTGTTTCAGTACAAAGAAATGAATCGTAGAGGCAAGCGTAAGGGCCATCATGACACAGACAATCATGGTCAGTGTGCACTACGTCAGACTTGTAGTCGTTAACAAAAAAAAATGAGGATGTATTGCGATTTTTTTTTCGACTTAGACTTTGATGCGATAAATTTCGTCGTACTCATATTTCGCTTTCGATTTCGCTGTCAATCTCAGTCGCAGTGTTTTTGCAACTCGCCCGATAAAGTGACAGTTTTCGCCGGCCGTCTCAATGTTTACCATTAAGGTCTTTTGTTCTCGGTCCACCAGCTGATCATGTTTACACAACAAAACCAGCTGGTTCACCGATGTTTACGTTCATCCTTATTGTTCTCGGCTACCAGCTGTTTATGTTTTCATAACAAAATCAGCTGGTTTCGCCTGAATCGGGGAAAGAAGGCGAAAATGTGTCATAAATGTTAGGTTAGTACCATATTAGGGCGAGTTTAATTTCGTCGCCAAAGTCTGATTATTCGTAAAAAATACAATATTTCATCGGAAAAATGTGAAATAAGTGATATGATAGACAGATGATTGGGCTTTGCAATAATGCAGAATATTCTAGTTCGATCCAACGAACTGAGAATATTATCTGTTTGGGCTCGGCCGTGAACCCAACGATTTATAAGCGGAACGATGGACTGGGAGAATTGGTACTGGGACCAGTTCCAGGAAAGGGAAGGAACAAAACACTTCTACTGCTACTATTGACTATTTATTCTAATGGTGTACTGTTTAGTGGCTTCTGTCTTGATCGCTTCATGTCCAAGTTGGTAATGACGATCTCTGGCTTGGTTGTCCCCTTTTATATGCCAAGGAGCCCATCTGTCGCGTAGCGGTTGCTAACGCCGTTGTTGATCCGGGTTGTCGTTGTTCCATTGGTAACTGCGATGAATTCTTTGGGAAGCGCTAGGCGCGAACATTATCAATATGATGAGCATATGTAGAAAATCAGAGTTACTTAAAGATAAAAAGTTCTAAATTTTGACGGTACATTGAATGCGAATAATTTGGAAAAAGCTTGTTGAAATAGCTTCATTAGGTATCTAGAGTGAGAACACAACATGTTGAGGTGCTTTTGCAACATTTTGGAGGTACACCATTAAAATAAGTCCTGCAGTTCAGAACCCGAAAGAGCGACATCAAAGGAACAAATTTTTGGTTTTGTAATGTTAAAATAGGTTTGATTGAGCACGAATCACCAGTTAATGCGGGGGAATATGCATCGTAGAATGTAAACCTATTCCTTGACCTATTCAACGACCAAACCGAAGTGACTGGCGGTGCGAAAATTGATGTTTAACCTTCTTATAAACATAGCAACTCGATTTAGATTAGTGCTAATTTCAGCTCTTAAGTAGCTTAATGATGCGCAATACCAGCAACCGGTTCAAATTTACATGCAACTTTGCATGTGCTTTGCGTGACTTCGATTTGGTACTGCGTCGATGATGTATGTATTAAGAATTTGAGATAATTATAGGATCACAACATGAAAAAGAAGAATGAATATTAATATTCTACTATACTTTCAAACAGCTAGTGCGGGTGCGAGTTTTGTGAACAATATATATTAAATATAATTCAAAAACTGGATGTTTTCAAGTTTTCAAATTACTATTCAGCTAAAACTAGTATTACAAATATTGCTTTGGACAAGTGACGTTTTTCGAAATCGTGATTTGATTTAAAAAAAAGTATCAATCCCTTCGATATTTTGAAAACAAAATCTGTAAAGCCAAACTTCTGAATATATTCTGAACAAGAAACGAGTTCCAGCAAAGTTCGCTAAAAAAAAACATGAAATGAAATAGTGTTTGTATAACACTTGGACACTTTGGATCGAAAACGAGTTAATGGATATTGATAATCTTTCCACTGTAACATTCGTGCAGTGTTCCGACATATTAGTTAAAAAAATGTCTGAATAATAATCTGAATATACATACCTTATGTATGAGATTCTTCTATGAAAGGACATGTCAAAAAAAATCAGTGGGCAGTATACAATGTTTGCATGCTAGCTGTCATTGAACACATTTGAGAAGAGGAAAGCAATTCAATTAATTCATCAGCAAAGGTAATATTTAGCTTGACACTCAGTATTAAAAATGTTTTGGGATTTGGGAAAATATTTGGGTCAAAATAATATTTCTTTTTAGGTACAACCACAAGTAACGGCCAAGTAATTTACCAAAATGCCGAGCAGAGATGGATGACCAAATGGATGACTGTACTTCTAATTCTGATGTGAGACTGAAGCGAGACGTTCATAAACTGAGGAGACTATAAGCGAAACAACGTGGAGTGACCTTGCTGCGGATCTGGAGAAAAAACGAGATGTGGTACCTTGTGGTATGCACATAATAAATTATTGTATTACTCTATTACGTTTAGCGTGTATGTTTACATTGAGTATCTGTCATATGCGGAGATATTGTTATTGTTGTCTGGAGTGTGAATCATTGTATGTAATATTGAAGTATCGGTAATAAAGTGTATACAAATAATGAATACAGTTGTTGAATAATCATTACAGAGAAAGATTCTCACAGACACTCTGAACATATACAGATTTTTCGTATTTTTTGTAGTGAATATAAAACCTTAAACTAAGTTGCATATGAAAGCCTTACGTATAAGCTGTAACACAAAAAAAAAATGAAACAATTTCATCGAGTACATATTGAGATATAATGTTTTAAAAATGTGTTCAAAAATTTTATAAGTTTTACTAAAAGTTCTATAACTTTCAGAAAACTTATTCGATCTCGCTCAAAATTTTACCAATGGAACTTTAATATATGATTCATGATTGGTCGAATTTTCAGCATTTTTGATTGACGCATAAAAAAGTTATAAATGTTTAAATGAACAATTATATTGACCAAAATATTGCTGTACGGACAATTGTTTGAAAAACTTTGATCCAAAAAAAATGAAATTGAACTAAAGATGGCGAAGATATCACCAAATCACTTGTTTTGCGACTCCAAACTTTTGGCTGATACATCATATTGAGGAGGGGTGACCCCAAACTTTTGGTCGATAGCATCAAAAGGTAATTTATTTAACAACTTTTTCCTAGATTTTTTACACGGTCAGAAAATTCACTCATTTTGGAGCTAAAGTGGGACAACTCAAAAATGAGTAAATTTTATTTCCAGCGATAGCACTGGCCCAAGTGCGAAAATCTCATCAGTTTAAGTTGTATAATATTCTTGGTGATGTGAAGAATATTATACGGCTTAAACTGTTTGGATTTTTGCACTTGGGACAGCGCTATCGCTGGAAATGCAATTTACTCAATTTTTGAGCTGTTCCAGTTTAGCTCCGTTTTGTGTGGATCTTACTCATTTTAGAGTAACTTTTTCTTAGCGTGTAGCCAAGTTTGGTAAAAAGCAGTTGAAAGCCAATAGAAAATAGGTTATATTAGGTACCGCTCTCATCATAAAATTTTGTCGACCCATTTTCCAGCGACACTGCTGTAAGTTCATGTTTATTTATTAGAAAATTTGGCAACTTCGGGTTAAGTTTACATACAAACATTTTTGTGAAAGTTTCACCTAAATCATGTTCAAAGTTACTTTGACTTATTATCTTTTGAATGAGACCTATGGTTTTGAAATCGGACGCAAATTGGCGGAGATATGGGCCTAAAAGTTACATGTTTTTGAGGGGGCGACCCCAAGCTTTTGATCAGGAGTGTATTACATATGTTTTTTTTTTATTACGAAAAGTTTTTGGGCAGCCCATGGGAAAATTACAAAATTACTACTGAAGGGTGTTATTTGCCAGAAGGGGGTATTTGTAATTTATAGGCATCGCAAGTAAGCATATTACCACCACAATGTGCAAGTTATTAATTAACTGGCGTTAGGGATCGCCAGTGCACCAGTAATTTTTTTAGCAAAGTTCGATGGGACACCAACCACAGAGAATTCTCTGTGCACCAACCGAGTTATAAGATTACACAAAAAATGTTGTGAACTGTTTATTACAACTAATGCATTGTAATCGTTGGGTTCATTACATTGAAATAAAAAAATCTCGGGAAAAATATACTTCTGCATAGGTAAATGTAAATGTTTTTTTTTTGTTCGATGATTTATTACATCTGAATTTTCTTTTTTGTATCTTTTTTTGTATAATACATTTCAATAGCTGTTTATTTTTAATTAAAAAAAATATGGCAACACGGCAGAATGTTCTGCAATGATGATGCTCTCGTTCACGCGCTGCTGCATTGAAAGGATGATAGGTTGATCTGGAGGGGGAATATTGAACCAATCCATGGAATAATTTGATCCATGGTTTGAGCAATCTTCGAGAGGATTGATGTAACAATTTTGATGGTGGGGAAATATTGTAGAGAAAATTGAAGCAAAATGCGCTATGGAGGGGAAATATTGCTGCGTGGTTGATCAAACGGAAGATAGGGGAAAAGTTGAATGATTGATATCAATCTATTTTTGAACAATATTATACATTCAATGTTTCCATAAAACGGTCAACTATTGATCAATATATGCATCGTGTGACTGGCGCTTAAGAAGCGGTGTCTACTTGACGAAAGTCGTAAAAGCTTCTCGCGTAAGTACAACCCTGCACTGAAGACTAGAAAAATTGGAAAGCTTTGCGTGAGTTTTGACGAAAGTATAAAAAGCTTTGCGAGCTCGGGGATGGAGCTGGCTGATTGGCGGTAAACGGGCATTCACTCGGATAAGTTTCGAGAGTACAGTCGCGTGTGTGAAAATCGAGGAAGCGAAAGATGGACTCCGATCGCTCGAAAGTGAAAAGGCACCCAGATTCCCAGGGCGACTCTCGGAAAGAGTCATTTGAGGATTACGACAGTCTAATGGACTCTCAAGCCTACTACGATATGATGCCCTAGTAAAATATTTCGAGATAGTAAAATACATGAGGGGGTGCCATTTTTTTTCGTGTACGAAATTCAGATAATGCGGCAGCTCTGGTGGTTACGGTTTGATTTTATCCTCGTCCTAGCTTGAGGTTTGGTTCTAGCGGTGTTGGTGTAGAGGTTATGTCGTGAAAATTTGAAAGGAATATTCTGAGAAGTTCCGGGAGAAACTCTCAGAGAAATCTATGGTTAAACTTTAAAAAAACCCTAATTAATCCACCTAGCGGTGATGGCGCCTGTCTCGTGCCTTCGAAACCCCATTTCAATAAAACTCAAGAGAAATTTTGATGTATATCGCACTTTCATACAATTAAGGTTGAAGGATTCGTCATTGACATAATCGTCATCATTGAACATTCGAAAGCAGTTTCCTCGCTCAAAACTGAAATGTTCGCAATGAAAATATATTCACGGTATTGCTGGTGGCGAATGTAGTACAGTGAATACATTTTCAATGCAAACATTTAAGTTTTGAGCGAAAAAACTGCTTTTGAATTTTCAATGATGACGATTATTTTTTTTTTGTTTGTATTTATGTGTATTTTAACTTATAGCTAATTCTACACTTATGACGATTATGTCAATGACTAATCATTCAACCTTAACAGAAATCCATTTCATGATACCAGAAATCATATCGTTTATCTGGCTTTTAATGTTTGAGCCTCAAATCTTAAGAAAAAGACACTATCTTGAATTTGAAGCCGCCATTTAGGATTAAAGATTGCCACCTTGGATGTTCTGGTCGCCATTTTTGACGTCCAGGCATCTTCCCTACGAAAAATATACTTCATTAAACAGCCGCCATCTTGAATTTGGAGCCGCCATCTTGGATTTTGGACCACCATCTTGGATATTCTAGTCGCCATTTTCGGAATCCAGACATCATCCCCATACCAAATATACCAATAATGCATTGTTTCAGGCCCTAAATCTCCATTAAACAGCCGCGATATTGAATTCGGAGCCACCATCTTTTAGATAGCCATCTTGGATATCCTGATCCAAGTATGGGAAAAAATCATTTATTTATTGCGTATCCCTCACTCACATCCACGCACAATCTGATGCGAGTGTGCTTCTCCCCCAGCCAAGCAAAATCTTTCCACTTTCATTGCGCATTCTTTCTAATCGCCGAGCACCAGGCGACGCAAGCAACGACGGCCGAATGAATCGCTACCGAATCTGAGTGCCGAAGGCGAACGAACCAAGATTGAACGAATATTTGCGTTCAGAGTCGGGCGCGAGAGCATTCATGTTGGAACGTTCATTTAGCGTTCAGTGGAAGCATTCAGTACTGGGAATTGAATCAGTGAGTGCGTTTTGATTCAATCAGCTGAATGCCACTCGGTAGTTGAGAGAGCGAACGTTCTTTTCGTATACACTGATGCAAGCTGATGTATTTCGCACTCTATTTGTTTATCTCCTGATTCGCTTCGGTGGCGTCGGTTGCGAGCCGTTCGTGTTGCATTCGTTCTTAATGCGCCGCGCTCTCACTCAGTATTGGGTTGTTGGCGTTCTTTTTGCTATTTTGCATCGCCGGCATTCGGGTGAGCGAATGAGTTTTCCCATGCTTGTCCTGATCGCCATTTTGGACTGTGGAAGTCTTCTCCATACCAAATATACCAATATTGCATGGTTTCAGAGCCTAAATCTCCATCAAACAGCCACCATCTTGAAACTGAAGCCACCATCTTGAAACTGAAGATTTTAGATCGCCGTCTTGTACATTCTGGTCACCATTTTTTGACTCCGGACATCTTCCCCATACCTAATATACCCATATTGCATGGTTTTAGAGCCTTAAATTTCTTTAAACAGACGTCATCTTGAATTTGAAGCCACTATCTTGGATTTCAGACTGCCATCTTGGATATTCTAGTCGCCATTTTAGGAGTCCAGACATCATATAGCATATAGCATGCTTTAAGAGCCTAAATCTCTATTAAACAGCCGTCATCTTGAATTTTGATCCGCCACCTTGAACATTTGGCTGCCATCTTGAATTTTGGGCCGACATCGTGGAGCTTCTGGTCTCCAGTGTTGATTTCCTCACAAAACTCGTCAACCATGCTAAAGGTTACAAAAATCGCCGCAGTTTGATGTATCGCATTAAGGGGCTAGTTCAGTTTTATATACGGCCAGTTCTACCGGTGCTGGTCCGGATCACTGAAATGGCCATAACTCCGGAACGCCTTAGCCGATCTGGACCATTTTTGATAGCAAACAATTCCGGTTCAATTCAAGCTATAATCCGAAAAATCGACCAATGGGAAGTGCCTTAAAAGTGAGTGAATTTATTTTGCGCACATACATACATACATACTTACAGACATAATCTCAATTCGTTGAACTGAGTTGATTGGTAGATGCGACTTGATCCACCAAGCCTTTTTTTTTTAAATCGTTTTTGAGTGAACATATAGTTTGTTAGTTCACTAAGTGTGCGAGAAAGGCAAAACGCAACTTTCGAGCTTTTTTGCTTTAGTTATCTAACTAAACCAATAGATTCAAGACCTTTTTGGTAGCAAATTAAATAATCTTAAAATGCGATAAGTTTGACCATTTTCAAGTTATAGCTAGTTTGAGACAAGCAAAGTCAAAAACATGGATAGTTCAATTACTACGTAACAGTTGAGGTTTGACCATATGCGTTAAACATTTTTTTTCACCGGTCTGAACCTGTTTGCTTGCTAACGTTCATAAGGTTATCAAAAAATCCTAGCTTTGCTGTGTAGCATACATAGGTTAAGTTCAATTTTATATTTAGTCGCTTTCGGAGGGACACCCAGAACTGGTTACGGCACTACCGCCTGTCCCTAATGTGATTCTTACCTATTTCTTTGATAACCAGTCATCAGGTTATCAGAAAACCCATTATTTGTTGTATCGCATACATGGGTTTGGTACTCTTTTATATTTGGCCACATCCTTCGGTTCCGGAACCGGTTCCGGACAACTACCGGTTCACATATGGTCTGATACTGTTTTCCTGCTAACCTTTCATCAGGTTATCAAAAATGCCGCTGTTTGATGTGTCGCATGCATGGGTTTGGTTCACTTTTATATTTGGCCACATCCGGTGGGACATCCGGGTACACAACCGGTTCAGATGTGGTCTGATACTGTTTTCCTGCTTACCGTTCATAAGATTATCGAAAATGCCGCTGTTTGATGTGTCGCATGCATCGGTTTGGTACTCGTTCATATTTGGCCACTTCTGGCGGAACATCCGGAACTGGTACCGAATCTCTACCGGTTCAGATATGGTCTGATATTGTTTTCCTGCCTACCGTTCATCAGGTTATCGGAAATGCCGCTGTTTGATGTGTCGCATGCATGGGTTTGGTTCACTTTTATATTCGGCCATTTCCGGCGAGACACCCGGAACTGGTTCCGGAATACAACCAGCTGTCGCTAATGTGGTCCTAACCTATTTATTTGATAACCAGTCATCAGGTTATCAGAAAAGCCGTTATTTGTTGTATCGCATGCATGGGTTTGGTACTCTTCTATATTTGGCCACATCCGTCGGGACCCCCGGAACCGGTTCCGGAACACTACTGGTTCCGGTATGGTCTGATATTGTTTTCCTGCTAACCGTTCATCAGGTTATCGAAAATGCCGCTGTTTGATGTGACGCATGCATGGGTTTGGTACTCTTTTGTATTTGGCCACTTCCGGTGCGACATCCGGAACTGATTCCGGAACACTACCGATTCAGATGTGGTCTGATACAGTTTTTCTGCTAATCGTTCATCGGATTACCTAAAAAGCCGCTGTTTGATGTGTCGCATGCATGAGTTATGTTTAATTTGATATTTGGCCACTTCCGGCGGGACACCCAGAACCGGTTCCGAAACACTACCGGTTCAGATATAGTCTGAGACTATTTTCCAGCTTACCGTTCATCAGATAATCGTAAATGCCGTGGTTTGATGGGTCGCATGCATGGGTTTGGTGCATTTTCATGTCTGGCCCCTTACAGGGGTACCGGTTCCGGAACACCTAAATGGCCATAACTCCGGAACGGCTGGACCGATCCGAACCATTTTCAATAGGAAACAATGGGACCAGATTCCGCGTCGAGTGAGCCGTCGATCGTTAAAATCGGTTGATATTTACTATCTAAAAGTGCGGTGATCTTTTTTGTACACATACACACACACACATACATACACACACACAGACATCATCTCAACTCGTCGAGCTGAGTCGATTGGTATATGAAACTTGCCCCTCCGAAGGCTCTATCAAAATTTCATTTTTGGAGTGAACATATAGCCTTTCGGTACACCTTGGTGTACGAGAAAGGCAAAACCGTAAGAACCGTGAATATCCCAGCTTAAACTCCTGTAAAAATCCAATGACACTTCTCTAGAAGGAAGTTTAAGGAATTTTTTTGACTTATTACAAGATAAACTTTGGAAGAAATCCTGGTATGAGCTTCTACAGACAATTTGTAAATATAAACTTCCAATTCTGGAGCTCGATTTGAATAGGTCGTATGTGCTTTTGTCGATATAAAATTCGATCAGTTTATTTTAGTCATTGTAGCAATATGGCAGATATTTTGCAAACTTTTAATGATGGAATAGAAAGCCTGTTTTGTAAGAATTCTGCTGTATGTATCAACTTTGCTCAATTTCAACGGTTTTCGCTATAATAAGCGAATCAAATTGATCGAATTTTTAATCGACAAAAGCACATACGACCTATTCAAATCGAGCTCCAGAATTAATCTTTGAAGTAGCTGTCGCAGAATTTTTAGGAATAACTTCTGTAGCAACTCTAGAAGAAATCCCAGAGAAATTATTATCAAAGAAAATGTTAAAAGAAAGAATGTCAAAATAAACTTTTAGAAGAATGCCAGCCAAATGCCCAAAAGAGTAAGAGTAATGAAGGAGAAACTCCTTCATGGACCCCAGAAAGAAAACTTTGAAAAAAAACAAGAGAGATACCTGATGAAATATTTGGAGCAGTCCGAGAACAAATAAAAAAAAAACCTGGATGAACTATAGGATAAATCCCACAAAAAATCCAGTAAAATCTCAAAAATAATTTCTTTACACATTTCTGTTAACTTCTTGAATTTGAAATGAAACCTTGAAAAATTCTAGGAAGGAGCTCTACGAGGAATATTACAAAAAAAACATCCAGGAGAAATCCCTAAAAGAATTAATGAAGAACTTCCAGTAAGAAATCTCAGCAGTATTTTTCTCATTAATTTCTTCTAGAATTCACCGGATCCTAAAAGGAAATGCAGGAAACAAATCTCGATAGTATCTCTAGAAGAAATCCTGAATCTTTTTGAGCGTCTGGGGTCGTCTGAGAACGTCTTGAGCAATTTAAGAAGGAAGTTTTAGATGAATACTAGAAGAAGTATCTGTAGAAATTTCAGAAAGAAATCCTGAAAAACGAGTAGCCACTTCAGCAGGAATACCAGATGTAAAGTAGAAATTTCGGATAGAAATGATTGAGATATCCGGAGGGTTCGATTCCCACTCCAGTTGGAGAAAACTTTACGTCAAGCGAAAAATTCTTCATAGAAAACGGTGTTTTATGTATTTTACCAGTTCAGAGAAATTTCTGGAGAAATCCAAAAAAAAAAATCCAGAAAAAAAATATCAAATGAACCCCAGGAGAGTACTTCTTGAAGAATTCCAGGCCCTTCTGAAAAAAACCTGAAATTTTCAGCTGGATTTGCCTTGAGGGATCAAAGAGGG
Organism: Aedes albopictus; assembly: GCF_035046485.1. Taxonomy (NCBI): domain Eukaryota; kingdom Metazoa; phylum Arthropoda; class Insecta; order Diptera; family Culicidae; genus Aedes; species Aedes albopictus. The sequence goes on along the minus strand of NC_085136.1, from coordinate 21,061,534 downwards.
AAGTTCTGAAAGAATCCAAGACGAAATATCTGAAAGAGTCCCAGAAAGCGGATTCCCAGTAGCAGAAATCTCCTCACCTTGTTCGTAGGCCTTCATCATGTTCTGTGACATAGTTGGTTAAGTCGAGGGTTAAATCGCCGGTGAAACGGAATCGTGGGTTCGAGTCAGCGGGGCAGCGCGGACGTCATCCACGAATAGATGTGCCGTAGTTCACATGAATTTGACATGTTTGGGAAATTGACACTTTTGGGCACTCTGACAGATCTGGGATGTGTACGACTTTTGCGAATTAGTCATTACCATAAGTTATGACTTAAGTAAAACGTGTAAAACTAGCAAAAGGTTACCAAAATTTTGGCGTGCAATCGTTCGAAATTACACGACAACGCGAAGATAGCAAATAAATCAGTAAGAAATTGTGTAATGCATCAATTTTCAACACAAACAATTTTGAACGTGTTTTTGTTGTGAGCTACGGTGATTTTGCCTTTTGCTGGCCCCCTGGTTCGAGTCCTACCAGAACAGGCGTTTTTAGAGTACTTTTTTAAGATTTTTAAAAAAGATTTTTCAAACGAAAGGCAAAATGCATTAAACGATTTAATACTTACGTTTTTAAGACACGGACACGTTCAATGCTTCCAGTTGTGAATATTGCGTAAGTCACTGGAACAATCCGTTCCCAGCCATCTTAGCAAACTACAGTAGAATAACTTGGCATAATACGGAACCTCAAGATGCAGGCTCCGTTAAAGCTCCACCACAGAGAACAGACGTCTATCTTTGCTTTCTGCCTTGTGTAAAATTTTGTAACGGTCATATCAGAGTATGTCATTATGCTCTCGTTGCGTGGCGCCGGTGTCTCATCACTTATATTGTTATTTTTGTTTCCAGTACTCGCCGTTTTTGGTCGTTTGGCGCTCGTGTCGCTTTGTGGGCTAGTGTATTTTAACGATGAACACTGCCATCGTGGGGTCAAATCGACTTTATATGTGGGGCAGCCTCCATTGGTGGCGTTGAGGTACACTTAAATCCTTTACATACGATTTCGACATATTTTTGTTCGAGCTTAAATGTCTGTTCTCGGTGGCTCCGCTTCTCCATGAGGCAGCACTGACGACCTCGTCTTGATGCTTTATAAAGGAAGGACAGGCAAGGGGAATTGCACGAACCACAGTTCACACCCTACACCAGTGAGCTTTTTTCGCTCCTTGAAGAAAGCACGACACTAGACAACGGACTAACATGCAACGCCCAGTGGTACAGCTAAAAGCTTTTCCTGACAGCTGCGGCGAGAATCGAACTCACGCATCTCAGCACGAAGCGACTAAGGGCTTGGTGTTACTTGGTGATGGTGATTGCCCGCCATCGCCTTGACTTATGGCCAGGTCAAATTTTTGTCGACTTGCTTTATTTCGTTGTTGAGGCTGCGCCCAGTGGGGTGACACAGCTGTCAAACTCGGTACATTGCTGCTCTACCCATCATCGTTTTTGGTACAGCGCGTTTTGGTACCCACTTTCTGGTCGCTTTACCCTAACTTGCTCCTGATTTTCGGGTGTGTGGCTCGTGTGTTGCTAGTGCTTATTTCGGAAATTACACATTTCAAACGAAATCGTTGATTATTGTTTCTCTTTCTTTATCACTTTGCACGATATTATATGTAGCAACGAAGCAGTGTCAATGTTTCCAGCGTATTTATTCCATGAATTAAGCAATCAAAACAAAAACATTGGACGCCATGTTGAATCGAATGCTGGGTTGATGATTCTGGCTCTTCGTCATCCTCCTGGCTGCGCCGCCATGAGCCTCTGGGTCTGCCTCTGCTGGGTTCCACTCTAACGATTGTTTGCTAATTTCGTTCCCATCCCTACGTAGAGTGTGGCCGACTCACTTCCACTTTCGCTCCCGAATTTCTGTCGCTATCGGCTTTTGATGACATCGACGATGGAGCACCACGTTGGAGATCCAATTGTGAGGCCACCATGCACGAATTATACACCGCAGGCATCTTTTGATGAAGACCTGCAGCCGCTGAGTGTTCTCCACTGATAACTTGGTATGTATCACTGGCGTACAGACGCGTACAGTAACACAGAGTTCGAGTTGAAAAGTCTGATTTTGGTGTTTCGACTAATCTGATTGTTTTTCCATGCATTCCATACACTCACAAAGAAAGCCCTCGCCTTCTTGATCCGTGCACCTATGTCGATCTTGGCCGCCATTCGGCTACCAAGAAATTTGAAACTTTCAACATTCTTCACTGCTTGCCCACCTACCATAAAGCTGGAAGGGTTGACCGTATTAACATCTAACGATTTGGTCTTGTTGACGTTGATGGAAAGACCTGCCGCCGAGGAGCGATTGGCAACCCAACTAACAATCGCAAACAAGCATGCATGCTGAATTGTTGCTTTATTATAGTAATGAAAGCTGAACTAAAAAATAGTCAATGCGCAATGTTCAACCTTTCGTATCGGTATTAACACTGATAATTTGAAACACTTTTCAAACGTTTGATAAGATTTTTATTCGACCTTTAGTAATTCACACAAGTCAAATAAGCTCTTTAATTTCATCATACTACGACTCAGAGTACAGGATGAAAAACACGTGTTTTTACGAAACAGCAGCTGGGTTAATATGTTGTTCAGTTGTTAACCATAACGTTCTGTGCTAATTAGGAGTGGAAGTGTGATCATTATTAAACCACGGTTAGTTTATGTTTAGATTTGAGCGCTTCGATTCATCATCTCTAGGTTGGCGCAGGTAGGAAGGCATTCGGCTGGCCTCGCGACTGGCAATCGACGGGTCTCGAATTTGAATCTTGATTTAGGTAAATTTATGTGTAGTTATTATTCCACAATAGCTGTTCACAGCATAATTGCCAATCGTTAACTCTCGTGCAAATTGAAAAATGCTGCATTTTATTTATTTTTAATCATTTTTGCTAAAGCTGAATAATAGCTTTACTATACAGGGTGCGGCAGGAAAAAATGCGAAAAGTTCAAGGCACTATTACACGCTAAATATGGGATATATACAAATATACGGGACTTCACATCTGACTTTTTAAAAAGAAATCTTTTTCTTCACTTATGAACACTAAGTCCCGAATTTTATTAATCATTCACTTTTCACTTGCTACATAAGTCTTTCCTACGGCTGAAGGCCACACTTTTCTATCAGACTTCACTTAGAACTTCTAACTGCTCGCACTCAAGGTTTCCTACTTACTGACTGGCCTCGACCACCTGGGCTGAGGGCGCACCTGCGTCCTCCGGTGGGGCTCGATGAGAATCTTGCTGGCATCAGCGAAAGGCCATCGGATGATGTTGGCCTGGATTGCGTCGATCGAAGTATTGGTGACCGTTGCCGTTCCAGGGGCATTGACACGCGTCGCTCGGGGCTTCGATGTTGCCAACGGTCGGTCATCACGGTGGATTGCTGACTGCGTTGTCAGCAACTGTATGCTCGTCGTCCAAAGTTCGTTGTCGCCAAGTGTTGGTGTTCATGGCGGTTTGCCAAGTGCCTGGTCAGCATCTAGTCCACGATGGTAGAGACCGTAGATCGTGGGTAGAGCTTAGGGATGTCCATAACTATATATGACTATTTGTTCATGACAGTGTTTCAGTCAATGTCTATATTCTAGCACTGCAAAATAAAAATAAACATATTTGATGTTTAACATGTGATAATGTAAGCCTAATAAGCGGGTATCAATAAACTACGCGCCCAATGGTCATTAAACAAAATGACTATAACAGTAAAAAAAATTAGCTTAAATTCGATGAACAACCAGACCACACTGATCCAGAGCCATGTAGTTTCACATACTAGATGAAATAAGGACATATATTTGATGATATTGTAGAGAAAATTAAAAATTTTGTTTTATCAGATGCGAAATTTAGCGACCTGTGTACTTTTCTGCGGTTTAAAAATTCTGATTATCTTCAGCTTCAGGCGCCACCCTGTTAAGGTTAGTGACCAAAAAGGGAAAATTTTAAATTAACTTTTCAGAAAACTAGCCTATTAGAGATCATGGAACGTTGAAACATAGATTGGTTAACGTCAAATGGACGAAAACAAGGTTTGAAATTGAAAAACACTTTCGCATTTTTTCCTGCCGCATACTCTCTCTCTTCTCTCTTCTTGGCGTAACGTCCTCATTGGGACAAAGCCTGCTTCTCAGCTTAGTGTTCTATGAGCACTTCCACAGTTATTAACTGAGAGCTTCCTCTGCCAATGACCATTTTGCATGCGTATATCGTGTGGCAGGCACGAAGATACTCTATGCCCAAGGAAGTCAAGGAAATTTCCTTTACGAAAAGATCCTGGACCGACCGGGAATCGAACCCGTCACCCTCAGCATGGTCATGCTGAATACCCGTGCGTTTACCGCCTCGGCTATATGGGCCCTGCCGCATACTGTATTGTAGTAAAACGATTTAACGATGAACATTTCAGTTGGTACATAACACTATGCTTTATATTTTCTCCAAATTTGTGTGAACAAAACCCGAATAAAGGTTGCGCCTGAAAATTATTCAAGTGTTATTCAGCATCATGCTGAATTAATTCGTCGTAAAGGTGCTTGTAAAATAAGTGATTATTAGTTGGGAAGATCATAGAGCTTGCTCTCCATATCAGTGCGCCGTTGAGCTAGAAGAGCAACGCCATCAGCTAATTCGATGTCGAAGGCTTTTGATCTCTTTTATCAATTATCGATCGGATTTTGTCCAGCATCGTTTCCACAGTGCATCGGACCAAGCTTCCTGATTGCAGCAACTCGCGCACGCACTTCCATATAAATTTGAACTAATTCTCAAATTGGTATTCAAAAAACGTAAAATGTTTCACACATGCTTGACGACACCCACAGTTACTCACTCACGATTTGCAGTCGCAATTCGATGCATCTGTGTGGCGTGTTCTTCCCCGCCTACTTCGATCGTCATATTGTACCACCAACCACGTAATTATGCGTAATTCAATTTTACGACTCAAATCGTATTTTTTGTTAAACCTACCTACAATGAATCGTATTTTCCTCAAAATTCGTCACTTCTTCCAAAAACCGAACAATCGATTGGCTTCTTCAAGTGGCTGACTATCTGACCGCACACCATGCGCGCGCACCAATTGGCCACGACGGACGGCTAAGCGGCTTAGTGGGTGCTAATGAAATTCAAAAGTGTCGTTTTTTCGGCAATCAACGCCTCCTGTGTGTTTTCCTTCCACTTGTATTGGCGAAGCGCATCACACGTACCTACCTACCTAGTAGCAAGCAAGCATGGCTTGCTTCGGGTGGTAATTACTGTTGCGTAGCTCCCACGCGCGAGCGCATGGGCTGCTGCGACGATCGCGACAACAACGCGCGCGTGGTGTGAGATTCTTGCACAAGTAGGTAGGTATGTAGATGATGGCAAAACGATTTTTTCGGTTGAGTTACCCGCAGTCGGATTTGGGGTGTTGTCGCTGCCGGAAGAATCAGGATGCGGTCGGGTGTCCGTTTTGCGGAAATGATACTTGGATTTTTGCTTTTTACGTCGATTTGGGGCGCGATGCAGGAGGGGGTCGAGCAGAAGAAGACAGTGAAGCATCGGAAGCAGAGCAACAAGTATGATATTAGTTTCTTTGATGTGAATACGAATCGGACGTTCCGATATCCAGTGGTGAGCTTTGCGAAGCCCGGGGATGAAGAAGATGATCGAGCGCGCCAGGAAGTCTATGGGAACCAGTGTCAGTGCGAGGGGTTGCAGTGTAGATGCTGTATGGGGATGAAGATCCGCCAGCTTGGATTCAATCGGCATTGTAAGTAGAGTGACAAGGGGAATTGGAAGGTTGGTGATCTACAAGACAGTTTTTATAAGTTACAATATCCCTAGAAAGTGTTCAATTCGTATTGTAATTCGTTGATTAGGGTTATGTAACATAACTCCAGATAGGAGGGAGTTACATGTGGCACTCAGTGTGTATTTGGTGTCGCTGAGGGTGGCCGAAGACGCCACTGCTCGAGAGTTAATATCTCTGGAATACTAGGACAGTTAGAAGACCGTATAGTTATTCACAAGAGAAGTCATCAAATCTGTTAGTAAACCACGGTTGCAAAGCATCAGTTTGTTTGCGGAAATGACTTTGGTTCAGATTATTATCCGGTAGGTAACTACTCTATGACCCGCATCTGGTTATTTCTCTTATCTTTCACTGAGTTCAGAGCCGGTCGTATGCAGGCGTACAACGCTAATACTGAGACTGCCAATGTCAACATAATCGGAGCAGAGTAAATTTAAAGAAAATATTTCCCTTTTGCTAAGAATAAAATTAAGCAGCCTTCTTGTTTACATTAGTCCTGTTCAATGAAGTAGGTTGAACATTGTTGAAGTTGCTGCATTCTGCTCTTACTATAGTATATATTTCTATAGGTACCTCATCTCGAGCACTTTCTTCGAAGAACTCGAAGTTGTTCAGGGAGGAAGTCCTATCCAACGCATTATTTAGCGCCATAATGTCCAAGTAGATGTTACAGAATATGTGTTTCTTGTCGTTTGTCAGGGTGCAGAACAAGTCCTTACTCTCTTTGGAGATCTCAGTGTTAATCATAAACATCTTGGAGTAGACACTGAACAGCGTTAGCAGCATTGTTTCACACTCCACAATGTCGAGTACTTCATCCACGGGTGTCTCGACAAATTAGTAAGAGCAGGATGAAGGAACTTCAACAATGATCAACCTACTTTATTGTACAGGACTATTGTTGTTTGAGAATTTGATGATAAAGTGATCATGTTTTTGATAGAATGAAAAACGTCCGACCTGGTATAGTTATTAGTCACTAGTTAGGAATGATTAATTGAGGGGATACAAATCAAATGCTTACTATGTGCACATCCTCCCTTGAGTGAGTATTTGTATTACACCTAATAACTTCCTGTCTTCGTGCAGCTTGAATACAGGTAACGCCCTTGTCGGGATCTGCCGCATCATGCCACATGTTCTAGCTTGATCTCTACTGCACCTCTACTTCCTCTTGAGGGAGTAGCGTCGCACGTCGATATGCTTCGTTCCCGCCGAGTAGTTCATCTCTTTCTTAGCCAGGCAGATTGAACTCTTGTTTTCGTACTTGTTGACCAGTGCCTCGTCGATGCCGTACAGCTCACGAATGAACCTTTGCCATCAGACGGCCTCTTGGGTGACCGCGAAAAGTGCCATGTATTCCGTTTCCGTGGTCGATAGAGCAACAGTTGCTTGCCTTCTGGAACTCTAGGAAACCGCTCCGTCACGCTGCAGAAATACGTAACCGCTGACAGATCGCCTCGACTCCGGACCGCTCGCCCAGTCAGCATCTCTTTATCCAGAAAACGCCGGGTTCGCAACATCTCACGTATGTCAGCCTGCACTTCATTACTCCAAACCTAGTACTTACCGGATCGTGTCTTATACCTCGATGTACTGCTCCTGGTCGATGGAAAGTGTCGTCGGTCCTGGTGACACGCAGACCCAGAATCTGCTTGGCTTGGCCTAGGTCCTTCATCCGCAATTCGTCGCACAACTGCTGCTTCACATCGCCGACCATACCCTGATCGTTGGAGAACAAAAGAAAGTTGTCGACGTAGACCGCCACGATGATGATCTTGTCACTTTCCATCTTGTAATACACGCACCAGGGCCTTCTTCAGTCGGTAGATCTTCCTGGGTGCGGCTTCGTTCTGGAATCCTTCCGGCTGCTCCATGTATATCTCTTCACTGTCCAGGTCGCCTTGGAGGAACGCCATCACGGCATCCATATGGTACATGAAGAGATTCAGCTACGCGGCCTGCAGCGCAAGGAGATGTCGAATGTTGGTGTAGCGGACAACGGGAGAATATGTTTCGCTGTAGTCCACATGCGAGAATCCTTTTATCGCAAGTCTTGCCTTATAACGTTCGATGGTGCTGTCCGGATTGATTTTGAGCTTTCCGTCCTTTCGGAAGATCTACCTTATACCTGTCTGGTCCCGGCTTAGCGCTTCCTGCAACGTATAAGGGTCCTTGGATACCTGTGGAATGTATTCCTGCGAGAGATGGGGGCCGTTATCGAACTTGCCATGGACTGGGAGCTCCCAGTCACTGTGCTCAGTTGCATGTTGCATTCCAACAGCTTTCTCATTCGAGCTTGACGGGAGCGCAGTGCTGTTCAAGTTCACGCTTCCGTGTTGCAAAACACGTCCTCGTCATGGTCTTCAGTCATCTCGTCGTCGATTCTGGGGAGTCATTTGAGGCAGTATGTAACCTTAACATCTGCATACTTGCCTGAGAATCGGCACTCCTTCACGCTGAGCCTCATCGTAGGATGCTGAGAAAATGCCAGGGAAGCGCAAGCGGTTGTTGCGGATCCTGTGGCTCTTCTAGAGCACTATCAGCCGACGTCGTCGTTCTTTGTGCGCTTCTGATACCTACGTCAGCAACGGTCTGTTGCTAGTTGACCACGGTAGCCTGTTGTTCGCCATCCATGATCTCTTGCTGATCAACTCTCGTGAAAACCATCAATGCGACGGTCGAATTGATCTCCTCCGGTACCAACACATTCGCTACTTGACGCTCATCCAGTGTTATCACATCCCGACTTTCGAAAACTTGATTTTTCTTCGGGTTAAACATTCGATAGGCCTTGGAACACTCTGACTTGGGGTCCCACTTCGCACGCTTCACCTTCGACTCGTGAGCCATCGCTCTTGATCCGAAGACTCGAAGATTGGACAGATCCAGTTTCCGACCCGTAAACTTCTCGAAAGGGGTGACGGAGATTCCCTTCGCCGGTGATCGGTTGACTAAATGAACGGCTGTCGACGTCGCTTCCGCCCAAAATCGTTTGTCCAACTAGCCGTCAAACATCAGACTTCTCGCTCGCTCCTGAAACGTCCGGTTCATGCGCTCAGCCAACCCATATTGCTCCGGATGGTGAGGCACGGTCGTCTCGTGGCGAATGCCATTTGCCTTGAGAAAATCCTCGCCGTTGTCGGTTCGCAGACACTTCAACTTCTTCCCAGTTCGGGTTTCGGAGTAGGCCTTCAACTCCTTGAACGCCTCAAACACATCCTTCTTGGCCTTCAGAAAATAGACAAAGGTCATCCTGCTCGCATCATCGATGAAGGTGACGAAATACTTGTTCCCGCCAAGGGAAGGCTTCTCCATTGCTCCGCACACGTCCGAATGCACGACCTCGAGAAGATCGCTTGCCCTCGTGCCACCGGATTTGAACGGTAACCACTGATGCTTCGCCTCGATGCAAGGGACACAAGGTGACATCGTCCCGCTTGAGATGTTCATGCCGACCACCATGCCAAGTAATCGCTTCACGCTGTCCACGTTAAGGTGCCCCAGTCGTTGATACCAAATCTCCAGACTGGCGGCTGGTCGTGCCACACACGTACTCGTTTGACCAACCTGATTCAGTTGGAGGCCGTCCTTCTCGCAGCCTGTGGCGATAACTTCTCCCGTTACTTCGTCCTTGATTCACTGCGAGGTCTGAAACACAGAGCACGTTAGACATATCTAGTCTACAGCACTCACCTTCCACATCAGCATCCAGCTCGATGGTCACCGTGGCCACAATTGGTATCTCGGAAGCGTCTGCCACAAAAATGGTCTGTGACACCTGCTTGGTGCCAAGTAGAACACTGTCGTCTCTGCACATGTGGTTTCCGGCTCCAGTATCCAATATCCACTCGTCCAGGGAGTTCCGCTTCTTGCACGCCAATAGTTCCTTATCGGTTCGTATCGTTTCGGCAGCCCCATCATGAGGATCAGTGACATCCATTCGTCGTTAAGGGGGAAATCGATCTCCTGCAGCTTCTGGTTTGTGGTCAAAATTTTATCCACGTACTCCTCCACGGGAGAACAGCCCTCGAGTTCCAACCGCATCAACTTCCGCAGCAGGCTAATCTTCCGATATTCCCCACTGTCCTGGAAGGCGGTCCGAAGGCTTTGCCAAGCTTCTTTGGCTGTTTGGGAATTTTGAACAAAGGCTATAATTATACTTCTAGATACTGAGGCACAGGCTTACTTACCGTACTTAGCGATCAGGCTAAGGCCCGGGTGGCCTCTGCTGTACATAGTAGCCGTCTACATTCCACTCGGTCCATGGCTGTTTGTCTCCAGCTCCGCACTCTGCGTAGGGTCCGCAAATCGTCCTCCACTTGGTCGACCCACATAGCTCACTGCGCACCACGTCTTCTTCTACCGGTCGGATGACTCTCGAGAATCATTTTAGTCGGGTTGCTATCCAACATCCTGATAACGTGACCCGTCCACCGTAGCCTCCCAATTTTCGCGGTTTGGACGACGGTTGGCAGCTGATGCAGCTCGTGGTTCATTCGCCTTCTCCAAGTCCCGTCTTCCATCTGCACTCCGCCGTAGATGGTACGCAACACCTTCCGTTCGAAAACTCCCAGGGCACGTTGGACCTCTGCACGTAGGGTCCAAGTTTCGTGCCCATAGAGGACGACCGATCTAATCAGCGTTTTGTCGATAGTTAACTTTGTGTTACGGCGAACTTTATTCGATCGTAGAGTTCTGCAGAGTCCAAAGTAAGCATGATTTTCTGCTACAATGCACCTCTGAAGTTCTCTGCTGGTGTCATTGTCGGCGGTCACCAGTGAGCCAAAGTACACAAAATCTTCAACCGCCTCGATTTCATCACCGACGATATAAATTCGGGGTGGCGGGCGCGGTGATTCCTCTCTGGAGCCCTTTGCCATCATGTAATTTGTCTTTGATGATGTCTTTAATGACTAATCCGATTCGCCTGGCGTCACTCTTTAGTCGGATGTACATTTCCGCCATCGTCTCAAATTTAAGAGCTATAAGGCAAAGGCACGGTCCGACAAATCCTCGCTGATCTGAACGTCGTCCGGGGAATTCACAGCTCGCCAGGTTCCCTCCTTGATCATCACCATCCGCATTCCGAACGCCCACGCCGCCTTAGCGTCACGGCTTTTCGGCTTCTCCAGGGATTGATGAAACGCGCTGCTGAACGGAGACTTCTTGATGAAAAAGATTTCACTTTTCGGCTTGTTGTTTGGCCGGTTGCTAGGCTAAGCCAGTCGGTAAGAGCTATCCTGGACTCATAACCTGATAGAACGAAAAGCGTCTGACCAGGTGTAGTGACTAACAATGATTGATTTATTGAGGGGATACAAATTCAATGCTTACTATGTTAACAATCTGCACTCTGCACATCTGCACACGTAACGATCTACGTGCCTGCCGGACCCTTTCGCAGGCGGATCGATGCATTTGGTGCATCTGCCTCGCACTGCTGCTCCACTGCGAGCTCCTCTGCGTCGGTGATCTCGTCCAGATGTTTAAAGCGATAAAGCCTCTCCACCAAAGTGCTTCCTGAGTCACAGACGAAAGCGCCATATATTCAGCTTCAGTGGTCGCCCAGTCAGCGTCGGTGTAACCTTTGAAATTGATAAACAGCATTCCTCGCGTAGACTAGCTTCCACTTTTTCGTCTCTTCCAGGTATCTCAAAATCCGTTTTGCTGCGGTCCAGTGGGGTTCTCCGGGATCATCACAGAAACTACTCACCAAGTTTACAGCATGGCAAATATCTGGTCTGGCTAGGAACTGCATCAGGCTTCCGATCAACTGGCGATAGGGATTTTTCTTCATCTTGTCACGTTCTGCTTCCGTTTTTGTCTCATTTGGCTGGTTAGCTTTTGATTGGTGTCCAAGGGAGTTTGTACGGGATTGCATCCTATCTTGATCAATGGCTATCATACCTCCTCCTTTCGTAATCTTGATTCCCAGAACTTGCTCAGCCTCTCCTAAATCTTTCATCCGGAATTTCCTCGCAAGATCTCGTTTCACAGCTTCGATCATTCCAGTATTATTTGAAAATATCAAAACATCGTCCACGTATACCGTCACTATCAAAACTTGATCTCCATGGATTCGATGATACACACAGGTGTCGAACTTTGAACGCTTTAGGCCCATCTTCTTCAATTCGCAGTCTAGAGCTAGAGATTCCAAACGCGGCTGGCCTGTTTCAATCCATAAAGCGTCTTTCTCAACATACAAACTCGATTCGTACCATCCTCAAATCCTTCCGGTTGTTGCATGTAAATTTCTTCATCTCCTAAGTAGCCTTGTAAGAACGCAGTGACCGCGTCCATCTGATGAATCGACATGTCCAACTCCATAGCCTTGGCCAATAGGTACCGGATTGTAGAATAACGGACGACAGGTGAATACGTCTCGGTATAATACACTCCTTCGATTTGAGAATAGCCTTTAATAACCAGTCTTGCCTTGAAACGTTCGATCGACCCGTCTGAATTATTATTGATTTTGTAGACCCATTTGTTCCTTAACGCTTTTCGTCCTGCTGGAAATTCCGTCATAGTCCACGTACGATTCTGCATCAGAGCTTCAAACTCGTTGTTCATTGCGTCTATCCATTGCTCCTTGCAGCGTTGCTCAACCGCTTCACGATACGTACTTGGTTCTTGTATTACTGTCAGAGCCTTCTGCGCGACCCTAGCGCTGCTATCGTTATGACGATCAACCTGTCCTGCACCCGGACGACGACATCGGTTTTTGGAACTGTCCTGTGAAGGGGCAAGCCTTTGAGGGAAAGCACTGTAGGTTACCTCATAATCGAAATACTTGCCTGGATGTTGGCGCTCCCTCTCGCTGCGCCTTACCACACGTTCTATCGGTGGCACTGAAATTTGCGGAGGGATTTGTTGAAATTCTGCTGAGAAAAGGTTTTTAATGAAGCAGTGCTGCTAGCTGGTTCCACAACGGTTGTTTCCAGTTCATCAACGGTCGACTCATAGCCATCTACGCTTCCATCTTCACTTTCGTCGTCTCGATCAATCGCTTCTTCAACATTCGGGTTTGAATCCTCTACACGTTCAGTCAACAACTCCATTTGATTCACTTCAACTGTTTCTCCTTGACCACGATCGCTACTGCTTACATCTTCATCGGTGATGATCACATCCCTGCTAATGAAAATCTTACCAGTCTGCGGGTCGTACAGTCGATAGCACTTGGAATTTGCCGCATATCCAACAAACAAGCATGCTTGAGACTGCTTATCCCATTTCTGTCGCCTTGTCTTCGGTACGTATGCCATCGCTTTCGCGCCGAACGCTCGCAGGTGTGACAAATCCGGTCGTACTTGAGTGAACTTCTCATCTGGCGTAACGGTGACTCCTTTGGTAGGTGACCTATTTATAAGGTAAACTGCAGTACTGACAGCTTCTGCCCAAAAACGTTTGTTCAATCCCGCGTCGAACAACAAAGCCCTAGCTCGCTCCACTATCGATCGGTTCATCCTTCCTGCTAAACCATTTTGTTCTGGATTATAAGGTACCGTTGTCTCGTGGGCAATACCGCTTTCCCGGACGTAGCGCTCGAAATTCGTTCCTATATACTCCATTCCATTGTCGGTTCTTAATCGCTTCAGTTTCTTACCGGTTTGTGTCTCAACGAAAACTTTGAAATCTTGAAAGGCAGCCAGAATTTCTTTCTTCGTCTTCAAAAAATATACAAATCCGGAGAAATTCGCGAAAAGGTCGTAACTTCTCCGTTACTTGCCGCACACGCCGTTGCCAAATTCACCATCTCTAGCTTGTAAAGTCCGTTTGTTTCCGATCCCACTGCAACCAACTCATTCGTCTGAACGTTGAACACCTTGCATTCATCGCTTGTGAAGACTACTTCATGGCCCTTCTTGCAAATCTGGCTTACCGATAATAAGTTTACAGCCAAATCTGGAACACAAAGAACATCCGAAAGCGAACCTTCATATGAACTACCTTCAACTGCAGCTTCCAGCATAACGTTTCCAACAGCAACTACAGTAGACGTTCGATAACTGCAACATGTTTACGTTTCACTTAGCGAACGAAATTCGATAACTGCAAGGACTGACAGATGTCAACAAGTTGTCAATCGACATAAAATGACCGTGAACGTGACCCAACTGCTCATTTGGGCTAACATTGCGCACCATTTTGACGTTTGGCGGTGCGATAACTGCAAATTTGTTGCACTTACCGGACTTGCAGTTAAAAAGCATTACAGTTAAACCGTTTGCACCAACCGAATGTCTACTGTACAGGAACTTCAGCATTGTTGGCCACATTGATAGCTTGCGACGTTTGTGCCATCGACGATACTGCTCGGATCATGGCACGTGTGAACGGTGGCACCAGAGTCAATAATCCAACGTCCTTCGAACAATTCACACTTGCAATGAAGGCAGCGTTCCTCGGGTTCTTCTTACGGTGTGGTCCAGTACCCTGATCTATTTGGCTTTGACCGCATCCGCTGTAATCCTGGTTCCCGACGCTTCCAATTCCATGATCATAGGCTCGTAGTTTTCAAGTAATCCCATCAGGAGCAGGCTTGCTAGCCACGTATCGTCGACCTTGAATCCTACTTCAGCTAGCTTGTGGCTTGTAGACATCACATCGCCGTTCACGTACTCTTCAACCGACTTGCAATCTGCCAAACAAATACACGTGAGCTTCCGCAGCAGACCCATCCGACAAGTCATTCCGCTGTCCTGGAACGCGCTCTTGAGATTCTTCCATGCTCCACGCGCAGTCTTGGCTTCCTGAACTAGGCTGTAGTTGACCGGTTCTATGCTTAAACAAATTGTAGCCAGAGCACGTAAAGAAACTTCATCTTCCACCACTGCGTCGCTCGCGGCATCCACAGCATACCAGGTTCCTTCCCGTATTAACACCATCTTCATTCCAAACGTCCAAGAACTGTAATTCTCTCGTCCTCGGAGTTTTTCGGTAACGGGTAATGAAACGCTGCTTGAGAATCGCGGAGGTTCCCTGGGTCTATCTACTTGGGGTCCATCCGGCAGTCCAGAACTACCTTCCTTGGGATTGGTCATTTTGAAAAATATTTCGTTTGAAAAAATCTTCAATCTTGTTGTCTTCTGTAACTAGCAACCGTAGCTATGGTGTGTGTGGCCCATAACCTGTTAATAAAGACACGTCTGATTGTGAACAGGTTTGAACAAGGAATGGAATATTAACATTATTAAATTCATGGCTTACTTCAATTCAACAAATACCAAGCAATCTTCCTGTGATTCTTCCAGAAGTTTCTCCGGCGATTCCTCCAGGAATTCCTTCGAAGATTTTGGCCTGGGATTTCTCGAGAAATTCCTCATGCTATTCATCCAAGAACTCGTTTCGGCCTAACTCCAAGAACTGATTGTCTGCGATTCCTTCAGGGACTCTTCCATGGATTTCTCCAGAATACCTCTACCGATTCTTCCAGGGATTTCTCTAGGCATTCATCCTGGTATATTTTCAAAGAACATCTTTTAGGATTCCATTCCTTATGGGATTTCACAAGAGGTTTCTCTAGTAATACCTACTAGTCTTTAGAAAAATCACTACAAGTATCACCAGAGGCATTTCTGGAAGTATCCTAAGAAACCCAGAAAGAATGTCAAGAGAAATCTATGGAGGTTTTCCTGCAGGTATCACAGTAAAACTTTCTGGAGGAGTCCTAGCAGGCATTCCTGAAAGAATCACAGTGTAGGAATCGCTTGTGGAATCTCAGCTGGAGCTCCAGGAGGAATTCCATGGGAAATTTTTTGAGATACACTAAAAATTTCTGGATGAGTCCTGGGAGGAATTGTTGGAAAAAGCATTGGATTCATCATTGTATAAATTTCAGCAGTAGTTTTAGGACAAATTGCTGAAAGAAACTATGCAGGACTTTCTAAAGAAACCCCATCAAGAATTCCTGGAGAAATCCAAAGAAGTATTCTGGAGGAACCCATAGAGAAGGCCCTGAAGAAATCACAGGAGGAAATGCTGAAAAAATCTCGTGAAGATTTCCTGGAAGTAATTCAGCAAGAATGCCAGGATAAAATCCTATAGAAATCACTAGAAGAACTCCAGTAGGTACCACAGTTAAAATTTCTGAGAGAGGAATTGTTGAAAGAACCGCAGGAGAAGTTGGTTGTAGAATCTTCGGAGGAAGTTCAAGAGGAGTTTCTGCAGGTATTTCATGAGGAATTTCTAGCCAAATCTTTGGATAAAATCTCTGCAGAAATCCCTGGAAGAACAACCGTAGAAATTTCGGCAAGAATTCCAGGAGGGTTGCAGGAACCCAGCAAAGAAACGAAGAGAAAGCTCTAGAAGAATCCCTAGCGGAATCTTTGAAGTTTCGCAGTTAGAATTTCTGGAGGAGTCCTAGCAAGAATAGCTGGAAGAACCGCAGGAATCATCATCAGAAGAACTTTTGAAAAAGCTTAGATTTTATCCCAGGATTCCCCCACAATTACTACTGTGCTATGTATAATGTTAGTAGGCTATGATTGTATGATAGAATAATAAATCAGATTACTGGCAGACATTCAAAGAGTACGAAAGTCTATATGATTACAAGGTATCACAACTACAATATCAAGGAATTAGAGACGGCTAAATTTTACTAAATGATACATAATTTTGAGCACTGGAAACCAACCAATCTTATTCAGTAATTATCTTTCCATTGCAGTTTGCACAAAACTCTCATACGAACCGTACGATTTCGCCATCAAAATGGACGTCCTGATGAACGACAGCAGCATCTTTCAGAACTCCTTCTCGGCCAAGAACCCTCCACCGGTTTGCCTGCCAGTGCCCATTCCCTACATCCCACTCAACGCGGACCTCTGCTTCCGATTCTTCGACATCTACACTCCGCGACTCAATCTGCACGCCTGCATGGACGTCGAGGCTCGAGTCTGGCGATTTCCACTGCTGATCTTGCACTTCGATTGCATGCGAATGGGACAGGATGGGTTCACGCTGCTCAAGCCGGAGGATGGCGATGGATTTGAGGCTATATATCCGGAATTACCACCACCCGACATGCAGCAAGCCTCCATCGACGTGTACGACGAGGTGGAAGGCATCAAGAAGGGGCAAACGAATCGAGTTCAATAAAAATCCCAAACCACCATGATGACCCTTCTTTTCTGTTCCAATCAATAAATTCGAAATGTCCAACCATCATCGCACAGTTAGATAACATCAATTATATTAGCCCTGCTAATTTCTCGCTCAAAAGCACTAAATCAAACATTCGAACCGAACCGGAGGCGCCCAAAATAACGCCGAGTCATCATCCTTACCCGCTTACTTCTGCCCCTCGCCATCCTTCTTGGTGTAGGTCATCCCCACGCCCACGATCAGCGCCATCACCGTAAAGCCCTGCGCCAAGATTCGAGCCCTCATCATGTACTGGGACATTTGTTTGCGACCCTGACGGAAGCTCCACAACCCGTACCCGAGCGCCGACAGCGTCGCAGCACATCCAATCGGAACCAGTGGGTTTTCCTTCACCTTGCGTTCCATCTTTTCGCGGGTCGTTTCGGCATGGATGTCCGTGTAGTCCTTGCGCATCTGGATCCACTCCAGCTCGGCTTGCTGTTGGACACTTGCCGGAGCCGTTGTTGGTGCGTTGGACATGGTTGCTGAAACGATAAACCACAAACAAAAATGTAGCATTACGTCAGTTGCCACTTTGGCCCCGGACTCTCTTTAAAGATTGCAAAATATTTTTTTCACAGCAAAGCCATTAGCCCGGCTTTTTTCAAATTGAAACTTACCTGATTTCTACCAAAACGTAGATAAACTAATCAAAACTGTTTAGATTCTTGGTACAACACAGCCAATTAAAGAGAAAAATGTTTAATTTTAGAGCACAAAATTAACAACGTCGCATTATATCAGTCGCCGCTTGCGAGTGATGGACGGACGGACGACGAGTTTTACATCACCGACCGCGGAACGCAACGAACAAAACAAAAACAAAGTACGCAAAGAAAGGGAGAGAGAGAAAATGTCAAAAGTATTTAAAACAAGAGAGTCGAGAGAGAGCTTTTGGTTACGCCTACCTAGAGCTTTTTAAGAGCTTTTCGGCTACGACCACCCACGAGAATTTAATTTCATGCACGATTAAAAAGTTACACCGAAATGAGTGCGAGATTTCTCCCAAGAACATGCAATATTTCTAGATTGAGTTTAAATAAGGGCGAAAGTAACATGAGAGAGTTGTCTTCATCGACTCTCTCTTCCTCAAATTGAAGTGACAATATGCAAATAATATGGTTGCACTTTTGACGTAGGACTACGTCTCTCTTTTCTATACCGGGTGTCATTCTAAATTTTCAGAAATCGGCCGCGTTACGTTTAAAGTGGAGATTTTGAGCGCTAATAACTTAGCCATTTCTTGTTGAATTTTTAAAATTTTGGCACCAATCGATTGCAAATATTTACACCAATTATGTCCAATAATAACATTAGCTGTTTTTCAATAACAAACTATTGAAAAATTGGGAAAAGTGAACCCATGTTTATTCCAGCCAATCACGATCGAGCACATTTTGGATGCTCCCGTCGAATATAAAAGCTACTGCTTCTTCGCATCTTCCCTCATTTGCCTTTGTCATCTCGAGGTGAACGCATCGAACGAGAGCGGCCCACTTTCTTCGTTTGCGTTTTCGCTCATTCTTCTTTGACGGCCGTGTCGGTCGGCTCGGTGGCGCTGGTTTTCGGCAAGGGTGCTGTTGCACATTCACCTTCTAACCGTCTAACGCGGCAGACCAAGGAAGTGTTTGAACATCGGATTGTGTAACGTGCTTGCTCATCGGGTGGGATTTCAGGGTCGTTCGAAACTTACTTTCCTCATACACAAACCGTGGAGCCGTATCAATTCGAGCAGGAACGGGTGGTGAAAACCATGCCCAAAGAAGTTGCTGTTGTAGAAGCACAGATAACTAATACTGCATGAAAGCTAAAGTAAAAGGGGGGGGAGGGGTAACACCTGACACAAAAGATCCAACGAACAGCGAGGAATGAATGTCCCAAGCTGGACCAAAACGAATATGGTAAGAAGTGAAACTTATATAACCCAGGGCTGCTTTCTTAAATAAGCTAACGCTGAGGCTAATACGTATTTACAATTTTATTAACATAGTATTCTATGACGTCACATGGGGTGGGGTTCTTACTTGTGCGCTGCAGCGGATCCGGAGTGTGGGTTACATAGCTGGCTTACCGGCCTTCCGCCGGTGGGGTTCGAGGTTATGTTCGCCTTTAGATGTGATCCGGCCCTGGGCCGGCGGAGTTGATGGTAGACGGATGGTTTCCGATAAAGCTTCGACCATCTGAGTTCCAAACCTAGGAACGGAGAAATTCGGGCGGTTGGACGGCGGAGAATTCGGCCGTTTCCCAAAGCACTGTAGCCTGAGCTCTCCGCAGAGTGTTCCATATCAAACAATAGGTTTCTGACGTTGACCGGGTTTTCAAAATGGCGGTTGGAGCGAGGGGGACGACTCTTCCCGATATCCTAGATTTTTGGCCAAAACCTACAAGGAATCACATTTTTTTCATAATTTCAACAAAACTGAAGAAATTAACAGAAAATCGATCAAAATCAACCATATCCGAAATATCCGATAAAATCGATTATAATGTTGGCTTATTCACAAAAAATCGAACAAAATCGATGCACATCCCTGAACAAAAATGTCAAATTTTCTCGATTTTGTTTTGTTCTCCCGCTGTCCTTCCGGTTGGAGCTTGTTTATAAACAACAGCTGATCACGGATGCGACTGTTGTTTACATAGTCAACGCATTATTTTAATCCTCAGTATGCCATTATGTAGCAATAAATCTTCTCAATAACATGCATTTCCCATATTTCTGAGGTGATCCGTTGTTGCATTCGCTAATTCCAGCAATTCCTGCTCTCGTTCCTGCTGCTGAGCGACCAGCTGATGGCCGACGCCTCAGTCGACGCAGCCGATTGTTTACCTGGAAGAGTTGTCAAAAATTTCGACGTGGCGTCGCGACGTCGTAACATTTTAAGAGATGTTAGCCGTTTTCAGCGCCGACTTTCGTCGATTTTCAAACGATTTTTTTCATTTTATTCGATTTTTTCAGATATGTTCCATTTTTACCATTTTGCTGAAAATAAATAGCATAAAATCGATTTTAACTTGGAAAATGGCAGAAAATGAGAAAAATCCGATAAAATCGAACCGATGTTCAGTATAATGAAAACAATTATGAATAATTCAGAAAATCAAACAAAATTACGGCTTATCGCACGGTAACTGAAGCAAATTTATTACTGTCGACCCCCTCGGGTTGGAGAATGATGCCGCCAAGTACAGGTGGCCAACGACGCTCGTCCTTGACGGAGCCGGTCCGTCCGGAAGATCTGGAGCTCTGTCTTGGAGAAAGACATAGAAAAGAAAAAGGCCCTTTTCGCTGGACCTGACCACCACATTAATCACCCGTGACGTCATTCCTAGCCTTTACACTTGTTGGCACAGTTGTACACTGAAAATTTACCTTTTTCTTGTTTTAAACTGTTCTTGTGTTTCGTTCTTTTGTTGTCCTTTGTCTAACTGTTCGTAGCTATAAGTTTTTAATCAATTAGTTTTAGGTTATAATTTTCCATTTTGCTCACACTAACCATTTTTGATTTTTACATTTAACACAGTAGTTTTGACATTTACACAGTAGTTTTTACTTTTACTAACACTTGTGCTTGTACTTTTTAATCCTATTTTAAGAAAAGAAAACCAAGAATTAATACAACTTTCACTTCACGAGATTCTATTGTTCTGACCTCAAGAAAAGATCTAGGCACGCGCACTGCACTGTTCGAGGATCAATCGTGGACAAAGAGAAAGATTTTGGTCAAATACAGCCTTTTATAAGAAATCCGTTTTCATATTTAAGGTTGTATTTGACCACTATGCTTTTATGCTGCATTTTGGCAACCATGATCTACCGGTGCACCATCTGTGGGTTGGTACAAGAATCGGTCTAGTAAATATTTTTAGGCCTTGTTCACACTACTCAGGTTTTGACACACTCTGACCTGGCATGATTGGAAAGCGGAACGCTCACTCACTCGCGACGTATCGACTATAGTGAGTTCGATTAGTTCCTAGTGGTACTTTTCAAAAGGGTATATTGGGGTTCGGGAGGAGAATAAGGATTGATGGTGGAGCCAGCAAGAAACTATGGAACCACCGGTTACATTACCCCATCGTTCCTCCTTCAAAATGAAGATTTTCATTTTGAATGTAACGTTTGTCGGGTTCAATAATCAACTTCAACCAAAGATCAATTCCTGATCATGGTGAATCAAAAATTTATTTGTGCCCTTCTATTGGAATATTCTATTCACCTTCATCGCCAATGCGAGAAGAAACGATACTCATCGTGAGTAAACTCTCACCTATACACGGTACACGGTATTGAGAACTGTCATCTCATTGACGACACATCTT
Source organism: Aedes albopictus (assembly GCF_035046485.1). Taxonomy (NCBI): domain Eukaryota; kingdom Metazoa; phylum Arthropoda; class Insecta; order Diptera; family Culicidae; genus Aedes; species Aedes albopictus. Next base: position 21,040,200 of record NC_085136.1, on the reverse strand, counting down.
GAATGTTTATGTTTACATTTCTAAGCATATCAGATTACAAAGGTTCGCGAGTCCCTCGTATCTAATGCTCATTAACGATTTAATCGCGCTTTTGGGGTATTTTCACCCACAAAATCTTGTCCGCTACAGAAATTTCTCAAATACTAGGATGTGCGCATATCCTATCGTGATTTCGGAATCACTAATCGGTCTACTTTTCATTTTTCTGTTTACGAATCAGCGAGGCTAAGAAGTTTATCTAGCGAAGGAAATTTTGGGATTTTTCCCTGCAAATCAGGTGTTTATAAACATTACATCAAATTCTTTGTTTACCTCTTAGGATTTATCAATCAGGCAATCTCTTGAATGAGGGGTCCGGACCTTTATGAATGGTAAGTGTTCAATTCTTGAACGACTAATTTGAAGATATTCATTAACATTTTGAATCATGATTCTAGGGTTGGACTACGTTCGTCCAGAATCGTATCCTGCCGGGATATATAGAATCGCCAGATCGCTTCCGCTTTACTGGTCCCGGTCGAGGACAACTACATAGATCTCGTACCAATCGCATCGAACATGCACATGTACGAGGAATCTACCAACAAGTTTGACGGTCTTCACCGCTGATTACCTCAGGTTCCGCTTGGAGACCCGAGCAGAAAATTTGATTTACTCTCGCTATCTTTGTAGGAGAAAAAGGAAACATGAAATATATTATGTTTGGAGTGGGTGGGGGTTCTTCTGATTGTGGGAATGTTTTCGTAGTGCCTTCGGTCTTTCACCTGTTTTTCAATGAAAACAACGGTGATCATTCTTGCATTCAATTAGCTGTTTTAGGCTGAATAGGATGTACGTTTTGATCGGGATTACTGTCGTCGCGTATACGAAGTTTCGCGGATAATTGAGGTGAGTATCTCCCTCATTTCGATACTAGACAGGCACAAAGTTTCGGCCTGGCTCCTTTTTAACGATGTTTTCGCGACGATTATTTTCGTTTTCATTTTGATATTCTAATTGTGTTAGACCTCGTCCGTAATTCAACCGGGGGACTTCCTGCCTTACGGTGACAGATAGTCTCGAAGAACTGCCGGTGTTCTTCCTTATTCTGTTCGCGTTAGAATCTTGAATTGATCTTGGAATCTTGTTCCAAGAATACTGGAAATCGGATTTTCGGGTTCGATCGTCAAACATCGCATTGTTCGTCAATCGTGGCTGAGTTCGCGTGGTTGTTTCTACGGTTCGTCTTCGGAGCAGATGTTCCCAATCTAATTTTTGCATCGCGGTCATAATTCAGTTCGGATTCATTTTTTTAGTTCACGGATTCGTCTAAAATCCGGAAATTTTCAATAAATTTGGAAATAAATTTAAAAAACGCCTAATAATCTCGCGTATTCGAAAATTCTAAATGATGATACACATTGAACCAAGGGGTTGGAAACTCTGACACACTTGAATGTGTTGCAGTGTGCTGATCGGGTGTTTTTGGGTGTTTTTCGGTGCTTTGACGATTATGACAGTTAATGTGATAGACGTCACATTTTTTCCAAATTACTGGCAACACTTCAGAAATTCTTTCATCGTTGTTTTGTTTTCATCTGGATTTGATAAAACCAAGTGCAAACAACACGACCAAAACGATCTTAAACCTTCCCGGATGTTGCGGAATTCCGGTCCCGGTAGGTAAGGCAAGCTGTAAATTCCATAAAGTAAATAATACATTAGCTATTTTTCAACAACTTTTATTTCAGGAATAGGAAGTTGTCGACCAGAAGCTGGAATCGAATTCAACTCCCTCGGAAGCAAGTGCATCGCCCAGTCCAGCAAGATGCGTCGCCAAATCTAAAAATTAAACGGAACACCCAAGCAAACCAATCGATGCTGCTTCAGCCATAACTATCGAGCATGCCATGCTGGATGACATTCCTGTAGAAGAACCGAAGGAAGAGACATTGATGGGTTAGTACAAACGGTGACGAGATCTGGCAAGGACTAGGGAATGATGTTTCTAGTGTGATGAAGCGAAGGCGAACGATGATCCAGTCCAGCTAATGCAGATGAAATCGGTGAAAAAGTGGAATATGGCCGATCTCTGTCGGGTGACTCGATGATCAGCGAGCGGGCATTGACCGATACAGGAAGACAAAGAGAGCAAAGAGAATTTGAAAAGAAGATAAATCTTAAGATTCCGAATTCCGACAGGAGTTTTCTAATGAGAACGAACTAGAAAAGAAAAATTTAATTGATTTTATTAGAATAATAATGATTCCTTATTTTAATTATATGCTTAGCACAAATACATATCACATCGTATTTTTCCGGTTTCTTCCTCTTGTGTTTCTTAGCCACATCGCGTTCCTCGGTGATACGAGTGTTTTTTTTTATAAATTCTGCCACAGATGGCCGTGGTTTGACTTCGTCCGTCGTCTTGATGCAGGACGACTCCTGATGGCTTTGGTGTATTGGATCGATTCGGTGTTTCCCGGAGATTTTGGCTTGATTCAGGGGCGGTGATCGTCACGGTACTGGTTTCGATGATTTCTGAATCTTTTCCGAAGGCATCAAGTATTTCGATCAATTAAATCTAACCAACCAGCAATCAAATCGAACCCGGTAATGACTGACCAGGGAGCGTTTCTTGGATGGTGGTAGACGAGCTGGTTCGGAGGTGGAACCGGCGTGGTTTTCATTCACGGGGCGAGATTGCTCTCGGTCATTTTTGTCACTGCTGGTGTCATTGATCGGCAGTGACGAAATCATTCGGAAGGTGATTCATGGCCAGGACACAGGAGAAGGAGGCGCCGGACGGCGAACAACTGTCGTTTAGATGCTTCCATAGAACATTCCACCTAATGTCACTGTTGACGGGTGACTTCTGGGACTGTTTCGGGACTTATCGTCAGTAGGGTTGGTATCCCGAATAAAAAATACAGTAGAAAAACCGAACGTTGTATTGTAACAGTACTATTTAAAACCATATTTTTACAATAGAAACCACTGTAAAAATAAAAATATAAAAACAATAAAATGTAATGTAGAACACCATACAGTAAATTGTAAATAAGATTTTTACAATATACTATACGGGTTGTTAAGTATCGTAACAATAAAAAAAAAAATTTTTCTCCATATATATTTTTTTGCAAAACCATACATTGTATTGTAAATGAATTGTTATAAATACTGATACGTGGGTTTTAATAAACCGTACATTGTATGGTACACATATGGTTTCAAACAACAAAATGTACCGTAAATATATTGTTTTTAATTGTAGTTTCACCACTGGTTATACATTTAATTAAATGGTTTTGGAATGGTTCTCTTTTGTTATGTTGTATTGGTTTACATTACATAAACCATGTAATGTTATATTATCTTGTCATTTTCCTCCTGTTAATGGCATCTTAGGCTTACTAGCATTATGAGAATGCGCTTTGGGAAGAAGCGAACCCACAGACGAACCTATATTAGAATTTCTTTCAGTATTCAGTCCAGTCCATATGTTAAAGATGGCTCTACGTCAAAGATAAAGTTCGTCAATCGTATTCCTCTCATCGCACTCTACATACCTAGCCCGCCATATCTCTTAGATCTGCGATTCTTAAGACATCTGGTTTACTACTTATTCAAACATTTTATTGACTTTAAATTGATGTTTCAACTTATTCACTTTTTTCTTTCCTTTCCTTTGCATCATAAAAGTCACAAAGATCAACAAAACAAAGCACGGAAAAAATCTAAAACTGAATAAATAATTAAAAATGCACGGAAAAATAATGTTTCGGGAAAGTGAATGGTTCAAACGTAAGAAAAACAGTATAATATAGTGTTACATAAAAATCGAATGTAAATGTATAGTAGCTACAATGTGCGAAGCTTTTAGTGAACCATTTCATTACAATATACATTATTGTAGCTGGTACACTGTATGGTGCAGGAATGGTTTTCACCAAACACCCTATGGTTAGTTTTTATCCGGGATGGTTGGTCCGTTCCGTTTCTGATGATGGGGTGTGGAGAACCATACGGAGGAGAAGATCCCGTCGTCCATCTTGCGGTTGCTTCTAGTAGAATGCTGTGCTTCTGGGAAGTGATTGTCCTCCGTTTGTTTTCATCATCCTTTTCTATCACCACTCCCGTACCGGTTAACTACTGGTGGTTAATCCTCGGGTTAATCCAGCTGTTGCATCACAATCTCCGTACGATTCAGGCCGTTGTATTTGCCTTGGCATTTGCCCAAATTTCTGCTGGGTCTTGGCCGGTTTCTTATCCTACATTTCTTTGCGAGAGCGAGGTCGTCAGTGCGAAGCATCTGGGTAATCGGCTCCGATCTGCTGCGGTGGTGATAGAATAACACCGCGCTGTTACTGATGGTGGAAAGGTTTGTTGGAACCGCCAGGAAGGATCCCAATGCAGAGACCTTTGGCTTTGGTACCTGCAGTTCCTCCTTCTTGCCGGCCTGTCGTTCCATTATATTCTAACCGCCGACAGAATTGCCTCCAGCTTTTTGATTTTCGCAATCCAATCCATGGTAGATTTTGCCCATCAGCTGCGTCGACCCGCCATGCTCGGCGGTTTGGTAAACGTACCTGGTCCTTCGCTGCTGCTCGTATTCGAAAGCGAGCAATCCTAACTTCCGTATTCCGAACTACTGGAAACCGCGACGGTTATTCATAAACATTGTCTGAAAATGTATAAACATAAACACAGACAGAACAGTGATGGCAGTAAAATTTTCAAAAATCATGGTGGCACATTTGAAAGGTGTCGGAAAGGTGTCGAAAGGTGTTTATGGTGTGTGAAATGGGTGTTTTACACAAGGTGTCAGAGTTTCCAACCCCTTGCATTGAACAAAACTATTTCAAAGCAAGCGTGTTGTAATTTTCTAAATTGATTATTCTATATACATTTCGCGCGCGATTCATGCCTTATTTACTAACACATTCACATGCATAATTGAAAAGTTTCTAAATTAACTGAACTATTTACATTTTGAAGAGTACGATTAGAATCCCGATTTCGGTCAAAGATAAGCGGACATTCTAGTATATTTCCGAGGGGGACGACTCTTCCCGATATCCTAGATTTTTGGCCAAAACCTACAAGGAATCACATTTTTTTCATAATTTCAACAAAACTGAAGAAATTAACAGAAAATCGATCAAAATCAACCATATCCGAAATATCCGATAAAATCGATTATAATGTTGGCTTATTCACAAAAAATCGAACAAAATCGATGCACATCCCTGAACAAAAATGTCAAATTTTCTCGATTTTGTTTTGTTCTCCCGCTGTCCTTCCGGTTGGAGCTTGTTTATAAACAACAGCTGATCACGGATGCGACTGTTGTTTACATAGTCAACGCATTATTTTAATCCTCAGTATGCCATTATGTAGCAATAAATCTTCTCAATAACATGCATTTCCCATATTTCTGAGGTGATCCGTTGTTGCATTCGCTAATTCCAGCAATTCCTGCTCTCGTTCCTGCTGCTGAGCGACCAGCTGATGGCCGACGCCTCAGTCGACGCAGCCGATTGTTTACCTGGAAGAGTTGTCAAAAATTTCGACGTGGCGTCGCGACGTCGTAACATTTTAAGAGATGTTAGCCGTTTTCAGCGCCGACTTTCGTCGATTTTCAAACGATTTTTTTCATTTTATTCGATTTTTTCAGATATGTTCCATTTTTACCATTTTGCTGAAAATAAATAGCATAAAATCGATTTTAACTTGGAAAATGGCAGAAAATGAGAAAAATCCGATAAAATCGAACCGATGTTCAGTATAATGAAAACAATTATGAATAATTCAGAAAATCAAACAAAATTACGGCTTATCGCACGGTAACTGAAGCAAATTTATTACTGTCGACCCCCTCGTATATTTCGCACAAAATCTGTAGTACTCGAATAACCTTCGTTAGAAGAACGAAGAGAAAATCAAAACAGGGCTCTGTTTTTACCTCCCCTTCCGGGAAGTTTGGAGGCATATGAGGTATATGACGTAATTTTTGTTGGGCGCCAATTGTAACGTGCTTGCTCATCGGGTGGGATTTCAGGGTCGTTCGAAACTTACTTTCCTCATACACAAACCGTGGAGCCGTATCAATTCGAGCAGGAACGGGTGGTGAAAACCATGCCCAAAGAAGTTGCTGTTGTAGAAGCACAGATAACTAATACTGCATGAAAGCTAAAGTAAAAGGGGGGGGAGGGGTAACACCTGACACAAAAGATCCAACGAACAGCGAGGAATGAATGTCCAAGGGGTTGGAAACTCTGACACACTTGAATGTGTTGCAGTGTGCTGATCGGGTGTTTTTGGGTGTTTTTCGGTGCTTTGACGATTATGACAGTTAATGTGATAGACGTCACATTTTTTCCAAATTACTGGCAACACTTCAGAAATTCTTTCATCGTTGTTTTGTTTTCATCTGGATTTGATAAAACTAAGTGCAAACAACACGACCAAAACGATCTTAAACCTTCCCGGATGTTGCGGAATTCCGGTCCCGGTAGGTAAGAGAAGCTGTAAATTCCATAAAGTAAATAATACATCAGCTATTTTTCAACAACTTTTATTTCAGGAATAGGAAGTTGTCGACCAGAAGCTGGAATCGAATTCAACTCCCTCGGAAGCAAGTGCATCTCCCAGTCCAGCAAGATGCGTCGCCAAATCTAAAAATTAAACGGAACACCCAAGCAAACCAATCGATGCTGCTTCAGCCATAACTATCGAGCATGCCATGCTGGATGACATTCCTGTAGAAGAACCGAAGGAAGAGACATTGATGGGTTAGTACAAACGGTGACGAGATCTGGCAAGGACTAGGGAATGATGTTGCTAGTGTGATGAAGCGAAGGCGAACGATGATCCAGTCCAGCTAATGCAGATGAAATCGGTGAAAAAGTGGAATATGGCCGATCTCTGTCGGGTGACTCGATGATCAGCGAGCGGACATTGACCGATACAGGAAGACAAAGAGAGCAAAGAGAATTTGAAAAGAAGATAAATCTTAAGATTCCGAATTCCGACAGGAGTTTTCTAATGAGAACGAACTAGAAAAGAAAAATTTAATTGATTTTATTAGAATAATAATGATTCCTTATTTTAATTATATGCTTAACACAAATACATGTCACATCGTATTTTTCCGGTTTCTTCCTCTTGTGTTTCTTAGCCACATCGCGTTCCTCGGTGATACGAGTGTTTTTTTTTTATAAATTCTGCCACAGATGGCCGTGGTTTGACTTCGTCCGTCGTCTTGATGCAGGACGACTCCTGATGGCTTTGGTGTATTGGATCGATTCGGTGTTTCCCGGAGATTTTGGCTTGATTCAGGGACGGTGATCGTCACGGTACTGGTTTCGATGATTTCTGAATCTTTTCCGAAGGCATCAAGTATTTCGATCAATTAAATCTAACCAACCAGCAATCAAATCGAACCCGGTAATGACTGACCAGGGAGCGTTTCTTGGATGGCGGTAGACGAGCTGGTTCGGAGGTGGACGTGGTTTTCATTCACGGGGCGAGATTGCTCTCGGTCATTTTTGTCACTGCTGGTGTCATTGATCGGCAGTGACGAAATCATTCGGAAGGTGATTCATGGCCAGGACACAGGAGAAGGAGGCGCCGGACGGCGAACAACTGTCGTTTAGATGCTTCCATAGAACATTCCACTAATGTCACTGTTGACGGGTGACTTCTGGGACTGTTTCGGGACTTATCGTCAGTAGGGTTGGTATGGTTGGTCCGTTCCGTTTCTGATGATGGGGTGTGGAGAACCATACGGAGGAGTGGAACCCGTCGTCCATCTTGCGGTTGCTTCTAGTAGAATGCTGTGCTTCTGGGAAGTGATTGTCCTCCGTTTGTTTTCATCATCCTTTTCTATCACCACTTCCGCACCGGTTAACTACTGGTACTTAATCCAGCTGTTGCATCACAACCTCCGTACGATTGAGGCCGTTGTATTTGCCTTGGTATTTGCTCAAATTGCTGCTGGGTCTTGGCCGGTTTCTTATCCTACATTTCTTTGCGAGAGCGAGGTCGTCAGTGCGAAGCATCTGGTAATCGGCTCCGATCTGCTGCGGTGGTGATAGAATAACACCGCGCTGTTACTGATGGTGGAAAGGTTTGTTGGAACCGCCAGGGAGGATCCCAATGCAGAGGCCTTTGGCTTTGGTACCTGCAGTTCCTCCTTCTTGCCGGCCTGTCGTTCCATTATATTCTAACCGCCGACAAAATTGCCTCCAGCTTTTTGATTTTCGCAATCCAATCCATGGTAGATTTTGCCCATCAGCTGCGTCGACCCGCCATGCTCGGCGGTTTGGTAAACGTACCTGGTCCTTCGCTGCTGCTCGTACCCGGAAGCGAGCAATCCTAACTTCCGTATTCCGAACTACTGGAAACCGCGACGGTTATTCATAAACATTGTCTGAAAATGTATAAACATAAACACAGACAGAACAGTGATGGCAGTAAAATTTTCAAAAATCATGGTGGCACATTTGAAAGGTGTCGGAAAGGTGTCGAAAGGTGTTTATGGTGTGTGAAATGGGTGTTTTACACAAGGTGTCAGAGTTTCCAACCCCTTGTGAATGTCCCAAGCTGGACCAAAACGAATATGGTAAGAAGTGAAACTTATATAACCCAGGGCTGCTTTCTTAAATAAGCTAACGCTGAGGCTAATACGTATTTACAATTTTATTAACATAGTATTCTATGACGTCACATGGGGTGGGGTTCTTACTTGTGCGCTGCAGCGGATCCGGAGTGTGGGTTACATAGCTGGCTTACCGGCCTTCCGCCGGTGGGGTTCGAGGTTATGTTCGCCTTTAGATGTGATCCGGCCCTGGGCCGGCGGAGTTGATGGTAGACGGATGGTTTCCGATAAAGCTTCGACCATCTGAGTTCCAAACCTAGGAACGGAGAAATTCGGGCGGTTGGACGGCGGAGAATTCGGCCGTTTCCCAAAGCACTGTAGCCTGAGCTCTCCGCAGAGTGTTCCATATCAAACAATAGGTTTCTGACGTTGACCGGGTTTTCAAAATGGCGGTTGGAGAATGATGCCGCCAAGTACAGGTGGCCAACGACGCTCGTCCTTGACGGAGCCGGTCCGTCCGGAAGATCTGGAGCTCTGTCTTGGAGAAAGACATAGAAAAGAAAAAGGCCCTTTTCGCTGGACCTGACCACCACATTAATCACCCGTGACGTCATTCCTAGCCTTTACACTTGTTGGCACAGTTGTACACTGAAAATTTACCTTTTTCTTGTTTTAAACTGTTCTTGTGTTTCGTTCTTTTGTTGTCCTTTGTCTAACTGTTCGTAGCTATAAGTTTTTAATCAATTAGTTTTAGGTTATAATTTTCCATTTTGCTCACACTAACCATTTTTGATTTTTACATTTAACACAGTAGTTTTGACATTTACACAGTAGTTTTTACTTTTACTAACACTTGTGCTTGTACTTTTTAATCCTATTTTAAGAAAAGAAAACCAAGAATTAATACAACTTTCACTTCACGAGATTCTATTGTTCTGACCTCAAGAAAAGATCTAGGCACGCGCACTGCACTGTTCGAGGATCAATCGTGGACAAAGAGAAAGATTTTGGTCAAATACAGCCTTTTATAAGAAATCCGTTTTCATATTTAAGGTTGTATTTGACCACTATGCTTTTATGCTGCATTTTGGCAACCATGATCTACCGGTGCACCATCTGTGGGTTGGTACAAGAATCGGTCTAGTAAATATTTTTAGGCCTTGTTCACACTACTCAGGTTTTGACACACTCTGACCTGGCATGATTGGAAAGCGGAACGCTCACTCACTCGCGACGTATCGACTATAGTGAGTTCGATTAGTTCCTAGTGGTACTTTTCAAAAGGGTATATTGGGGTTCGGGAGGAGAATAAGGATTGATGGTGGAGCCAGCAAGAAACTATGGAACCACCGGTTACAATTGATCGACGGTGGTGGCAGAGACAGCAGCGAAATCCGGAATCGCACCCACGACAGCAAGCGGCGGGCCAATTTTCGACGGCGTTGAGCAAACAGCACGGAGAAATCCAACACGCATTGCGTGGCATGATGAATTCATGTCTATTTCTATCTAAATTCAACCAATATTCAAGCGGTTCTTTTCAGGACCATCGAAAATTATTACCTACTTAAGAGTTGTGAATCAGATAATTATTTCGAACACGAAAAGTGTGGTGCAACCGAAAAGTGAAATATTGAATGCTTGGTGGCCCTACAACAATGATGATGCCGGCCACTAATGGTTCCATTCGGAATTTAGCAACGCTTCATCCTATCCGGACCATTTTTCGTGAATCATTATTTAATTATAGCATTTTTCGAGTTAAAATGATCTAAATCTTCCAATATTTTGGTTACTTTATTCGGACAATGAAACTTCTCTCATTTCTCGGTTGATTAACCATTTCAAGCATCTAGTGCATGCGGAGCGGGTCATGCAATCGAAATAAACTGGAAAGCCAGCCGAATGGGAGGAGCTTCATCTGCCAATCTAGGGACATAAAAGCTGTTCCCTCTGATTTCTTTCGTCATTTTCGTTGGATCAGTCAGGCAGGGTGGATGTCACCTCAACAGCTGAGCAGTGGCACTTCAACCCAGCCACAACTCTCGGCTATCGTGCGGCTAGCACCAGGAATCTCATCCATGACAGAAAGCGGCGTACCAGTTTTCGGTGGCATCCTGTATTTAGCAAAGAGAAAACCAACACGCATTGCGTAACATGATGTTTTCATGCCATTTCGTTCCTAAAATCGTCAAATAATCAAACGGTCCTTTTCAGGACCACCGAAAATAATTCCTCAAGAGTTGTAAATCAGATAATTTCCAAGGGGTTGGATACTCTGACACCTTGATTTGTGTCGAACGGTGTTCCTCGGGTGTTTTTAGGTGATTCTGTGTGTTTGACAGCGACTTTGACATATCTCCGCAAAACGTCAAATCTCGCGTTACATTTGAAAAGGGCCTATCCCTAAAATGTAAACAAATCGATTTTGATACCATTCCATAGCATCCCCCAACAGTAACCTACTGTGCAAAGATCACCCACCTAACCATTAACCTTATCAGAATAAACCCCACCTTCAAAACGGCCAATCCCTGATTTTTTCCCAATCATCCATAAGCCCGTGCTCGAAATGGACCAGTAACGGTAAAATTTTGTTTACATTGGTAAGCCTTCTCGTTTAAAGGGCCGACAACCGAAAATTTTCCGAGCGGCTCCCGGCCCGAGCGCCGAGAGAGAGAATTCTCTCTCTCAAAAAGGGCCGAGCCTTGATTCGATGTCAACATCGGACTCACTCGGGGGGCCGAACCACGCTAAGAAAATTTTAGAAAGACTCACAATAAGGCCGACACCGGGTGAAATATTTCAAATTAGCTTAACATGTTTATCTATCATTTTTATTACTTTTCTGATAAATTTTAATGCAATTTTGATTATTGATGCATAGATATATCTAATCTTGTGTCATCAGAACGGAAAGCATGTTGAAAAATCCTCAAACTGAGAAATACGAATAGAAAATGTGATGGAAAATGCTTGCATCGATTTTTCTCAATGTTTACGTTCTGGGGATAGGCCCTTTTCAAATGTAACGCGAGAAATATGTTCATCTTTTCCAATATTTCTGGCAACACTACTGGATTGTTTTGTTGTTCCTTGAGAATCTAACCACACAAAAATAAGTTTGTAACTTCTTAAAATGTAAATTTTTAATGATTTCGGTTAATAAACGATGAACGAGACAAGAAACCATACACGTTCTGCTTCCAAAAGGCGAATTCCTCCACCACCTACCTATTTCGTTAGATACAGTTGAGGTGGAAATGGACTTTTCCCGGGTTGTTAGGCGAAGGATAGCACGGTGGCATGACGATTACATAAGGTAAGATGTAAGAATCCCATTCAAATGATTCGGTGTATTCTGACTTTTGCAATATCCGTATTCAGAAGGCTCAGATCGGTACCAGCGGCGGATGGAGTTTGATAGTCGTTGGTCACAGCGACGTATGGAAGAGGCGATCGTAACCCAATATAAAATCAACCATGACTTTGGATGTGGCGGAAGTGGTAACGGTGAAGCAATGTATCGTCATCATGAACCAGAAATACACAAAGAAACTATGCAAAAGCCTCGGCCTATTCGTCATATTGTGATTTGGCCCATTACAATTTGCCAAATGGTATACTACTAAATACTTACACTACCACTTGAAGTGATGGCGAATAACAGAGGCGACGCGTGGTCTAATAGGGGACCTGTTCAACATTGAGGATAAATTCAAAATTGTAATTTGGTACACTTATGTTGAAGAACAGGTATGAGAGATGAGAATTATATATTATAATGCATTCCAAAACTGAAAGTGGTGCACTTTTCTTTTGAATAATCGCAGATTGATTTGTTGGAGCCAAAATGAATTCGTGGCCGTTCGATTACCGACGTCAGTCGTTTAAGCTTATCATGATACATACTTGGAGTTTGGGTTTATTTCCCTTCCCACTACTGGAAGGAAGCTTTCGTCAAACAACAAATCCTTCGCATGGCCACCATGTTGTGGTGCTTGAATGTCCGTCTGACGTGATTAACGAAACATGCAATCATAAAACTACTTTTCCAGATAATGAAAAAGATTCTGAAATGGACCTTAATCAATCTAATCCTTACAATCATCTGGGTTAATTTGGTTCAATGTTAAAACCGATCAAAATAAGTTTTCCAGTTCTGTTGGAAAATTAAGGGACTGGGGTCTCAGTGCTATTACTAATCTTACGCGCCCAAACGCATTCTATGAGAAAACAAGTATGTGTAGAATGAAAACGGGTAGCACTTCAAATTTCTTGCCAAAAAATATTGAAGCTTGGCTTTTTCTTTGCGCATTCGCGGAGCAGAACATAACTAAATATATGTTGATCAATACAAGCTAGCCCGGCTAGGAAAAGTTTAATAACAATTTAACTAATTAATTAAATTGCATTTTAACACTGAATAATGTACGCAATACACGCCAAATGAAAGCACATTCAGCTTCAGTAGCAGGTACGCATGGTTGGTTGGTGCGCAAGCCACGCGCATTGAAATGATTACGGTGAGAAAGTCTCTCTTTTTTCTTCGTTTTTTCTCTCTCGTTCAAGCCGGTGGGTTGAACACGATGAGAGACACCGACGCCAAGCTGCATGCAAGTTTACCGCGCTTTTTGACGCAACACGGTAAGAGTGGCTCACACAGCGGTATGTCGGTTTAGCAAAAATGGTTCTGTTAGAATTAAGTTGTAATCATAGAGCGCTTTTTGATTTTGGGATAAGAACATGACGACATTCACGTAATTAAACTGTTTTCTGCTGAAATTCGTTTTCTGCGGCAGCATTGTCATGTGCGATTTAAATGAGTTTAAACTCAATCCTATGCGAATCATTTTTAGCGTCAAACAAAAACGCGCACGAGAGACTCTCAGCATGTGATAGCAAACGTTGTTCAAATTCGCCTGTAGAACGGGTTGATCTCACACATTTACACCTCCAGCCGTATACGAACATCCGACCTATTACAGTGTGTTGGGGCGTTCATATATGAAAGCTTGTTCAACACAAAAAGTTGAACTACGGTGCGGTGTGCTTGTTTTGCTTCTCGGCCGCTTCATGATGGGTGGTTGGGCAACTGTCTTATAGTAGTGGGATGGGTAGTACGCACCAGATTTTTTGTTCCAACGGAGATGCAATATATTGAAGTCTTGTAAAAACTTTTTTTTTTCAAGTTCTGTGATAATATAAAATTTAATCCATATAATTTAGGTTAATTTAAAATGGCAAAGACTGGGATGATGAAACAATTCCTAATTATTTTCTTCCAAATCGAATACCTGTGCAATGAACTGGTTGAACACGCCGACGAGACGCCTCTGGCGAATAACATGTAAAATTATTTAGGAATTGCCGCAAATGGTTGTGAATAATATGTTAGGTAGTACATTTACAGTTCACAACTATGCGGGTAGGCTCCCATGCCCCACCAGCCAGATAACCGGGTTTTGCAAACTAAGCATTATTTGTGGCAACACTTTGAGCGGCAAGATGGAACTATGCCGAGCGCGGTAAGTGTTATTAGACCACTAATGTAGTTGCATGAAGTGGGTGACGAGGTACATAAGTATCATTACAGCGTGCTTAACCATTATTGCAATATTGAGGCACCAGTTTGACTGAACTTTGATATATCAAGCATAATTTTTCAAATCGACGTATCTAACTTTTTCACTGATCTGAGTAAATTCATGGTCAATGTTGACGACCATTTCACTAAAATAGTTTTTTATAAAAAGACTTTTCATAAGTTTTTTCGTGCTTAACATCACCAGGGATATAGCACGCACTAGGTAAGAAACAAAACCTACTCATTCCATATCATTTTCACAATGAATTTTGACAAAAATACACATACACCGGGTTGGTTAGAGATACGTCATGCCAGATACGTCGCTTTTGTATGGTGCTAGTTTGGTGTATCTGTTACTTTTCATTTTGGCTAGATACGTCGTTTGGTTTTCTCATATATCAAAACGGTTTATCTATCAGTAAAGTTGTAAACATCATAATAATTAGATACATCGTTTTGAATAATAAGCTTAGTTAAACAAATTAAGCAATAAATCATCAAACAGTGATGTGGATTCTTCAGTTTGCTTTATTAATCATGCGTGCAGCAGTTAACCCGGATTTGTTTACATTCTCGAGTTACGTCGGATTGAAAAGTTATGCTTGATATGTATTTACATAACAACTAATGAGAAAATTTTCAAGTTTGATTTAACTATAAGTTAGATTAAAAAAACCGAAGACGAACTTATATCAGAAGTCGTTTCAGTGTCCAGTCCAGTCCATATGTTAAAAATGGCTCTTTATAAGGCCGAGAAAACTAGAAGAGTTGCCAACGCATACTATTATGGAAATGATTATATACATAATTACATGTACAAAACAATTTTTGTTTGAAAGAAATTCTCAAAGATCTAGGTGACAATATAGTTGCCACTGCCCGTTTACCCCAAAAACGAGCTTTTGAGGTGGCAATATAGTTGCCACTGCCCGTTTAGGCCACCAGCGCTGGTGGCAATATTCTTGCCACTGTCCGTTTAGGGTACTTTTCTTCTTTTGACTTCGACAAAAATCCGGAAAAGAGATTTTAGAGTGGATTAGGGCTTAATCCATAATATAAACTGTGTAGTTCAGCTCATGTCAACCCATCATTTGATTATTTCTTAAAATATTTACCAAATCTATAATTTTACAATAAGTTTAAGCTAATTTTCTTCACGCGGTCAAATTTAGCCATTTTTGAGACTACAAATGGCTCCCAAATTTTTGTTAAAGCTTTGTTTAGTACCAAAAAAATACCAGGTGTTGTTAATAATCCCAATTTTGCGTAAACCAAAAAAAAAGTTCGAAATAAATTGTTATACAAAAAAAATACAAACAGTAGGTGGCAATATAGTTGCACTGCCTTATAAAGGGTTAATTCGGTTGTGGTACAAGGCAAGTTTCCATGAGAGAAGGGAAGAAAACTCCCCTAAACGCAAATACAGAAAGAATAGTGTTGAACTCATCCACTGATTAACGGTGATCTGACCTGCGTCTTTCCGGGTTGACCTACATTCGTATTCCTCTCATCGCACTCTACATACCTAGCCCGCCATATCTCTTGGATCTGCAGTCCTTAGGACACCTGGTTTACTACTTATTTAAACAGCTTAAAATCTAGGATATCGGGAAGGGTCGTCCCCCTCGGAATTACCCAATTATAAATAATTCAGAAAATCAAACTAAATTACGGCTTACCGCACGGTAATTGAATCAAATCGATTACTGTCGTTGTTTCGTCAACTCTGTTCTATTATTCATCTTCTGTTTCAGTTCTCAAGCTCGACTGCCAAAATAACTTTCGTATTGAATTTTAACTAAATCAAATTTTAAGCGATTTTTTCTTGGCTGCTTTTATGTTTCAGGTGCGTACCAAGCTTATCCTGTGAAATTTGTGAAAAATAATACCTACCTTCTGAACACCTTGCTTACGCCCACCTTCAAAATTTTCAAATCTGACACTGATGACGTTTCTCTCTCTCTGTGTTGATTCTCTCTCAACGTCGAAAAAGACTATGCCCGTCCGAATCAAAAGAAAACCAACAAAAATCAATGCCCCATTCATCGCCCGGCAGGCAGAGCAAGGTGCCACCATCGTTCGATCTCCCTCTGGCCTATTGGATTCCGTTTCGATTCCATCGTCACTCACCCCGGGAGAGAACTGTAAAATGCGTAGTTCTTCTTCTAGCTTGTAGAAGAGTAGTAAGTGTAGTTTTTGACTTCGGTTCGGTCGGTTGCGAGACTGTGAGCAGCAAAGTGAAAAGACCACAAGACAAGGCACAGTCTCTTCGGTGGTGTTTTACCCGACGGGTCGCGGTTCTTCTATCGACATTATTGGAAAACGTCGCCGTCGTCGGTTGGCATCAGTAGGAATATCTAATTGCAAGTTTAGTTGGGAGAGGGTAATCATTATCGGAACAGTGTCCGCCCGAGGAAAATTTCAATCCGATTGAATCATCACACGCAGCTTCGGTGGAACGACGGCTGGAAGTGCAATCTGCTGATGATGGTTGGCTAATCAATGGAAGCGAAGAAAAGAGGGACGCTCTTCCACCAAGCCCACTTCTACTAGATGAAAATATTTACACCACACGGCGCGAGTACTTGTCTTGAATCGCTTCGCAGCGCGTTCGAGTGCGTAGCAGATCGGATCGGAAGATCGTACTAGTAGTGGCCTGTGTCTGGGGTAGAAAGATAAAAGTGCGAAAAGCCAAGCCGCGGCTGTAGAATTTAAATAGCGCCTCGAACGGGCAAGGAGCAAGGGCGGGGGACGACGACGAGGAGACGAAGAAGAACAAGAGTGCGTGAGTGAGAAAATTTTCTTGTACAAAGAAAGGTGCAATACTCGGGGTTTGGGGTGTACAACAATCTAGTTAGCCAGATGGGGTAACAGCTCTCAGGTGTTTCCAATTCGAACGAGACAAGGAAAATCCGCGAATTCCAAGAAGTGCATGGCTTGCTTCGGTTTGTGACTGCGAGCGAGCGACGAACAACAACAGGGAGAACGGGGTGCGACGGCGCGACAAATGATTACGCGATTATTCTGTGGTTGAAGAAGAAACACAGTAAGTAGCTAGTGCGGTGCGACGACACAAGTTTTGGAATTTTCCTGTGCGAAGCGAGGGGGGAAATCAACAATTTTACGACACCACCAAATAGTTTGTGCTAACAAGGAACGAGAGAGAGAGTCCGCGAGCAAGGATTAGAAGAAAGGCTCCCGGTAGCCGGCGACGTGGCAGACAGGTTTTTGTGCATCCGAAGGAAGGAGGCGCAGTGCTGAATACTGAAAATTGCGAGCGGAGGGAGCGGAGCATCAGTGAAGTAGTAGGTGGAGGAGCGGAGCTGACAGAAAAGATACGGCGAAGACGACGGCCGGACGGACGAACGCGGCGACGAGCGAAAGACGGATTTTCTAGCGCGCGACGACGCAAACCAAAGGTGGGTAGACGACAGTTTGGTTTTGGATGGAGCAGAGCGTGTGTGGGAAGATTTGGCACAGCCAGAAAAATAATGTTCAAACACAAGGGACCAGGGGTTCTCAAGTTGCCAAACAAATTACCTTATGAGTTTTGATATGTATTAAACAAAGAAATATACAGATCAGATTCGATTATCAGGGGACTTGAAAAGAAAATCACCTGAATAAGTATTTGTTCTTTTAATTAATTTCAGGAATTTCAGGAATAGAAGAACGCAAACATTGATTAATTTCAGATGGACTCATGCAGAATGTCCCAAGAAGAATTACAGCTGAAATTACAGACTAAACACCTGGATAAAGTACTGGACGAATATCTTTTCGCACTTATTCTTCTTGTTTAGGGCTCGTTTCAGTATTCGGAACCGTCAACAGTCAGGAACTTCTGTGCGTTCCTCCAGAAATTCAAGCTGGAATTTCTCAAACTTCCTGTTAAGGTTCTTCCAGCAATTTCACCTAGGACTTCTCCAGAAATTTTTAATGTAAAACCTTCAGGAATTCTTCTATGGATACCTCTAAGAATTCCTGCTGGATTTATACAAGGCAAGTTCTCTGGGATTGTTCCAGAAGATCTTCCGATGATTCCTCCAGGAATTCCGTTGGAGATTTTATCCAGTGATTTCCCAAGAAATTCCCTATGGGATTGATCTAGCAGCTCATCTAAGTCTTCCTCCAGAAATTGCAACTGGGATTCTCCAAGCAATTCTTCAAGCGGTTCTCCTTCCAGAAATTTCTCCTAGTGCTCTTCCAGAAATTGTGACTATGGTGCCTCCAGGAATCCTTCTGGCGATGCCTCTTGTAATTTCTCCTAGCGTTCTTCTTGGGAATTTTCCTGGTAATCTTCTTAGGATTCTTCCAGAAAATCTTTTGTTGATGCTTCTAGAGATTTCTTCAAGGACTCAACCAGAAATTTCTCCAGAGATTCTATTCATGACTCTCTGAAATCCCTTATAAGAATCTTTCAGAAGCTCCGTTTTGGTCTTCCGCCAGGAATTCTAGTTAGGATTTCTCAGGCAATCCTTCCTGCGGTTTTTCTAGCAATTTCTCCTAGGATTCCCCCAGACTTCTGACTATTTTACCTCCAGGAATTGTTCTAAAAATCGTCTAGAGATTTCTCCTGGAATTCTTCCGGACAATCGTCCTGGGATTTATCCAGATATTCCTGATGTGATTCCTTCAGAGGCTCCCCCATGGATTCCTCCTGAATATCTCTACCATTTCGCCAAGGGATTTCTTTAGGTGTTTATCCGGGTATTTATCCAAGGAACTTCTTTTAAGATTCCTGCATGCATTCCTGATGTACTTTCTCTAGAATTCCTGTAGAAATTTCTCAAACATTTCCTCCTAGGATTTCACTTTAAATTCCTACTATAATATCTTCCGAAATTCTCCTAGGGATTCCTTTTTGGGCTTCGTTTTTGTATTCCTAAGGGGAATTCTTGCTGGGAGGCAATCTTTCTGACATTCTTTCAGAAGTTCTTCCGGTGAGTCCTCCGGAAATTCTTTCAGAGATTTTACCTTGGGCTTCTTTTAGAAATTCCTTAACGGATTGGTCTTCCTCCAAGATTTCCTGCTAGGATTTCTCCAGCAATTTCCTACTGCGGTTCTTCCAGGACTTCCTCCTAGAAATCCACCAGAAGTTCTAAGAAATGTGGTACCTCTATGAATGCTTCTAGGGATTTTTCCTGGGATTTTTGGAATTCTTCCGGGGAATCTTCCTGGGATTCCTACAGGAATTCCTCCTTCGCTTCCTTCAAGGACGGCTACATGGATTGCTCCAGAATACTTCTACCAATTCTTCCAAGGATTTCTCTACGTATTCATTTAGGGATTCTTCCAGCTATTTCCTCCAGGAATTTCCCTTAGGATTCATTCAGGAATTCCTGATGGAGTTTCTCTAGATTTTTTTTGTAGAGATTCATTTTCCTATGTTTTCTATAGAAATTCCTGAAATGTCTACTATAATACCTACCTTCTGAAACTATTCAAGAGCTTTTTCTAGATATTTCTCATGGATTTGCTTCAAGAAATTTTGCTGGGATCAAAGAAATTCAGATTCAAAGAAATCTTCCTAGGGCTCTTCTAGAAATGTCGTCTGTGATTCCTCCAGAAATTCCCTCAGATTTTATCCAGAGATTCCTACAGAAACTCCTTATGGAATTAATCCAGAAACTCTTCTTAGCCTTCATCCAGGAACTCCATCTAGGATTTCACAAGCAGTTTCTGCTTCCAGCAATTCATCCTAGGACACCTCCAGAAATTCTTAATGTGATACATCTAGGGGTATCTGTTGGCATTCTTGCTGGGATTATTCCAAGCAGTCTTCTTAGGATTCTTTTAAGAATTTCGTTGGTGATTTTCCAGGAATTTCTCCAGATATGTCTCAAGAAATTCCTGCTGGAACTCCTCTTAGCCTTCCTCCAGGAATCCCAGTTGAGAGGATCCTAATAGAAATCTCCTAGAAGAATCCCGAGCGATATCATAGTATGAATTTCTAGAGAAATGCTTGAAGAAATTACTGGAGTAATCTCTGCACGAACAATTTCATCATGAATGCCTGAAGGAGTTCTATGAAAACAGAAGAAAAAAACAGGAATTTCAGGAAAAACTTCTGGGGGAACCCCATAAAATGAATGTGTCCACTGAAGAATCTCAGATGGAATTTCTGGATGCAAGCATCTTGGAGGAATCCCCCTGAAGAATATCTTAGAAATACCAGTAGCAACGTCTGGGTGAATCTCAGAAGGAAATTCTAGGGAAAAACTTCTGAAGGAACCGCCGTAGGAGCATCTAGAATAATCTCCTGAAGAAATGTCAGCAAGAACAACTGGAGAAAATCCAGGAATCCGGAACTCTCTCTTAGGTATCCGAATAAACTCTTTTCATCGAATTCCAAGAAATAAACATGCGGAATTTCTTTCTGAAGTAATTACAAGTGATTTCGTAATTACAACAATGAGATTTACTTAAGGTATTTCATAAGATACTTCTGAATCAGTGGAAGCATTACTGGAGGTATCTCAGAAGAAAATTATTACTTTTTATATAACTTCCAAAGAACTTCTCGAGAATCCTTGGAAAACTTCCTGATGGATTTTTCTGTAGAACTCCGGAAGAATACAAATACAAATATTCGTAGCCCTCACTAGAACCGGAAACCAATTTGATAAAATGCAGTTTTCCTGTCCTTCCGACTTTCATCACAGCACAGTGTCAATCTCTCATAAAACGCATACAAGTTATGCAACCAACCGAACAGTGCCGCTTCACAGTAATCTTCACACAATTCTATCATACGCCTGGCATCGATGCACCAATGCGTGAACTCTGTGCCAAAAATAAACATTTCCCACCAACACTCCGACATCCGCAGGCGCAAAGGACTAAACGGCCTCTTGGCAACAAGCGATTGCAATCATCACTTCCCTCCTCTTCTCCGCAACCAGACGGAGCAGGCGCTATTCTCGCGTAAAAATAGAAAGCCACCAACACTCGACACACCGAAGATGCCTGTAGTCCCAAGCAGCTATCTCATTGGTTCCTTGTGTGAGTGTGGCTCAATTTGGCAATACTGGAGTAGCAACTGCGGGCGGTCAATCAAATTTCAAGTTTTCATAATCCCAGAAGAAACATCTCTTGGAGCTTGAGATTGAGCTTGAGCGTGATTGACCGCCCGTGGATGCAACTCCAGTATCGCCAGACCAGCTACACTCACACAAGGACCAATGAGATAACTGCCGGGGACTAGCAGGCATCTTCAGTGTGTGAGCGATGGTGATCTTCTATTTCTAGGCGACAATGGCGCCTGCCACGTCAGGGTGCAGGTCAATGTGGGGAAGGGGTAAGGAAGTGATGATTGCAATCGTTTGTATCCACATCTGGCTGAATATACCTCTGCGCCAGCACAAATTCATGCGGATGTTGGAGTGTTGGTGGGAATTGGTTGGCAGAAGGTTCACACATTGGTGTGTGGATACCAGGGGAAGGTGATAGAATTGTGTGTTTTTATTATTTTGAAGATGTGCCGCACAATTCGCTTGATTGCATAACTTGTAGGCGTTTTCTAATAGGATTGTGACACTGTGCTGTGAAAGTTTGGAAGAAAGGGAAACGGCTTTTTCAACCCGTTTCTGTTCTAGCGACGGCTATGAACATGTTTATATACATGAGTTGTATATGTAGAGAGCAGAGAGAAAGTATATAGAAAGATACAAAGTAGGAGGAAAGGGACGGGCCAGGGATTGAACCCGGGACCTTCTGCATATAAATCAGAAGCGGTAGCCACTAGACCACCAAGCCCGACCCCAGAAGAAACATCTCTTGGAACGACAAAAGATTTGCTAAAAAAAGATATCCATGGAAATACTTGAACGAACTTCAGAATAAATTCCCTGAGGAATTCCAAAGAAAGCAAGAATACTACGAGATTACATGGAAGAATCCTTGAACACTCTTGGAGAAGGCTAATAAAAAAACCTCGAGAAATACCAGAAGAATTTCATAGAAAAGTCCTATAACATTAATTTAACGAATATATGAAGCACTCTTACTGGAATTACAAATGGATTTGCTGGTGGAACACCAGAAGAAACTCATGGATGAATTATCAGTGGAAGCCTTTGAAACTACTGGAGGAATTTAAGAAGAAACCTCCGGAGAAGGAACTCCTTTAGGAATCCAGTAAAAGAAAAAGCTTCTCAACGCATGACAAGAGATCGTCAAGCGAAATTATACAGGATTAGGATTTCTTAGAGGAACCTCTTTTCTGAATAAATTCTTGCAGGAAGCCCAGTAGGAATCACTGAAAAAATAAAACTTTTGGATGAATTGCCGGGAAACTTTGAGAAGAACTCCTTATCAGCAAAACTTTTGGGATGAAGTTCTGGAGGAACTCCTAGACAACAATCGAATTTTCACATTAAGTTTTGAAGCAGTTTTTAACCGAGAATTTACTGAAGTCATTTTTAGGAACTGTATACTGGAGGAACAGTATGAAGTTGTTCGGACTCCTAGAGTAGAATTGGTTGTCCTTTCAAACCACGCGGCCCTCCATTTACCCTCATCGAACTCGAATACGCTCTCAAAAGGGCAAAGGGGAAATCAGCCGGACCGGATGGCATAGCGTATCCGATGCTGAAGAACTTTCCGCAAACAGAAAGTCCGCCGTACTCGAGGTGCTCAGCCCAGAAGAATTGAGGAAAGTACATGTCGTAGCCAAGACGATCAGAGGCTTTTTCTTGAACGGCTATAGGTTACAGGATTGCAGACACTTTCTGTACAGATAGATCCAAACGGGGCAACCGTGTTGGAATCGGAATATTTGGTATTGGCGCACAGTTATCTTTTCGCTTACCTACAATTATCTGAAGACAACGCCAGGAGAGAGCCCTGGATGAAGTTGTGGTGCGAAAGTGGGTTTCAGTAAACGAATACAACCCGTACCGCGAAAACAGGGAGGAAATGCAAGAGCAGTAAAGTCTCCAGTTAGCCTAGTAGTTAAGGCTATGGATCGCCAATCCGGAGACGCCGGGCTCGATTCCCGTTTCGGTCGGGAAAATTTTCTCGACTAGTGTATCATTGTGCTTGCCTCACAATATACTTATTCATGCAATAGCAGGCAAAGAAAGCCCTTCAATTAATAACTGTGGAAGTGCTCAAAGAACACTAAGTTGAAGCGAGACAGGCCAAATCCCAGTGGGGACGTAGAGCCATAAAGAAGAAGAAGAAGACAATGACTATGTTGAATCTTCTGGTACCGAAACGTTGAAGACGTCCGTCGAAGACTTAAGGATGCCATCCTGTCGATATCCCGTGCTCCCACCGCAACAATAAAGACCAGTTGATATGAGCAAATATGGGTTGAAGTTCAGCGGTCAGGAGTGCACTTGTCCAGGCAAGTATCTGAGCTTATTACCCTTTTTCTTTTACTGGCGACTTACTCCGACGACGATACTTGTGGAAGACGTTCCGCAGAACTACGACGAGGTCATGCGGTGACCTGATCGTGAATGCTGGATCAAGGTGATGCAGAACGAGATGGCGTTATTGAGTGAAAACCAGACGTGGACGTTAACGAATCCTGGTCAATGAGGCTAAAAATAAGTACGCAATCAAGCGATGGTCTGATGGAAGTTTAGAACAACACAATACATGGCTAACAGGTACATATGTACATATATTCCTAATTGCCTGGATTCACTTATGAAGAATAAGTATATGCGCCTGTAGTTTTTATGCATCAATTCGGTATTTGATGGCGGTGGCGATGGATGTGGATCAGATAGATGTAGTTACCGTATTTCTGCAAGACGAATTGGGCAGCGGACCAACCAGAAGGGTTTACAGTTACGAATGAGAAGAAATCCTTATACGGTCTAAAACAATCAAGCCGTGTATGAAATGGTAAGCTGGATCAAGTGCTGCAACAGTTTGGCCTGGAACGATCTCAAATGTGTGGGAGATAGCGACAAGCTAGGAACAAGCAAGCCATGACTTTTATAATCTATGACAGCCATTAATAAAATGTTCATTCGTTATCTGAACCTTAAACCAATCATACGTGTTTTACCTTAATCGATCTACGGCCATATCCAACAGGTTATGGGCCAGCTGTGAATTTGGAGAATATTGAAGTCGAATTTCAAGTCCGGTGAAGAGTCCGCCGCAATTGGATTTGCCGGAAGCTATCAAGATGGACACATTTGGAATCGAGAGGCTAGGAAGCGAGAATTATGAAAATTTGAGTTTCCAGGTCAAGAGTTTGCTGATGCGGGAAGAGCGTTGGAAGTTTGCCATGACTGCTCCGCAGGTTCCCGTCACCGAAGCCTGGAAGAATGGAGATGCCAAGACCCAGGGAACAATTTCGTTATTCGTTGGGATCATGCAGCAATCGTTGATCAGGAAGTGCAGTTTTTTTTTTTAAAGATCTGCAATCTGACGTACACCGATGTGGACGATATGGAGAACCACCTTCATGAAATGGAAGTCATGTTCCAAAGGCTGATGAACGCGGGATTGGAGCACGGGGCAACCCTGACAGTAGTGTTGGTTCTGAGAAGACTTCTATCATCATTTGAAGCGCCAACCACGGATTTGGAGAGCCGCCCGGAGGACGAACTGGCGATGGACGTAATCAAGCATAAGTTACTGGATGAATGTCTGAAGCGAAGTGACAAATCCGGTCGCGCGGAAACCATGCTGCGTGCCGAAGTTGGACCCAAGAGTATCATCTGCTATCACTGCCAGAAAGCCGGTCATGTAAAAAGAGAGTGTCGTTTGCTGAATCAGAAGACGGATGAAAAGCGCAAGTTCAAATCGAAACCACCGATGTTCAAACAAAGAGCTAGAGCCGTTAAGGAGAATGATCCGGCAGATTTTGCGTTTGTTGCTGCTTCTTCGACTGTCCCACCCACAGTTCAGGAGCGTCCTGCGATGAAGGAATGGATCGTAGACTCCGGGGCATCCAGCCACATGTGTAGCGCTGAAGATTTTTTCGAAGACATCAAACCCGTATCAAACATGTCCGTAACACTAGCTGATGGTCGAGTAACTAAAGTAGCCGCAAGAGGAAAGGGAAAACTGCGCTGACGAAACAAAAATGGTAAGGAAACGGTTATCACATTGCCGGACGTGCTCCATGTTCCAGAACTCGACGCGAATTTGATATCGGTTGGTCAACTGGCCGACAAGGGTGCGGAGGTCAGATTCACTGCCAAGGAATGTTCTATCGCGCACAACAACTTTGTAGCTGCGGTGGCTGCCAGACGAGGCGGCCTCTACAACCTGCAAGTTTCGAAGGGCAATGCGATGGCGGTTGCGGAACAACGTCCGAAGAATTGTTTACATAACTGGCACCGAAGACTTGGACATCGTGATGTGGAAGCAATTCAACCACGTATATGGCAGCCCCAATCCCACCTAATGCATCTGACAGGAGCCAACATCTATCGTGTATCCACAATGGATTCTTTGGTGGATACACAAATGTTTACATACAAGATGTTGGATTCTTAAAAATGGCGGCCTCGCACCCTGGTGAATTCAACGCATGGTTCGCGAGGGGCTCACGACTGGCCTGTCCATTGAAGACTGCTCCATCCCGGAAGATTGCGAGTATTGCCTAGCAGATAAGATGGCCTGATTGCCTTTTCCGCACCACACCAGACCACAATCCACGAAGATAGCCGACTGAAGCGCAAATATCCAAGAGTATGCAGAGATTCTACTAAGAGAAGGGAATAACACCGCAATACACCACCGTCTACACGCCACAGCAAAATGGCGTTGCAGAGCGGAAAAATCGAACCCTGGTTGAAATGGCAAGATGCATGTTACTGGACGCTGGAATGAGCTACCGCTATTGGGCCAAGGCGGTCGATACCCGACGTTAACCACCTGCACGTTTTTGGTTATCAAGCGTACGTGCACATCCCAGCGCAGAACCGTACAAAACTGGAACCGTAGGCAGCGAAGATGACGTTTGTAGGTTACTCGGACCATCACAAGGCGTACCGTTTTATCGACCCAACGAGCGACAAGATCACTTTTAGTCGAGATGCGCATTTTTTTGGAGAATGAGAAAGCTGTCAAGCAACACCCGAAGAATCCCCACGTAGTTGAAATCGAGTTGACGATTATTTCCGAGAGTGATCTGGAGGCGGTGCCAGCCGTTGCAGCAGACGAGATTGAAAGCGAATCGGAAAACGAATCCGGTGAGGAGACGCTAACGTCTGAAGAGGTCTGAAGAGGACGCTCGGAACGAATTACGCGAGGATTACCGCCGGTCAGGTACAGTGAAACCATCAACATGGCAAAGAAGTTTATTCCTGAACCGAGAACTTACGATGAAGCTATTAATGGACCGGAAAGCGCCCTGTGGAAAGCGGCAATTGAGGAGGAGATGAAATCACTCAACAAGAATTGCACCTGGGAGATGATCACGTTACCACCCGGGAAGAAGGCAATTGGATCGAAGTGGATTTTTAGGCGGAAAGAAGATGAACATGGCAACGTTGTCCGCTACAAAGCACGTTTAGTGGCGCAAAGATCTACGCCAAAGTACGCGACTGACTATGACGAAGTTTTTGCGCCAGTTGTGAAGCAGATGACCTTCCGGGAATTGCTGTCTGTCGCTCGCAAGTCAGAAGGGTATGATCATCAAGCATGCGGATGTGAAGACAGCCTGCCTGCATGGAAAATTGGAGGAAAATATTTTCATGCGGCCGCCACCGGGATCAGAGGTCGATTCGAGTCTCGTGTGTCACCTACGACGAAGCCTGTATGGATTGAAACAAGCCGCCCGTGTGTGTAACAAAATCTTCGATTCCGTCGACTCGTGTTTGTACATCCGAAACAACGGTGGAAAGATCGCCTACCCGGTTGTATACGTGGATGATCTCGTGGTGGCTTGTGAGGAAGAAGCGGAGTACGAGGAAATTATTCTGAAGCAAAATCTTCTCAGGGTTCTTAAGCAGAATCCCCTATGGAATCTGAAACAGAATCCTCTCAGGATTCTGAAGCAGAATCCTCTCAGGATTCTGAAGCAGAATCCTCTCAGGATTTTGAAGTAGAATCCTCTCTGGATTCTGAAACAGAATCCTCTCAGGATTCTGAAGCAGAATCCTCTCAGGATTTTGAAGTAGAATCCTCTCTGGATTCTGAAACAGAATCCTCTCAGGATTCTGAAGCAGAATCCTCTCAGGATTCTGAAGCAGAATCCTCTCAGGATTCTGAAGCAGAATCCTCTCAGAATTCTGTAGCAGAATCCTCTCAGGATTCTGAAGCGAAATCCTCTCAGGATTCTGAAGCAGAATCCTCTCAGGATTCTGAAGCGAAATCCTCCCAGGATTATAAAGAAGAATCCTCTCAGGATTCTGAAGCAGAATCCTCTCAGGATTCTGAAGCAGAATCCTCTCAGGATTCTGAAGCGAAATCCTCCCAGGATTATAAAGAAGAATCCTCTCAGGATTCTGAAGCAGAATCCTTTCAGGATTCTGAAGCAGAATCCTTTCAGGATTCTGAAGCAGAATCCTTTCAGGATTCTGAAGCAGAATCCTTTCAGGATTCTGAAGCAGAATCCTTTCAGGATTCTGAAGCAGAATCCTTTCAGGATTCTGAAGCAGAATCCTCTCAGGATTCTGAAGCAGAATCCTCTCAGGATTCTGAAGCAGAATCCTCTCAGGATTCTGAAGCAGAATCCTCTCAGGATTCTGAAGCAGAATCCTCTCAGGATTCTGAAGCAGAATCCTCTCAGGATTCTGAAGCGAAATCCTCCCAGGATTATAAAGAAGAATCCTCTCAGAATTCTGAAGCAGAATCCTCTCAGGATTCTGAAGCAGAATCCTCTCAGGATTCTGAAGCAGAATCCTCTCAGGATTCTGAAGCAGAATCCTCTCAGGATTCTGAAGCAGAATCCTCTCAGGATTCTGAAGCAGAATCCTCTCAGGATTCTGAAGCAGAATCCTCTCAGGATTCTGAAGCAGAATCCTCTCAGGATTCTGAAGCAGAATCCTCTCAGGATTCTGAAGCAGAATCCTCTCAGGATTCTGAAGCAGAATCCTCTCAGGATTCTGAAGCAGAATCCTCTCAGGATTCTGAAGCGAAATCCTCTCAGGATTCTGAAGCAGAATCCTCTCAGGATTCTGAAGCGAAATCCTCCCAGGATTATAAAGAAGAATCCTCTCAGGATTCTGAAGCAGAATCCTCTCAGGATTCTGAAGCAGAATCCTCTCAGGATTCTGAAGCGAAATCCTCCCAGGATTATAAAGAAGAATCCTCTCAGGATTCTGAAGCAGAATCCTTTCAGGATTCTGAAGCACAATCCTTTCAGGATTCTGAAGCAGAATCCTTTCAGGATTCTGAAGCAGAATCCTTTCAGGATTCTGAAGCAGAATCCTTTCAGGATTCTGAAGCAGAATCCTTTCAGGATTCTGAAGCAGAATCCTTTCAGGATTCTGAAGCAGAATCCTTTCAGGATTCTGAAGCAGAATCCTCTCAGGATTCTGAAGCAGAATCCTCTCAGGATTCTGAAGCAGAATCCTCTCAGGATTCTGAAGCAGAATCCTCTCAGGATTCTGAAGCAGAATCCTCTCAGGATTCTGAAGCAGAATCCTCTCAGGATTCTGAAGCAGAATCCTCTCAGGATTCTGAAGCAGAATCCTCTCAGGATTCTGAAGCAGAATCCTCTCAGGATTCTGAAGCAGAATCCTCTCAGGATTCTGAAGCAGAATCCTCTCAGGATTCTGAAGCAGAATCCTCTCAGGATTCTGAAGCGAAATCCTCCCAGGATTATAAAGAAGAATCCTCTCAGGATTCTGAAGCAGAATCCTCTCAGGATTCTGAAGCAGAATCCTCTCAGGATTCTGAAGCAGAATCCTCTCAGGATTCTGAAGCAGAATCCTCTCAGGATTCTGAAGCAGAATCCTCTCAGGATTCTGAAGCAGAATCCTCTCAGGATTCTGAAGCAGAATCCTCTCAGGATTCTGAAGCAGAATCCTCTCAGGATTCTGAAGCAGAATCCTCTCAGGATTCTGAAGCAGAATCCTCTCAGGATTCTGAAGCAGAATCCTCTCAGGATTCTGAAGCGAAATCCTCCCAGGATTATAAAGAAGAATCCTCTCAGGATTCTGAAGCAGAATTCTCTCAGGATTCTGAAGCAGAATCCTCTCAGGATTCTGAAGCAGAATCCTCAGGATTTTTGAAGCAGAATACTCTCAGGATTCTGAAGCAGAATCCTCTCAGGATTCTGAAGCAGAATCCTCTCAGGATTCTGAAGCAGAATCCTCTCAGGATTCTGAAGCAGAATCCTCTCAGGATTTTTGAAGCAGAATCCTCTCAGGATTCTGAAGCAGAATCCTCTCAGGATTCTGAAGCAGAGTCCTCTCCGGATTCTGAAGCAGAGTCCTCTCCGGATTCTGAAGCAGAATCCTCTCTGGGTTCTGAAGCAGAATCCTCTCAGAATTCTGAAGCAGAATCCTCTCAGGATTTTGAACACTGAATCAAAACTTTGAAGTTACATCCTTGGAACACATTCGCCATTTTCTCGGCATCGCAATTCAAAGAACAAACCAAGGAGTATCCCTGGAGCAAAAACATACATGAATAAGCTACTTCAACGTTTTGGAATGCAAGATGCAAAATCATCCAAAATTATCCTGAGCCCCGGCCACATCCAAACGAAGGAGGAGGACTCAAGCCGACTGGATTGATGCCAAAATAGTACTACGGTACCTCAAGGAGACGATGGACTACGAGCTGGTACTGGGTGTGGATGACTCTCCGTTGCATATCTACGTTTACGCTTACTGGGCCGGCGATTCAAGAGACATAAAATCAACCTCTGGATTCCTGTTTCGGTTTGCCAGAGGATCAACTAGCTGGAGTGCCAGAAAGCATTTTTTTTATCTGGATTAACGAGAAATTTTAGCCCTGGGCTAGTTCATCTCGGGACCCACGTTTTACTGCCCTTCCGAAGGAAGAACTTACATTTTATGAGTTTGTCGGGAGTGGTATTCGATCCCAGGTCATCGGCGTGATAGTCAAGTGTTCTAACCATCCAACCAGATCCGCTCCACACAAACGTGTATGACTTTGAGTAGTACAGAGGCCGAATATGTCGCACTAACTGAATGCTGCCAAGAATTCCGGTGGGTTCAACGCATACTTGAAGATTTTTCCGTGGAGATTCCAAGTCCGGTGATCGTGTTTGAAGACAACCAAGGATGTTTCAAACAATCAAGTTCACCTTCCGTGGGACGACGATCGAAACACATCGAAACAAAGTATCACTATGTCCGGGAACTGCAGCAGAACGGCGAAATCGAACTTCGGTACTGCCCGACGGGAGAAAAGGTGGCGGACATGCTGACCAAGCCACTTCAAGCCGTGAAGCTGAAACTGTTCCGGGAGGCTGCAGGTCTACCGTCGAGGAGCAGTGTGGGAGATAGCAACAAGCTAGGAACAAGCA
The DNA here is from genome assembly GCF_035046485.1 of Aedes albopictus. Classification (NCBI taxonomy): domain Eukaryota; kingdom Metazoa; phylum Arthropoda; class Insecta; order Diptera; family Culicidae; genus Aedes; species Aedes albopictus. The sequence goes on along the minus strand of NC_085136.1, from coordinate 21,009,603 downwards.
AGCCATGACTTTTCCCGAGCAGAAAAGAACAACAATCGCATAACAAAATTCGTTATTTTGGCAAAATAACTGAGTAATGAAATCAGTTATTTTAATGTTATTAACATAACATATTATGTAATAAACTTGCGTGTCATAAACGGCAAAATAACAAATATCATAACAAAAAAATGTTCCTGGAAGACCAATTTAATAACATGTTTTGCTTGTGTCAATAACAACTTAATAACAATGAATATGGAAAATATTTGAATAACAAATTTTGATGTTCAAAAGTTATTGATAACAAACCAAAAGCAATTTTTTTTGGACCACCCTTTAGATAGAGCTATCTTAATTGCGAATTATAACATATGAGTCTAACTATTTCCGAGGAACTACTAATCCACCAAGTATTACAATATTCTGAGATTTTCTATGGAATGGATACAACTATATGCAACTGGATACAAAAAATAATAAAAAAACAGGACATAATGGTCGAAGTTTTCATAAAATATTAAACTGACAAGAATAATAATTAGAATAATAAGATAATATGTACGGAATGTTGTAAAGAACATAAGTCTCCAATGTTGTAGTTACAATTTAAAAACTTGCTATTGTTGTGATATTGTTTATCAAATATTTGTACACTCTCAATATCATAATAATAACTTAGTTTACTTGTCGGGGCTCGTGGCGTAGTTGGTCACACGTTCGCTTCATATGCGGATGGTCATGGGTTTGATTTCCAGCCCCGGCACTCGCAATTTTTAGTCAGTTGCTCTTCTCCCGAGAGCGACTGACACTGACCCTCTTCTGAGCCCCAAGGCTCAAACGGACCCCGATACCTGGACATCGACGAACTGCTACTCATAATGGACCCCCAATCGGACCGGAAAGGAATCATCAGCCTTGTGCTCTTCATTCTACCATAGAGTAGAAAAGTGAAAGCAGCAGAAAGGCAACCATTTCGATATAGTAGAATAGAATAGAATACATATAGGTGCTGTACAAAATGGAAGTGCAGCTGTCAAATGAAATCGCTCACGTAGTGCCCTAGTAGACAATAGAGCTGTAAATTAGGTTAAGTGATCAAGAATAAAAAAAATAGTTTGCTCCATAACAAAACATGTTATTTAAATGTTGTTTAATGGGTGCATATCAATAGCTGAATTATAACAAAATAAGTTTGCCAACAAAACATGTTACGGAAAAGTAATTCCTTGATAAGTTAATAATAACAAAACAAGATATAAAAACAGGTTATGTTATTTTGTAGTTATTATTTTGCTATTCTCTTCTGCTCGGGTTATAATCTATGACATCCATTAATAAATTGTTCATTCGTTATCAGAACCTTAAACCAATCAGAAGTGTTTTACCTTAATCGATCTACGGCCATATCTAACAGAAACTATTAAACGAACTTCGGAAGAAGTTTTGTATGAATTTTCTTGGTTGGCTTGGATTTGATGAACCGCAACCTCCCGTTTAAGAACCACCGCCGCCACATAAGAGTCACAATATTTATCTTCTTCGGTTCGCTTGGAGAGATTCGGTCGGTCTGTCGGTCAACGCCTGCCTGCAAACTTCTCTTCGCCTCCTTATCGTTGAACCATTCGTCATTGAAATCATCGTCATCATCAAACATTTGAAAGCAGTTTTTTCGTTCAAATCAAACATTTTTGCAACGAAAATAGATTCACTGCATTCTACATGAGCAATGTAATACAGTGAATACATTTTCGTGGTCATTGTTTTGATTTTCAACGAAAAAACTGCTTTTCTATTACCGAAAAATGATGACGAATGCTTGAGCCTTATAGGTATGTGGTGGTTTTGGCGGATCATCGTCAACAAGTTTTGTTTGCTCTGTTAATCAATTCGATAAGTAGGAATACAACAAGTCACGCTGATCCCGCACTGATGGTTGTTGTTGCCGTTTTGGTCATTGATTTGCTTTTACCTACCGTTCATAACTATTGCCGCAAGTCATTAGAGAAGGCCTGCGTTTTTTTGCTGAAAAAAAAAACGCGAAAAAAGACTCATGGTTTCAGTTTCAAATTAGCGCGGGCAATACCGACTCTGGTGATGGGCAAGATTTTCGCCAACATCCATCGGTCGGGTTGTCTGACTTGTGATCGTAGGAATTTGTAAAACGATGCGATGGAATGAGATTGCAGACAGGTCACTAAGTTGCAGCACTGAACCCTTTCCGGTGTGACATTTCGACGTGTTTTACAAATGGCAAGAAAACACGCTCGCGCTTGTAATCATGTATATAGTAACGAAATTGAAGTTCTTAAACCGATGCAAATGCTGGTGTCTGCTTTTGCTCAGCGTTAGGGAGTACCCCATTTGACATAACGGTTGTCTGGCATAAAATCAGCTCCCAAGTTACATTTTGATGACCAATTAGTCTTTTAGAGGTTTTGAGAACCTAGAATATATAATAACTATACATTTTGTATTTATAATCAATAAAATATTCAAAAATAACAATTATGGCATAGAAAGTTTCCAGTTTGTAACTACGGAAGTTTTTATATAACCGGGGGGTACTCCAATGCCGTTTGGCATAAGTATCGATTGGTATAATATGAAGAGCGATTAATAAGAGAAGAAATAACATAACCTAAGTGGCATTTTTTTAGTCAAATATACTAGAAGAGGTTTTTAGAACCACCATAAAACAAAAATAAAAGTTATTAGAGTTTATGACGGTTCTCAAAACCTTTATCAAAACTACTTGGTCATCAAAAAGTAGCTCGAGAACTGACTTTCTGCCAGACAACCATTATGCCAAATGGAGTATTTCCTAGAACACTAAATTGAGGTGCAGGATCTATTCTGATTGGGTCGTAATGAAAACAAGAAGTACAAAAAGTGAGATCACTGAAAATGGAATCGAGCAGGGTGCAGCGCGATGACAGCCGCCCGTCAGCATCGCATCAAAATCGCCGTCGTCATTGTTTCAAGATTTGGTTGCTGTTGTACCTTACCTACTGTAAAATGTACATAGGTAGCTGATGGTGGTGCTGCTTGCTGATGATGATGATGTCTTGCCGCGATACAGAGGCGTTGAACTAGAACTACCGTCAAGGCGCCATTCACCGTGGGGGCTCCATTCACCGTGTGCCTTCGAATATTTTTTCATTATTTCCATTTTATGATTGAATGTATGACAATTTCCCTTCAAATTCACCAATACAACACTAATGTGCTGTTACCATGTCGAAACGCTCATTAAAAACATTTAAAAATATCATTTTGACACTGAAGTGTGTTTACATGAAGCGGGTTTCTGCTCGTTCACTGCATTCATAGTGAAAAAACGAAAACTGCGCTAAGGTGATTTAAGCGATAAACTAAATGTAGTAACGTTTTTATTCCACCAAGAAGCAATTAAATTCACATATCAGGTATGTATTTTGCATTACCGAAGTAAGTTTAATAGGAAAGTACGATTACTCGTACTTTTTAATTGAAACAAAAAGGCACGGTAAATGGGTACCCAAAAAATCAATGGTCTCCATTCACCGTGCCCCATATTGTCCGATATATCTAGAAAAAATCGAAAATTTAAACATTCGTTTTCCTATAAAATCTTGCAAGTTATTACTTGAAATTAATGTAAAAGAAAAAAAATCCCTTGGCTGGGTTGTTTTGATCATTTTTAAACAAAGTAGAATAAAATTTCTCATACACGGTGAATGGGTCCCTACTACCACGGTGAATGGTGACCTACCACGGAATTAGGCGACCGTACTACCCTTTACTAATTGTACTATATCACCCAATTTTGTGAAAATTTTTCTACTTCTGTGGATATTGCTTTAATTTTAACCTATAATGAAGGCAATTAAAAGCGGCACCAACAATGTTTATAAGACTGGTGTCAAATGACAGCCCTTATTTGCCCCGAATCCTCTTAGATCCACGGTGAATGGTGCCTTGACGGTATTATTAGTTTCATTCAAGCCGAATCGGACCGTAATTGAAAACATGCATAACAGCAGTAGGTATAGTAGTACGCCTCCGCTCCACACTCTTCATATGAGTTGAGTTGAGTTGAGTTGAGTACGCGTTTGCCTCCATGGACGTGTATCGGATACAGTGTGTGGTGGCTGGTGACTAATGACGCCCACGGCTTGTTAGCATACGCTTTGTGTGGGTCCTCATACCTACTACTAAATGAACCTTTCCCGGTGCGAGGATTAATCGGTTTGCTGGCTTCACGACGCACGGGGAGTCATTATATGGCGATCGCCGTTATTGGAAGATTATTCATAACTGGGTAGGTCGTGGCCATTTGTAGAACTTCCGAAATTTGAAAAATTGGTAGATAAGAGCTGTTTTAGCAAAAACGGAAACCTTGAAATCCTCATAGGGGCTGTCTATTTATTACGTGAGGCAAATTTCACGATTTTTCGACACCTCCTCACCCCTTTTGTAAGATTTTTTGTATGAAACTCTAAATATTTTTTGTATGGAGATTTCTCAAACCTTTTCTCATCCCAAAAACCCTTACGTAGGCTCCACACTGATATTTAATGGTTTTAGCACATCCAATAGTTATTTATACAACGAGTTGCAAAATGATGATTTTTACAGCACGAGTCGTACGTTATCCACGCCATTCAGGTGTTCATTGAACTGCTCCTTCCACCTTCCCAAGCAACACACATGTTATATATTAGTTACGACAGCGCAAGTTTTGGTTGTATAGAAGTATATTTGATGTTATTCCAACACATTGTTAGAATTACGTAAAATAAACTTCGATACAACCAAAACTTGCGCTGTCGCAACTAATATATAACATGTGTGTTGCTTGGGTTTCAAACACCTCATGGCTGTCCGTCAAGAGGCTCTCGTACTCATCCCCGCATATTTCGACTCGTGGTACGAAGTCATTGCGTTGATCTTCTGGCACGGCAGTTCCATTTACTCGCAGTCCGATTCTTCCAGGCGGCGGTTTTTCTCCAAAAAAAAGCGTTTCTACTGTTTCCTGTTCAATTTGGATCGTTCTACATTCTACCGGGTTCCTTGCTGCAGCATTACCGCCCACGTTGTGTTCTTTTATGCCAAAATTGCTCAGCACTCTTCGTCGAAACATTCATTCGGTACCGATTCCTTTCTAGGTACCCGATGGTGCTTGCGGCTGCGTCTTTGATGACTGCCTTCACTAAACTCCAGCAGTTCAGTTCTACTAGAGGGGACGCATCGTTGTTGTACAGTTGCTACGGATCACTCGTTCCGGTGGTATAAGTGCATCACACAGGGTAACGCCAATTTAAGGTGTGAAGCGACACTTACTGAGGAATGACTGGACAAGGGGAAGAAAAAGCTGCTCAATGTCTAACGGATCCGGTGGGAACCTAGGAATACACCGCGTTTATTTGTCACTTACCGCGTTAATGTATGGTTCAGACGTGTCTTTCATTTCACTTTCCCATGTTGCTCGTGGGATTTCAATATGAGCTTGAAGGATAATCAAACAACAAATACAGTTAGTAGCGGTATGAGTGGATTAGCTATGTCTGCCCTAAGGAGAGCAGAATCAGGAAGAGGTAGCTATGAAGCGCCAGGGTAGGAAACCCCATTTCTTCCTGGCTTTCAGGACGGAAGAGGTCATGAGGGCCATTAACAAGATCAGAGATGGCTGTCTGCCAAAGAGATGGCTGCGCAGCAGCTTGACTTTGTCATTGACTTTGCATCCTCGAAATCGAACATCAACAAGGATCGCAAGCATGCCGCTCTGAGACTTCGAAAGTTGACGATGACGGCCAAGCAGGACCATTATAAACTCATAATGACTGCGCGAGCATTCGTGGATATCCCGAAGAGTAAAACTCATTACAACTGCAGCAGCAGTAGCAGAGCCCGTGAAACATGAAGTGCCGGACTCTACCCAGACTAAGGCTTCCGCATTCGTGGATAGCCAAAAGAGTACGCCAGACGCGATTGCTTACGTCAAGCAATCGCAGCAGTGCCAGTGTCAGAAGTGTGCGAAGCAGCCGTTAGGTGAGGAGTTACCAGGCAACGCTTGCAAGTTCAGCAGGTTGATTCCGAAGATGAACGGCAATAACGCCAGTAAGTAGGACACAAGCCAAACGTCCCAGAAAGCTGGGAAAGATGGGCCTGGAAAGGTCGGCCTGTCCTGAATTGAAAAGAGCAGGGGTTGCGACCTTGTGTAGGTCTTCAGTCACCACAGTCTAGGATAGGTTATGGGAGGACACCCTCTGGGACGTGTCCCAAAAGGTTGTCAACGTCGGAAGGAAACGGTGGACAGGGCGTGATGCAAGAATGCCGAATAGCAACTCCAAAAAGAATATGTTCGCGAGTAATTCGGTACGAGTCGACGTGAAGCACAACGGATAAGGTGGGATAACAAGGTCAAGTGTGATTTGGCGAGTGTACGACGTTCCCCAGGTTGGAGACAAGCAGCAATAAAACGCAGGAGAAGGAGTCCTGGGGCTGCACGAACCCCCCTTCTACAAGCCAGCCGTGTAGTTGCAAGTTAAGAATAGAAATATGGATAACCTGTTCCGAGGGTAAGCTTCCACCAATCAAGACGTCAAACGACCCGTGCTTGACTCAATCCATCATTGGCATTATGTCCTTGAAGTCCAACATTAAAAAGAAACTCAAGCAGACCCCGTAGAGACTTCGAAAATCAATTACGACAGCCGCGCAAGACCAGGCAATGGAATCTGCAGCGGCAAAATCCGTGAAGTCAAAGATTCCGAAGCCTAACCAGACGGAGGCCTTTGCTTTCGCCTTTGCTTTGGGCTACCCCAAAAAATGTGACGGATGCGATCGTTTACGACTAGCAATCGCAGAAGTATGTGAGGCAACCATTAGGTGAGGAGCTACTAGGCGGTGCCCGCAAGGCTAGGCAGCTGTTAATCCCGAAGGTTGGCAATAAAGCCGACAAGTCGGGCCCTAGTCAGGCGTTCCGGAAAGATGGGAAGGGTGGACCCGAAAAGGATCGACGGGATCAGGGAGTTGCGACCACTGATTGATCCTCAGCAACCAGGGGGAGAACGTCCCTTCGCTGGGCCATAGTTGTATAGGAACACCTGACCTAAGAGACGTAGGTAGGTGCCAAGCGCGAGAAGAGTGACGCGCTCGTCATCAAGACTGAAGAATCCAAGTACTCGGAAGTCTTCAAGGCGATGAGGAGCGACGCCAAGCTCGTAGATCTGGGAGCTTACGTGCTTTGTATTACACATACTCGTACAGGTGAAATGATCCTCGAGCTCAACCGCGACAAGGGGCATAAGGACGCCGCGGCTTCAAAAGTCTGGCGGAAGAAGTCTTTGGCGAGGTTGTCGAGGTGAGGTCTCTTACAGCAGAGGCGAGTCTGAAAATAAAGAACCGAGACGAGGTCACTGAAGTGGAAGAGCTCGTCACGGCACTACGGCAACAGTGCGAGGAGCCAGTGGCCACCGCAGCCGTTCGACTATGGAAGAGTCCGGCAAGGAAACAGGTAGCCTTGGTACAGCGGATGGGACCGTAAATATGGCAGAGATATGGAGGACGGGTAAATATCCCGTCCAGGAGTTGGTCTTCTTCTGTAGCTGTTATGCGCCTCCGCGGTCGAGCAGTTTACGCAGATGCTGGACTGTATGAAGGCGGTGCTGGCAGATTGAAAGCCGGTGGTAATAGTGGCGGACTTCAATGCCTGGGCCGTGAAATAGAAAAGCCGTTTTACGAATTAGCGGAGTCAGATTCTGCTAGAGGCAATGGTCATGCTAGTTGACGATCTGGCTAATATCGGTACCCTAAAAGTAACTTTAGTTCTAACGAAGCGGAGTCAATTGTCGATGTTACTTTTTTTGGTAGTCCAGACCTAACTAATAGGTTGAACTGGAGGGTAGACGATGGCTACACTCACAGCCAGCGATCCCCTGGCCGTTCGCTATAGTATCGACTACAAAAACAGTTGGCAGCAGGCGATAGAAGGGGCTACTATGCCCACTGCCCAGACCAAACCCTCACAGGTAGAAGGCATTATACTTCAACGACGAGGTATTCAGGGAGGTACTCCGCCGTGAGCGAAACATTCTCAGTCTAACCGGTGAACAGTTGGTAGTGAAGCTCTCGCGTACATGTGGTTCAACCACAAGTTAACCCTAGAAATGGGAGACCATCGACATATCGGTAGACTTAACCTGTTGCGAACCAGTAGTGCCGCGCCTGTCTACGGGTTAGGTGATGAATGTAGCGAGCACGTCCTGAAGAGCAGCTGGGTAAATGACGGGTAGTGTTCGCGGCTGCCAAAGTTGCGCTGAAGACCGAGATAAGGACAAGCAAAAAGGCCTGCAGTGAGGCTATGAGGATATGTATCTGTTAGAGTTCCAATACGAAGCCGTGGGTGATCCTTACAAGGTCTTCATGACCAACTTACAGTGGGAATGGCTTCCACTGAGTAGTTTTCAGAGATGCTGGAAAGTGGCTCTTTCCGCATCATGATACGAGTTCTTAGACTCAATGACCGAATGTCAGCGAGCCTGGGACAGTTCTACGACAGATGGGTTGGGTGGATCCGCAGGTTAATTACTACTCCAGCTAGTTGGGTCATCAGAAACCTTCCACCAGACAGTGGTTCAATCAGGCCATGGCTGTTTTCATCTACACAGATGTCCGAAGGCCCTTAGTTTGCGGCTTTGGAAAAAGCGGAACTATACGCTTTAGGACCACAACCCCGGACAATATTGTACAGATGACGAGCCCAGACACGATTGGCTGGAAGACAGTTAGTTCGGCAGTTGCTTGAATCGTCTCGGAACTACACCAGAGACAGTGCATGACGTCGAGGAGTGGCTAGACTAGTAGTAAGGACGGTAGTCCCAGGGCTCTTCGTCGATTGTGCAGGAAATACCGAAAAATAACTGCTTGTTTGTTCATTCAGATGTGTCCTATCATTCTCTGTTGTTTTAAATATATCTGCGAATTCACCAGCTGTAGAATAGCATATCTCCAGTAATCCTTGGCATTCATCCGTTGATTGCTTCTGAGATTTCTACAGGATATTTTCCGGAAAATCCTTCACGAACTCCTCTTGGATTTGCTACAGGAGTTCCAACTAAGATTCTTCCAGGGATTCCTCTTTCTGAAAATTCATTCTTCAAAGCATTCCACTTGCTGAGATTCTTCGCGAGCTTTTTCTGGATACTTCTAAGATTTCTTCAAGAATTCCTTCCGGATTTCCTCCCGGAATACCCTCTAGGATTCCTACAGAAATACTTTCTTGGATTCCTCTAGTAGTTCCTTCAGGGATTACTCCACGAGTAGCTTCTCATATTCCTCAAGGCACTCTTTTACGTTTCCCGAGATGAACTAGCCTAGGGTTAAAAATCTCGTTAATACAGACAAAAAACTCCTTTACGGATTGTTTTTTTTCTGGATTTTTTTCTGAAATTTCTGTGGGATGTCTTTCAGCAATTGCCTCAGGAGTTTCTTCAGGATCTCAACCAGTAGTTCAGTCCGGAATTCCCCCAGAAGTTCTTTCTGGGATTCCTCCGGGAGTTCCTTCTGGAATACCTCCAGGAGTTATTTCTAAGATTTCTTCAAGAATTCCTTCCGAGGCTTCTCCAGATTTTTTAAAAAGATTCTTTCAGGCATTCCTCCCAGGATTCTTCCAGAAGTTTCTTTCTGGAATCCTCCAAGAAATGCTTGATGGGTTATTTCGTCAGTTTTTAGTTTTTTTTACAGGATTTTTTTTGTTGAATTTCTACATGTATTTCTTAAAGGATTCCTCAGAGATTTCTTTTTCTGAAAACGCATCTGAAATCATTCCAGGAATTCCATACGGTTCCAGGAATTGTTCCATTATTCCTCAAGGAATTTCTTTCGGTTTGCTTCTGGAATTGCCTTCAGGATTCCCTTGAGAATTGCATCCGGTAATCTTCTAGGAGTTACTACTGGGTTTTCTTCAGGGGCTTCTTCCTTGATTGCTTCAGGAATTTCTTCCGGGGTACCTATTTGAAGCACTTCCTGGAGAAATTCCATCAACAAATTCTGAAGGAATTTCTCATGTAACTTCAGTAAACTCGGGTAAACTGCGGGACGAATCCTAGCATGAAGTTTTTAGGCAGCTCGGATGGAACTCTCGGAAGTATCTAGGATGGAACTGGACGAATCCCGAAATTTCGAAACCTCTAAGCAGAATACCTTCTTCAAATGAGTGTAATCAGTTTCGTACCTTTACGAAACTGATTACACTAATTCGAAGAATAAACTTTTGGGTTGCGTTACGGTGAAAGATCTTCTGGACTTTTTCGTTAAGGAATCCGATTTTGACTGAAAAAAGAGCGTGTCAAATGCGGAACCTGTCAATCAGAATCCTTCCTTGCGATTAAGTTGTAAATGTCTACTGCAACAGAACCGAATACTTTATAACTTACTTCTCAATAGTGATGAAGTAATACGACACGCACTATACAAAGGACATGGAATGTATCACAATAGATCAAATTTTGATCGCAGTGGTTTATGTCCCGAGCTGAGAAAGGTTCTCCTGGAGGGATCCTAGCAAGCTCGGAAGGAACATTGAATCCTCGAAGGACCTCTTTAAGGTATTTCTAAAGAATCCTGCAAGGAACTTCTGGAGGAATCGTTGGTGGACCTCCAGGAGGAATCTTGGAAAGAACTTTTGGACGAATCCCGGAAGGTACTTCTGGTGGAATTTCGGAACGAACTCCTATTGAACAACCTAGAAGGAGAGGGATTCCGGGAGGATCTAAGGAAATTCCTGAAATCATACTTAGAGGAATTTCTGAAGTAATTCCCAAAGTAATCTTTGAACACACTCCTTATAGAATCTCTCCAGAAACATCAGAGTAGTAATATAGAATTCTGTATCACTACAATCAGATGCATCACCTTTCAAAATCAATGTACACAACGTACACAAATAACATTCCAAAGAAGAAGCCAATGTTTTGGTTCGTCGCTGCCGTTCTGAGTTTTTCAAGATTTTTGGAAAATAGTGCTTTTTAGTACAATGCCGTTGACACCGTTCAGAGCTCCATACATTGAACATTTTTCATTGCCGTTCTTAATGTGTTTGGGCAAGTGACGATTCCGTAGCTGTAATACCTTGTTGTGGTTCTGGAGACGAAGGGTAGTCGTAATAATGCTCTGGTTCTTGGTGGATCGAGAATCCTGTCTCCAACGTTGGCTTTAGAGGTGGTCCTAGTGCCCCACCCTAAGCTTTCTGCTCAGGTATCTATTGAACAGATTTTCTCTACCCCCTGAAATGGAAAATAAAGAGCTGAGCTAGGCCAATTTTCCAGAGTATCATCGTGTCCAGCATGCGATATACATATGCAAAATGGACATTGGCAGATGAAGTTCTCAATTAATAACTGTGAAAGTGCTCACCTAAGTCGGCAGGCTTTTTTCCCAGTGTGGGCGTTACACCACAAAGAAGAGGAAGAAGTACTGTGGCATCTCGGTCAAACTTAAACCGAAATTCGCTATACAGATATTACCGAGTTTTCGGTCTTTCAATTCTCAATAATCCGTTTGCTGAGGTCGGCAATAAAATATAAGTGCGTATTGTGTGATTTTACAATGAAAATATAACATACCTATTTTAAAGTGTGCTCCTAACTCGGATCGATATCCAAACAGAAATAGGCACACCCACGCTTTTCCACAACAATAGAATAGCTCGTCTCAATTTGGTCAACTCTCTATAGCTGAGCTGACTGACTTGGTCTGGGTCTGCTTTGAATGGTTGGCTCAATGGCTTTTCAAAATCAACCCAAGTCGAAATCATTCTTCTGCCTTTTTTCCTTTATTCTTCATCTCCATCACCATCATCATCATGATCCATCAATCCATCCCACTATTCATGCCAGAGAGGGGATTGGCACTGACCTACCGAGCGCCAACCACGATTAGATCTGTATCACTCTTGTGAAAGCGCGAATAAATACCCAACTAACGATGGTAATAATTATGTCCAAACCGACGCGACGGACGAAAGACGTGAAACAAAAGTCCCAAAAGAAAAGCCACAAAGCCACTCTGCACGACCATGACGATGGATGGTCGCGTTCTTGGTCGTTGTTCTTCTGTCATGATTGTTTATATAGCTCTAGCTCTCTGGCTGGGCTGGAATAATACGGATTCGGCACGTGCGTGGGTGGGTTGGGCACCGTCAAGGGGGTTGAACCCCCAATCCTAACCCATCAGGAAGAGTCGCACGCCGTACGGTCGCGGCGGCGATGAGTCAAGTAGAAGTGTGGAAGCAGTTCGGTGGCAAGAAGACAGAACCACCCGTCACTGACTGCCTACCAAAGAAGCGCTATAGGAAGCTTTCAAGACCTACCTAAGACCAAGCCCACTCGTGGGCTTCATACTACACACGCAACAGCACGTCGTTAACCATTTTTAATTTCGTTATCAACCCATTTTCGCACCGGTCGTTCGTTTCCATGTGAGTAAAATAATGATCGGTCGCCTTTGCGCACCGGTGGTCTCTATTCTATCCGTACCAACGGATTTTTTGCACTTCTGTAAATCATCGCAATAATGTGTGTATTTCTATGGTGTTATTGCAAATCTTATTCAGTATAATAATCTGTGCTCATATTTTGAAAGAAGGGGTTTTGGATAAGACTGAAAACAGTTAGTAAAAATAGAACTCAAATAAATAATTCTCTTGGACATTTGTACCAGTTTTGGTGCGTTTAAAGATATCATTTTCTCAATAATGTGTGATTGTATTTAATCCCGGAATTCAAGCAATCTTTTTTTAAATTATATGTTTGTTGCTTACTGTATGACTTGTAGGTTGAATTTTTATCTAGAATAATATCCATCTCTTCGATGTCCTAGTGCCTTTCTCGCAAGAAATTTATCTGAATTTAAGATTTTGAGCATCTTTTTTAATAATTAGGTTTATTGAATAATTACATGCCTTGCATTTCCAACACATTTATAACGTAGTTGTCTCCTTTACAACTTCGCGTAGGTCAAGATTATTGAATCCTGGTCATAGTAGAAGCTGTCTTCTAACAGTCTGCGATAAGTTTGCGCAACCTTTTTTCATTAACGTGTATTTTAACATCAGCTAATTCTATACTCAGTCACAACCTTTTAGTTACAAAGCATTAATCGGAAATCTTAATATATTGCGATGTTTTGGGTGCTGGTATATGAATATTTTGTTGGAAGCAGATTCTATGCGCTTGAAGTAGACTGCGTATTTGTCAAAGTACATATTGAGCCCACTCTCCTTTTTGGCACTTCATACAACAATTGTTGTATTTTAACATCCAACACCTTGCTTTTTCTATAACGAGGAACCTACAATATGGCAGTCCTGCACACCGCCTATTTTAATTGATGAAACTTGGCACTGACTACATTTTTTTAGATTTTTATTGGTAATATTGGAAGCATCTCCACAATTGTTGGGTTGTTTTTATAGATCTAATGTCGAACCTCCTATTCTGTATGATCGGTGTAATTCACATGGGGTCTTCGCAGATTTGTTTCTGCTTTGCCCTATTGTTTCTACAAGGGTGAAGTTACTCATTTCGCACACTTTCTTCCTAATGTCTCGTTTATTTAATTCATATTTTTAAATTTATATTTAATAAACCACCCACTGACGACCACCATTTTCAAAAACAGCAATCAAACCAAAACTTCTTTGCCTTTTTCGAAATATACACGACAAGACGAAAGGCGAGGCAAAGGTTTTTCAAAGCGGGGGATCTCAGCCCGGAAAGTGAAGAAAGAAAACCTTGTGGTCACTTATTACCGTCAAATGGTATCTTTTCGGGTTAGAAAAAACGCACATCTTCTCACCGGAATCTGCGACGGATGACGATAATTTTAGAACTTGTCGGAACGAACTTCGCGAGTTATTTATTTGGACATTTTTCTAAATGTGCGAAACCAAACTTAACTTGCTGCGCAGAAACCCCGGCTCAAACATGTACGTGTTAAAATAGCAAAACTTACTGAATCACTATACATTTCTTCAAATATTAGTTTCGAAACGATCGGCCGAATCAAAAACTAAAGGTGCGATTATGAACAATCGTAACTATTTTTAAGAGAAAATAGATACATTTTCGTTATGCATGATCCTAAAATTGGTGAAGAAGGGAAAACTTTATTCATAACATACTTAAGCAAAGCTTGTCAATTTAAACCTATTATTTTTCTGCGTTTGTGTGATCACTCTATCACAATTGTATGTCAGACAATTTGTTGTGTTATTCGTGTAACGATCTATGATATTATTTGGTTGGAAATTTCAAACCAAGTAAGAATAAAAATTTTAAATATTTGATGCAAACTCTAATAAATTCCTACCTATACAAAACAAGAAAATCATTCTCTAGAAACTATATACCTGGCAACAAATCCATACTCATGTTCTTTCGTCTCCTCTTTACGCTACCCAGAGAGCTAAACGCGAGAGAACACACGAGCCTACGGATAGAGACCGTACTTTGCGTGTCTTTATATTCTAAGCCCTGCTACGAACCGTACGTAAACTTTTCGCTTTCGAGCCCTACTTAGCAGCGACCGGTGCGGTTCGCTTCTTTGTTCGGGGCTCTACTTAACGTTAAAACGCTTGATTGAGCCCATGAGTGGGCTTGGTCTAAGTGCGCGGTGTTGTTGCTTTACTTTCGATTTTCGTAGTCGTTTGGCTGCGCTGCACTTTGCTCTCTACTTCGGGGAAGGATACCGACTGACGATAGCACAGTGGTTGAAAATGCGAAAAGAATGGTGTTCACGGGACATGAAAATTGGCAATTTTCAAGTGAATAATGTTATTGTACACGCGATGTTAGAACTAATAATTTTCTACTTGTTCACGACATAATATCCCTTATGGAACACACCCCCTTCGCCGCTTATGAGAATTGTGAGCTTCAAACCCTGAACGAAATGACAGTAGACGTCAGTGTAAGCTTTTCGCTTTAATTGTCAAAGTGCCGTAAGCCAAAAGCATTCCATGCCAAGTTTTTAAGTTTACCGATTTGGTCTTCTTCTCCTTATTCTTCTTGGCGTAACGTCCCAACTGAGACTTCTCAGCTTCTCAGTGTTCTATGAACTATTCCCCAGTTATTTACTAAAGAGCTTCCTCTGCCAATGACCATTTTGCACGTGTATTTCGTGTAGCTTGCACAAAGATACTCCTCGCTCAAGAATACTACAATATCAGAGTGGGATGCTTTTAAGTTTTATTTAGATTGGATGCTTTATTATTGAGATATATTACATATAGTACTTGAGTGCAATAGTATACACACCAAATTTTTCGATACGCTTCCAGCACAAAAAAAATCAGCAAAATAAATTGCTGAATTTCAGCAAAATTTTTGCTGGATTTCAGCACAACGTTGCTGATCAACTGTCAAAATTGCTGGATGGTTCAGCAAGTTGAAAAATAATTGCTGATATTCAGTAAATTTGTATTGCTGAATGAAATCAGCACAAAAAAAATCAGCGAAGTTTGCTGAATACCAGCAAACAAAATTTGCAGTGTATAATCATTTGAAAGTCGTTTAACATATTGTAACAAGATGTTAGATACAATATTGCATAATATGTAAGGTACACCGGGGAACGTAGAAACGGGTAGGGTAAGGTGGGCTTAGCTTCAAAATGTCGAAAAGACAAAAAGTCGAAAACGAGTAATCTAGGCAAATAGTCAGTTTTTCTTTATTTTTTCAAAGGAAACTTATTCTTTCACTTTTCGACTATTTGTCCTTACGACGTTTTGTCTTTCGACGTTTCGTCACCCATTCGGTAAGGTGAAACAGTGGCTTTAGGACTGAAAGTCGAAGGACAAAAGGTCGAATGGACAACAAAATTTGCGTTGCTCATTAAGGGAAACATTTTGGTGCTGTTATAGAAATCATATGTATTTTTGCCACTAATATTTCTATAGGAATTTTTTTCTTTCCATGTTTATTGGCTGTTCTTTTAAGTTGCATTATTTAACATTTAATGTCAATTCAGTTTGATTTTTTGTTCAAGATTATTTTTTTCTTAAATGTATAGGCTGTTCGTTTAAGGCGAAACTGGAAGCATTTCCTCACTTTTTGGTTTTTGATTTTTTATTAAATAACGAAGCAATATTTTCAAAATCGGGTTTCGTGCTCATGTAGAGTATGGATCAGGGTATCTTCTGAATTTTTAACGTGGTAGAAAATGTTTTTCGTTTTTGCAGAAACCATTTTTGAACGAAATTTCACTAAAAAATGGTTTCTGCAAAAACGAATAACATTTTCTACCGCGTAAAAAATTCAAAAGATACCCTGACCCATACTCTACATATGCACGAAAACCGATTCTGAAAATATTGCTTCGTTATTTAATAAAAAATCAAAAACCAAAAAAATGAGGAAATGCTTCCAGTTTCGCCTTAAGTGTTACTGCTGAAATAAAAATTGATTTTTTTAAGTACTTATATTTCAATCAGAAATTTTACCTTCTTTTATTCAATAGCTGTTTTTCCTAATTATGTACACTGCAGAAATATATTAATTGATTACTTGTGCTTAGTGATCATCCCTTCTTGGATTGATTTGTAGTTCCTACGTATTATACAGTATAAGTGAATAATTTCGTATTCTTTACTCATATTATACGCAGAGATTGGCCCTTCTCAAATTCATAGACAATTTATTGGTGTTACTAAGTCGTAGTAATGATTGGAGCTTCAAATGACAACATTCCAATCAAAGATTCTTCTTTCTTCTATCCATAGCCTTTTCTTTCAAATAGTATTGTTTTCACACCTAACTTTAATCAATAGCATTACATTCTATCATTTATGGACATCTATTACGAACTGCAATGCGGTAATAAAATGATGCGTTTAAGCTACTGTAAGGTTTAGTAGACACTTTCCTATCTTTCAATAACGGTTATTTTTTGAAGTTGTTGAATAATTTGGTATCACTTGGTTCTATTATTTTTATTAGAATTTTTATTGCCGTTTTTTGTGTAAAATTCTAAAAACTGGCCCTGGGCTTGAATTATATCTTCCAGGAAGCTTTGATTTCAGGCATGTGGTCGATGGCCTTTGCAGTAATGATTAGAATAGCTGAATGTATAATCAATGGCAAACAATTCTGTAAGAATCAGATCTCCAAGTCATCTGATATAGTTATACTGATCATGACGCTGCATAGTATATCGAACATTTGTCGAAGTCATTTATGTGGCGGGAAAATATAATTCCAAGTTGGAGAGAATATTACAAACTGAGGGAGGGTAATAGGCCCAGTCAGACCCCTGAATGGGCAATGTGGGTTAGTTTATGGGAATGCCATTGAAGGTTTGTAATATTCTCCGAGGCTTTCGAAATCCAACAGGGCGCGTCCCCGGGTTGCGGATAGGGGGAAAAGGGAGATTTTTCACATTTGTACTGTAATCAGCCAATGTGGTATTATCTCCTATGGTGTTGTAGTGCGAATGAATGATCTCATTCTATGGGAATTCGAACCTTGTAATGTATTGTTTATCAACTTCAATTTTCTAAGCTTGATAAGGTTTTGAAGACAAACATGAGATGAGAGAATTGCCTAATAGGAAAGTCACATCAGCAAAGCTTTTACATATGCAAATGCTATCCATGGGGTCATGTCTAGCATTTAATATGTATGGCAATGACTGATTCTTACCTAGCAGGGGTACTACAAGACCACGCGGACAATTCGATTAAAGGCTTAATTGGGGATAATATATTTTCCAGAACTGAAGGGATATTTTTTCCGGGGTGACTGGCGAGTCGGAGAGGGTAAAAGTTTCCGTTTGTTATAATTGACAAAATAAACAATCGGGCGCTTTTTCTTTCTATGACTTGCTTGGTATTTTGTGGATTATTGTTTTTTGGTTTTGGAAGGTATGCGATTCACTATTGAGACTTAAAATTATTTTGCATCTGAATAGCATTGATATCGTCAAGTCTGCACCAACACCCTAATCCCACACCAAAATACCCTTTTCCTATCCCATGGCGTTTATGTGGTCAGCAAAGACTATTCAGCCATTACCCCTCCTTATCATCGGCTTTGGACTGACTTGCGCTCTCATTGCCCCACCAAATGCTGCAAAATGAAAAAATGAAAATGAAAATTCTAAAAACTGGAAAACATGAAATTTGTCTTTTGTCTTTAACTTTTCATTCCTTCGACCTTTTGTGCATTCGACTTTTTGTTCTTCGACCTTTTGTCGCTTCGAGGTTTTGTCATAGATTCACGAACATCTATCAGTACCATCCCTAGAGGAATCTTCCGAGAAAACCCTAGAAATGGAACTCCGGAGTAAACGAGAAATTCCTAGTTCACTGTTTAGGAAGGTTTCTAGTGCTGTTCCTGGACCCCCAAGTGGAATTTCTTAACGTATTAGTGATGGAAACCCTGCAAAATTCCTTGAAATATTCCTGCAGAAATTTATGCTACGAAAACGGCTAAGCAGTCTCGAGGAAATCAAACGATACTATTTGATTTTACCCAACGTTTCGACCACTTTTTTGGTCTTCTTCAGGGGTTCTGGAAGGTTTATTGTATAGTTGTTTGTACTTTGAAATTCTTGAATCTAACTTACAATCGCTATTATCGTTTTTCGTCAAATTTTCTGCTTAGCCGTTTCCTTAGCATAACTATCCCATTCATTCGAACCTTCCCAATCCATTCCTGCAGAAATCTCAAGAGGAATTCTTTGAAAAGTTCCTTCGGTAATCCCTGGAAAATGCCTAGTGTAATAATTGAAGGAATTGCCTGAGTAATTTCTTAAGGAAAATTCATTTGCAAAATAATTTCTGGAGGAACTCCAAGATAAATGACTGAAGATACTCCGGAAGAATTCCTGGAAGAATCTACGAAGAAATTTCTGAGAAAAAATCTGATGAAACCTGTGGGAATCCTAGGAAAAGTGATAGCAGCATGTTTTCAAGAAATCCTGACCGAAATTGAAGGAATCCTGAATAAATTTCAGGTGGAATTCAGCCATTCCTGGAGTTTTTTTGTGAATCTCGACAGAAATTCAAATTCTTAGAGAGCGATTCTTACCTGGAATTCTTTAATATTCCATCAGGAATTTCTCTCGGAATTGCCCATGGGATTTCTCCTGACATTCCTCCAGGGTATCCTTCCGGGACTCTTCCAGATATTGCTTCCGGATTTCCTCCTGATTTTTTCTTGAAGAGGTTCAGAGTTTCCTCGCCAGATTCTGCCCCAAGATTCCTCATTAGATTCGGGATTCCCCAAAATATCCCTTGTGATTCATCCCGAACTTTCCTCCAGGATTTCTTCAGGGTTTTTGTTTTCAAGGGATTTTTATTATGCGCGTAACTAAATCGCATTTGACCCCTCAACTCCGATGTCGTACTCGCTTGTTATGCATTACAGCCAGCGTGCATGACATTGAAGCTGAGAGGCCAAATACGCTGTAGTTGCGCACATAATTCTTATCAGGATTTTTCCAGCATTTCCTTCCGGGATTACTTCAAAGATTCCTTAGCTTTTTTATTGGATTCCTCCAGATCTGTTTCCCGGGATTCTACCGAAGATTTTTTAGTTTTTTTTTTCTAAATTCTTTTTAGAATTTCTCCAAGGGAAAAAATATTTGTCCAGTCCACCGGAATTTCATTCGGTATTCCTTTCTCCCAAAGATTCTTTCTGTGATTTATTTCATGATTACCCCAGGGAATGCTTCGGAATTCTTGCATAAGTTTATTCCCAGACTTCCTTCAGAGTTTTCCCGGAATTTTCTTCGGGACTCTTCTTATATTTTATATAAATTTCTAAAACGATTCCTTCCTCACGGGATCTCTCTCCGAATTTCTCCAGTGAATCTTCCATGAATTTCTCACGTGATTCCTCCTCTGATTCCTCCCGGAATCAATTTCAGATTTTCTACAAAGCTTTCCGGGGTTCATTCAAAGGTATTTCCCGACTTTCGTTTAACTCTAGTAGGATGTTGGGGTCAATATGGCTCAGACAGACACGCTGAACGTTCACTACGTCATCGTGGTGCGAAGAACCTAACATCTTAGGAGGGTTAAATAGATTCCAATTGATTTTTTTTTTGAATACCACGAAGGGTTCCGCTTGGGATTGCTCCAGGGATTCCTCCCGGAATCATTCTAACAAAATTCTCCTGGGCCTCCTCCAGGAAACTGTCGAGACCCTTCAGAGATTTTCCTCTATGGATTTCTCCCGGGGTTGCTCCATAGGTATTTTCCGAGATTCCTTCAATGATATTTTGAAGGATTCTTCTCGGAATTTCTCCCAGAATTTCCCCCGGGATTCTTTCAGAGATTTCCCACCAAGGATTGGTGGATTATTCCCCCAGAGACATTTCCCAGTATTTCTCTCCGAGATCCTCCAGGAATTTTAACTGGGATTTTGTCACACGCCATGCAAAAGTTATCCAAGATTCACACAAATCTGATCTAGGGACTGCTACAAAAAATGAGTAAATCACATTGCTGGACTTGAAGGTGAAATCTAATCAGTGTAAGTAAGCCGTATAATATACTTCATTGTGTCAGGAATATAAAACGGCTTGAATTGACGCGATATTAGCACTTAGGTCAGCGCTTGCGCCGTAAGTGCGATTTACTCATTCTTTGAGCTGTTCCACTCTAGCTAAGAAATAAGTGATTTTTACGACCGTGCAGGAATTTTTCCTGGATTTCTTCAGAGATGTCTCTCGTAAGTTTTCCTGGAATATCCCTCAGATTTTTTTAGTATTCCTCGAATGAATTATACCTGGAATTTCTCAAGGATTTCTTCAGAGATATTTCCCGGGCCTACAAAGGGAATGGAAAAAAAGAGTAGCGGAAAAAATAAATATTATTACTAATTAAATTCAACTGTGTCACATTTTAATTAAAGGCTAATTAATCTAAGACGAGTAAAGCATGTGTATTATTAGTTCGACGCTACTCCACGGGGATTGTGTTTTATTTGGGGGAAAATAGGGTAATTCGCCAAAGGTTAAATGGTTAGTACTGGAATTTTTGTTTTTATTTGTTTTTTTAGAGAATAATTCAACGGTAGTAGAAAAATACCCAGTGAACGTCTAAATCCAGTCATTGCTTCTACTTCCCATTTTCTAAGAGAAAATAAAACATTTGTATGGGATATCTGGAACCCAAGTGTTGAACGCATCCTTGAGCTTGCTCATCCTAATGTTGACCGATTTTCGCTAATTGTTGAATGGTTCATTCCGGTAGTCGAAATTTTTAATTTTATCAGATTTTCATTTTTAAGTTTCCAGGGAGCTTCAGAAAGGTTTTAGGGTTTTCGGGGGTCCCTAGTACTTCTGAGGGGTTCCAAGGATTTTCAGGGAGTTCAGGAGGAATCTGGACGGGTTTCCAGGGGATTGAGAGGGCAAGGAAGTTTCACGGGCTTAAGAGGGGTTTCAAAGCTTATCCAGGGTATATCAGGGAAATATTTCCTGGGGCACTCTTGACACCCAATAAAAACTGGAACGCTCCTAGGGTACCCGCTAAAACGTCTCTGAAACCGCATGGAATGCTCCTGAAAACCCATATAACCCCCTAGAACACACATGTATCACCCCTGGGACCCCCTAGAGCCCCTTGGAACATCCTTGAAACTCCCTGGCACGCCCATAAAACTGTTTGAAACCTGCTGAAAAACCCTTGAAACTCGCTGGAACATCCCTGACACGCTCTTGGACCCCCGAAAACCTCCTGGAATACCCCTGAAATTTCCTGGAACGCTCCTGAAACTGCTTGAAAACCCCCGGAACACACCTGAAACCCCTTAAAAAATCCCTGGAACGCTTCTAAAACCACCTGAAACCTGGAAACCCTACGGAGCACTCTTGGAGCTAAATGTTATATTTTTTCGTTTAATGTTTTGATACTGAATCGCTTCCCGAGCAAAGTTTCATGACAATCGGATAACATACTGTGTTATCTGGTAACAAAAATAACTAAATTTGTTCTCAATTTGGTTGAATAAGCTGGCAACATAACAAACATAATTACAACCAAGTATACCCGTGATATCATTAAAATATCTCATTATGTTATCATCAAAGGCACCCTGATAACAGCTTCTGTTAATCTATCAATTTCATCCAATTGAAAACTCATTTAGTTATCAAAAAGATATTTGCAACAGTCATTGATTACTAATTATCAAGTGGAAAACTGACACTGAGAAAGATAACAAGTGGTAGTCGAAATACGCGTATCTGTCAAAGGATAAGCAATTAGGGCGAAAATAAAAGGTACGAAACTGATTAAACTCATTCGAAGATGAATTATCAAGTTGATAACACACAATTGTAAAATGAGTTCACTAGTTATCAGTTTGTTATTGGTTACTGTTACTGTACTTTACTCGGGTTATAGAACAACTAAGGCCATGAAGATATAATGGGTTCAATGATGATGATTTGTCAAGGTTTAACCCTTTGGAGACGGCATTTTCACCTCTCTGGATGCAACCTCGCTAGTCTAGACCACGTTTGTAATGGTCGTTTTTCTCGACTGGGCACACACGACCAAGGGTTAAAGTGATTGCTTCGTTTCAGGTTGCTTCTACTTAATATCTTATACTGCGTATGTCGGCATACTTTGTGTACCATTTTTATTTTGACAATTGATTTTTTTTCCAAGCTCATTCAATATTCAATATTTTCACAAGTTTCAACTTTTTCTGCATATTAACACAGACGCCCTGAGGACGAATTTGGCCTTTCATTCGCTTGTGAGTTATATGGCTACATAGAACGTGCAAACTCAATTTTATTTTAAAAAATATATCACTGAGAGATGGGAGTAGTTCAAGCATTCTCCTTTCTTGATTACGATTGGATTCAAACGTCTTTCAGAACATGCTTCTCATCCATGAACTACACATTTTGTGCTGAAGTTGCCTGGATAATTCTCGTGGTTGCTTGTGTTTCATTTGTAACTGAGAGCAACTCCACCATCCCCCGCTTCAAAGGGAAACGTTTCTTGTGCTCAAACATCTCCACATGCCGAATTTGGTTACATTTACTCGATAAGTTCTCGAGTTATGCAAACATTTCCCATTTTCGCACCTTTCGATGCGATTTTCTCTCTCTAGAGGACGACTTTGCTACTTTTGGGAATCACTGTTCCAAAAAAATATGTGGAAAAAGCTCTAGTTTTACCCCTTGAGATGTTTCTAGAGATATACCTTGATAAATCCCAAAAGGAATTCTTTGAGAAATTGGTGTTCGAATCGCTAGAGATCCCTAGAAGAATCCCTGGAGAAGTTCTTGCAATTTCTGCCAAACTCTTTGGAAGAATCCGTTGATAAATCTCTAGAGGAATCCCTGAAGAAACCACAAATGGAGTTACTAGATAAATCCCTAATAGAATTTTTCAAGGAATCCTCCCAGGAAGACATGAAAAAATCTCCAGAGGAATTCCTGATATTTTTTGATGAATTGCGATAGAAAACTTTGGAAAAATGTGCAGAGGAATTTGTGAGGAAAGTCCAGGAGGAATCCTAGCAGCAATAACAAGAGGAAACACAGTAAGAATTTCTGGAGTAATCACAGAAGGAATTATTGGTACAAACCGCTGGAGGAATTGGTGAAAACATCCTGCCCACCAGAAATTCCTAGGGAAATCCCAGCAAGAATTCTGGAGGAATCCATGAAAACATCTCCGAAATAATTCCGGGAGGAATCTTTCGAAAAATCCCAACAGAAATTGTTAAGAAGAATTTGACAATCTGGAATTAAGCATCGGATTAACTTCTTACATTAGAGTTAATTTTTATTGAAACACATTTCGTCAGGTCATATTAGGTGGACTTATTTCTATAGTGATGTTTATACAGAAAGATCATGTTGGATTAATACTATCACGTGCTTCTCTCGTGGCACATATACGAGTTCATATTGCGTAGAGATTGCATACAAGTTGCAAAACTCAAGTTTACCACTAATCTAGATGAACATTTGAAAAGGGCCTATCTGCTTTTTGTAAACAAACATGTTTCTGTCTCTGTAGGGCCCATCTGCATCCACCCACGCACATCAACACCCTTAACAGATAACTTGAAGAACACTCTTTCTGATAAGGGTGTTGATGTGCGTGGGTGGATGCAGATGGGCCCTACAGAGTCAAAAACATGTTTGTTTACGCAAAGCAGATAGGCCCTTTTCAAATGTTCGTCTAGTAATGCTCTTCATGCAACCGTGCATGCAATGTTGAATAGACTTTATATTTGGATGTGAGTTTCGCTCACACTTCTCGCTCGATGGCTGACAGACGTCATTGGATGTGTCTGATGAATGATGAATGGCAAATTGTTATTGTTTACATTTTACTCAGTAACGATGATCTTCCCGATCATCTAGTGAAATGTTTTTCTCAACAGCAATCATAGAAGGAATCCCAACAAGAATTCCAGGAGCTATCACAGCAGGCAAAATATCAGATAGATTCTTATAGGCATCTAAAATTGCTTAATGTATTCTTTCCTGTAATACTTCAATATTGCTTCTGGGATTCCTTTCGGGATTTCACATGGTATCGTTTCCTCGAGGGTATCCTATTACTCAATCCTTCTGGGATTCCATCCGGGATTTCCCCGGAATTATTTTTTCTATCTGAACTCCGACGATTCCTACAGGAATATCTACCAGGATTTCTCCCATGATTAGTGTTAGGATTCTTCCAGGCATTGTTTCTCCAATATGTCGAGGAATTACTCCATAAATATTTTTCGGAATTCCTCCACGGAGAGATTCCGGCGAGGAGTTCTTCGCACTTTTCTTCCAAGAATCGTTCTGGCATTGTTTTTCTGACTTCATTCTCAGATGGTTCCCAGGATTCTTCCTGTACTTTCCAAAGGGTCCACCTGGAATTTATTTGGGGACTTGCTTAGGAATTCCTATCAAGTTTCCTGTCTGGATTGTTTAAAGAGCTCCTTTAGGAATATGTTTTCGAATATCTCCAAAGATTTTTTCAGAGATTCCTCATTTGTTCCTAGATTCCCCCATTTCTTCCTGAAGTTTTAGCTAGGAGTCCGCTCAGAATTTCCTCAAAAATTTCTGTAGAGACTCCACCAGATTTTTTTCCCGATTTTTTCCAGGATTCCTCTAGGGATTCTTCTGGAGTTTTCTCCAAAATACCTTCAGAATTTCCTTAGAGAACATTATGTTTTTGAAAGCCTACAAGGAAGTCCACCAACACTTTTGCTATTTTCCACAGGGATTGCATCAGGGTTCAGTCTTTTGCTCGGGAATCATCTATTACGAAAAAATATAACGAAGCCTTACAAATGCATATTAAAATATAACATCTTGTAGTGGATTACTACAAATGCGTAATAAATTAGAACATTACATGTGGACAAATACAATACAGAACCTAAATTTTGTCCTGTTACCAGTGGATAACAATTTCCGATCCCAGGATGACGAGGTTTCATAATTGTTGTTGGTCCATCAGTCAATCCTGTAACCGTGTTCTATCTGGCAGGATGCCTTTTTGTTTGCAGCATTAGTTGCTTTCATATATGGAGTTCAGTCTAAGGGCACATCCTTAATCTCGTTTTAATATTTAATATGAGAAGTTTACATTTTGATGTCCCTTTTAGGGAAGAGTCTAAATATTCATGACTTCTAGTTAATCAATTGCCAAAATGATATAGGCCATCCAAATTAGACTGATGAGATCTTATGATGCTCTATTACGCCAGAATGTGAATTTGACTTGGGACAATATTCACAAGTCAAAATGGGACAGATGACACGAAAAATAAAACTTGTAATACATCATGGGATTTCGTCCGAAATTCCTTTCAGAATTTCTCTTGGAAATAGCAGGAGAGCAAGGTAGATATGGTCTAGTAAAAACAGTGGTTTAATCTTTTGATCAACGTTTTTTGTCTAATAGTTTGCCAAACTGTAACTGTCCTTTGTGCTAATTTGATTCATTAATATTTATTCTATTAAAAATCGTAAGACAAATTGAATTTCAAGATACTGAAAAGTTAGGCCATGAAAACATCATTTGATAGAAATATAAAGGGTTTAGCATTATTTGTATAATTTCTCGCTAAAAATGTCGACGTTTTCAACCACTGTGCACCGTAGACGTTGCTACTCGCCCAGTAGCACGGAAAGGTTGCGGTCGGTATATTTTTGGTATTTTCATGCATCAGCACCCTTTGGCTTTTAAGCTACCAGCAGGAACTGCAGGGAAAGTGGCGGTTTCCACCTCTAATTTACTCTTAAGACGTCATAATAGATTTATAGCCTGATGGTTGGAGGCTATCGATTGAACTGCCGCCGTCGCTGGTTGGATTACCAACCAGCAAGCAAGCAACTCCCATCGATCGATTCCGATTTCCGGCCAACACTGAACCACCTTCTCCGGTTTCTCTCTCTCTTCTTCCACAGGTTAACAAGATGCAACCGGTTCTGTGTCGAGTGGAGAAGGTCCTGCTGGAGTGACCTCCATCGTCGTCAATCTTCCGAGCGCAACCCCCACATGCAACCAAGGACGGTTCTCCCTCGTGAAGGAAACTACAACTAAAGTCATAAACCTCGTCCTCGCTCTGACGTCGTCGTTCGAGCGCCGCTACAGTGCATTGGAAACTGTGTTGAAGTAGTCCAGCAGCGTCCGGTCACCGCATACAAAGGACATCCGACCTCATACACACACACCCCCTTGGGCGCGCGCGATGTTCGTCCTTGAAAGCCAACGAAGAAGGCGGTGGGAAACAACTAAAATCTAAGCCATCTTTTTTGTGTTACAACAACAACAAACAAGGGTCTAAGGTCACGCGATTGGTTAGCGACCGGACTGGACTGGACTGAACTTAGGAGCCCGCGTGAGTGGGCTGGAAATAGCATTGGCCTACTAAGGCTCACGAAGTGCTGTTATCGCTCGCGACAATCATAGCCCTTGAAAGGCCCCCCAACAGCAGCTGTTGTCGCCGTCAGCGCTAGGACCTGGAATGATGTTTGGTCAACGCAGTGAAAAGATGGATCTGAACAATGAGAACATTCAGTCCGCCTCGGAGATTATTGAAAGTGAGTATGAGCGTTGATACTAACAATTTTCACCTAATTTTTGACGACCTTATAAGCATTTAGTATTCGCTATCTGCGCGGTAACATCAGGCTAACCTGTAACAGCTACAACATTCTGATAATTTAATGAGTACCAAGAGCCACTCCTAATATTATATTTTTTATAAGATTACTCCAAGAATTAATCCAAAGATTGTTCCAAAAATTCCTTAACGAATCCCTTCAAAGATTCCAGCTATTCCTCAAAAGAAACCTCTCGGAATTCCTTCAAGAACGCTACAGGATTTTTTCAATAGATTTCTTTGACGATAAATTAAAAAAAATCCGTAGATTTCTCGTAAGCATCCTGTACGAATTTCTTCAATACCTTGAGAAATAATTGGAATAATCTTGAGTGATTTTTTGGAAAAATCCTTGAAATAATTTCTGGAGTAGTACATGGAAGGTTTCCTTGAAGGCTAAGTTCTTGAAAAAAACCGGAATGAATCTTATGAGAATACTTGGAGGAATTCTTGAAAAAATCCCTAAAAAAATGGAAAAGTCCTCAGAAGAATCCATATGAAAAAAACCTTAGAAGAATCCTTAAAATAACTTTTAAGTTCTTGAGGAAAATCTCATGGTAATCTTTGGAGAGATCCTCAAAAACGAATTCCTTAAGGTGTCCTTTGAGGCTTCTTTGGAGATCTTGGAGCTTGGAGAAAGTCAGAATAAATCCCCAGAGAAAGTCCCGGAGAAGTCCTTGTTGCTGAAGAAGACCCTGAAAGAATCGCTACATAAATCACTGGGCAAATTCCTAGAGAAATCTTTCGAGAAATGGCCAGAGAAAGCCATTGTGAAACCATAAGAGAAATTCATGGGCTTATCCTTGGGGAATGCCTAAATAAGATGAATGTCTCTAGAGTGTATTCCTAAACACAAGTCAGATGAAGCAAATAAAGAATAAATAAATAAAATCCTGGAGGAATCCCTGGAATAACCTCTAGAGAAATTGTCTGAGGAGGTCCTAGAGATATTGCTGCAGATATCCCTATAGAAGTCCTTGGAGAAATCACCCAAGGGAACCTTTAGAAAAATTCCTTGATGAATCCCTGAAATAATTGCTGAAGGAAACGCTGTTGGAATTACTGGATGAGCTCTTGAAAGACTTTCTTAAAAATCTAGAGCAAAATAAATACTGGATTGGGATCTATCCCAGAAGTAACAAAGAACAAGAACTTTCTCCTGGTGGTCCTTTGAACATATTTTCAAGAATTTTTTTTCAGATTTTTATTCCAGAATTCATTTAGCATCCAGAATTCCTTCAGTATCCAGAAAGTCTTCTAAGATTTTGTTAGATATCCCTTCAGGAGTGGTATTAGAAAGGTATTTCTGATGTTATGGCAAGGTAATTTTGAAAGGTGTTCAAGAAGTAGTGAACAGTGGTCCAAATTGCGACTAACAATTTAAAAAAATAATGGATTACCGGAATTCTCAAGTATCAAATGTTTAAAAATCTGTTTGACGAAACAACGACAACTGTTTCAAATCCTTGATAAAGGTCCAATAATTTCAACCTTGGAGAAAAAAAAATCAAATTTACCCAGCACCAAACGTGGTTAAAGCAATTAGAAATTCTTCTCAATATTGTTGAATATTTTTTATAGAAAATCCACCAAGTGGTTTCTCAAGCAATTTTCCAGTGATTGCTCCAGGAATTTCTTCAGCAACTCCTTTTTGCGTTCCTCAAGGTATTTCTCTGAGATTCTTTCAGACATTTCTCTTTTAAGAATATCTCCAGGGGTTTCTACAGGAATTTGACAGAAGACTCATTCAAAATTTCGTCCAGGGATTTTTTTCAGTAATTACTTCATGGCTTTCTTCTGACACATCTACAGGAATTTCTTGAGAAATATCTCCAGAGACTCCTTGAGTAGTTTAAAGGTTTTTCCATGAATATCAGCAAGGGGTTTTTAAAGATTTATTTTCCAGGAATTCTTTCAAATATTCCTTTTAAAAGTACTTTAACTAATTACACAAAATATATCGGATACATTTGTCGGGATGCCGTAATACAATTATCCAGGATTCCCTAAATCCTCAAGATACCACTTGAGATTCCAAGAAAAAAATTGGAAATATTTTGAAAGCATCTGAAAAACAAAACAACACCTTTGAAGCAATTTCTGAAATAGCCTTTGAAGTAGTTCTTGGAGGAATGAATTATAATGGTTCTGATGAAATTCCTAGAAGAATTTTGTAAGAAACTTTCACAGGAATTCAAGGAAAAATTCCTGGCGGAGTTTTTAAAACAATGCCTCAAGGACACCCTTGAGGAGTTTATTAAGAATCTCTTGATAATTTTCTAGAGAAATTACAGAGGAATTCCTGAAAGGCACCGTGGAGGAATACTTATACAAACAAATTTCTGAAGAAACATTCAGAAAAACTCCAACCCTCCAACTTAAACTTCTAAGGGGCGATTTCTTCACCCTGGCTTAAGCGTTAAGCCAGGTTTAACTGTATGGGTAAGCCTGGCTTACCGGTTAAGCCGAGGTGAAGAAATCGGCCCTAAAAGCAAAAAACAAACTGAATTTCTCAAGTAATCCAGTAGAGCAATTTCATGATTCATAATCCTCTGAAAATGCCCTTCAAGAATCTCTTGAGGAATTACTAAAAGAAGGTCACTGGAGGAATCTTTTTTGATACTTCTGGAGGAATCGCTAGGGGGACTTCTATAAAATCTGTTATGGAATTTGTGCAGGAATTGAATTTTTGAATAGCTAGATGAATACCTGGAGAAACACCAGGACGAATCTGTTGGGAAATTTCAGCATGTAAGAATTCCTGAAAGAAGCTATGTAATTTTCAGAAAAAAATATTTTAGGCATTCCTGGGAAAGTTACAGAATCCTTCCGGGATCCGAATTCTTTCTGAAGTGGTACCAGAATCTTTCTAAAATGGTTCTCGAATTCTCAGGATGTTTCCTGACTTTTCCTGGGATGGCAACAGAATCCTTCAGCAATCCTAAACCACTCTGAAGGAATTCCAGAATTCTTCAACGATGATTTCCGAATCTTTCTGGAATAAATTGCTGAATAATTATGGGATGGTTCCAGAATCTTCTTTGGTGTCCTTCAAGTACGGTTACAGAATTCTTCTGAGATAAATCCTGACTCCATCCGGGACACATCCGAAATCCTTCTGAAATTTTTTATTCTTAATCACTTAACCTAATTTACAGCTCTATTGTCCACTAGGGCACTACGTGAGCGATTTCAATTGACAGCTGTATCTACAGTATTGTACAGAGCCTAGATCCTTCTGAAATGAGTCCAGAATTTTCCTGAAATCATTTCAGAATACTTATGGTATGGCTCCTGAATTCTTCTGAAATAGTTTCTGTATCCTTCTGGGATGGTTATTGAATCCTTCTGCGGTTTTTCGGTTCGTGATACCAGAATCTTCCTGGGTTGGTTCCAGAATCGTTCTGGACTGGTTCTGAAATCCTTCTAGATCCTTTCCTAAAGCCCTCTGGGATGGTTTTATAATCGTTATGAGATGCTTCAAGAATTCATTTGCGAAAGTTCAAGAATATTTCTGGTATGGTTTCTAAATTCTACGAGGGTTCTATAATTTCCACTGGATAGTTCTAGAATGCTTTAAGAATGTTTTCAAAATTCTACTGGGATAGTGGCAGAAGCTTCCTGGATGATTTCAGAATCCTGCTGGGTTGTTTTAGGAATCCTTCTGAGATGGATTATGAATCCAACTTGCATAGTTCCGGAATCATTTTTGGATGATTCCCAAATCCTTGTTGGGTAGTTCCAGCACCCTGCTGGAATGAATCCTGGGAATGATCCCAAATATTTCAAGGATGGTTCCAGAATACCTCTAGTACGGCTCCTCAATCCTTCTGAAATGGTTTTGCATCCTTTCGGGATGGTTCCTGAATCCTTTTAAGATTGTTCCAAAATCTTTCTGGGATGGTTCCAGTATCCTTTTTGGCTGGTTTCAGAATCCTTCGGATTTTTTTCTGAATTATCTTCTTTGGTAACTCCTGAATACTTCTGGAATCGTGATTCAAGATCCCAGAAGGATTCTCGATTTTTTCTAGAAAAAAATCCTTAACGGTTCTGGAACCTATCCAGAAGGATTGAAGATCCACCCCAGAAAGGGTTTCGAAGTTTCACAGAACAATTATTGTAGCGTCCCTGAAGGATTCGGGAAGCATCTCTAAAAGATTCTGGAACAAAGTCATGTAGGTTCTTTATTGTTACTATTCTGGAACCACTCCAAAAGAATCTTGAAACTTTCC
The DNA here is from genome assembly GCF_035046485.1 of Aedes albopictus. Lineage (NCBI taxonomy): Eukaryota > Metazoa > Arthropoda > Insecta > Diptera > Culicidae > Aedes > Aedes albopictus. The sequence continues at coordinate 20,978,261 of NC_085136.1, read as the reverse complement.
CAGAACAATTCTGCAACCATTCCTGAAAAATCCCGGAAAAACTGTAGAAGGATTTTGGAACTATTCCGTAACGATTCAAAAACCTTCCCAAAATGACTAGAAGTTTTCCAGGTGAATTCTTGAAGCATCCCATAACAATTCTGGAACCATTCGAATAAAAAGCTTGGAATCATCCTTCAAGGGTCTTGGGACTATCCCACAAAGATTCTGAAACCTATCTAAAAGGATTCCCGATCCATCCCAGAAAGATTCTTGAAGTTCCTCAGAAGAGTTCTCGGGGCATCCCAGAATGATTTGGGAATCATCTTTGAAGGATTCTGGAACAACCCCATATGGATTCAGTAATCTCCCTAGAAGGATTCAGGGGCTCCCCAAGGAACATTCTTAAAGTTTCGCAGAGGAGTTCTTGAAGCTCCCTGTAGGATCACCAATCCTTCTCTGAAGGAGAGCCGAAAGGGGTTCTGCAACAATATCAAAAAGATTCTTGAACCATCTACAAAGAATCTTCGACGAATTCTTTACAGAATGGCGCAAGAAATTCAGTCGGGACCACCCGTTTCATCCCTTCTGAAGGTCAGCAGAACGCTTTCATAATGGAAGAAGTTTCGTGGGAGCAAACCACGAAAGAATCCTTGAAGAATTCCTGAAAGAATCTCAAGAAGCGTCCCTGACAGAATTTTGGAGTGATTCCTTGAAGGAATCTTGGATACAACCTAGGAAGGAATACCTAGAGAAATTCTTGAAGTAAACCCGAAAGGACTCATATAGGTAAATCACCAAATCAATTCGAAAGGTTTCCTGGAAGGAATCTTGTGAGAAATCTCTGAAGGTATCCTGGCAGAAATCTCTGAGGAAATCCGGAAAGATTCAATAAAGCAATTGTGCGAGAAATCTCCGAAGGAATCACCGAAACATGAAGAAATCCCGGGAGGTAACAACGAAGGAATTCCCGAAAGAGTCCATGAAAAAAGCCCGGGAGAGATTCCTAAAGGATTTCCGTGAGAAACTGGTTTTTGGACGGATGTCCTTTGAAGTTCTTTCTGTGTTTTATCTTATATGTTTTCTGTGATAGAGGCCTCACGGAAAACAGTTAAGAGTGGAATGTCTACAAAATTTAATCTCTATATTCATCTAAGAGCGCTTCCTGAGAATTCTCCAATAGTTCTTTCCGGCTTATTATTATTATGTATAATTTGACCAGCAGGTTTGTGTTCCCCAGAAAGAAAATATAGGTAAGTGTAATGGATTGATGAACTTAGTATCTGTATCAGCTTGAGTGGTAGATAACAATTGGAATTGGTTTTGTCAGCAAGTCAGCAAGCATCCTCTAAGTAGGACAGTGGATAAACTTGGCTATTACCAGTCTCTGCTGTAGATCCTTCAACATATGGCAGCAACTCTGGTTATCCTGAAACATAGGGATTTCTGTTTGCTCTTCTTCCAAGTCCTTTCTCGGCTTTTCACCTTTTAAACTTTTACAATTTGGCTTTCTGATGTCTCAGTTGCTTGTAGAAGTATCACGAATTGACTTCTTGGAATCGACTTAACACTCCCACTGCCATGCTATAAATCACTTACACCAACTGCCATGGCTCAAAACAGTGGGAACGGTATTTTTCAACTTTAATATCTCAGCCGTTTTTCATCATATTTACTATATGATCTAGGTCATCCAAACTATTCAGGAATTCAGACATTCAAAGTTCGCAGGCTCTTGTTTCTCTTTACTTTATTAGTAAAACTCTTTATCGATTCTGTTGTACTGTTCTGCCAAGAATTTTCTCCAATATCCCCTTCAGGAATTTCTCCAGGATTCACCGCGAAATCCTCCAGCAATTCCTCCAGAAATAATTCCTGGCATTACTCCGAAAATTCTTTTAAAGTTCTCCCAGAAATTTCTTTAAAAGTTTATCTAGGAAATCCTCAAAAATAACTTCAGGAATTACTCCAAGAATATATCACGGGACTGCTCCGAGAATTTCTCCAGGGATTTTTTCGGATATTTTTCAAGGAAATCCTCCAAGAATTTGTCCAGGAATTCCTCCAAGAATTCTTCCTACAATTCCTTCAAAAAATTCCTTCAGAAATTCCTCCAATACTTTCGCCAAAAATTCCTAAAACAAATCCTTCCAGGTATTCCCCCAAGAATTTATGCCAATAATACCTCCAAGAATTCCTGCAGGAATTTCTCAAGAAATTCCTCCAAAGTTCTTCAAGAATTCTACCAAAAATTCCTACAAGAATCCCTCCAGGAATTCCTTCAATAGTTCCACCAGGAATTTCTCCAAGAATACTTCCAGATATCCTTCTTCATTTTTTGCTAAGAATTTCTTGAAGAATTCCTGTAGGTATTCCTCCACAAGAATTTCTCCAGGAAGTCCTCCAAGATTTCTGCCAATAAATTCTCCAAGCATTCCTTCGAGAACTCCTCCAAGAATTTTTCCAGGAGTTCCTCCAAGAATTCCTTAAGGAATGCCTCCAAAAATCCCTCTAGGAATTTCTCCAGAAAAGAAGTCCTCTAGAAACCTTCAGGAAATCCTCCAGAAATTCTTAGAAAAATTACTCCAAGGATTTCTCCGAAATTTATTTCAGGCATTTCCCCAGAACTTCTTCCAGAATTAAATTTTCAAAAGAATTCCTACAGAAATTACTACAGGAATTTCTCCAGAAATTCTTCGAAGAATTCGTCCAGGAATTTCCCCAAGGATTTTCAAAGTTTTTTTTTAAGAATTCTTCCAGAATTTTCTCAATGACTACCTTCAGGATCCTTCAAAAAACCTTTAGAAAATACTTCTGAGATTACTCTTAGAAATCGTCCGAGAATTTCTCCTTTCCTCAGTAAATCCTCCAAAAAAATCTTAAGGAATTACGCCAAAAAATCCAACGGAAATTTCTGCAGGGGTCCCTCTGCCAAGAATTCATCCAAAAAATCCTTCAGCAATTCCTCCTCGATTGTTCAGGAAACCTCCACAAATTCCTCAAGAAAATACTCCTTGGACAACTCTAGGCATTCCGCCGAGAATTCCTTTAGAGATTTCTACAGGATTTATGCCGAGACTTCTTCTAAGGATTCCTCCAAGAATTTCTCCAGGAATTACTCCAAGAATTCTGTTAAGAATTCCTCTAAAAATCCCAACAGGAATTTCTCCAAAAATTCCTCCAGGAATTTCTCCACAAATAAACTCCATGATTTTTTTCAAGTATTTCTCCAGATATTCCTTCAAGACTTCTGATAAGAATTCCTCCAAGAATCCGTCCAGGGATTCCTTTAATATGTTTTAATTCTGCCAGGAAATTCTTCAGAAATTCCTCCAACAGGAATCCCGCCAAGAATTCCTTCGGGAAATCTTCCAAGAGTTCCTCCAGGAATTCCTTCAAGTCATTCGCCAAGAATTCTTCCAACAATCCCTTCTCGAATCCTCTTCCAGGAATTTCTTCAGGAATACTTCCAAAAATCTTTCTAGGAATTTCAATTCATTGAATTATTCTTTCAGGAATTTAGGAATTTCTTCAAGATTTACTTTCTGTAAGAATTCATGTAGCAATTTTTGAAGGAATTTCCTGAGGGATTTCTTACAGGAATTTCTGGAGGATTTTCTGGAGTATTTCCTGTAAGAAATCATGAAGTGATTTATGGTGGAATTCTTAAAATAATTCCTGGAGGATTACCTGGTACATATCTTGGAAGAATTCCTGGAACAATTGCTGGAGGAATTTCTGGAGAAATTTCAGTAGTAATTGCTATAGCAATTCCTGTAAGTATTCCTCTACAGATTTCTCCTGGGATTTCTACTGACACTCCAGAAATTCTTCTTGGTATTCTTACTGGGATTTCTCCTAGAGCTCTTTCATTTAATTCTCCCGGAATTTCTACCAGAATTCTTCCACGGGTTATTCCTGAGACTGCGGCGGGAATTTCTCCAGGATTCTTGCTGGATTTCTACTGGGATTCCTTCCAGCATTCCTCTGTTTATATCTCCCTAAATTGCGTGATTTATTTTAACGTGGTTTCTTAAAGGAATTCCACCCAATATTCATTTAGGAATTCTTTCCTTTACAGATTTCTGGACGTTTTCAGGGATTTTTCTTCCGCGGTTCCTTCATTGGTTTTTATACGATTCTTTTAGGGATTTCTCCCGGGAGTTTCCAAGAAATGATTCCTGAGTTACCGTCTAAGGCTCCTCCAGGGAATCCTATACTATTTTTTCTTGGGATTAATTCAGAGATTTCTCCTGGGATTCTATCAGGAACTTTTACGAGTTTGTTTTGGAGATTTCTGTCGGGGTTCATTCTGGGATTTATCTAGGATATTCAAAAGGACTGCTTTTGAGCTTCTTGCAGCGATCACTCCCAGATTTTTTAAAGATTTCTTTAGGGAATTCCGCAGGATTTCCCTCAGAGATTTCTCCCGAGATTCCTACTTGGATATCTTCCGGCATTTTTTCAGGTATTCCTCCCAGAATATTCATTCCTTCATAGATTTCTCTCACGAGTTATTTATTGATTATTCTCGGGTTGCTTGTAGAGATTGCTTTTCAGAATCCTCAAAGGAATCTCCTCAGAATCCTCCTCAGAAGGGTTCTCCTCGGAATCCTCTTGGCTTTCTCCTCAGAATCCTTGGAGGATTCTCCTCAGAATCCTCGGAGGATTCTCCTCAGAATCCTCGGAGGATTCTCTTCAGAATCCTCGGAGGATTCTCTTCAGAATCCTCGGAGGATTCTCCACAGAATCCTCGGAGGATTCTCCACAGAATCCTCGGAGGATTCCCCACAGAATCCTCGGAGGATTCTCCACAGAATCCTCGGAGGATTCTCCACAGAATCCTCGGAGGATTCTCCACAGAATCCTCGGAGGATTCTCCACAGAATCCTCGGAGGATTCTCCACAGAATCCTCGGAGGATTCTCCACAGAATCCTCGGAGGATTCTCCACAGAATCCTCGGAGGATTCTCCACAGAATCCTCGGGGGATTCTCCACAGAATCCTCGGAGAATTATCCACAGAATCCTCGGAGGATTCTCCTTAGAATCCTCGGAGGATTCTCCTTAGAATCCTCGGAGGATTCTCCACAGAATCCTCGGAGGATTCTCCACAGAATCCTCGGAGGATTCTCCACAGAATCCTCGGAGGATTCTCCACAGAATCCTCGGAGGATTCTCCACAGAATTCTCGGAGGATTCTCCACAGAATCCTCGGAGGATTCTCCACAGAATCCTCGGAGGATTCTCCACAGAATCCTCGGAGGATTCTCCACAGAATCCTCGGAGGATTCTCCACAGAATCCTCGGAGGATTCTCCACAGAATCCTCGGAGGATTCTCCACAGAATCCTCGGAGGATTCTCCACAGAATCCTCGGAGGATTCTCCACAGAATCCTCGGAGGATTCTCCACAGAATCCTCGGAGGATTCTCCACAGAATCCTCGGAGGATTCTCCACAGAATCCTCGGAGGATTCTCCACAGAATCCTCGGAGGATTTTCCACAGAATCCTCGGAGGATTCTCCACAGAATCCTCGGAGGATTCTCCACAGAATCCTCGGAGGATTCTCCACAGAATCCTCGGAGGATTCTCCACAGAATCCTCGGAGGATTCTCCACAGAATCCTCGGAGGATTCTCCACAGAATCCTCGGAGGATTCTCCACAGAATCCTCGGAGGATTCTCCACAGAATCCTCGGAGGATTCTCCACAGAATCCTCGAAGGATTCTCCACAGAATCCTCGAAGGATTCTCCACAGAATCCTCGGAGGATTCTCCTCAGAATCCTCGGAGGATTCTCCTCAGAATCCTCGGAGGATTCTCCTCAGAATCCTCGGAGGATTCTCCTCAGAATCCTCGGAGGATTCTCCTCAGAATCCTCGGAGGATTCTCCTCAGAATCCTCGGAGGATTCTCCTCAGAATCCTCGGAGGATTCTCCTCAGAATCCTCGGAGGATTCTCCTCAAAATCCTCGGAGGATTCTCCTCGGAATCCTCAAAGGAATCTCCTCAAAATCCTTGGAAGATTTTCCTCAGAATCCTCAGTGGATTCTCCTCAGAATCCTCGGAGGATTCTCCTCAGAATCCTCGGAGGATTCTCCTCAGAATCCTCGGAGGATTCTCCTCAGAATCCTCGGAGGATTCTCCTCAGAATCCTCGGAGGATTCTCCTCAGAATCCTCGGAGGATTCTCCTCAGAATCCTCGGAGGATTCTCCTCAGAATCCTCGGAGGATTCTCCTCAGAATCCTCGGAGGATTCTCCTCAGAATCCTCGGAGGATTCTCCTCAGAATCCTCGGAAGATTCTCCTCAGAATCCTCGGAGGATTCTCCTCAGAATCCTCGGAGGATTCTCCTCAGAATCCTCGGAGGATTCTCCTCAGAATCCTCGGAAGATTCTCCTCAGAATCCTCGGAGGATTCTCCTCAGAATCCTCGGAGGATTCTCCTCAGAATCCTCGGAAGATTCTCCTCAGAATCCTCGGAAGATTCTCCTCAGAATCCTCGGAAGATTCTCCTCAGAATCCTCGGAGGATTCTCCTCAGAATCCTCGGAGGATTCTCCTCAGAATCCTCGGAGGATTCTCCACAGAATCCCCGGAGGATTCTCCACAGAATCCTCGGAGGATTCTCCACAGAATCCTCGGAGGATTCTCCACAGAATCCTCGGAGGATTCTCCACAGAATCCTCGGAGGATTCTCCACAGAATCCTCGGAGGATTCTCCACAGAATCCTCGGAGGATTCTCCACAGAATCCTCGGAGGAATCTCCTCAGAATCCTCGGAGGATTCTCCTCAGAATCCTCGGAGGATTCTCCTCAGAATCCTCGGAGGATTCTCCTCAGAATCCTCGGAGGATTCTCCTCAGAATCCTCGGAGGATTCTCCTCAGAATCCTCGGAGGATTCTCCTCAGAATCCTCGGAGGATTCTCCTCAGAATCCTCGGAGGATTCTCCTCAGAATCCTCGGAGGATTCTCCTCAGAATCCTCGGAGGATTCTCCACAGAATCCTCGGGGGATTCTCCACAGAATCCTCGGGGGATTCTCCACAGAATCCTCGGAGGATTCTCCACAGAATCCTCGGAGGATTCTCCACAGAATCCTCGGAGGATTATCCACAGAATCCTCGGAGGATTCTCCTTAGAATCCTCGGAGGATTCTCCACAGAATCCTCGGAGGATTCTCCACAGAATCCTCGGAGGATTCTCCACAGAATCCTCGGAGGATTCTCCACAGAATCCTCGGAGGATTCTCCACAGAATCCTCGGAGGATTCTCCACAGAATCCTCGGAGGATTCTCCACAGAATCCTCGGAGGATTCTCCACAGAATCCTCGGAGGATTCTCCACAGAATCCTCGGAGGATTCTCCACAGAATCCTCGGAGGATTCTCCACAGAATCCTCGGGGGATTCTCCACAGAATCCTCGGGGGATTCTCCACAGAATCCTCGGAGGATTCTCCACAGAATCCTCGGAGGATTCTCCACAGAATCCTCGGAGGATTCTCCACAGAATCCTCGGAGGATTCTCCACAGAATCATCGGAGGATTCTCCTCAGAATCCTCAGAGGATTCTCCTCAGAATCCTCGGAGGATTCTCCTCAGAATCCTCGGAGGATTCTCCTCAGAATCCTCGGAGGATTCTCCTCAGAATCCTCGGAGGATTCTCCTCAGAATCCTCGGAGGATTCTCCTCAGAATCCTCGGAGGATTCTCCTCAGAATCCTCGGAGGATTCTCCTCAGAATCCTCGGAGGATTCTCCTCAGAATCCTCGGAGGATTCTCCTCAGAATCCTCGGAGGATTCTCCTCAGAATCCTCGGAGGATTCTCCTCAGAATCCTCGCAGGATTCTCCTCAGAATCCTCGCAGGATTCTCCTCAGAATCCTCGCAGGATTCTCCTCAGAATCCTCGCAGGATTCTCCATAGAATTCTGGGAGGTTCTCCTAAAATTAGCAACATAAGTGAAGTTTGCTTTTGAGATTGTTTCGTTATGATATTAGTGATATTTAATAATTTCTTATTTACAATCGAAAACAATATGCTCTCATAATAAACTTTACCAATTCAATTCATGTCTCCCCCCATTCTGCAGACCGCCTCTACTTTGTCGCCTTCAAAAAGGACTTCAAACCGCGCGGCACGTCCAACACGCACTACTTCAGCATCGACGACGAGCTGGTGTACGAGAACTTCTACAACGACTTCGGTCCGCTGAACATCTGCATGCTGTACCGGTACTGCCGGTTACTAAATGAAAAACTCCGCTCGTCGCAGCATGCCAAGAAGAAAATCGTCCACTACACCACGGTAGATGCGTCCAAGCGGCTGAACGCCGCCTACTTGATGGGCGCCTACTCGGTGATTTATCTGAAGCGAACGCCGGACGAAGCGCTGAAACCGCTGACCTCGGGGTGTAACGTGCTGACCTATACCAAGTTCTGTGATGCGTCGTACGTGTACTCCGGCTACCGGATATCGCTGTACGATTGTATCCACGCTGTGGCCAAGGCACTGGAGGCGGGTTTCTTCCGATTTGATGACTTTGACGCCCATCAGTACGAGTACTACGAACGGGTGGAGAACGGTGACTTCAATTGGATCGTGCCGGACAAGTTTCTGGCGTTTTGCGGACCGCACAGCAAATCCCGACTGGATAATGGGTATCCAATTCATGCGCCGGAGACGTACTTTGAGTACTTCAGGAAGTACAACGTGACGACGATCATCCGGTTGAACGTGAAGATCTACGATGCGGCGAGGTTCACCAACGCGGGTTTTACGCATCACGATCTGTTCTTCGTGGATGGGAGTACACCGAACGATGCCATACTGAAGAAGTTTCTGACAATCTGCGAACAGGCGGACGGAGGCATTGCGGTGCACTGTAAAGGTGAGTTGATGGGTGGGATAGAGGGAATCCAGTGAACAATCTAACAAGCGTGATCAATCTCATTGTAGCGGGTCTCGGTCGCACGGGTACCCTAATCGGAGCGTATCTCATCAAGCACTACAACTTTAACGCACTGGAAGCGATCGCTTGGCTGCGACTATGCCGACCCGGATCCGTGATTGGCCATCAGCAGCAGTGGATGCTGAGCAAAGAGGCCTACCTGATGAACGAGGGTGTGGCCTACCGGAAGCGCCACTCCATTAGCAAACCTCCGAAGCACGAGTTCGGAATCTACAGTATTAAACAGTATGACGAGAGGGCAACGGAGGAACAGGAAGTCAGTAAGGACTCCGGTGTGCGGTCGCTTCTCTCGACGACTTCGTCGTCCGAGTCCTCTTCCAGCGGATCGTCATCGACGACTTCCTCGACAACCACAACTCCGGTGGCCAACAAGGTGCCGATTGCGACGATCGCCGGAAGCTGCAACAACAACCGGGTGCAGATGCTGCTGAAGGAGCGGGTCCGGGGGATTTCCCACAAGGTGGACACCATGCGGCTGAACGACGAGGATGTAACCAGTAACAATCTGAACAACAACTTTGACGGCGGAACAACGAGAACCACCACCGGGCTGATCGTGGATGTGGTCGATGGGGTCGGCACAGTGCCGCCACCAGCTTTGACCGCGGACATGAAATGTGCCACCATTCCGGTTACGAGGCGATCGAAAACGGTACGAACCAGCCGGTTGATCACGATGGAGCAGTCGCAGCAGACGCAGGGCGACAAGCTCAATCAGATCAAGGCCATGCGGAGGAGACCGTCCCGGTCGGCGAATGTTATTACGCAGTGGTAAGTCCGGACGTTACGGGTTACGGTAAACTTGAATGCTTGCTTTCTAAAAAGTGTTTCGGATTTGCTTAAGTCTTGCTGGTTTGTTTAGAAGCAGTGCCGGTGATGAGTGAGAATGGAGTGGGGCTGCCAGTTTTGGTTTGAGTAGAGTTAGGAAAGTTGTAGGATGGGAGGTCGAAGGATAAAACGTCGAAAAGTGCATTCAAAAGTCAGAATACGACTCAGTTAATCTGAAAACCTCATAAAATTCCCTGAAACTCCTCTTGAACATCTTTGAAATTCCCCTCCCCCTGAAGTCTTCCTGGAACCACCAGAAATCCTCCTAAAATTGCCCTGAAACTCTCCTGATGCCTTCCCGAACCCCCTGAGAGGGGTTCTTCCAGAATCCTGGGAGGGATTCTCCCCAAATCCGAAGAAGGATTCTCCCCGAATCTGGAGAGGAATTCTCGCAGAATCCGGAGACGGATTCTCCCAGAATCCGGAGAGGGATTCTCACAGAATCTGGAGAGGAATTCTCCCAGAATCTGGAGAGGAATTCTCCCAGTATCCGGAGAGGAACTCTCCCAGAATCCGGAGAGGGATTCTCCCAGAATCCGGAGAGGGATTCTCCCCGAATCCGGAGAAGGATTCTCCCCGAATCCGGAGAGGGATTCTCCCAGAATCCGGAGAGGGATTCTCCCAGAATCCGGAGAGGTATTCTCCCAGAATCCGGAGAGGGATTCTCCCAGAATCCGGAGAGGGATTCTCCCAGAATCCGGAGAGGAATTCTCCCAGAATCCGGAGAGGGATTCTCCCAGAATCCGGAGAGGGATTCTCCCAGAATCCGGAGAGGGATTCTCCCAGAATCCGGAGAGGGATTCTCCCCGAATCCGGAGAGGGATTCTCCCCGAATCCGGAGAGGGATTCTCCCCGAATCCGGAGAGGGATTCTCCCCGAATCTGGAGAGGGATTCTCCCCGAATCCGGAGAGGGATTCTCCCCGAATCCGGAGAGGGATTCTCCCCGAATCCGGAGAGGGATTCTCCCCGAATCCGGAGAGGGATTCTCCCCGAATCCGGAGAGGGATTCTCCCCGAATCCGGAGAGGGATTCTCCCCGAATCCGGAGAGGGATTCTCCCCGAATCCGGAGAGGGATTCTCCCCGAATCCGGAGAGGGATTCTCCCCGAATCCGGAGAGGGATTCTCCCCGAATCCGGAGAGGGATTCTCCCCGAATCCGGAGAGGGATTCTCCCCGAATCCGGAGAGGGATTCTCCCCGAATCCGGAGAGGGATTCTCCCCGAATCCGGAGAGGGATTCTCCCCGAATCCGGAGAGGGATTCTCCCCGAATCCGGAGAGGGATTCTCCCCGAATCCGGAGAGGGATTCTCCCCGAATCCGGAGAGGGATTCTCCCCGAATCCGGAGAGGGATTCTCCCCGAATCCGGAGAGGGATTCTCCCCGAATCCGGAGAGGGATTCTCCCCGAATCCGGAGAGGGATTCTCCCCGAATCCGGAGAGGGATTCTCCCCGAATCCGGAGAGGGATTCTCCCCGAATCCGGAGAGGGATTCTCCCCGAATCCGGAGAGGGATTCTCCCCGAATCCGGAGAGGGATTCTCCCCGAATCCGGAGAGGGATTCTCCCCGAATCCGGAGAGGGATTCTCCCCGAATCCGGAGAGGGATTCTCCCCGAATCCGGAGAGGGATTCTCCCCGAATCCGGAGAGGGATTCTCCCCGAATCCGGAGAGGGATTCTCCCCGAATCCGGAGAGGGATTCTCCCCGAATCCGGAGAGGGATTCTCCCCGAATCCGGAGAGGGATTCTCCCCGAATCCGGAGAGGGATTCTCCCCGAATCCGGAGAGGGATTCTCCCCGAATCCGGAGAGGGATTCTCCCCGAATCCGGAGAGGGATTCTCCCCGAATCCGGAGAGGGATTCTCCCCGAATCCGGAGAGGGATTCTCCCCGAATCCGGAGAGGGATTCTCCCCGAATCCGGAGAGGGATTCTCCCCGAATCCGGAGAGGGATTCTCCCCGAATCCGGAGAGGGATTCTCCCCGAATCCGGAGAGGGATTCTCCCCGAATCCGGAGAGGGATTCTCCCCGAATCCGGAGAGGGATTCTCCCCGAATCCGGAGAGGGATTCTCCCCGAATCCGGAGAGGGATTCTCCCCGAATCCGGAGAGGGATTCTCCCCGAATCCGGAGAGGGATTCTCCCCGAATCCGGAGAGGGATTCTCCCCGAATCCGGAGAGGGATTCTCCCCGAATCCGGAGAGGGATTCTCCCCGAATCCGGAGAGGGATTCTCCCCGAATCCGGAGAGGGATTCTCCCCGAATCCGGAGAGGGATTCTCCCCGAATCCGGAGAGGGATTCTCCCCGAATCCGGAGAGGGATTCTCCCCGAATCCGGAGAGGGATTCTCCCCGAATCCGGAGAGGGATTCTCCCCGAATCCGGAGAGGGATTCTCCCCGAATCCGGAGAGGGATTCTCCCCGAATCCGGAGAGGGATTCTCCCCGAATCCGGAGAGGGATTCTCCCCGAATCCGGAGAGGGATTCTCCCTGAATCCGGAGAGGGATTCTCCCCGAATCCGGAGAGGGATTCTCCCCGAATCCGGAGAGGGATTCTCCCCGAATCCGGAGAGGGATTCTCCCCGAATCCGGAGAGGGATTCTCCCCGAATCCGGAGAGGGATTCTCCCCGAATCCGGAGAGGGATTCTCCCCGAATCCGGAGAGGGATTCTCCCCGAATCCGGAGAGGGATTCTCCCCGAATCCGGAGAGGGATTCTACCCGAATCCGGAGAGGGATTCTCCCCGAATCCGGATAGAGATTCTCCCAGAGTCCGGAGAGGGATTCTCCCAGAATCCCGAGAGAGGGTTTCTTCCAGAATCCGGAGAAGTATTCTTCCTGAATCTGGAGAGGGATTCTTCCCGAATCCGGAGAGGGATTCTCCCCGAATCCGGAGAGGGATTCTCCCCAAATCCGGAGAGGGATTCTCCCAGAATCCGGAGAGGGATTCTCCCCGAATCCGGAGCCCAGAATCCGAAGAGAGATTCTCCCAGAATCCGAAGAGAGATTCTCCCAGAATCCGGAGAGGGATTCTCCCAGAATCCTGGTAGGGATTCTTTTACAATCCGGGTAGGTATTCCTCCAAAATCCTGTCAGGGATTCGTCCAGAATCCTGTCAGGGATTCGTCCAGAATCCTGTCAGTGATTCGTCCAGAATCCTGTCAGGGATTCGTCCACAATCCTGTGAGGGATTCGTCCAGAATCCTGTGAGGGATTCGTCCACAATCCTGTCAGGGATTCGTGCAGAATCCTGTCAGGGATTCGTCCACAATCCTGTCAAGGATTCGTCCAGAATCCTGTCAGGGATTCGTCCAGAATCCTGTCAGGGATTCGTCCAGAATCCTGTCAGGGATTCGTCCAGAATCCTGTCAGGGATTCGTCCAGAATCCTGTCAGGGATTCGTCCAGAATCCTGTCAGGGATTCGTCCAGAATCCTGTCAGGGATTCGTCCAGAATCCTGTCAGGGATTCGTCCAGAATCCTGTCAGGGATTCGTCCAGAATCCTGTCAGGGATTCGTCCAGAATCCTGTCAGGGATTCGTCCAGAATCCTGTCAGGGATTCGTCCAGAATCCTGTCAGGGATTCGTCCAGAATCCTGTCAGGGATTCGTCCAGAATCCTGTCAGGGATTCGTCCAGAATCCTGTCAGGGATTCGTCTAGAATCCTATCAGGGATTCGTCCAGAATCCTGTCAGGGATTCGTCCAGAATCCTGTCAGGGATTCGTCCAGAATCCTGTCAGGGATTCGTCCAGAATCCTGTCAGGGATTCGTCCAGAATCCTGTCAGGGATTCGTCCAGAATCCTGTCAGGGATTCGTCCAGAATCCTGTCAGGGATTCGTCCAGAATCCTGTCAGGGATTCGTCCAGAATCCTGTCAGGGATTCGTCCAGAATCCTGTCAGAGATTCGTCCAGAATCCTGTCAGGGATTCGTCCAGAATCCTGTCAGGGATTCGTCCAGAATCCTGTCAGGGATTCGTCCAGAATCCTGTCAGGGATTCGTCCAGAATCCTGTCAGGGATTCGTCCAGAATCCTGTCAGGGATTCGTCCAGAATCCTGTCAGGGATTCGTCCAGAATCCTGTCAGGGATTCGTCCAGAATCCTGTCAGGGATTCGTCCAGAATCCTGTCAGGGATTCGTCCAGAAACCTGTCAGGGATTCGTCCAGAATCCTGTCAGGGATTCGTCCAGAATCCTGTCAGGGATTCGTCCAGAATCCTGTCAGGGATTCGTCCAGAATCCTGTCAGGGATTCGTCCAGAATCCTGTCAGGGATTCGTCCAGAATCCTGTCAGGGATTCGTCCAGAATCCTGTCAGGGATTCGTCCAGAATCCTGTCAGGGATTCGTCCAGAATCCTGTCAGGGATTCGTCCAGAATCCTGTCAGGGATTCGTCCAGAATCCTGTCAGGGATTCGTCCAGAATCCTGTCAGGGATTCGTCCAGAATCCTGTCAGGGATTCGTCCAGAATCCTGTCAGGGATTCGTCCAGAATCCTGTCAGGGATTCGTCCAGAATCCTGTCAGGGATTTGTCCAGAATCCTGTCAGGGATTCGTCCAGAATCCTGTCAGGGATTCGTCCAGAATCCTGTCAGGGATTCGTCCAGAATCCTGTCAGGGATTCGTCCAGAATCCTGTCAGGGATTCGTCCAGAATCGTGTCAGGGATTCGTCCAGAATCCTGTCAGGGATTCGTCCAGAATCCTGTCAGGTATTCGTCCAGAATCCTGTCAGGGATTCGTCCAGAATCCTGTCAGGGATTCGTCCAGAATCCTGTCAGGGATTCGTCCAGAATCCTGTCAGGGATTCGTCCAGAATCCTGTCAGGGATTCGTCCAGAATCCTGTCAGGGATTCGTCCAGAATTCTGTCAGGGATTCCTCCCGAATCCTGTCAGGGATTTCTCCCGAATCCTGTCAGGGATTCCTCCCGAATCCTGTCAGGGATTCCTCCCGAATCCTGTCAGGGATTCCTCCCGAATCCTATCAGGGATTCCTCCCGAATCCTGTCAGGGATTCCTCCCGAATCCTGTCAGGGATTCCTCCCGAATCCTGTCAGGGATTCCTCCCGAATCCTGTCAGGGATTCCTCCAAAATGCTGAGAGAGATTCTCTCAGAATCCTAAGAGAGATTCTTTCAGAATCCTAAGAGAGATTCTCTCAGAATCCTAAGAGAGATTCTCTCAGAATCCTAAGAGAGATTCTCTCAGAATCCTAAGAGAGATTCTCTCAGAATCCTAAGAGAGATTCTCTCAGAATCCTAAGAGAGATTCTCTCAGAATCCTAAGAGAGATTCTCTCAGAATCCTAAGAGAGATTCTCCCAGAATCCTCAGAGAGATTCTCCCAGAATCCTCAGAGAGATTCTTCCAGAATCCTCAGAGAGATTCTTCCAGAATCCTCAGAGAGATTCTTCCAGAATCCTCAGAGAGATTCTTCCAGAATCCTCAGAGAGATTCTTCCAGAATCCTCAGAGAGATTCTTCCAGAATCCTCAGAGAGATTCTTCCAGAATCCTCAGAGAGATTCTTCCAGAATCCTCAGAGAGATTCTCCCAAAATCCTGAGAGAGATTCTCCCAGAATCCTCAAAGAGATTCTTCCAGAATCCTCAGAGAGATTTTCCCAGAATCCGCAGAGAGATTTTCCCAAAATCCTCAGAGAGATTCTCCCAGAATCCTAAGAGAGATTCTACTAGAATCCTGAGAAGGATTCTCCTCTTCTCTTCTACCTACCAACCCCTGAAACATTCCATAGACTCTTTTCAGGACTTGTTGAAGAAGTTTTTGGAGGTTAAGTAAAAATATTATGTAAACGAGATGCTGAATGCTATTCTTCCGTCCTATGAGCTTTTATCCTTCGACCTTTTGTCACAGTTACAGTTTTCAGCTGGTTTGGTTCCTAGAGTAGATATTACTAACCACTGATTTGTCCCAAAAACCACTTTCACTCATCGCTTGCTGCCGTCAAAATTCATGCAACAACTACCTAAAGTAAGAGATCAAAATCTCGCCTTATGTTCTAATAATGGGTTTCAACGTGTGGGTCCAATGACTAATACTCTCGTTTCTTAATCTCTTCCTTATCTTCTGCTACACCTGTCCATAACCCGTATCACTACTATGTTTTTGGCAACGGTTCTTGGTAACCTTGGATAACAACACCATCACGCCCATCTAACCTAACCTCACATCTTGTTCGGGTAGCCATGACGAAACGATCGCTAACAATCGTTTCAATTTGAATCACGTCCATCACTACCATCACCATCATTATCACCACCATCACCATACCCGTGCTAAATCTCAACCATTCCGCAATACTACTGCTGCCATCATTAATCCGAACAACACTGCAACAACTGCAACAACAACCGCAACCAACAACAACAACTCCAACTCCAACAACATCATGAACAACAACAACAGTGATCGAATCGCTGCTGCTGCTTCTGGTGCTAGCCCCGCAAGTGTGCAAGCCAATAATCTCTTGAATCAAATCGCCTCATCCAACAACAACAACCACAATCACAACGTCAACAATCATCATCACAATCAACGGGTCACGACGACAGCAGCAACAATCGCAGAAGCAGAAGCGACAGCAACATCACCCAAGTCGGCAACGGCATCACCACCACCACCAGCACCAGTCGAAGAAGTTCCTGTGTCACCTGTTACCACCGGAACCGGAAGCTCTACAATGGCGACCTCTACGGTGACGAGTAGGCATCCGCCTCCGGAATCACCAGCGGACGGGAATCGAGCGGGAAAGCAGTTAACAACAACCACCATCATTACAACAACTACACATACTACAACAACTACTAATACGTCAAGTTCTAATTCTCTAATTTCCAATATTCCCACGGTTGCAACGGCCACCACGACGAGTACGGTGACGTCGTGTGGTCCCGATTCGGGACGATGCCATGCGACCACTGGGCTGTTGCTTCAGTGTGCCACCCGGACGCAGAACAATCGGCTGTACAGCAAAAGGTATGTTAGCTCTCTAGGTATTTAGGAAATGTAATAAAATCCATGAAATTGTTAAGTTCAATTCGCCATTAACCCTCTCCCAATCCCATTCATCATCCGAAATTCCACGGTCCCTTTTCCACTCATTTCCATTTCATTTCCTATACGTAGATGTCGCTGCCAAGTTGGATAGACTTTTTAGTTTTGTAATGGGTTTGAGAGGGATTCTCGCAGGATCCTGAGAAAGGTTTTCCCAGAATCCTAAGAGAATCCAGAATCCGGAGAAGAATTCCTCTAACATTCTAAGAGAGATTCCTTCAGAATCCTAAGATAAATACCTTCAGAATCCTGAGAGGGATTCCTTCAGAATCCTGAGAGAGATTCCTTTAAAATCCTGAGAGAGATTCCATCAGAATCCTGAGAGAGATTCCTTCAGAATCCTGAGAGGGATTCCTTCAGAATCCTGAGAGGGATTCCTTCAGAATCCTGAGAGGGATTCCTTCAGAATCCTGAGAGGGATTCCTTCAGAATCCTGAGAGAGATTCCATCAAAATCCTGAGAGAGATTCCATCAGAATCCTGAGAGAGATTCCTTCAGAATCCTGAGAGGGATTCCTTCAGAATCCTGAGAGGGATTCCTTCAGAATCCTGAGAGGAATTCCTTCAGAATCCTGAGAGGGATTCCTTCAGAATCCTGAGAGGGATTCCTTCAGAATCCTGAGAGAGATTCCTTCAGAATCCTGAGAGAGATTCCTTCAGAATCCTGAGAGAGATTCCTTCAGAATCCTGAGAGAGATTCCTTCAGAATCCTGAGAGAGATTCCTTCAGAATCCTGAGAGAGATTCCTTCAGAATCCTGAGAGAGATTCCTTCAGAATCCTGAGAGAGATTCCTTCAGAATCCTGAGAGAGATTCCTTCAGAATCCTGAGAGAGATTCCTTCAGAATTCTGAGAGGGATTACTTTAGAATCAAGTTCAGAATCCTGAGAGGGATTCGTCCAGAATCCTGAGAGGGATTCGTCCAGAATCCTGAGAGGGATTCGTCCAGAATCCTGAGAGGCATTCGTCCAGAATCCTGAGAGGGATTCGTCCAGAATCCTGAGAAGGATTCCTCCAGAATACTGAGAAGGATTCCTCCAGAATCCTGAGAAGGATTCCTCCAGAATCCTGAGAAGGATTCCTCCAGAATCCTGAGAAGGATTCCTCCAGAATCCTGAGAAGGATTCCTCCAGAATCCTGAGAAGGATTCCTCCAGAATACTGAGAAGGATTCCTCCAGAATCCTGAGAAGGATTCCTCCAGAATACTGAGAAGGATTCCTCCAGAATCCTGAGAAGGATTCCTCCTGAATCCTGAGAAGGATTCCTCCACAATCCTGAGAAGGATTCCTCCAGAATCATGAGAAGGATTCCTCCAGAATCCTGAGAAGGATTCCTCCAGAATCCTGAGAAGGATTCCTCCAGAATCATGAGAAGGATTCCTCCAGAATCCTGAGAAGGATTCCTCCAGAATCCTGAGAAGGATTCCTCCAGAATCCTGAGAAGGATTCCTCCAGAATCCTGAGAAGGATTCCTCCAGAATCCTGAGAAGGATTCCTCCAGAATCCTGAGAAGGATTCCTCCAGAATCCTGAGAAGGATTCCTCCAGAATCCTGAGAAGGATTCCTCCAGAATCCTGAGAAGGATTCCTCCAGAATCCTGAGAAGGATTCCTCCAGAATCCTGAGAAGGATTCCTCCAGAATCCTGAGAAGGATTCCTCCAGAATCCTGAGAAGGATTCCTTCAGAATCCTGAAAAGGATTCCTCCAGAATCCTGAAAAGGATTCCTCCAGAATCCTGAAAAGGATTCCTCCAGAATCCTGAGAAGGATTCCTCCAGAATCCTGAGAAGGATTCCTCCAGAATCCTGAGAAGGATTCCTCCAGAATCCTGAGAAGGATTCCTCCAGAATCCTGAGAAGGATTCCTCCAGAATCCTGAGAAGGATTCCTCCAGAATCCTGAGAAGGATTCCTCCAGAATCCTGAGAAGGATTCCTCCAGAATCCTGAGAAGGATTCCTCCAGAATCCTGAGAAGGATTCCTCCAGAATCCTGAGAAGGATTCCTCCAGAATCCTGAGAAGGATTCCTCCAGAATCCTAAGAAGGATTCCTCCAGAATCCTGAGAAGGATTCCTCCAGAATCCTGAGAAGGATTCCTCCAGAATCCTGAGAAGGATTCCTCCAGAATCCTGAGAAGGATTCCTCCAGAATCCTGAGAAGGATTCCTCCAGAATCCTGAGAAGGATTCCTCCAGAATCCTGAGAAGGATTCCTCCAGAATCCTGAGAAGGATTCCTCCAGAATCCTGAGAAGGATTCCTCCAGAATCCTGAGAAGGATTCCTCCAGAATCCTGAGAAGGATTCCTCCAGAATCCTGAGAAGGATTCGTCCAGAATCCTGAGAAGGATTCGTCCAGAATCCTGAGAAGGATTCGTCCAGAATCCTGAG
This sequence comes from Aedes albopictus, assembly GCF_035046485.1. Taxonomy (NCBI): domain Eukaryota; kingdom Metazoa; phylum Arthropoda; class Insecta; order Diptera; family Culicidae; genus Aedes; species Aedes albopictus. Next base: position 20,959,049 of record NC_085136.1, on the reverse strand, counting down.
AAGGATTCGTCCAGAATCCTGAGAAGGATTCGTCCAGAATCCTGAGAAAGATTCGTCCAGAATCCTGAGAAAGATTCGTCCAGAATCCTGAGAAGTATTCCTCCAGAATTTTGAGAAGTATTCCTCCAAAATCTTGAGAAGGATTCCTCCAGAATCTTGAGAATGATTCCTCCAGAATCCTGAGAAGTATTCCTCCAGAATCCTGAGAAAGATTCCTAAAAAATCTTGAGAAGGATTTCTCCTGAATCCTGAGAAGGATGTCTCCTGAGTCCTGTCAGGGATTCGTCTAGAATCCTAGGAGGGCTTATCTCAGAATCCTGAAAAAGATTCCCCCAAATTCCTGAGAAGGATGTCTCCTGAGTCCTGTCAGGGATTCGTCCAGAATCCTGTCAGGGATTCGTCCAGAATCCTGACAGGGATTCGCCCAGAATCCTGACAGGGATTCGTCCAGAATCCTGACAGGGATTCGTCCAGAATCCTGACAGGGATTCGTCCAGAATCCTGACAGGGATTCGTCCAGAATCCTGACAGGGATTCGTCCAGAATCCTGACAGGGATTCGTCCAGAATCCTGACAGGGATTCGTCCAGAATCCTGACAGGGATTCGTCCAGAATCCTGACAGGGATTCGTCCAGAATCCTGACAGGGATTCGTCCAGAATCCTGACAGGGATTCGTCCAGAATCCTGACAGGGATTCGTCCAGAATCCTGACAGGGATTCGTCCAGAATCCTGACAGGGATTCGTCCAGAATCCTGACAGGGATTCGTCCAGAATCCTGACAGGGATTCGTCCAGAATCCTGACAGGGATTCGTCCAGAATCCTGACAGGGATTCGTCCAGAATCCTGACAGGGATTCGTCCAGAATCCTGACAGGGATTCGTCCAGAATCCTGACAGGGATTCGTCCAGAATCCTGACAGGGATTCGTCCAGAATCCTGACAGAGATTCGTCCAGAATCCTGACAGGGATTCGTCCAGAATCCTGACAGAGATTCGTCCAGAATCCTGACAGGGATTCGTCCAGAATCCTGACAGGGATTCGTCCAGAATCCTGACAGGGATTCGTCCAGAATCCTGACAGGGATTCGTCCAGAATCCTGACAGGGATTCGTCCAGAATCCTGACAGGGATTCGTCCAGAATCCTGACAGGGATTCGTCCAGAATCCTGACAGGGATTCGTCCAGAATCCTGACAGGGATTCGTCCAGAATCCTGACAGGGATTCGTCCAGAATCCTGACAGGGATTCGTCCAGAATCCTGACAGGGATTCGTCCAGAATCCTGACAGGGATTCGTCCAGAATCCTGACAGGGATTCGTCCAGAATCCTGACAGGGATTCGTCCAGAATCCTGACAGGGATTCGTCCAGAATCCTGACAGGGATTCGTCCAGAATCCTGACAGGGATTCGTCCAGAATCCTGACAGGGATTCGTCCAGAATCCTGACAGGGATTCGTCCAGAATCCTGACAGGGATTCGTCCAGAATCCTGACAGGGATTCGTCCAGAATCCTGACAGGGATTCGTCCAGAATCCTGACAGGGATTCGTCCAGAATCCTGACAGGGATTCGTCCAGAATCCTGACAGGGATTCGTCCAGAATCCTGACAGGGATTCGTCCAGAATCCTGACAGGGATTCGTCCAGAATCCTGACAGGGATTCGTCCAGAATCCTGACAGGGATTCGTCCAGAATCCTGACAGGGATTCGTCCAGAATCCTGACAGGGATTCGTCCAGAATCCTGACAGGGATTCGTCCAGAATCCTGACAGGGATTCGTCCAGAATCCTGACAGGGATTCGTCCAGAATCCTGACAGGGATTCGTCCAGAATCCTGACAGGGATTCGTCCAGAATCCTGACAGGGATTCGTCCAGAATCCTGACAGGGATTCGTCCAGAATCCTGACAGGGATTCGTCCAGAATCCTGACAGGGATTCGTCCAGAATCCTGACAGGGATTCGTCCAGAATCCTGACAGGGATTCGTCCAGAATCCTGACAGGGATTCGTCCAGAATCCTGACAGGGATTCGTCCAGAATCCTGACAGGGATTCGTCCAGAATCCTGACAGGGATTCGTCCAGAATCCTGACAGGGATTCGTCCAGAATCCTGACAGGGATTCGTCCAGAATCCTGACAGGGATTCGTCCAGAATCCTGACAGGGATTCGTCCAGAATCCTGACAGGGATTCGTCCAGAATCCTGACAGGGATTCGTCCAGAATCCTGACAGGGATTCGTCCAGAATCCTGACAGGGATTCGTCCAGAATCCTGACAGGGATTCGTCCAGAATCCTGACAGGGATTCGTCCAGAATCCTGACAGGGATTCGTCCAGAATCCTGACAGGGATTCGTCCAGAATCCTGACAGGGATTCGTCCAGAATCCTGACAGGGATTCGTCCAGAATCCTGACAGGGATTCGTCCAGAATCCTGACAGGGATTCGTCCAGAATCCTGACAGGGATTCGTCCAGAATCCTGACAGGGATTCGTCCAGAATCCTGACAGGGATTCGTCCAGAATCCTGACAGGGATTCGTCCAGAATCCTGACAGGGATTCGTCCAGAATCCTGACAGGGATTCGTCCAGAATCCTGACAGGGATTCGTCCAGAATCCTGACAGGGATTCGTCCAGAATCCTGACAGGGATTCGTCCAGAATCCTGACAGGGATTCGTCCAGAATCCTGACAGGGATTCGTCCAGAATCCTGACAGGGATTCGTCCAGAATCCTGACAGGGATTCGTCCAGAATCCTGACAGGGATTCGTCCAGAATCCTGACAGGGATTCGTCCAGAATCCTGACAGGGATTCGTCCAGAATCCTGACAGGGATTCGTCCAGAATCCTGACAGGGATTCGTCCAGAATCCTGACAGGGATTCGTCCAGAATCCTGACAGGGATTCGTCCAGAATCCTGACAGGGATTCGTCCAGAATCCTGACAGGGATTCGTCCAGAATCCTGACAGGGATTCGTCCAGAATCCTGACAGGGATTCGTCCAGAATCCTGACAGGGATTCGTCCAGAATCCTGACAGGGATTCGTCCAGAATCCTGACAGGGATTCGTCCAGAATCCTGACAGGGATTCGTCCAGAATCCTGACAGGGATTCGTCCAGAATCCTGACAGGGATTCGTCCAGAATCCTGACAGGGATTCGTCCAGAATCCTGACAGGGATTCGTCCAGAATCCTGACAGGGATTCGTCCAGAATCCTGACAGGGATTCGTCCAGAATCCTGACAGGGATTCGTCCAGAATCCTGACAGGGATTCGTCCAGAATCCTGACAGGGATTCGTCCAGAATCCTGACAGGGATTCGTCCAGAATCCTGACAGGGATTCGTCCAGAATCCTGACAGGGATTCGTCCAGAATCCTGACAGGGATTCGTCCAGAATCCTGACAGGGATTCGTCCAGAATCCTGACAGGGATTCGTCCAGAATCCTGACAGGGATTCGTCCAGAATCCTGACAGGGATTCGTCCAGAATCCTGACAGGGATTCGTCCAGAATCCTGACAGGGATTCGTCCAGAATCCTGACAGGGATTCGTCCAGAATCCTGACAGGGATTCGTCCAGAATCCTGACAGGGATTCGTCCAGAATCCTGACAGGGATTCGTCCAGAATCCTGACAGGGATTCGTCCAGAATCCTGACAGGGATTCGTCCAGAATCCTGACAGGGATTCGTCCAGAATCCTGACAGGGATTCGTCCAGAATCCTGACAGGGATTCGTCCAGAATCCTGACAGGGATTCGTCCAGAATCCTGACAGGGATTCGTCCAGAATCCTGACAGGGATTCGTCCAGAATCCTGACAGGGATTCGTCCAGAATCCTGACAGGGATTCGTCCAGAATCCTGACAGGGATTCGTCCAGAATCCTGACAGGGATTCGTCCAGAATCCTGACAGGGATTCGTCCAGAATCCTGACAGGGATTCGTCCAGAATCCTGACAGGGATTCGTCCAGAATCCTGACAGGGATTCGTCCAGAATCCTGACAGGGATTCGTCCAGAATCCTGACAGGGATTCGTCCAGAATCCTGACAGGGATTCGTCCAGAATCCTGACAGGGATTCGTCCAGAATCCTGACAGGGATTCGTCCAGAATCCTGACAGGGATTCGTCCAGAATCCTGACAGGGATTCGTCCAGAATCCTGACAGGGATTCGTCCAGAATCCTGACAGGGATTCGTCCAGAATCCTGACAGGGATTCGTCCAGAATCCTGACAGGGATTCGTCCAGAATCCTGACAGGGATTCGTCCAGAATCCTGACAGGGATTCGTCCAGAATCCTGACAGGGATTCGTCCAGAATCCTGACAGGGATTCGTCCAGAATCCTGACAGGGATTCGTCCAGAATCCTGACAGGGATTCGTCCAGAATCCTGACAGGGATTCGTCCAGAATCCTGACAGGGATTCGTCCAGAATCCTGACAGGGATTCGTCCAGAATCCTGACAGGGATTCGTCCAGAATCCTGACAGGGATTCGTCCAGAATCCTGACAGGGATTCGTCCAGAATCCTGACAGGGATTCGTCCAGAATCCTGACAGGGATTCGTCCAGAATCCTGACAGGGATTCGTCCAGAATCCTGACAGGGATTCGTCCAGAATCCTGACAGGGATTCGTCCAGAATCCTGACAGGGATTCGTCCAGAATCCTGACAGGGATTCGTCCAGAATCCTGACAGGGATTCGTCCAGAATCCTGACAGGGATTCGTCCAGAATCCTGACAGGGATTCGTCCAGAATCCTGACAGGGATTCGTCCAGAATCCTGACAGGGATTCGTCCAGAATCCTGACAGGGATTCGTCCAGAATCCTGACAGGGATTCGTCCAGAATCCTGACAGGGATTCGTCCAGAATCCTGACAGGGATTCGTCCAGAATCCTGACAGGGATTCGTCCAGAATCCTGACAGGGATTCGTCCAGAATCCTGACAGGGATTCGTCCAGAATCCTGACAGGGATTCGTCCAGAATCCTGACAGGGATTCGTCCAGAATCCTGACAGGGATTCGTCCAGAATCCTGACAGGGATTCGTCCAGAATCCTGACAGGGATTCGTCCAGAATCCTGACAGGGATTCGTCCAGAATCCTGACAGGGATTCGTCCAGAATCCTGACAGGGATTCGTCCAGAATCCTGACAGGGATTCGTCCAGAATCCTGACAGGGATTCGTCCAGAATCCTGACAGGGATTCGTCCAGAATCCTGACAGGGATTCGTCCAGAATCCTGACAGGGATTCGTCCAGAATCCTGACAGGGATTCGTCCAGAATCCTGACAGGGATTCGTCCAGAATCCTGACAGGGATTCGTCCAGAATCCTGACAGGGATTCGTCCAGAATCCTGACAGGGATTCGTCCAGAATCCTGACAGGGATTCGTCCAGAATCCTGACAGGGATTCGTCCAGAATCCTGACAGGGATTCGTCCAGAATCCTGACAGGGATTCGTCCAGAATCCTGACAGGGATTCGTCCAGAATCCTGACAGGGATTCGTCCAGAATCCTGACAGGGATTCGTCCAGAATCCTGACAGGGATTCGTCCAGAATCCTGACAGGGATTCGTCCAGAATCCTGACAGGGATTCGTCCAGAATCCTGACAGGGATTCGTCCAGAATCCTGACAGGGATTCGTCCAGAATCCTGACAGGGATTCGTCCAGAATCCTGACAGGGATTCGTCCAGAATCCTGACAGGGATTCGTCCAGAATCCTGACAGGGATTCGTCCAGAATCCTGACAGGGATTCGTCCAGAATCCTGACAGGGATTCGTCCAGAATCCTGACAGGGATTCGTCCAGAATCCTGACAGGGATTCGTCCAGAATCCTGACAGGGATTCGTCCAGAATCCTGACAGGGATTCGTCCAGAATCCTGACAGGGATTCGTCCAGAATCCTGCGAGCGATTCGTCCAGAATCCTGCGAGGGATTCGTCCAGAATCCTGCGAGGGATTCGTCCAGAATCCTGCGAGGGATTCGTTCAGAATCCTGCGAGGGATTCGTCCAGAATCCTGCGAGGGATTCGTTCAGAATCCTGCGAGGGATTCGTCCAGAATCCTGCGAGGGATTCGTCCAGAATCCTGCGAGGGATTCGTCCAGAATCCTGCGAGGGATTCGTCCAGAATCCTGCGAGGGATTCGTCCAGAATCCTGCGAGGGATTCGTCCAGAATCCTGCGAGGGATTCGTCCAGAATCCTGCGAGGGATTCGTCCTGAATCTTGCGAGGGGTTTTTCCAGAATACTGAGAGGAATTTTCTCAGAATCCTGAGAGGGATTTTCCCAGAATCCTGAGAGGGATTTTCCCAGAATCCTGAGTGAGATTTTCCCAGAATCCGGAGAGGGGTTTTCCCAGACTAAATTTGAATTTCGGAGACTGGTTAAGAAAGTCTTTGTGAAGAATCTTGTCCGTCAAGAAGTATCGTGGATTTGGCTGTCTCCCTGTAGGCTCTACACTGACTTAGTCGTCTCACGAACTCTTCAGTGATAGGGCATTCTAGAGCTGTCTTAGGGCTCTTTGCTGACGAATCTTAATGAGAATTATTGATTGGATATTCATTCTGAAGACTCTTAAAGAAAAGTTATTCTGGAGCTTCTTGACTAGCAGATCCAATTCAACAAAGACTAGCAAAGGCCAGTTCAACCAAGTCCTGGATATTTAGGGAATCTAACCCCGCAGACTAGTCCAATAAACTCCTGGAGACTATGCAACTAATTTCAGTTGCATAATGAACTAGTTCGGAAAAAATGGCCATTATAATACCGAAATGAGATGGATGAAATAGAAATTATGATACTGAATTGCATAAAATAGTTTTATGAACTAGCCTCGTTAATTCCTAGGAAGTAGCCCATTAAAACCTTGGGCAATATTTCAGTGCAGTTCCATGAACTAGAGTTCTGAAGATTAGTCCAGTCATGTCCAGGGCACTATCCCAAGCATGTCCTGAGTTCTAGTCCAGTCATGTCCTGGAGTTAAGCTCAGTCAAATACAGAAGATTAGTCCAGTCAAATCTGGGGTATCAGGTATCAGAAGACCGACTCCAGAGGCCTGATGTTTCTCCCAGTCAAATCCTGAAGAATATCTCTACTAAGTCCTTAGAAATAGCCCAGCCAAGTCCTACGAACTAGCCTATTAAATATGTGGGAACTAGCTCTATTCAATCCTAAGAACTAACCCAGTCAAGTTTCACGAACTAGTGCATCCAAGTCTTGAAAACTAACGTCCAGATAAGTCTTGGAGACTAGATCAATCAAGTCCAGGAGACAATTCCAACAAAGTCCTGATGCCTAGCTCAAGTCAAGTCCCGAGAACTAGTTCAAGTCAAGTCCTGGAGATAAACCCAGTCTACATCTGAATTCGAGGACTAACCCAACTAAGTCCTGGAGACTAACCTGGTTAAATCCTGGGGACTAACCCTCCAGATATATGATAGAGGGCAGCCTAGTCAAGCGTAGTCTGATCCTGAGGTTACCCCAACAATGTTCTGCCCAATCAATCCCTGAACAATAACCCTACCAAGCCCTTAGGAAAAGCCCCGTCAAATCCTAGGAATAAGCCTAGTAAATTTGTGAGAACTGGTCCAGTTTAATCCTGGGATTAGCCCAGCTATGTCCAAGGATTAGGGTACTCGAGTTCTGAAGACTAGTCCAGATACTAGCCCAATCCAATCCTAGTAATTTACTGAGTCAGTCGTACCCCAAACCCCATACCCAAACCAAGTCCTATAAGCTAGCTAAGTCGAGTTCTAGGAATCCCAATTGAGCCCTTAGGAATAGCACAGTCAATGCCTAGAAACTATCCCAGTAAATGTCTGGACTATCCCAGTCTTGTTTCAGGAAGTAGTTGCTAAAACCCGAGTCCTAAAGACAAGCCCCGTCAAGTTATGGAGACTAGCCTAATCAAGTCCAGGGGACTAGCCCAACCAACGTCTTAGGGATGGTTCTTCAGAACTCCTCCATAAACCCCTTGAAACCTCTCTGAAATTCTACCCCTTTTAAAACCTCACTGACCCCAGAAACCTCTATGAAACCCTCACTGCCAAAGCAAACCCATGTAATCCTTTAATCTAATCTACACGAATCATAACTTACACCTTCTTACCTCTTCAAGGTCCGTCTCCGCCAGCCAACAACTCCAGCAGCAAAAGAACCGCAAGAATGTACAAACCACAGCGGAGGTAATCCTCGCCTCCACGACCCAATCCGGAATGACCACCCTAACCACATCCCACACTACCGGCACGAACACAACTACCGCCATCGCTGCCACACCGGCATCCGGTGGACCTGCCTCGACGGCGGCCGTCATCAAACTGACCGTCAAGGACGAGGTAAAACCACGGGCCTCGGTCCGCACGGTCCGAAACGCCAGCATGGACAGCTACCACCACCACTATCAGTACATCAACATCCCGAACATCATCACCTACAAGCGTGGGCGGTCGAAGATTCCGGCCTCGGCCCGGTTACGATCCAGCTTGGTAGAAACGGCCGGAAGTGGAGGAGCGGGGCCCGGAGGCAAGAAGGACAACTCGACGACGACGACGGTGGTGGATGCCGATGTGTTGATTCTGAACAAACCGATGACCCGGAGGTTGCGGAATTCCGGAGGAGGAACCGCACCGCCACAGTTGATCTCAGCGTTGGCAGGGAAGACGGCAGCGGCTGCTGCTGCTGCCATCGCCGACGAGTTGAACGGGAATGGAGGTTAGTTTCTTGGGAGTGTTTTTCGGTAATGATTGTTGAACAACTGCATTCATGAACACTTTTATTACCACATACATACCAACAATCAATCACGATCTAGACCAACACACCACCAAAGCATTCCTTACAAAAATACTCGGAAAATACTTCTAAATTTTTCAAGAAATTTATCCTATAATTTGAAAAAAAAAGACACGGACAACGTCTTCAGCTTTCGGCTATACAGACTGTTTTAAACTTAACATTAGACAACGGACAACGGAGCATTCACCAGTGGAAACGGGGAAGAAACTATTCTCACAAAAAGTTTCAACGCCCGAATCGGGAATCGAACCCTCACCCCATAGCATGGTGCGATTATAAGCTTGGTGACCCTAACCGCACGGCTACGAGGCTCCACAATTTCTTTCAGATTTTTTTTCCGATTATCTTTAGAAAATCTTTCGAAGTTTCTCTGAAAAAATTAACCAGTAAAAATCAAGACACTTTCTGAAATTGTTCCCACGACTTACGTGTGAGAATTCTTCCAGGAATTCTTTCAAGTATTTCTCTAGGAAATCTTTAAAATAGTTCTTTAAGGATTTTTTCAAGAATTTTTCCAGAAATTCTTGCAAGAATTTCTTCTGGAATCCTTTTAAGATTTTTCTGAAAATTTTCCAAAAAAAATGTATGGGAGATATTAGAAAGACTCGTCTTAGAATCCCACTTAGAATCTTCCACTCCTTCAGGAGTAATTATTACAATATTTCTTCCTGGAACTCCAAGCTTTCTCTTTGGATTTCTACTTAGGATAAATGCTAAAAATTCTTCAAATGAATTTTCCACGATTTTTTATTTTTTTTTAACAAAATCCCTGTGATTTTTTAACATTTTCTAAAATTTTCAGAAATTCTTCCAAAGCCTCTTGCAAGAATTCTCATCATCTCATTATCATTATATTTTTAAAAATGCCTGCGGGCATTGCCATTGTTGGCTTGGGATCTAGGAATTTCTCGCTGAATTTATCCCGGCATGCTTCCCGGAGTAATTTTGAAATAATACCTGGAGAAATCTTTGTGGTGATAAATCATTGGAGGAATTCTGAAAAGACTTTCTGCGGGGAATCCTTGTGAAAAACCCGAATGGAGGAGCGCTTAAAGGTTTCCTAAAATAATTTCAGAAGAAGTCTTTGAAGATTTTATTGAGAAAACCTGAAATAATTCCCGATTGGTTCCTTTTAAAGATTTTCCGATGGAATCTCCCGAAGAATTCGGGTAGAAATCTTTGACAGAATTTCCTGGTAACCCTAGTAATAACTTCTGGGGAAGTTTTTGGAAGCATTCCTTGAAAAATTCTTGAAGAAATCTTTGGAAGTATTTCCCTGGTGTAAATCCCTGGAGGAGTCATTGTAATAATTTCTAAAGGAAGCATTAGAAGACATCCTAGTGAAGTTTTTGGAAAAGTTCCTGAAAGAAGTCCTGAAGGGTTTTTAGGAGGATATCCTAAAAGAATTATTTTAGGAATCCTTGGAAGATTTTTTGTAGGAATCCTTGGAAAAGTTCCTGGAAAAATTCAAGAAGAAATTCACGAATAAAAAACATCTGAATGCATCCTTGTAGGAAATTATGAAGTAAATCCTTGCCAAAGTTTCTTTGGACACCAGCAAATAATTTTTTAGAAGCATTCCTGAAAAATCTTTGCAAGGATTCATAAAGGAGTCTTACGTAAATTTTCTAGGTATCTAAATCCCAGAAAATAAGAGTCTCTAGGAATTTAAGATAGTGCTTTAAAATTCCATGTACAAATTCATAGGCGAATTCTTGCAGGAATTCCTGAAAGGTTACCTAGAAAAATGCTTGACGTCTTGAGAAATCTACGAAAAAAAAAACTTGACTATTTTGCTGGAGAAATATTTCAAGAAATTTTCGGAGGAATTTCTGGAGCGATCCTTGGAGGTAATTGGAAGAAATCGTTAGAGGAATCCTTGTAGAAAATAGTGGAAAAACCTTTAAATAAATTGTTCGAAGACATTACTAAAAGAATCTTCAGAGAATTCTCTAAAAGAGCTGTTGGGAGATTGGCAGCAGATGTCCATTGGAATGCCTTTAGAAATTTCATACGCTATTGGGCGAAATCCTTGGGGAAATTCATGGAAGCGGCCTTGAAGAAATTCCTGGAGGAATTGACGATGCAATTGTTTGAGAAATTTATATAATCTATTCTTGGTGGAATTATTGGCAAAATTTCTTATTAAATTCCTTTGAAGAATTTTCTGATTTTTTTTAGGAAGTTCTTGAGAATATCTTGAAGCAATGCTTGGACGAATTCCTAGATAATTGTTTGAAACAATTACTTAGGGATTGCTTAAATTCCTTGAACAATTCTTGCAAGAACTCGTGGAGGAATTGCTCGAGAAACTCTTGCGAAATTTCTTGGGAGAGCTCATGGATCCATTCCTGGTGATATTACTGGAAGCATTTTTGGCGTACTCCTGAACAAGTTCTGGGAATGTTCTGAAAGATCTTCCAGAAGAACTTCTACATGAATTGCAGGAGAAACATCGGGAAGAATTTCTGGAAAAATCATATCCTGTAATTTCCAGAACAACGTTCTGATAAAATCCCAGAAGAATTGCTGAAACACTATGAAAACCATTTCAGGACAAACTTAAAGAAGCATTTGTGGAAAACCACTTCAAGATATTTGTGAAGCATTTCACGGTAGATCATCCGAAAGAACTCTTGAAGGAAGCTGTCCCAGGAGAGATTTTTGAAATAATGCCCGGAAGAACTATTGGAAGAATTGCCGAAAGAAACTTTGGAAAAAGTCGGTGAAGAACTTCTTTGAGAACTCCTGCCTGACAAAACTAAACGCGTTGAAGGATTCTCTTAGAAAGTGATAGTAGAATCCCCAGAAGAACTTTTGAAACAACTTCCGGAAGAACTATTTGTAAATTCTCTGAGGATGTGCGAGAGTTCGACTTGATTTTCCTTGATTCTCTAGAACAAAATCGGTTGAGATTCGTCCCCACGTTTCGTTAAAGAATCAAGGACGTCGGAATCAAGAATCAAAGCCTCTTTGGATCATTTGAAAAAAAAAATGCAGAAAACATCTTGAGTATATCGTAACTTTTTGTAGAATTTCAAGGGGAATTTTAAAGAAACGGGAAATAATTCTCGAAGGATTTTTTTTAAGAATTCCTAAAGGTACTCCTGGCAGAATTCCCGAAGAAGTTTTTATGTGCATTCTTGAAAAAACTTCAAGAAAGCATCTCTGAGCACCTCCTGAAGAACGTCCAAAAGGACTCCTGGTGGAGTTTCCACAATTCTTTCTGGAAGAATTTTGTGAGGAGCTTCTGGTAGAAATCACGTAGAAACTTTTGGGGAGGATTGCCGGCAGAACTTGAGGAGAAAAGTCTCGGAAAAACTTTTGGAAGAATTTCCACGAAAACATATGTTAAAATTCACATAGAATCATCTGGAAGAGTTCTCGGTGAAATTTCCGAAAGAATTGCGGAAAGCATGTTCAAAGGAATTTCAAGAATTCCTGGGGAAACTTGTGGAAGAATTTTAGCTTGCGCATCTGGGTGATTATTCGAAGAAACATCTAGATAATTTACTAGAAGAAGGAAAGATGCATTTTTTCATGTTCTTTAGGCATTTTTTTAGTATTTCTTATGAAAATTTCCCAAACAATTTATTTGGAAACTTTCTAGGAGTTCCTTAGGTTTGTTTTTTTTTTGATTCTTTTGAAAACTGCTCCAGCAATTATTGTGGTAATTGATTCAGCATTTCCTTTTGGAAAACCCTTCTGCATGTTATTTTCAGAAATTTTTCTATAACTTTCTTCGGCTAAAATTTTAAGAAAATATCACGCGATTCCTTTAAGATTTTTTTCGGAAATTACTTTTGGAATTTCTTTGGCCATTTTTGTTGGGAATGCATTTGGTATTCCTTGGGCATTTTTTCTGAATTATTTGGAATCTCCTTTCGTAAAAAAAAACATTTGTAGAATTCCAAGGGAAATTTTAAAGAAACGGAAATAATTCTAGGAGGATTTTCTAAAAGAATTCTTAAAGCTACTCCTGGCAGAATTCACGAAGGAGTTTCTATGTACATTCTTGAAGAAACTTCAAGAAAGCATCTCAGAGCACCTCCTGAGCGTATTCCCACAGCAGTGCTCCGAAGAACGTCCAAAGGAACTCCTGGTGAAGTTTCAATTCTTTCTGGAAGAATTTTGTGAGGAGCTTCTGGTAGAAGTCAAGCAGAAACTTTTGGGAAGAATTGCCGGCAGAACTTGAGGAGAAAAATCTCGGAAGAACTTTTGGAAGAATTTCAACGAAAACCTATGTAAAAACTCTGGAAGAATTCTCGGTGAAATTTCTGAAAGAATTCCGGAAAGAATGTTCAAAGGAATTTCAAGAATTCCTGGGGAAACTTGTGGAAGAATTTTAGCATGCGTATCTGGGTGATTATTCGAAGAAACATGTAGATAATTTATTAGAAAAAAGAAAGCTTTATTTCTGAATGTTCTTTAGGCAATCTGTTTGGTGTTTCTCAAGGAAATTTCCCAGACAATTTATTTGAAAACTTTCTAGAAGTTCCTTAAGGTTTGTTTTTTTCGACAATTCCTTTGAAAACTGCTCCAGCAATTATTTTGGTAAAAATTGATTCAGCAATTCCTTAGGGAAACCCTTCTGCATGTTATTTTCAGAAATTTTTCTCTAAATTTCTTCGGCTATTATTTTCAGAAATTATCAGGCGATTCCTTTAAGAATTTCTTCGGAAATTTATTTTGGAATTTCTTTGGCCATTTTTTTTTTGGTAATTCATTTGGTATTCCTTGAGCATGTTTTCTGAATATTTTTTAATCTCCTTCAGTAGTTGCGGTTATATTTCGTTCAGAAGTTTCTTCGGCAATTCCTCCAATAATTCTCTCTGCAAATTCTTTGCGTTTCGGTGTATTTTTTTGCAATTACTTTGGAAATTCATTCGGAATTTTTTTTGAGAATTTTATTCTTACAATTATTTTTAAACTTCCTATTTTTTGTATTCTTTCTGCAATTTCGTCGGCAAATTTATTGCAAATTGGTTGGAATCAAGAATCAAAGCCTTTGAGGATCATTTGGATAAAATGCTGAAAAACATCTTGAAGATATCGTAAATAAACTTTTTGTAGAATTCCAAGTGTAATTTTAAAGAAACGGGAAATAATTCTCGAAGGATTTTCTAAAAGAATTCTTAAAGCTACTCCTGGCAGAATTCACGAAGGAGTTTTTATGTACATTCTTGAAGAAACTTCAACATCTCAGAGCACCTCCTGAGCGTATTCCCACAGCAGTGCTCCGAAGAACGTCCAAAGAAACTCCTGGTGGAGTTTCTACAATTCTTTCTGGAAGCATTTTGTGAGGAGCTTCTGGTAGAAGTCACGCAGAAACTTTTGGGAAGAATTGCCGGCAGAACTTGAGGAGAAAAATCTCGGAAGAACTTTTGGAAGAATTTCAACGAAAACCTATGTAAAAACTCTGGAAGAATTCTCGGTGAAATTTCTGAAAGAATTCCGGAAAGAATGTTCAAAGGAATTTCAAGAATTCCTGGGGAAACTTGTGGAAGAATTTTAGCATGCGTATCTGGGTGATTATTCGAAGAAACATCTAGATAATTTATTAGAAAAAAGAAAGCTTTATTTCTGAATGTTCTTTAGGCAATCTGTTTTGTGTTTCTCAAGGAAATTTCCCAGACAATTTATTTGAAAACTTTCTAGAAGTTCCTTAGGTTTGTTTTTTTCGACAATTCCTTTGAAAACTGCTCCAGCAATTATTTTGGTAAAAATTGATTCAGCAATTCCTTAGGGAAACCCTTCTGCATGTTATTTTCAGAAATTTTTCTCTAAATTTCTTCGGCTATTATTTTCAGAAATTATTAGGCGATTCCTTTAAGAATTTCTTCGGAAATTTATTTTGGAATTTCTTTGGCCATTTTTTTTTTTGGTAATTCATTTGGTATTCCTTGAGCATGTTTTCTGAATATTTTTTAATCTCCTTCAGTAGTTGCGGTTATATTTCGTTCAGGAGTTTCTTCGGCAATTCCTCCAATAATTCTCTCTGCAAATTCTTTGCGTTTCGGTGTATTTTTTTGCAATTTCTTTGGAAATTCATTCAAAATTTTTTTTGAGAATTTTATTCTTACAATTATTTTTAAACTTCCTATTTTTTGTATTCTTTCTGCAATTTCGTCGGCAAATTTATTGCAAATTGGTTGGAATCAAGAATCAAAGCCTTTGAGGATCATTTGGATAAAATGCTGAAAAACATCTTGAAGATATCGTAAATAAACTTTTTGTAGAATTCCAAGTGTAATTTTAAAGAAACGGGAAATAATTCTCGAAGGATTGTTTAAAAGAATTCCCAAAGCTTCTCCCTGCAGAATTCCCGAAGGAGTTTTTATGAGCATTCTTGAAGAAACTTCAAGAAAGCATCTCAGAGCACCTCCTGAGCGTATTCCCACAGCAGTGCTCCGACGAACGTCCAAAGAAACTCCTGGTGGAGTTTCTACAATTCTTTCTGGAAGCATTTTGTGAGGAGCTTCTGGTAGAAGTCACGCAGAAACTTTTGGAAGAATTGCCGGCCAGAACTTGTAGAGAAAAATCTCGGAAGGACTTTTGGAAGAATTTCCACAAAAACCTATGTAAAAACTCTGGAAGAATTCTCGGTGAAATTTCTGAAAGAATTCCGGAAAGAATGTTCAAAGGAATTTCAAGAATTCCTGGGGAAACTTGTGGAAGAATTTTAGCCTGCGTATCTGGGTGATTATTCGAAGAAACATCTAGATAACTTATTAGAAGAAGGAAAGTCTTATTTTTTTATGTTCTTTTAAGAAATCTGTTTAGCATTTCTTATGGAAATTTCCCAGACAATTTATTAGGAAACTTTCTAGGAGTTCCTTAGGTTCGTTGTTTTGACAGTTCCTTTGGAAACTGCTCCAAAATAATTGGTAATTGATTCAGCACTTCCTTTGGGAAACCCTTCTGCATGATATTTTCTGAAATTCTGCTATTAATTTCTTCGGCTATTGTTCCAGAAATTATTGGGCGATTGCTTTGAGGGATTTCTTCGGAAATTACTTTCGGAATTTCTTCGGCCATTTTTTTTTTTTTGGAAAACATTTGGTATTCCTTGATCATTTTATCTGACTAATTTAGAATCTCCTTTGGTAATTGCTATCATATTTCGTTCAGTAGTTTCTTTGTCAATTCCTCCAATAATTCTCTCTTTCAAATTATTCACGTTTCAGTGTATTTTTTGCAATTTCTTTGGAAATTCATTCGGATTTTTTTTTTCTGAGAATTTGTTTCTGACAATTACTTTTTAACTTCCTATTTTTTTGTATTTATTTCTGCAATTTCGTCGGCAAATTGATTGCGAAATTCTCTGGCAATATCTCTGGAATTTTCTCCGACAACTCCTCTAGAAATTCTATCAAATGTCTTTAGGGAATTGCTCGGGCTATTACTTTTTGTGTCGGTAATTTCTTTTAGAATTCTTTCGGAAGTGCTTTTTGAAAATTTATTTGGTATTTTTTTTAACTTCTTCAGCAATGCTGTTGGATACTTCTTCAGAAATTACTTTGAGATATTCTTTGGCAATACCTTCAAGATTCTCTGCGGCATGTTTTGTGGTCTTTATTTTGGTAAGTCCTTGCATAATTATTTTAGGATGCCTTCAGGTATTTCTATGCTAATGTGTTCGAAAACTGCTTTCTCTTGCAATTTCCTTTGTTTTTGTAAATTGACTAGGTCATTTATTTGTAATCTCAATGGCCAATCTTTTAGAAATTCTTTAAATTCGCAAGAAAATATCTAATAGAACTACCAAAGTTACAACAGATGGGATTCTGAAAGGAATTACCGAAGAAATTTCCAAAAATTGCAAGAGAAAGGAGAATGAGCAAAAATATATTAGATGTGATCCATCCATGTACACTAATGACTTATATTTTATCTGAGAGGTCTCAGAGAAACAAGAAAATGGGGTGAAAATTCTATATACCGCTAGAAAAAAGTTATAATAAAATCCCAGAATTATGAAAATCATGGTTTTTCTCCCACAATTTAGAGTTTTCGTCCCATAGTGACTATTTCTTGTTTAGATGAAACCTTTCAGATAAGGAATGAGTCATTAGTAAACATGGGATGGACTGAATGTGCCCAATCTCCTTTACAAAGGAATTGACTATGGAATTTTCAAAGTACCTGCCGAATGAATTTCGAAAGAAATTTGCCGAATAAACTACAAAAGGGAATGCCGGCGATATTCTTAAAAAAAAATGCTGAAAGATATAATAAAGAGAAACCAAAATCCTAAAATAATAGCCCAAATAAATTCTCAAAATATTTGCTGAAGATGTTTCCAAAAGAGTTTCCGAACAAAATTCCAAATGAATTGCCAAATCACTTTTCAAATAAAGAATGCCCAAGAAAACCCAAAAAAAAAGAAATAATAAATAATGTCAATTCAATTTTCAAAGAAAATGCTGAGAGAATCACCTAATAAATTCCCGTAAGAATTGGTGAAGAAGTTTTCAGAAGAGTGTTGAAGAAATTTCCAAAATAATTCCCAAACAAATTTTGTCAAACGAATTCAGAAGCAATTCTCAAAGAAATCTTAATAGATATTCTAGGAGAATTTTCTGTAAGAAGCTCCCGAAACCATGGCAGATGCATCTCCTCCAAGAATTGGTTAACCCTAGTAGGATGTTGGGATCAATATGACCCAGACAGGCACGCTGAACCTGCACTACGTCATCGTGGTGCTAAAAACCTAACATCTTAGGAGGTTTCAACACATTTCCAAAGAAATTGCAAAATTTTCTCAAAATAATTTCTTAAAAAAAAATTCCAAGAAATTTCTTAGGGAATTTAAAAAGAAACCTTGGAATACTTTACCACAGGAATTGCGAAGCTTATTTTCAACATAATAGCTGAGCCAGTTTCCAAAGGGATTGACAAAAAAATTCCAAAAATAAATCAGGAAAAACTCCCGAGGGAAATGTCGAAGGAATTTTCAGAGTCGTTGCCGAGAGGTTTCTCAAAAAAGTTTCCTAAGATATTCCCAAAGTAATTGCTGCACGGATTTCCAAAGTGATGACTGCAAAAATCGTAAAGAAATTGCCAAAGGAACTTCAGAGAAGATATACAGAGTATCTTTCTGTTTCCAGTGCTCGCCGTGTTTGGCCATTTGGCGCTCCGAAGATATTCCCAAAGAAATTGCTGCACGGATTTCCAAAGTGATGACTGAAAAATCCAAGAAAAATTGCCACAGGAACTTCAGAGAAGATACACAAAGTATCTTATTGTTTCCAGTGCTCGCCGTGTTTGGCCATTTGGCGCTCGTGTCGCTTTGTGGGCTAGTGTATTTTAACGATGAACACTGCCATCTTGGGGTCAAATCGACTTTATATGTGGGGTAGTCTCCGTTGGTGGCGTTGAGTTACACTTAAATCCTATGTCATTTGGAGACACTACAGGAATATTCCAGATCAGGCAAACTACCTTGGAGTTCAGGACTTCAGGTCTACACTCGTAACAATAGCCCTATCTGCTATACTAAGTAACGTTTCATATTTATCCGTGGTTACTGGACCAATCTGAAGTCCCCTTTTTTCTATTATATACCTTTGGGACAATTAGGTTCGTCCAAACTGTTCTATAATGAAGTCCTTCAAATCTACAAGAAAAACTTTGTGTTTTCACCATAAATAATAACATAGCATAATCTGCTGAGATCCGTGCAGCTCTTGAGATCTCAAATGTCATTTAAAGACACTTTGAGTTCAGATCTTCAGGTCTACACTCGTAACATCAGCTATATCTGGCATACTGAGTCATACATACGTTTCATAATCAATCGCGGTGACTGGACCAATCTGAAGTCTACTATATATTATTATGAACCTTTGGGACATCGGGGATCGTCCAAACTATCCCGAAGTTTAGCTCTTGATAGTATTAACAGTAGTTTTTCTCACAATGAACTTTAAACTGTAAACTGTAATCCCCCGTTACACCCGTAGACTTTTGGATCTAAACTCAAAAACAGTTTGGATGACCTAGGATGTCCCGACTGATCTGATATTGTCTGTTACCCTTTCATAAGACTTACTAGACATGATAGATTACAAATCGTATTTGTACAATGAAAGAAGAGTTGCTGTTACACCTGCAGATTATAGGATCTATACTCAAGAACAATTTGGATGACCTAGGTTGTCCCGACTGATCTGATATTGTCTATTAACCTTTCCGAATACTTACTGGACATAATAGATTACAAATCGTGGCTTTGTATAATGAAAGAAGTTACCGTTACAACCGCAGACTTGAGGATCTAGCCTCAAGAACAGTTTGGATTACCTAGGATATACCGACTGATCTGATATTGTCTATTAACCTTTCAGAATACTTACTGGACATGATAGATTACAAATCGTAGCTTTGTATAATGAAAGAAGTTACCGTTACACCCGCAGACCTTAGGATCTAAACTGAAGAACAGTTTGGATGATCTAGGATATCCCGAATGATCTGATATTGTCTATTAAACTTTCAGAAGACTTACTGTACATGATAGATTACAAATCGTAGCTTTGTATAATGAAAGAAATTACCTTTACACCCGCAGACTTTAGGATCTAAACTCAAGAGCAGTTTGGATGACCTAGGATGTCCCGACTGATCTGATACCGTCTGTTGAGCTTTCAAAAGACTTGCTGGACATGGTAGATTACAAATCGTGGCTTTGTATAATGAAAGGATTTACCGTTACATCCGTAGACTTTAGGATCTAAACTTAAGAACAGTTTGGAGGCCCTAGGATGTCCCGACTGATCTGATATTGTCTTTTAAACTTTCAGAAGACTTACTGGACATGATAGATTACAAATCGTAGCTTTGTATAATAAAAGAAGTTACCGTTACACCCGTACATTTAAGGATCTTATCTCAAGAACAGTTTGGATGACCTAGGATATCCCGACTGGGGTTCGGGGGTGGGTTTAGGAGTTCATAACAGAGTAAACCAGTTTTAAAATGGTTTTCAAAAAGGTTACAAACGAATAACGCTGTGGTATGTTTCAGGTTTGTCCACGTCGCTTCCGCTGAGCGGTGACGATCATCGGAACAACAACGGGGACATCAACTTGGAGCTGACGAGTCTCGCCGGTGCTGTTCCAACAGTCGTCGGTGGTCAAAGTCAGAGTAGCGCAGTCGTGAAGCGCAACAAACGATCTCGAAGCAGTACAAAGATTGAGAAGGAGAAGAACGACGAAAAGGGAAGCAAGCTGCTGCGGAAGAACGGAGCGGCCGGGGCGGGGGCAAGCGGGATTCCAGTAGCAACGAAGACCCTCGCGGTGGCGGCGGGTAGCGATTCCAAGGGCCAAGTGGCCAGCAGCGTGGAGAGTATCACGTCGGCGGCCAGTACGCCGACGGCGAGCCTCACGCGGAACACTTTCAGCAGTAGTTCGCTGAATCGAAAGGCAGGTGGCGTTGGGACGAAGGCTACTGCGACGGAAACTTCGTCCGCGAGTAATTCCCTGAAGTCGCGGAAGAAATGAAGACGAACGTACTATTGAGGAGGAGGTGGTGCTCCAGCGTGGGATCCCAATCCGGAATGGAAATAGCATTTTTTCGTATTAATTGATCATTACTAATCCTAGATTAGTGGACTGCAATCATCATTGGAGGTTAGGTAAGTGGGAAAATCAGCGAAGGGGGGAACAGATCCGGACGGAAACACCCGGTTGCTGTGATGTGATTTCATTAACGCTGTCGTCATAATTTTACGCTTGATTTTGTTTGTATGTTTAATTTTCTCATGGCCTACCTCTCTCACCGATCACACCACTAACTATCTCTGTCTCTCTTAGCTCTATCCACCTAGCAGTGCATCTCGAAACTTTCGAGTCTCGATCCAGTGTTGTTACGCTTGGTACGCCGCTGTACTTTAGCGTATTATTTCGCCTATTATGATAAGTTAGTTAACTCGTTAACGCAAAAAGTTTACACACAATCCACATCGCAGCGCGATCATATTACGTTTAAGTTGGCCGAATTGAATTATTTAGCAAGCGCGTGTAAAGTTTTTTTCCTAGTGTAAAATCGTGTCAATCATCCTTCATACAGAAGCAAGCAAAGGAATCAAGGAATTACCGAGTGTGTGGTTTTTGGGACGTAACGGAATGCAATGATGTGTACGTATTTAGAGTGTGCTTTTGATAAGGGCCGCAGTAGCTATTAACTGACGCTAGGAAATTGCGCCATACAAAGTTTTCTCCTGTAAATTTGTTCCCAACAACCGTTGTATTGAATCGAAGTAGGCAGGAATGTGCTGATTACTGTAACAAACAAATTGTACAGATTGTTGTAACAAAAGCCAGTGCCGGAGCGAGGTGTGTTGAAATTATAAACACGAAAAGGTAGTGAATTGTAAATTTGTAAGAACAAAAACACCGTGCTGTGGCAATTTTCAAGTACAAAGTAAAATTTAGCACGTTTTTTTGCTGTCTATTTATGTTCTTTCCCCTTAATCGCATTTTCTGACCGCCATCTTGGATTTTGATCCGCCATTTAAGATTCCAGAAAGTCGTCGAACATTAATTTTCGGAGTCTAGACGTCTTCCCCATTCCGAAGGCACCCTTGTTTTCAGTCGTCAAATCCTAAACATTTTGCCGCCATCTTGGATGTTGATCCGCCATCTTTGATTCTGCAATGGCTTGCGGTGCTCTTGTGCAACATTTTTATCCTTATTTTGAATCTTTTTCTATGTTCGTTAGATTTTTTATACGTAATCCAATATTTTTATTTTTGTTTGTATTTATCTTTCTTTGAAAACTTTTAACATACAAATATAACGTACTAGATTAATGCTATTTATCGCCTAAGCACACTCCCGTAGCTCATAACCAGTTATAGCTCTAATTAGTCAAAAGCTTTGCCGGCGATATACGACGCCACAAACGTATCCACTGTTCTTTTCTTTTCTGTACAGCTTCCTTTCTTGCATCGATTG
The DNA here is from genome assembly GCF_035046485.1 of Aedes albopictus. NCBI lineage: Eukaryota > Metazoa > Arthropoda > Insecta > Diptera > Culicidae > Aedes > Aedes albopictus. The sequence goes on along the minus strand of NC_085136.1, from coordinate 20,937,290 downwards.
ACGACTTCGATCGCACGCGAATCATTCACTACCTACCCTCACCACAGACAGAGATGATGGATTACGATTTTTGAAAATGTTGTAAGAAAAACAGTATTTTAATGAAAGTTTTCTCTCGAAATAAATCTCGTAAAATCATAGAACTCGGTCATATAACCAACAACTGTATTTATGAAAAACTGCAACAATCACACATACACACACTTGGTGACATAACAACAACACACTCACACACACATAAGAAACCCGTAGTGAGATCGTTCCAACTAAATCTGTTTAGAATCAAATTGGTAGAACTGAAGACTAAAACTATATTCAACCCTAGCGAAAAAAAAACACCCGCCATATATTGTAAATTGAAGTTTATGTAACAAAATAAGAATCGGAACGGAGCATATTGATCTGAGAAAGATTGTACTAATTAGGAGGGAAAACGAATCATATATGCATTAATGTGACTGAAAAACGTCAATAGATTTATAGTTTTTAAGAAAAAACAAACACAACAACATTTGGCAGAAGTAAACTAAATAAAAAATCGAAAGAGGCACTGTGCAATGAATGAATGAACGATGGAACACCCGTACACACAAAAGACACCGCACCCACAGAAAATAATAATATCAGCTAAATACAACAACTGTGACTTAACACTGCACTGAAGGAAAAGAAAACAAAACAAAACAAACATACTTTAATAGACACACATTCACACACACACTAGCAAATAGGAACTAAGAATTGAAAACAAAACACACACACACACTATCATTCACACTTAACAACACGCGGAAACATTGGAAAACAACTAATATTTGGACATGATTAGGAAGTAGTGAACAACAAAATTTGAAAACATTAATGCATTATCTAGGTTAATAGTTGAAACAAACAAATAAACAAAACAAACAAAAAAAAAAAACTAAGAAAAAAGTGCATATATAGCGAAACACAAGCAGTACTAAAATGAAACAAATAATTAACAAAACAATTAAAAAAGTATAACCCATTCTGCAGGAATGGCAGAAAAAATACATTGCAATAGCACCCGTATATATTATATTGATGAATGAAATGAAAGTTGTTGCTTGTGCGGTTATTGGCTAAAACCGAGTCCGAAACGTCCATGTTCTTGATGTTAGTGAAGCTTGTCGATACTTTAGAGTTTCGAAAATTGAATCCTCTGCGAAAGGCAAATTACATGAAAGTTCAAGAATTTTGAATCGCCCACAATGGATCTGTTTGCAAGGGAGATGTCTGCTTGCCAGACATCTGAGAAGAAAGTTCATGTGTTGTGGGGTACGACGAGTCTTAGTGGGTCGACTCGTCGTACCCACCTACGATTCGATCCATTGAATTCCTGAAAAAAATCGCCAAGAGTTTCCCGGAAGAATTCCTGAAGAACTTCCCAGTGAAATGCTTGAGGAAATTTCTGAAAGAATTCCTGAAAAAATCTGAAGGAATTTCTAAACAAAAACCCTGGATAAACTCATGAAGAAACTCCTGGAAGAATTCCCGAAGAAATTTCTTGAAGAATTTCTGAAAAAAATCCTGCAAGAATCCCTGAAGAAACTAGTTGAGAGATTCCTGGATAACTTTCGGGAGGAATTCCTGAAAGAATTTGAAATTTCTGAGGACATTTTTGGAACAATGCTCAAAAAACTCCTGAAAGAATTTTTGAGGAAATCTCAGCAAAAAATCCTGAAGAAACTCTGGAGGTATTCTCGAAGAAATTTCTTGAATAATTCCTGAACTCATGCAAGAAACTCGGGGAGGAATTTCTAAAGAAATCTCTGGAAACATTTCTGAGGAAACTTCTGGAGGAACACATGAAGAAATTTCTGGAGGAATTCCGAAGAAATGGTGAACAAATTTCTTGAATAATTCCTAACCTAAGCCAAGAAATTTCCTGAAGAATGCCCAAATAGAATTCCTGAAGAAACTATTGTTCATGGATAAATTTCTGGAGGAACTCCTGAACTCCTTTAGAAATTTCTAAATAAATCCGTGGAAAAAATCTTGCAGAAAATTTCTGGAGGAATTCATGCAGAAATTCCTTAAGGAATGTCTGAAGAAATGCTTGGAGAAATTTTTGGAGGAATTCCTAAAGGAATCCCTGGAGAAACTGATGAAGAAATTCCTGAAGAAAAATGGAAAGATTTACGATGAAATTTCTTGAAGAATTTCTAAGCTAAAGCTAAGAAATTTCCTGATGAATTCCCAAAAAAATCCTATAAGAGTTCTTGAAGAAATTCCTGAAGGAGTTCCTTGGAATTTCCTTGAAAGAATTCCTGGATAAATTTCTGGAGGAACTCCTGGATACATTTTTGGAAGAATTTCTAAGCAAATCCGTGGAAAAATTCCTGAAGTATCCCTTCAGGAGCTGATGAAGACATTCCTGGAGGAATTCCTGAAAAAAATTCTGGGAAAAATCCCGAAGAATGCTTTTGATGAATTCCTAAACAGAAGCTAATAAATTTCATCATGAAATCCCGAAAAAAATCCTGCATGAATTCCTGAATAATCTATTGGAGAAATTGCTGATGAAATTTTTGGAAGAATTCCTAAAGAAACTCCTGGAGGTATTTCTAAAGAAATCTCTGGAAAAATGCCTGAAAAACTCATGAAAAAAATCCTGGGGGAATTACTTAAGAAATTTCTGGAAGAATTCTCACAGAAATTTCTTGAAAAATTCCTAAGCAAACGCTAAGAAATTTCCTGAAAAAAAAACCCTGCAAGAAATCCCAAAAAAAAAACTGTCGAAGGAATTCCTGAAGAAATGCCTGGAACAATTCCTGAAGAAATCCCTGGAAGAACTCATGGAAAGAAATTTCTGCAAGAGCTCACGAAGAAATATCTTGAAGAATTCCTAAGCTATAGCTAAGAAGTTTAATGAATTATTCCTATAAATATCCTGCAAGAATTTTTGAAGGAACTGTTGGAGGAATTCCTTATGAAATTTTTTGTAAGAAGACCAGAAGAAACTTCTGAAAGCATTTCTCAAGAAATCCCTGGGAAAATTGATGAAGAAATCTGGAGGAATTCCTGGAGAAATTTCTGGTAGAATTCCCGAAATATTTCTTGAAGTATTCCCAAGCTAAAGGTAAAAAATTTCTTGAAGAATTCTCGAAAAAAAATCTGCAAGAATTATATAAGAAACTATTGGAGAAATTGTTGGCAGAATTTCTGAAGAACCTTGAAGGAGAATGTCTAAACAAATCCCTGGAACTGATGAAAAAATGCTTGGAGTAATTCCTAGAAAAATTGGAAGAATCTTCGAAGAAAGTTCTTGGAGAATCCCCAAACTAAAGCTAAGAATTTTTCTGGAGAATCCTTGGAAAATCCTGCAAGATTTTTTTCAGATACATAATCCAAAAACATATCTGGTGAAATTTTCAAAGTAAGTTCAGGGCATTTTTTTGAAAATTATTTTTTTTTTGCAAATAACATAAAACCGTAGGAAATAGTTTAAAAAATAATTTATAAAATAAGTTCTGCAAAATTGTTTAGACGAAAATGTTTGATAATTTTTTTAAAGAAACTAGATTTTTGAAGAATTCAATAAAACTCCGAGTCATCATGATTCAACGTGAGATATTTCAAAAATAATTTGTGCAGAAACTTTTAGATAAAGTTTTCGAGACATTTCTGAAGAATTTCACTAGATTTTTAGTCATCAAAGGAACGTATAGAAGGACGAATTACTAGAGTAATCTTAAGAGAATTGCCTCCTAAAAACTCTGGAATAATGTTTGAAAGAATATCTTAATGATCTGACCAGAAGGAATATCTTATCAAATGCTTGAAGTATTCGGTGGAAAATAAATTTGAGGGTTGTTTAAACAGATTTGTTCAAACGGAAGTTCCACCATAAATTTATTCCACTATTTCTGCCCCAAGTTATCTGAAACAATCTCTGGAAGTTTCTTTTTGGACGAAAGAACATCTAAAAAACATCCGGCTTTTCCTAGTCTCTCAAAGGAACAACTGGGAAGTCCGATCATCCTTATTTTTCAATTTCTGTTACGAATTCTATGCTCCGATCGAAACCATTTCTGAAACATTCTGATGCCATTCCAAAAGATCCCGAAAGAAGACCTGGAGTGCTTTTATGGGACTGCTGAAGTAATTGTTGATGAAAATCTGCATAAATTCCCAATGAAACTTTTGAAAAAAAAAACTGCTGGAACTCTTGAAGAAATTGTTGAGGGAATTTGTGAGGAAATTCGTGGAAAAATTCTCAAAAAAAAAACTCCAGAAGGTACTTCCAAAATACTACTGGAGGAATTCCCGAATGAACTCCTGGATACATTTCTAAAAAAAAAAAACTCCTAAAGAAATCTTCGAAAGAACAGGATTTCGAATGGAGTTATGGAGAAATTTTTGTGAAAACTTTAGAAGAAATTCTCGAAAAAAAAATATTTGAATGGATTTCTAAAGTAACTGAAGTAATCTCTATGGAACTTTTAAAGGAATTCCCGTGAAGGAACTTCCAGAGCGTTTTTTGGAAGAGTTCTTGGATAAATTCTGCAAGCAACATCTGGAATAATGTCCGAAACTCCTAGGTAAGTACGTTTACGCACTGGCCACACGCATTGCCATAAGCCGGAGCGTGTTTATTAACTTCGTTCTGTTCCGCTTGAGTCGCAATGCCCACACAGCCTCCGGGTCGGTACTTCATATCTAAGTATCGAGGATGATACACTCACCAAAAGACGCCTCTTGCTACTTCTTGCACCTCCGATGTTCAGCATTGTGGTGTATACCACCCTTACATCAATACATGTATAATACATAAGACTATTATCGGTGCAGAGTAGGCTGCGGCTTATTTTCCAAAAGTTGTTGAAACCTGGAATTCGTAAGCTCTTTTGGATTCAAATGATACAAAAAGAGAAACCTCTGAGTTTAAGCCAAAAATATTGAGATTTAGAGGTCGCGCAATCGCTTCAAAGTTGAATTTTCGAGTAATAAAAAGGTGTTTTCACTTGAAGTGCCATAACTTTCTCAATTTTCAACCCATTTTTAATCTTTTTTTATGAATTTCTCACAAATTAAATTTCGAAATAAACTAGTAGTAGATCATTTTTTTCCAAAGTCACGCAAAATATGAGTTTTTGAAGATTTAATTCATTTTTTTCTTCTTTTTACAAAAAAATTTAACTATAGAGTCCTATAACTTTTTAACCGTTTGACCAATTTTAATTTTTTTAGCTTTCTTTTGTAGATATTTTTGTTGCCTATCTTTGTCCTAAACAAACTTTTCATCAAAGTAGTCATTTTTATGATACTTTTCATCAAAAACTGCCAAAACATACCTTGAAACTTGATTTTTTCATGCAAAATTGGAGTTTTTGACGATTATTTGCAATTTTTTACTCCAAACCAGATACTTAGCATTATATTTAGGGATATGGAACACATTGGAATTATTTCAATTTTTTTTTCTCGCATTTCGAACATGAAAAAAAATTTTGATTCTGAACACCCTAAAAACAGAAGTTTAAGGCTTCCATATGACTATTGAGTATAATTTTTTTCACTTTGAGCCCAAAACTAAGCATGAAAACTATTAAAATTTTGCCAAAATTCTGATTTTTCCAATAAAATACGTGTTTCTGAACGGTTTTTGGTATTTATCTATTTTGAAACGTTTTTTTTAAGGTATAGTTTATTCACAGCATTCTTAGGGAACGAAAATATCTACAAAAGCAAGCTAAAAAATTTAAAATTGGTTAAACGGTTAAAAAGTTATAGAATTCTAAAGTTGAAAATTTTTGTAAAAAGAAGAAAAAAATGAATTAAATCTTCAAAAACTCATATTTTGCGTGACCTTGGAAAAAAATGATGTTCTACGAGTTTATTCGAAATTTGTGAGAATTTCTGCTATTCTGCTATTATCAACGCATCCCCTGGCTTTCGCCCATCTGCGTTGTCTTTTCACTAGGCAATACGTCTACCAATTGATGTTTATGGGCTTGCCGGACCAAGTCATGTAGCTAAGCCAAACACCCCACCTACAACTGTTGGGTAGGCACCATTGTCCCGCCCACTGGTCTTTTACAGCTAGTTGTAGGTGCATGTGTGCGTGTAAGTATTGGAGTGTGTGTGTCAGTGTTGGTGTATTGTAGGCGCCAACTCGTTCTAATCCACTCTGATAGCTAACACCCTATTGAACCATTACCCTTAAATTTGGCAATCTATGAAATAGAATGAGTTAAACGCCTGTAAAAAACAGTCAGTTAAATCAAACAAGGAATATTAGTATTAAAGCGAAGATACAACGAAGCAACGCCCCGAACCTCGAGAGCACAAACCCCAAGAACCAAATGACAGATGACAGGCAGCACCGATAAGTCGATCGACTGGCCACCATCAGTGAATAACCAATCGAGTAAACCCCCCAGCACAAACTGCCACCAGCTCTCCCGACCTGCGCCCAACAAATCCGAGGCACAGCCCAGCCTTAGCTTCACCTTAAAACCAAAATCTAGATTACAGAGCACAATACTTCCCAAGTAACCACGCAGCTCGAGCCGCAAATCACGCACAACACGGCACAAATAAGATAAACACTACCACGCCCGTACAACCGAAACCGACCTAGAGTAGAGAAGGGTCTCTTTCCACTCCAACCCGGACTCAACTGCACCCACAGGGCAGCGCACCTCACCCACACCGCACTCATTCATGCATCACTGTCCGAGCCGCACGGTCACCTGGGTTGAGTCTGTCTGCATGACCTCGCCCAACCCGTAACGCAGAGTTTAAATCCCTCTCTTGCATTACAAAGTACTCCCTCTTCCCAAAAATCTGTGCGTGGTATAAATGAGATCTTAAGGCTGAAGAAATCGTCACCAATACAACCGCCAACACTGAGCACTCAATGATGTCGGCCTTATCAACGACGACCCCCTCAGTCCCAAACCCAATTATCCCACACTACCCAAGTAACCACCCTGCTGAAGCCGTAAGCACCGCACGCACAAAGCACACACACACCGACACGCACCACCCCACACAAACCACCAAGGCCGAACAAAAGCGGAAAGCGGTGCCACCACTGCTGAATCACGACTTTTTCAGTATAATTCAGCAATCGTAGATCCATTCCTCGACCCTACTCAGCCCTAACGATCCATAGCAATGCCTGTCAATATATGCGCCTCACACATGCAACCTCTACACCCTAACAGTATGGTCACTTGGGTATCCCTGGGTTTTGACATGATGGTCAGGGATCACAGCCATCAAAACGTTCCACACTTTATCAGGGCTTACGACCTGTAGACATGATGATTTCTCAATAGTTTCAAGCTCTTTCGGACCTTCCGCTATTGGAGACCATCATGGCTAGCGGTGTTCATTTGAAATTTGTGAGAATTTCATAAAAAAAAGATTGAAAATCGGTTGAAAATTGAGAAAGTTATGGCACTTGAAGTGAAAACACCTTTTTATTACTCGAAAATTCGACTTTGGAGAGATTGCGCGACCTCTAAATCTCAATATGTTTGGCTTAAACTCAGAGGTTTCTCTTTTAGTGTCATTTAAATCCAAAAGAACTTACGAATTCCAGTTTTCAACAACTTTTGAAAAATAAGCCGCAGCCTAGTGCAGAGGCTATATGCCAATTGCGTGCGCTGCTGTAAGTTCTACTTTCTCTATCGATTCACCGTATATCACGAGGGTAATATCACCAGCTTTACGTCCGGTGGAAGTGTGAGCCTCAATACGCTATCATACGACGCGTTCCGTAATACTGGGCCCAGGATGAAGTCCGGAAGTACACCCGCGGTGATATTGTATCTCTTTTTCGGAAGTAGCTCTACAGTATCCGGCATAGGCTAACCGAGACTTCAAGGTGGTGTATGATGCACTCGATGGCGGCCCAGTTGACGTTAGCGGATTCTTCTTCGCTCTCTTGGAAGCGCTATCTCGGCCGTTTTGGTTACAGCCCTAATAGCGTCCACACCGACGATCGACCCTTCCGGGAGCCAAACTGGTTATCCGAGAGCCCACAGTCATCTGGTTTCCGTATGTAGACCGTTAGCCTTGACAGAATGATCTGCTCTAACTCCAACACGCGAAACATTTTGGAACCGGCTCGTCCTTTAACTGGATGCCATACGCTATAGTTGACAACTTCAACCTCGCCCATAGAAAATACACTGCACTGCATTAGCGCCTTATTTGCTGATTTCGATTATTGCTGCTGCTTCCATGGACACTTTACTGAGTAATGGTCTTGCTTCTTGATATTATGGGAAGTATCATTCTTCTTCGTTGAACCGCTGCTGAATCTTCCGTTATATCCACGACGTCTGTGTTTCTGATTTAACCATAAAGAAAGCCCCATCGCTTCCTCCGCTTTTTGGACCGGTTTGCAGCTTGTGTCCTGAATAATCTTCGCTTTAACCGTATCGGACGTAAATGCAGCTCGAGAAGCCTACAAATCCATGATCATGGACTCATAGTGATCTGGAATTCCCATCAACAATAACGTCGCTAACCACGAGTCGTCTACCTGGAATCCTGAAAATCGATGTTAGCTTTCTCAGCGCCAGGAGTCCAATCGTTAATCCGCTGTCTTCAAAAGCATTGTGCAGTTTGTCCCATGCTTCTTTGACATTCTTGGCGCCTAGATTCTAGAACCAAACTGAAGTTGGTTGTTTCTAGGCTTAAACATAAGGTAGCTAACGCCCGCATACTGACCTCATTGTCCACGACTTGATCCGCCTCTGGTTGCACAGCTCATCATTATTCGTCACGAATTAGGGTCACCTTCATGGCAAACGTCGTGGCACCTTAGCTTCTCGATGGTGCCGGTCATCTCCACTGTAACTTGCTCATCAGCGTGCACCTGAGAAAGCGTTATTTCCGGGCTTTGGGACAGAAGGTCGAAGGACAAAAGGTAGAATGGACAAAAGGTCAAATGGGACAAAAAATTTAGTAGACCAAATTACCAGCTGGTATGTCTCGCTTATAAGGCAACATCTTTTGAGAAGTCTTTGTTGCTACTCATTGAGAGAAACATTGTAGTGCTGTAGTAATCATATGCATTTCAGCCACTAACATTTTTGTAGGATTTTTTCCTTCTTTTGCTTATAGACTGTTCTTTCAAGTTGTGCTAATGCAGCATTTATTTAATGGCAATTTAGTTTGATTTTTTGTTCAGGAATTTATCCTTCTTAAATTTATAGGCTGTTTGTTCCGGCTTCCGGGCGTGCAGGGAGTTCCGACTTCATTTAGCGTAATAACGAACACAGGTTTGTGTGGTTTGATGACGCTTTTAGCTGTAATTGTATGTAATGTTTAGTCAAAGTCTTTCCGGTATCATTCTTCTGATTGCTTACATAGATCGGTTCCGAAAATATCTTTCCGATTCCACAGGAATTCTAGCAGTCCTACATGCAACCCTTAATTGCATAGATCGTTTAGGTTAGATTATCAAATTGTGAAGGTAGAAACTTACGATTCCGGCTTGTCCTCTTTAGTTATACAAATTAATAGCGAATTCTAGAGTAGCGAATGCAATTCTTTAGGTACTTAACAAATTTCAACTTTTAGCTTTTGGAATACTAAGTTGTAACTAATTTTAGCATTTAAACAAATTGTCGTCCACCTTTCGTTTGTCTAGCGGGTTTTTTTCTGCTCACTTTTCTGGTGGAAATCGATCTTAAAAAAAAACACTGTTCTTTTAACTTTTGTTACTGAAATAATAATTGTTTCCTTAGGGACTTATTTTTCAATCAGAAGCTTAACCTTCTTCTTTTCAATAGCCATGTCATGTTTAAGTAAAAACTAATTTTATTTCTCCAATTGGAACAGACCCTTAGTGATCACCCCCTCTTGGATTGATAGGTAGATCCTTATAATTATACTGTATAAGCAAACAATTTCATTTTGTTTGCTAATGCACTGCCGTTCTACGCATAGTTGTTCTATGTTATATATCGGATTTCTATATAACATGGGACAATTATGCGTAGGACGGTAGTGCAGGCGTTACGCCAAAAATTGAGAATTTTCAATCCCCCTTCCCCCCTGTCCTATACTAAATATATTGCTTGTTAAACTTTTGCAAACCCCCCTCCCCCTATAATCGTGACGTACCTACGGGCTGACAATTAAGCTCAAGCTTAAGGACAGACTTGTTAGAATACCAAAATGGCCGCCACAAAGGCCGATTTTGGCACCTACTCCAGATTTCGAGCACACAAATCTATTCGTAAACAAACCCAGTGCACCTGATTTTCATATTTGAAGCTTATTACAACTGAGCAAGAACAGAATAATAAAATGCACTATAGTTTAAAACTTGCTTCTAGAGATTTGTGCATCTGAAGTTCTGATGCCCTGTTGAAGCGGGATTTCAAGACGTTTGTCCTTAAAGGAATCCCATTATATCACTTTTCGACGTTCTGGCATTCGACGTTTTCTCGCCTATCCGTCTGGAGGAATCCCATCACCAATTCCTGAAGGGTTTCCATGGGCAATTTTTTGAGGAATCTCAGTGTAATTACGGATAAATCTCTAGAAAAAAATACCTGCAAGTTTGCAGAAATTGGCTCTTCTCAAATGTAACGAGGGATTTGTTCATTTACTTAATTTGTATATGACGCTAAAAGGTACAACAAATTGCTAATGCTAACACTTATTTTCTTCATCCGGAATTGTTTCATGATTTCTCTATAAATTATAGAATTTCTTCTGTGATTCCCAGGAAGCTATGTATGCGATTCATCCTGGCGTTTATTAAGGAATGCTTCAGAGGTTCCATCTGGGAATCCTTCAGAAGCTCTGTCAGAAGATAGCCAGGAATTTATTCACAAATTCTTTGCCGATTTAAAAATACCTTCTCGGATTCCTCCTGGATTCTTCTTGAAATTCCTTCCGAAATTTCTCTAGGAATTCATTTTGAGATTCCTCCAAGAATTCTTTATACATATGGTTCTTCCAGAAATTTATTCCATTACCGTATTACACCACTAATACGACACCGACTGTTGTCGAATAACCGGGGTAAACTTTCAACTCAGAACTTCCGGAATTAGCGGCTGCAAGAGAAGCTGCTGCGGGTTGCGAGTATAAGTGCAGCATTTACAGTGTACATCGCTGTGACATTTGCACACTTTTTAACTCGACATATGTCGAATAAGCGGGGTACGAATTAAAAAATGTCGTATTAAAATGTGTCGAACCAGCGGTGTAAGACGGTATTCTTCTAGGAGTTCTTTTTATGATCCCTCAGGGAGCGAGATTACTAAAAAAGTTCAATCTGGGATTCCTACAGATACTTCTTCCATGATTCAAGTGATTCCTTCTGGAATTATTCCAGAAATTCCAGGAATCATCCTACATGGATTTCTTCCGAGATTCTCCTTAAAAATTTGGAATGACTTCAGAAGTTTGTTTTTTCCAGAAGTGTTTTCGAAGAATTTCTGTGGGTAGTATTCCTAGCATAGCTGCTGGAAGAGTTCCTTAAAAAGTTGTTGTAGGAATTGCTCAAGGAATTCCTGTAGAAACTTTACATGGAACTCCTTGAGTAATTTTATGACGTGATTCATGAAAAACTCCAGCAGAACTTTCAATAAACTTCTGAAGGATTTCCATTAGGAACATTTGGGCGAATTCCAGAATGCATTTCAGGATGAAATTCAAAAGGAAATCTTGGAGGAATCCATAATAGAGTTCCTGGAGGAATCTTGGGAGATGTTCCTAAAAAAATCCTGGAAACAATTTCTGAAAGAATCCCGATAGTACACCTCGGCTTAGAATAGCACTACGGACCCCCTGTTCCGGGGGTAAAAGTCTAACAAACAGGGAACCCCAATCCAAGGTGTCAAGCGACCCGTGCTGCTGATGGATGAATGGTTGAGGGGGTTTAAAACATGCACGATCTTTAACGGAGCCCGTAACTTTGGTAGATCACCTTTTCAGGTATTTTACAGAGTAAGATCTACCAAACTGAACCCTGGTGACATCCAACTTGTTAAGCTAGGGTAATGCGTTTTGGTAATAAGGATTCATAGTACAAAGCCCTTGTTACTAACAGTTTCTAAAATTGCACTTATTTTGCCTAACGCCGAGACTACACTTGATGTAAGGAAAATAAACATGCGTATCACATTGCGTAATATCCTACTAAGGACTGATAAGTACTGGTGATACAAGGACTCACGTGAATTCTTATTACCGAACACATTACCTAACTTGGCAGCGTTTTGCAACTAGCCCAAAGCCCCGGGTTTTTCTATGTTGTCCTGGAACTAAACTAGAAGCAAGACATGGATGGGGCCAGAGTCCCGATGCATGGACAAATATCAGTTCTGGTTCTACCGTTTTGTTTTTCTCAGAAATAGAATCGATTATTTGTGATTAGGGGCGCACTTTTGCTGGGATTTATATCCCCATGAAAACGGTACTTTTTCATCACATTCGATTTCTTGAACCTGTGAGGTAACAAAACAAGAACTGTACAGAAATCGATGCTTCATTGCCTCTATGACAATGGAGTTGTACGACATGCACGGGTATTGCCACAAAAGATCTAAATACTGGTCGCAGTGGCTCATCCGAACAGAAAAAAAAATACCTCGGAGGAATGCCGCAAGGAGTCCCCGAAGGAATCTGGGAAGTAGTTCTCAGAGGAGTCTGGGAGAGGTTCTTTAAGGAATCCTGGAAATAGTTCCCCCAGGAATTCCCACAGGAATCCCAGAAGGAGGTTTTGAAGAAACTCCGGAAGTGATTCCTGAAATAATACCGGAAGGAGTTATTGAAGAAATTTTTGGAAGAAAACCGGACGAAGTTCTTAGCTCGATAGAGTGACATGAACTTTCTTAGTAACGACACTCCCGACGTTTCTGTTTCACATTGTAACACATACTGTACAAAATGGCTGACGAGATTCTCTGATTTGTTTTTCAAGTGTATTCAATGACGCTACACAATAGGCCTTGCCGCTATAATAGAATTAATTTTCTAAGAGATGGCTGTGTATGTGTAGACTAGACGGAAGAATTTCTTGCAGGATTCCTGGAAGGATGCTCTAGATGCATGTCGAAAAGAATTCCTGAAGAAATCCCAGAAGGACCTCCTGTAGGAACCTCGCATGGAATTCCTGGAGGAGTCTTGAAGGAAACTCAAAAGGAGTTCCAGAAAAAAAATCCAGGAAAGAACTTCTGAAGGAACATTGGAAGAAATCCCGGGTTGAAATTGATAGAAGGACCCCAGAAGAAATCTCCAGAAGGCTCTATGGAAGAAGCCCATTACTAATATCTGGAGGTCCTTGCAAGTTCTTCTGGCGCAATCCCAGAAAGAATTCCAATGAAAATCCCGTTAGGTGTGGAGGAATTTCAGATAAAACCTGTTAAGGAATCTCAGACGAAATTCCAGGAAGATTCCCCGACGGAACATCTGAAGAAACCTAAATAAACTGCCTGAAGAATCTCAAAATGTACTCCCTAGAAATGCCGTTAAAATAACTCCTGAAGGAGTCACCCAATAAATTTGTGGATAAACCTTGAAGGAACTCCTGGAAGAATCCCAGATGGAATCCTGTGGAATCCCAGAAGAAGCTGCTCTAGAGTGCCATCAGAAAGTCATATATCAGCACACTTCACGTACATTTTGAATTCACTGACAAAAATCCTTTCAATTTTCCTGGATATTCAGGACGAACTCTAAATTTATGTTAAAACCTAATAATTTTGCATACATTCTCCCACTGTTCGCCGCTTATCGTATATTTCACTCCTCGTTCGATTTCAAAAACACCCTAAAACACAATCAAACCATTCCAGGAATCCATATATTCCAGCCAACCTGTTGTAATGCCATGGGCCATGGCCGCCAACGCATGGCCTGCTGTGATATTAAACAACAGCAATCTATCACCTTCGACGAAGACGGTGAAGAAGACGCCACTTTCGACTTCGACCGACCGACCAACAAATGAGACCGATCGCTCGTGCCTTCTTGTCAATTTCTTTCAAATTTCACTTTGTGCACAGCCTCGCACCTTCTTTTATAGGTGCTTTGCACCTCAATCTTATATTGCTTTAAAGCTTTTTCCCAGTAGAGGAACCAGAGGGCATAAATAAAAGCGGACACAAAACGAAGTGCAATTAGAATGCACCGCATGAACTCTGCGGCGTCTGCTGCACTTGCAACCAACGAATGAAGATTTCAAGTGGCGAGAAGCGGTACCATTCATCCACTGCGTGACAGAAAGTGACCACAAATGAGCGTAAACTCGTGATTTTTGTAAATTTTAATGAAGGTACAAAGGTCAAATTTCAAATTTAATATTCATAGAAATATGCTCCATTCTGGTACACGTCCATATGTACAGAGCTTATGAATGCGGTAATGAGTGACAATAACGTACCAGAAAATGGTATGCTTCGATGGTCATTTCAAGCCTACTGCGCCGCAGCGCAGTGGTGTTCAATTTGAGACCCCAGTCCGGTCGACGCCCCGCACGGTCACCACAAATGAAAGCGCATTCTGGTTCCGATCCGAGTAGGTCCGTACTCGCGAGCTCTCGTGAGCATGCGGTTCGTAGAGAAACGAACAAACGAAATTTTCAGGTGATGAGGTGGTGAAGGGGAAGCCTAGAGGGAACAAAAGATAAAAGGGCCAAACAAAACCGGGAGAAGAGAATCGCAAGATATGGAAGAGGATTGAACCACTGGTGGGAGGGCGGCGTGGGTGCCAGGAAACGAAGGGCGGTAAACAAATCGCGATCGTGTGTGCAACGAACGACGCCGAACAAGAAAAAGAATAAGAACGATTCTCACTCGTCGTCGCTGCTCGTTGATCGTTTCGGACCATTTTTCTCTCTCCCTTTTAGCCACGGTACGCGGCGGCGGCGACGGTGCTCTGTTGTTGGGACTCGAAAGAAGGCTCGTCGCCGAGGAGTAGCGCGACCGGAGCAGGTTCTACTGGCACAGCACAGTGGCTTGCTTGGATGGGCTGCGATGCATATTATCTCCTCCTCAAGAGGTTCGTTTCTCGATCGGGTCGGGTCAGTTGCTTTCCGAAGCTTCACCGTTTAGGATCAACGTTTTTTCTCCGGAGAAACGACGTCGCCGGTCGGGAAGTGTTGTATGCGCGCGCGGTCTGTAGAGCTGGAGAGTGCATTAGTACGCGAACCGTCTGTGTCTGTTTCTGTGTGTGGTACGGTATACGCTTGCAATTCAGTGGGACCCCTGAAGAAAAAGGATCAAGTTACGTTCCTGCCAGATCAGGTCTGTCGGATCGCAAAAGGGCAGCAGATGTTTCTGGCTGTGAAGTTTTCGATGGCTGCCGCCTGCTTGGATTAGGTGCGTTGAGTTGCCTTCAATCGATCGGACATCGATTGTTGCAAAGCCTACTGCTTCAACCGATTGATTAGTGCTATTAGTGACCTCGCGGGTAGGGGGACGTGCGTGATCGCTTTAGGTTGCGCCATCTGTGTAAGTGTTTGTGCGTGAAACGGACCACGAAACCACGCGCGACCGTATGCGCCGTTTATCTTTTCGCTACCGTTTTTTTTTGTTCGAACCTCGAAGGGCGTGTGTGACCAAACGGGAGATGCATTGAAGCCCAGCACAACCACCACCACCACCATCAAGCGCGGTGGACGATAAAAAGACCACTCCGCTAAAGGCAGGGCTGGTAGCGACCAAGCAGGTGTCAAAATAATAGTTAGTCATAAGTGGACCCCACATGAGCGGCAATACTTCATCAATATCAGTACTTTTTGTGGACATTTTCATCAAACTTATGGTTTTTCTATATTTCAGAATCGCATTTCACGAAAAAAAATTGAATATAAAACAAGAACAGAACTAAGTAGTGCAAGGAACATATTTTGATGTTCATCATTGGAACTTCAAATTACTGTCTACTGGTAGACTATATGAAATAAGTTCAGCCTGGCGCTACTCCGCAACTTAATGACATGGAGTAAAAAAGTTCCTGCTAAATATACGTCTATTTTGCCGAAAAATTTTAAAGAGATTCTGAAGAATTTCCAGAGTTCTTAGCAACATTGCAAGAATTTCAAAGAATTTTAGATTTCTCTTGGAATTCAAGTTTTTTACTTCTCAGACACACGACTGTTGAAATATTGTTTGGAGATTACTTTAGCAGACATTCGTCTTGTTTTGGAAATATTTAGCCCGAATTTCTTCTCAAACATAGGTTTAGAGTCTTGAGAGATTTGATTCCTGAGCTAAGAAAGTGATTCATGGCGAACTTCTGGATAAAATCCATACATTCCAATAAAACCCGTGACGATAACAGAGAATAAGAAACTTTGTTGAATCATGTTTTTGCTTAAGTTTTTGTGAATATTGCTGAAAGATATTTTTGTGCTGAATTCTTTGCGGATCTCAAGTGAGATCGTAGCGAGCTGTGCACGCGAGCGGCTGCGTTTTCAAAACAGTCACGCCTTTTCTTTGCTCCGCGTTGTTTTCAATATGGCCGGCCGAATTGTTTGTTCTTGTCTATCATGTTGATGCCTAAATGTTGACCAAACGTATCCTCTGGTCAAAACTCTTCTACTAAAAAAACACACAAATGCCCATGACGCCTAGGCCTGAGAGGACGTAGAGGTGTCGAAAAACCTTTCATAGGTGTACAACTAATCTTCCTTTCCCATCCCTCAGCTGTCGCAAGGACGTGGCCAGGGCAGCTTTCGACCGTTGAAGGATTGCAACAATCTTATCTTAGAACCAGTGATTAGCCTTAATACTCTATGCTTTGGAAACGAACGGGAAAGAGACATTTTGCATAACAACGGTTTAGGACTGTACCACCAACGAATTTGTGTGACTTTCTCAATACCTTACCTTACCGATCAGGCTAAGGCAGGGGTGGCCTCTGCTGTATATAACAGTCGTCTCTATTCCACTCGGTCCATGGCTGTTTGTCTCCAGTTCCGCACTCTGTGTAGGGTCCGCAGATCGTCCTCCACTTGGTCGACCCACCTAGCTCGCTGCGCACCACGTCTTCTTGTACAGGTATGACTCTCGAGAACCATTTTTGTCGGGTTTAGTCGACTTTCTCAATGCGAATCTAATTCTTTGTGCATCTCAAGAGATTCCATTGAGGTTTCATGTTTTTGAAAAAAAGCAGGAGATGTTTTTTGAAGGATTCTCGGAAGGGATTCATAGAGGAATCACGAAAGGAGTCTCCAAAGAATTCCCGGAAGGAGTTCCCAGAGGAATTCAGGAAGATGTTCTTGATTTAGGAGGTATCCAGGACGCAGATCCTGGAAGCATCACGGAAGGAATTCCCGGAGGAATCCCGGAAGTAGTTTCTGGAAAAATCTTGAAAGGAGTTCTCGAAGGAATTCCAGAAAGTTCTTGGAGGAATACCGGAAGAAGTTTTTGGAGGATTACCGGAAGGATTTCCTAGATGAATCGCAGAAGTCCTGAAGATATTTCAGAAGAAACTCGTATGCAATTCCTGGACTAGACCTGAAGAAAAATCACTCCACGAATTTTGGAAGGAGTTCCTCAAGCAATTCCGGAATGAATTCCTGAAGCAATTCAGAAAAAAAACTTCTGTAAGAATCCCTGAAGTATTCTCAGGTGAAATTCTTGGAAGGACCCCAGAAGGTACTTCTATGGGACACTGCACGCCCCGGTCGTTAAAGGAACATTTTCTAAGTCTTTGAGACGTTTCGTGGCCTTGTTGTTTATGATGGGTTTCTGAGTAAATATTACGAGAGGCATTTCGCTGAGATTCTGGGGAATTTTTTTTTGAGATTGCAGTGAGGACTATGGTGGAATACTATTTGTGAATTGTGGCAAGATTGTGGACAATCAACGGCAAGAGGAATTCTTCCGGGCGCCAACTATATACATACCTTGTCCTTGTCCTTGTTATAACCTTGTGGAATTCTGAAAGAAATACTATCCCACGGGACAAAGCTTTATTGAGTATTTATTGGAAATAAATGGAGGCCTACGGAGGATTTTTTTGCGTATCTTTTACCGTTTCGTAAGAAGGTACTTGGGCTTTCGCAGAAGATCCTTCTGAAGTTTTTCAAGAGTTATCGCGGACTATCCATCAGGAATTCCACCGGAGATAAGACAATAATTTCTTTTAGATATTTATTACAAGTTCTCTCAGGAATGTTTCCTGAATTAATTCACTGATTTCTCTCATTTAGAAGTTCTACGACAATTTTTCTATATTTTTTTCTCTCAAATTGCTCTTGAAATTTATGTTGAAACTCCTCCTGGAGTTCTAAATGGGGTTTTCAAAAGTTATATTACCTATATTCATCAGGAGTTTATTCGGGATTTTTCAGCATTATTTTAAGAAATTCTTGGATTCGTTCAGGAAGTTCTCCAGCAAGTTCTCACAAGGTTCTACAGGGATTCCTGAAGGAGTTCAGGGATTCTTGCAGGGGTCCCTTTAGAGATTCCTTTTGGAATTCGAATTGGGCAGAAGCTTCTTATGGAAATAATCAATTACTTCCATGGTGACTTCGTTTAAGCTTCCGTTTTTTTTCAGTATTTGCGCCTGGATTTCCTCCAGAAATTCCTTCTAGGAGTTTCTCATGAAGTCCTCGAAAGATTCGTTCTGCGAATGCACTAGGAGTTACTTCTGAAAATTCTCTGGAAGTTCATTCTTGAAATCTTCCAGGATTTTTTCTTGAAATCCTCCAGGAGTTGCTTATGGGAATCTTCCAGAAGTTCTTTCTTGGAATCTGCTGAGAGCTACTTCTGTGAATTCCTCATGAGGAAATTCTCCTCCTCCAAAATTCTCCTCCTGAAAAGTTCGTTTTGGGTTTCCTTACACACTTAGAATAAATTACAGTATTTGGTGAAAATAATCGTAAAAGTATTACGGCGAAATCGATGAAATTGCAGGATTAAATCGGTGAAATCTAAGAAATCACCGAAGAACCGGTGAAATCAGACAAATTTACAGGAGACCTGTGAATATTTTACCGAACAGATCGGTGATGGGACTATTTTACCGTACTACTGTAAAACGCGTTTGACAGCCACGCCGGCAGCTTTGAGCATCAGTTCTATTAGAATTTGCGCATCATCTCCAAGCAAGACTCTCTTGTACAGTGGCAGCAAGTGTGGTTCCTGATCAGAAGATCATGTATTCGATCCCATCATCGACGTTTTTTATGAAAATATTGTTTTTTTTTTGTGCTCGCATAAAATCGCCGTAAATTTGTAAGATTTACCGTACGTTCAGTGATATGGAGAATTCATTTGTAAACAAACATACCTAACGTTCTGTGATTTTTACGGTAAATTTGTAAAAAGTACCGAACGTTCCGGTAATTTTGACAGATGCATTTTCCTGAGATTCGCAGTACGTTCGGTGGTTTGAAAAATCACCGAACTTTTTACCGTACGTTCAGCTGTTGAGATTACGGTAAAATTTTACCGTAATCCGTCATTTTTTCTAAGTGTGTACGGAGTTCCTTACTGTTTTTGATGTGAATGCCTCCCATAAGTTTTTTTTTCGGGGAATCCTCCAAAATTTTCTTCTGTGAATCCTCCAAGAGTTCCTTGAGGAAATCCTCTAGGAATAGTTTTTGGGATTCCTCCTTGAGGTCCTTTGGAGTTCCTTATGAGAATCTTCCAGAAGTTTTTTAGGAAACCTGCTAGATTTTCTTCGGGGAAAAGTGCTGGAGTTTCTCCTTTTGATCCTCCAGCTGTTCCTTCTGGGAATACTCCAAGTATTTCTGGAGAAATCCCCCAATTCTTTAAATTAATCACAAAAAGGAATTCTCGCAGAAATTCCAGATTAGATTCCTGTAAAAATGTCTAATTTCCTGCAGAAATTCTAAGAAGGAATCTTCAAAAGAATCTGTTAGAATCTGCAAAATGCGTTGGTGAAGGAATCTCCAGAAGGAGCCTTTGAAGAAAAATTTTCATTGAACCCAGAAGTTTCTAGACAAAAAAAAAAACAAGTTGTTAGCTCGATTACCAAAGTGGTTCGATTCTTCGGGGTAATGGTTTGTTTTTTCGGTAAGTCCGATATGTACAAAATCATCAATAAAAGGGCACCCCTTTGGTCCCGAATCCATGAAAACGTGAAAAAATAAGTATTTTTACAAATTTGATGCACCTAATCACAATTTTATTCCTATTTAACGTATTTTTCTTGAAAACTACAATTCAAGCATAACTTTACCAAACACCGTATGTAACATATGTAAACAAAAAGAGATTTTCACATGAGACGCTAAATTTCGTTAAGGACTACTTGTTCCCTCACCTTTGGGGGTGATTTGTGAAAAACACTTGTTCGCAACCTATTGAATACTATCATATCTATCATTTCATCATCCACTTTGATCTCTACTCCCTTACACTCTGAGTAGAAAAAGACCGATAAAGCCATAAAATGATTAACTTATAAATAGAATACGGTCGATAAATCAGAATGTTGATATAAAAAAATATCTAGAACGCTTTTAACAAGCTGTAACTTTATATAAAATGCACCGAAAATTCTCATATTTTGACTGTCACTCAACTAGTTAGTTGTAAATGGTACATATTTGGAATGAATTGGTTAACTCTATTAACTACAATATCCTAGGGTTAAGTAAACCAAATTAAATGAAATTTTCTACATTCATGACTAAACTATTTGTGTTTGATTACCATATTATTCGACTGATATAAGACTAAAGTAAAAAACCCTGATTGACGTCACACCTAGTGGTGCTGGTGCCTTTCTCGTCAAATTTTACTCATTATCTTCCTGATTTCGCTCAATATGAATCTTTATAATACTTGATTTAGAAAAGCAACTTGTTTTGTTCATTGTCAGTCTTACTCCGTTCGAAACCGATTTGATGTATCGATTGCATTGATTTGTTAACTTCTGTAAATCCGGCGGCTCGTTCTGGAATATTGCCGGTAGTAACAAATGTGACATAAGCCTGTGTTCTTGCTAACAGTACATCAAGTTATCGAAATGCCTCAATTTGATGTGTTTCATGCATGGGTCTGGTTCCCTTTTATATGTAGTCACATCAGGTGGGACACCTGGAATCGTTTACTATTTTCTTGCTGACCGTTTATTGCCACTGAAAAACTCATACATGACAGCATTTCGTTGCAACTGTTCTAATTGAAAGTAAACGAAGGTACAGAATTGAAACTGCATCAAAATTAAGTTTCATAATAATATGTTCCTCCACAAATTTGTTCCTTAGAGTATGCTGATCGATAGACTGGAGGTAATCTAGTGTCCCATGTATTTGACATGAAAACCCCATGTACAATAACTCATTTGTGCCAGCTTAGGCTTTACAAATTGAGCTGAATCTTTCACAGATTGCTCCTCTAATCCAAAGTTACAATTATAGGTAAAGTCTCATAGAACTTTTCGTCATTTTTGCGTTTGGGCCAGTCTAATGATGATTATCAGCGGTAAAATAGGCTTTTGAATACTAGTAGTAGTCAAAAATGTGATATGAGCCTATTTTCATGCAAACCGATTATCAGGCTATCGAAAAAGCCGCGATTTAATAATTCGCTTGCATGTTTTACCACTTCCAGCGGGATACCTTGATCCGATTCCAGAACACACTCGGTAGTTTTAAATATGGTCCGAACCTAACTTCTTGCCAACCGATCATTAGGTTATCGAAAAAGCCGTGATTTGATGTGTCGCAAGCATAGGTTTGGCTTATTTTCATGCTTGCCCACTTCTGGAGGGACACCTGGAACCGGTTCCGGAATACAACCGGTAGTTTTAAATATGGTCCGAACCTAATTACTTGCGAACCGATCATCAGGTTATCGAAAAAGCCGCGATTTGATGTGTCACAAGCATAGGTTTGGCTTATTTTCATGCTTTGGCCGCTTCCGACGGGACACCTGGAACCGGTTCCGGAACACAACCGGTAGTTTCCAATATGGTCTGAGTCTATTTTCTTACTAACCGTTCATCAGATTACCGAAAAAAACCGCGATTTGATGTACATATCGCATGCATGGGTTTGCTGCGTTTTCTTATCTGACCCCTTCCTGGGGAACAGGTCCGGAACACCGAAATGGCCATAACTCCGGCACGGCTTGACCGATCCGAACCATTTTCAATAGGAAACAATGGGACAAAATGCCCCGTCGAATGGAACCATCGGTCGTTGAAATCGGTTTATATTTACTATCTAAAAATGAGGTGACCTTTTTGTACACATACACACCCACACATACGCACACACATACATACACACACAGACATCATCTCAACTCGTCGAGCTGAGTCGATTGACCCCTCCGAGAGATCCATCAAATTTTCGTTTTTGGAGTGAACATATAGCCTTTCGGTACACCTTGGTGTATGAGAAAGGCAAAACGTTACAGCCTTAATTGCTCGGCTCAAAGTTCAT
Organism: Aedes albopictus; assembly: GCF_035046485.1. NCBI lineage: Eukaryota > Metazoa > Arthropoda > Insecta > Diptera > Culicidae > Aedes > Aedes albopictus. The sequence goes on along the minus strand of NC_085136.1, from coordinate 20,914,912 downwards.
AGTCTGTACAGAATCAATTAAAACTCAAAATTTCTAATGATCTATAACTATGATAATAAGCAACATTGATCAAATTTTTAAAACAGGTATAATACACGGAAAACAGCGATTTTTTCTTGTTCTGAATCAGGGTTACTCCAGGAATTCCTCTAGGAAGCCCTGTCGGGATACCTTCAGACACTGCTTCCGTAATTTCTCCAGGAATTTTTTTCGAAATTTCTCCAGGATCTTTCCCAGGATTCCCTCAGGAATTCCTCCCGGGAACCCACTAAACTTCCGATCTACGCATAATTGTCTCATGTTATATGTGATTCCCATATAACATGGGGCAATTGGGCGTAGAACGGCAGTAAAAGCCCCTGAAACGCATCTGAAACTCCCCTAAAAGCCCCCAGAAACCGCCAAAACGCCTCGGAAACTTCTCTGAAACGGCCGTATAACCACAGACAAACAGACATACCACTCAAATCGCAATCGTCGCACGATTAAACGGTCATTTTGAAAATTCAGTGTGGTTCGGACTGTGCTCGCATGTGTCATGGTGGCGCTGCTGTTTCTACAAAACGTCTCACTTTTGGAGAGAAATGATCGCGACGCCCATCAATGTTTACATAAAGTGACTCAATCATGAACTTTTATTCATCTTTCATGAATGGGTAACGCCACGGGGGAGTCGTCACCTGCTAAATCATTACGTCGAGCCGAGGGATAGTACACCTGCAAACAAATGCTTCGGATTGTGCATTATAGAGGGTGCTAGTGTGATGCCTAACGATGTTTTTGAAACAAATTTCTTCTAAGTAGTATGTCTGTTTGTCTGTGGTATAACTCCTTGAAACGCCCCTAAAAGACCCCCCCCCCTTAAAACCCCCAAAACGCCTCTGAAACCATACTGAAACACTCAAAGGGTTACAACCCATTGAAACGTCCCTAAAAGCCCCCCATGAAATCGATAGAAGCCTCCCTGAAACGCCCTACAGTCTCTTGAAACGTCCCTAAAATTCCCCCTGAAACCCAGCGAATCCTTCTAAACGCCTATGAAACCTCCCTCAAACGCCCTACAACTCCTTGAAACGCCCTTGAAACACTCCTAAAAGCCCCTTTAAAACACCATGGAACCCACTGAAACCACATAAAACTCCTGCTCAACCTCCCTGAAACGTCCTGCAAGCCCTTGAAACGCGCCCCTTAAAGCCCCCTGAAATACCCTGAAACCCCTTCAAACGCTCCTAAAATCGCCTCTGAAACGCCCTGGGACGCCCCTAAAACGCCCTTAAACATTCTGGAACTCCATGAAACCCTCAAAGCGCTTCTAATACCTCCTTGAACCGCTATGCAACCCCTTGAAACGGCCCTGAAGAGCCTCTGAAACCTCCCTGAAACGTCCCGTAACTCCTTGAAACTTCTTAATTGCGCATCTGCAACTTCGGGACTTCGATTTGGTACTGCAACGATAATATCTGTTGAGGGACTTGGCTTCGAGTAAGGACACGGACACTTGAGAAATAACGACAAGCTTTATTTAATACGTCCGTACTGGTTGGAGTGTTACAGTGAGAGTTACAGTGGAATAATCTGTTATGAAAAAATAACAATGATGGTTGCTATGCTGGCAACCCAGGGGCAATTGCTACTACGTTAACATCCCCCCTCAATCGGCCACCCCTAAATGACAGCATAGCTCATGTCGGCTTGGGTCCGTTCAGCCGAAACAAATTTTCATAGTTTGATCTGTAGCCAGAAAAGTATCCGATTATCTTCTCTAGTGTACTGCCTTCCTGCCAGCTTTGCCTATACTGCACCTGATCTTCCGGGCTCCTTGTGTTTCTAGGGTTGTCCGGTCTCCTTGCACAAGCATCTGCTCGTCTGTGGTCATCAGCACTAGCGATGTCTCCTCTATCACCTTTGTGAAACCAATCTTCATCATCACTTTCGGGTTCTCCTGCATAGGTGGCGTTTTGGCGATCATCTTCAGTTTCATATAGCCTTGATGCGTTATCTACCATGAAACTCACAGATTTCCTCTCCTGAGACCAAGCTTCGGAATGATTCTGCCAGCTGCAATCCCTTTTGAGATGCCACCTTCTACCGCAGCCGTGACATTTTCCGGTAAACTTTTGCTGCTTCTCCTGGTGTCCTGTGAATGCTGCAGGTACTTCCTCTTCAAAGTCCGAATGCTCAGTTTCCACACGGTCCGCACGCTTCAACTCTTCTGCCAACAGCCTTTGCTTGACGAGATCCAAGGTTAACTCTTCCTCACTCATATTCTCCAAGGCTGTCACAAGCGGGTCGTATGAGTCCGGTAACGTTAGAAACAGCTGCGACACCAAATCTGCTTCGACCAAGTTCGCACCTGCCGTTTTCAGCTTTCTTACCAACCCTTCGAACTCGATGAAGTGGCTTCTCATCTTGGTTCCACTCTTCATGCGCAGCCGCGCCAGCTGCTTCCGGATGAGGGTCTGGTTGGTAATCGACTTCTTCGCATACGTTGCCTCCAAACCTTCCCACATCAGCTTCGTCGTTGATTTCTCCCGAACGACCTCTAGGCAGTCGTCCGCCAGGCAGCTTACCAACAGCGCTTTTCCCTTGCGGTCCTTCTCCAGGAATTTGGTCCTCTCGGTTACTTGATCCGGAACATCTTCCGTCAGCACCTCCGAGACTCCAGCCGCTTCCAAAAATAGCCTGACACGGTAGCTTCAGTTCTCGTATCCTCCAGTGTCTCCACGAAACTGCGGAATTGCGCAGGCAAGATCCTTCTGCGCTGGGCCCATAACCTGTTGAGGGACTTGGCTTCGAGTAAGGACACGGACACTTGAGAAATAACGACAAGCTTTATTTAATACGTCCGTACTGGTTGGAGTGTTACAGTGGAATAATCTGTTATGAAAAAGTAACAATGATGGTTGCTATGCTGGCAACCCAGGGGCAATTGCTACTACGTTAACAATATCGAAGTAACATTTTTGAAAATTTAGAAAAAAAAAACCTTAGAACTTCCATAAAATAAAATTAAAGCATTAGGTATTGTTCTACGTATTGCGCTTATCTAAACAATTTGATCTTCTAATTGTTGTTTGGTTACTACTGCCTCGCCTACTGCAACTCGATCAATAAAAAAAATGACTCGCTACTAGCCCTGCCCGAAGGGCTTTTTGTTTGTGTGGACCAGCGAGCGGTCAGTGCGTGTGAGTTTGAGACGAGTTGACTAGCAACCGAATGCTAATTGACCGCTGAATGCGCGCGCCCATGGTTTAGCCGATTAGCACTCATCGATCGGTCGTTTTAAGCCACCGACTGATTCGGTCGTGCCCTGAGGGAGAAAGTTTCGGAAGTTTACCCGAGACCGAGCTGCACGTGCAACAGTTGTGTTTATTGTGACCGCGTTTGTTCTTATAGCCATGGTGTTGTTGGTAGCTGCCATCTGTCGCCAGTTGGTCCCGATCCCGAAAGAAGCCCCACTTTCCGGGAAATGTGACCTGCCGTAGATTTTGTGGATTCATATACCTACCTGCGTGAAGAAGAAACCGTCGGGTGAGTGTTGAACGCCCGCTCGAACGAGAAGATGCTGATGATGATGGACGCGAATCCCGGACCGCAGTGAAATTAGTGCAAAGCAGCGCGCGCGAACGAAAAAGAAGAAGAAGAAGAGTTCGTCTGGAATCCGTGCTCCGTCCGAGCAGCTAGTGCCTCCTTCGTTCGATCGTTGCGGGCGCGAGTGCGAAAGGGTTCAGGTTCAGAAGCAACTGAGCAACGGAAAAAAATAACGAAGATCAAGAAGAAGAAAACCGCAGCAGGCTTTGTTGTTCGACCCGTTGTACCTATAGCACGGGGGTGAATCTTCGTCACGAAAAGCACTGCTCGTTTGATAGCTGAACACTAGCGAACCTGGTGGTGGAAGTCAAGCTTTTGCCTACAGCGAGCATAGGGAGACGACGTAGCACGCTTTGATGCGTTTTTATTTTCCCATGGAAATTCATTCCAATCTAGTTCTCCAAGTGACAATTTCACGGCTTCCACCTCGAAACTTCAAAGTTATTCAAAGATACACATCTGTTCTGTGCCTATAGTGTAGTGAGTGCTTAGAAGTGATCTTGGTCAGCGTTAGCAGCCAGCAGCAAGCAAGTTCAAAGCAGGCTGTGAACGAGCAAGGAATATCGTCGTCCGTCCGTTCGTTCGTCCAGTCGTTCGTCAGTCATCTCTTCATCATCATCCGAGATCCGAGTAGGCCTCTGCTCTAGCTCTGGCTCTCTGTTGGGCTGGGAACAACCGCAGCGAAAGAAGCAGCAGCATCAAGAAGGAGAGACTAATATGACTGATTGGTGGTGGAGTGCCTTTGGCAAAAAAGGTGAGTTGTGTCGATGATGCGCCTTCGGGTACCTACTTTTCCTTATTGGGATTTGTCGCTGCTCATCTTGTTGTTTTGAACTTAATTTTTAGCTTGAAGTCATTTTCTGGAATTATGTATTTGTTTCGTTTGTGGTTTCCGATTTTTCTAAATTATTTGCCTTTCCTGAGTCAGAACCTTTGACAGTTCTACTGTTTATTATTGACGATTTCATAAATTTATAGACTCTAGTGCAGTTTTGTTTTAGTGAGATACAATTTGCACACTCACTAATATTAGTAGGCGTATGCATAAAAATGTTTGACATTTTACCAAAACAAGGGAGACGAGCTCACAAAATGTCTAGCATAATATGACCCTCACTGAACTAGGATTCTCGGGCAGATTTTGTGGTCCGCAATCTACTGTTTGGCAACAACAGGTGTTAAGGGACAGTTAAGAATCTCTACGGAATAGTAATATGCGCTGAGAATTTGTTATAGAACGAGTTGTAAGATGTAATAATGGATAGTGTGTTGTGTGTTGGGTTTTTATGACCTCCGGTCGCAGCGGGGTGGATTGCAGTTGGTTGGGGAGGGGACTTCTAGGTTCGTAATTGGGGTGGGGAGTCGTTCGGAGTCGAATAGTAAGGGACACGTCATGGTGGGGACTGGGATTTTGAGTCAGCAGGACGACTGCGGCTGGTGGAGTTGGGAGGGGCAACATCTGTGGGGACTGGTCGCTGCAATGCAACGCGGGTATCTGAAAACCGATTTTAACCTGCGTTGTCACTCCTAGTTCCGCGAGCCATCTTGTGAATATGGAGTCCCTGTTTTATCCCTGGTGTGCCCTGTCCATACGGACTGAGTGATCCTTCATCGTAGATTTGCCAGCTTTCTGACTGAGACCGGGGGTTCGAGAAGTGCAACATGTAGTATACTCTATCCTCCGCATCACAACCACAACACTCATTTACACCCAAATTAGTTCCAGCTCCATGAACCTCCACATTGTTTCTGGAATCTCCGACTCTAATACATTTTTCACGAAATTGTGTCGATACGATGCTAATCAAATTCTCTTCCAAAATAATAACAATGAGAAAAAAAGTTGTTGTCGGGGTAACCGTGAGAAACCGTAGGTGTTCAGTGAGGTGTGCAAATAATCACTGTACAAAAAATAATTGCACAAAAGTCTAATAAGCTGTAAAATACTCAATAGTTGTCTTGTCTGTTGTTAGTTAGTTGTCTTAAAACCCGTGATGTGGAGCATATAAAAGGTTATTGAAGGAAAATCTTTTTTAAGGTATTGTGTGTCATTTCTCTTTTCCTCTTTTCCAATACTTTTTGAACTATGTCCCGTTGATGACATGCATGACATGGTTACAAACTTGTTACAATCGCAAGATCCGTTCGACCCTGGTGCCAAGGTGAAGTAGTAATAAAAATTTGCGCTACATCTCCTACAAGGTCGGTGTTGATTGGAAGTAGGGTATGTGTTCCATCATTAATCTCACGCTCCCATATTCATCCTATTCGAAAACAAGCGATTACGGCACCGATTGATTCCGTTCTTTTTGTTTTCATGGGTGCTCACTTCTAACAAAAAATACAAAAATAAGAAACAAAACAAACATCGCTTATATCCTTTGTTTTTCGTAGGATGAAAATGGGAGCCACATGCTTAAGAAGGGAACCAATACCCTACAAGGAAAAGGCAATTCAACAATCTACATGGCCTGCTGGATTGTTGTTTCGAGAATTTATGCAATGTGAACCCGACCACAAGGAATTCTGAAACGATCGGCACAGTATACATTTTTAATACCTACCTACTTTTGTTTAGCTTCATTCTAGTTGAGTAAAAAAAGATCACTGGGGCTGCAAAATCCCTCTGATTAATAACTAGGTTTTTAGAAGCCAAAGATGAACTCCAAAAATGTGCTAATACTTGCAGCCGCAGCTGGAATGATTCCCAGAGGAATTTCAGGAAGAATTCCCAGACGAACTAATGGACGAATTTCCAAAGGAATTTCTTGAACAATTTCCAGAGGAATTCCTGGAAAATTTCCCGGAGGAAATCCTAGAACAATTCCCTGAGGAACTCCTGAAAGAATTCCCGAAGAAGTTCCTAGAAGAATTCCCTGAGGAATTTCTGGAAGAATTTTCAGAAGAATTCCCTAATGAACTCGTTTGAGACATCCCGGTGGAACTCCCGGAAGAATTCACGGAGGAACCTCTGGAAGAATTCCCGAAGGAATTAACGCTGGGGATTACTCCAGAAATACGAACAGGGGATTTCTTCCGGAGTTCCCGTTGTGTATTTTTCCTCTACTGAAGAAATCTCCAGTGGGTAGTACTGGAGCAAGAGGAAATTACTGAAGGAACAAAACTCCTTTGTTTGTGGAAAGAGGAAATGCTTGGCGGAATCCCCAGAGGGCATTGCTGACAAAATTCTCAAAAGTACTCCTAGAAGAATTCCCGGAAGCTTTTTCATTTTTAAATTTTTATTTACATCTATTTTAACTTAGAATAATTCTACACTAACTCCTGGAAGAGTTTCCAATGGAACTCCTGGAAGAATTCCCAGAGGAACTTACCATATAGAGGGCATTGCTGACAATGTTCTCAAAGTAACTCCTGGAGGAACGCTCGGCAAGAACTCCTGCAGGAATCTCAAGGAGGAATTCCTGGCGGAATTCTCAAAAGAACCCCTGGCGGAATCCCAGACGGGACTTCTAGAAGAATCACCAGTGGGAACTCCTGACGGGATCCCAAAAGGGACCTCAACGTTGGATCTCCTGTAGAATCTCTTGGAGATAAGAGAGGTTAGAGAGAAACGCTTGCGGAATTGTCAGAGTAACTCGTGCAGGAATCGCCAAAGGGAACTCCTAGAAGATTTACGTTCGCCTCACAGCAAACAAAATCTTGTGATATCACATTATTTTCGCTGCCCATCAGTCGCGTCGTAAAAGTGATGTACAAATTACATCCTTTCCACGCTGCAAAATAGCCGCCCAGCTTGAAAGTAGGTCTAGCAATCCCTAGAACCGGAGCGACGGAAAGATCATATACATATAAGAAAAATATTGGCACGGATTCGTAAACTCATCCGCAGAGTGTGAGGCGTATCCCTTACCTCTCGGTTATTTCACCGAGTTAGAAGATAGATGATAGATACTGCTTCTAGGTATCTGCTGGAATGGGTTTGTTGACACATGTACATGGAAATTGTGAAAATTGTTGGAAAACGATGTAACCGAGTGGAATTACATAAAAAAGTAGGATACATTGCCAGAAATTACGCGCCTGGAAATTACAAAATTATTTACTGTGCTGTAAGAATCCCCAGTGGAAACTTTCGAAGGAATTCTTAGAGGAAATTGCTGGCAAAATGTTCCGATTACAGGCTTCCTTTACAAATTTCCAGGAGAAACTTCAATTTTGGCGCGATTGGAGTGCTTAACCCAGGTGCACTTTAGCGCCAATTTATTCATCACCGCTTAGGAGAGGGGCTTGGTAGTTTAGTGACTACCGCTTCTGATTCGTATGCAGAAGGTCATGGGTTCAAACCCTGGCCCGTCCCTTTCATCCTACTTTGTATCTTTCTATCCACTTTCTCTCTCTTCTCTACATATACAACTCATGTATATTCATATGTTCATAGCCATCGCTAGAACCAGAAACGAATTGCAAAAAATCGTTTCCCTCCCTTCCAACTTCCACAGTACAGTGTAGGGTATCGCGCCACTTGGGCGGTGGCTTCTATATTAAAAAGACAATTACACCGTCTTTGACCTTACGGCCTCTACAGACTGAACAGTACAAACATTCGACAACGGACAACACATATGGGTAATTCTCGCTGAGACCGGCCCACTATTTGCACCTTGTCTTCAAAAATGTATAAGGTGGCGATTTTCTGAAGGTACTCGCTAAAAAAGTAAGGAAAACGCATTTGGTTACTCAAATTGGAGGACCCCCCGTTAGTTAGAGCCACAACAATTTTTGCAGACCCCTCGATTTTGGTCAAATGGTGGCTCATTTAAAACGTTATAACTCGAAAGTTTCTCCAAAAACCACCTCAAAACGAATTGTTGTTGAAAAGAGGAAAGATAGAGCTACTATTTACAAAAATAAAAAGTTGAGTCGACCATATTGATTTTGGCCGACATCTTGGATTTTTATCCCAAAACATTTTTTTTCACCATTAGGGCAACCACCGATTTTCAAAATTTTTGCATCAATTGAAAGCTGAGACATTTATACATAACATATCAAAAAATTAGAGATGTCTTTTTCGTCTTTCAAAAGTTATCTGCCGTTTTGTAAACCATGCCACTTTTGCGCACTGTGCCCAGTGCCGGCCGTTTACATAAATGCAGCGTTATTTCGCAGTGTTAACGACCACAAATTTCAAATCTGAACCCATTAATAGAAAGCTGAAGGTTTAAGCTTTTCAAAACACTAAAAAAGTTAGAAAAGCAATGCCCGCATAATTGAAAAACAGTCAAAAACGGAAACGAACCTCGGATTTGCCCAAATTTTGCGACAGGTGCCTTTGTGTATACATGCAGGCGTAAACTCGGATGCTGTTGCAAGTCGTTGTCGGTGCGCATGGAAATGTATGGAGAAAACCGTGCATTAATTTACAAAACTGCAGATAACTTTTGATAGGAAAAAAAGACATCCCTAATTTTTTTATATGTTATGTACAAATGTCTCAGCTTTCAATTGATGCAAAAATTTTGAAAATCGGTGGTTGCCCTCATGGTGAAAAAAATGTTTTGGGATAAAAATCCAAGATGGCGGCCAAAATCAATATGGCCGACCCAAGCAAGACACCCATATGATCGAGAAAGGCTGCGAGGACAAGTCCCACGTTCACGCTATTACTCGCCATCATCGTAGTTCAAGTTGGAAGGAGAAGAAGTCGCAGTCACCGAAAACACCTTGCTGGTTCTGTGGGGATCTACACTACGTCAAGGAGTATCCCTACCAGCCGCATACCTGTACGAAGTGCAAGCAGAAGGGCCACAAGGAAGGCTACTGCTCATCATCCGAAAAGAAGTCATCGAAACAGGTCGACAAACCGAAACCAAAAGACGTCGTCAAGTCCAAGGTATCTCGGTTAAGCGAGTTGGCCTCATGAAGAAGCGGAAGTACGTCAAGAAGAAAACAACGGTTCGCCCACAACGTTGCAGCTCGATTGTGCCTCCGACATCACCATTATTTCCAAGCGCACTTGGACATCAGTGGGCAAACCTGTCATCAATCCATCGGAAGTCGACGCCGTGAGTGCCTCTAGTGACAGCATCGGGATCCTAGGTGGTTTCAACGCCGAAATCACCGTTCAAGACGTGACAAAATCTGGCCGCATTTTCGTCACCACAAGCAATCCGGATCTCAACGTACTCGGAATCGAAACAATCGATCAGTTCGATCTCTGATGGTCGGTTCCATTCAGCTCGTTGGTCAACAACACCAGCAAAACTCGAACGCAACGATGCAGAAGCTTCAAGCCAAGTTTCCTGAAGTGTTCCAGTCCACGCTCGGATGCTGCTCGAAAGCGAAGGTGACACTCTATCCGAAGCCACAATTTTTTTTTCCAGAAGTTTCTTCTGGGATTCTCAGAAGCTCTTGATGAAATTCTTCTGTGGCTTAATTTAGGATTCCTTCAGAAGCTTTGTCTGGGTTTTTTTCCAAGAGTTTCTTCTGAGATTCATAAAAAGTTTCCATGTAGGATATTATCGAAAGCTCTTGCCAGGATTCCTCCAGGAAGTATTTTCTGGATTTTTCAAAAAAAATATTCACGAGATTTGTTCAGTGTTACTGCTATTAGAAAAGAATTTTCAAAGGAATCCCAGAAAAAGTTCCCGGAGGAATCTACGAAAGAGTTCCGAAGAAAATTCCAAAAGCACATCCAGAAGAAGTTCCCAGAGGAATTCCTTAAAGAGTTCGCGGAAGAATCGCGGAAGGAATTCCCGAAAAAATACTGGATGTAGTTCCTGGAGGAATCCCGGAAGGAGTACCCGGTGGAAGTACCGTAGGAAATCTTTAAGCAATCCCATAAGTAGTTCCTGAAAGAATTCCGGAACGAATTCCTGGAGATATCTCGGAGAAGATTTTGGAGAAATACTGATAGAAGTTCAAGTCATCGCCGGGGTCATATTGACCCCCCAACCGGCTCCAAAGGGAAAGAATCCCTGAAGGAACTCCAGGAACTACTTCCGGGATTCTTCCGGGAATTCCTTCAGGGATTCCTCCGATATTTTTTTCTAGACTACTGTCAGGAAATGTTTCTGGAATTTCCTCCGGAACTCTTTCATGGATTCCTACGGGAGTATTATCTGAGATTCCTTTGAGAAATCTTTCCTAGAAGAAGTTATCCTTGAGAAATCTCTGAAATAATTTTTACAGAAATCCAGGAAAAAATCTCTGAAGAATCCCGGGAATACTTCCTGGAGGAATCCTGGCAAGAGCTTTTGATAATATCCCAGACGGAATCTCTTTAGGAATCTCAGAAGAAAGTTTTGAAAAAAAAAACCCCAGTGGGGTTTCTAAAGGGATTCTAAATAAACCCCGGAAAAATCTCATCAAGAGCTCCTGGGGATCCCAGAAGAAACTCCTGGAAAAAATATGTGGAGTAACCGCGAAGGATATCTTGGAGAAATCCCGGATGGAATTCCTGTGGAATCCCAGAAGAATCTCCTGGGTAGTCAGGATGGAACTGTTTGGCAGCTTGCCTCCTCTTTCATCCCGCTTTTCCTTGTGTATGTTTAGGAGAGTGAGTAAGAAAGCAGAAAATGCTGGCTCCGCCAATGGCCTTTTCACGTTGATCAACTTGGTATGGAGTACTAGATAATTTTATCCACGCCTTTGAACGATTTGAATTAGGGTGCCTGTACCAGTTATCGCACTACCTAAGGAAAACTACTTCTACAAAAATAAGAAGAAGACCAACGAATGTCGTCGATACGTCAAATGATAGATTTGTTTTCATACTTTACAGGAAAAATATAAAATCTGAGCCAAACCCACTTTTACTATTTATTACGGCGTGAGCCAATGATAGGAACCCTGTACCAGTTATGGACATACTTTTTAATTTCGGTTCCACTTCGCACTATTTACATGCATTCCTTATGGGATTTGCCATAACTGGTACACTATGGCGAAATAGGGTGCAAGGAAGCCGAAATTATAAGCAAAATGATTTATTTCTATCATAATTTGAGCAAAATGTGAAATTTAAATGAGTGCTATCATCTTTTATGAACGTGATCTATTGTTCACATATTTTTTCTTGATGATTTGCATCGTTAAAGGTTGAAAATCAACTACTGGCGAATTTGAGGTACTATAGCCATAACTGGTACACTGAGCCTACGTCATCAAAAAACTGTCAGATTTCGGGAATAGTATATCACATTCTTTACACAGTGCGCGGGGATAGTCCAATACGCGTCATTTCCGCACCGGGATCCATGTTTTTGAATTTCCGCATAATCGCATACATTATCGCAAAAATCGCAGTAAGCTATGCACGCGCGGTTGGATGTGTTTTGATCCGCTGTCACGTTTTTCCTCGTCCTTGCGTGAAAGTCGATTCGGCCGCTGAAAAGATTCTGTGGGTGATACCGAAGAGGATAAGTGAGGAACTCTTTTTCTGTGACATTAATGTACGGCGACCACTAAGATGGATGTGAACATTTTTCGTTTGTCTTTTTGTGCTTTTTTAATTGTTCGGAATTTGTAAGAATCGTCTTCGTCTGAAGATATGTGTTTGAACGTGTCCGTATAAAATATTCGAAATAGGAAATAAACCCTGGGTTATGTGGCGATTCCACCAGGGTGCGAGGCCGCCATTTTTAAGAATCCAACATCTTGTATGTAAACATTTGTGTATCCACAAAGGATTCCATTGTGGATACACGATAGATGTTGGCTCCTGTCAGATGCATTAGGAGGGATTAGGGCTGCCACATACGTGGGCGATTCCGTTTCCTTATCAATTGCGTTCTCGATTTTGGAGACCGGGTTCGGAAGAAATAATTGAGATCGATTAAAAGGAGATCAATACAAATGCAACGCTCAGAATCAGTGAACTACGATACGCTGGAACTTTATATACGATACGATATATATTCAACTTTGCAACTCCATCCAAGATTTTTGCAAGTATTCATGCTGTTTATAACTATTTATGCATAACAACTTAAACTAAGGATCTATCTAATGTTTGCTTATATGGTGGATTCCCCGGCTGACATAGAGTTCGCCTATGATATGTGGGAACATATGGAAACTCTTGTGTACTGCATCCAGAATATACTACCTATTTGCATCTCTACCAGATCTGGGTTCAGATTCAGACTTTGTGCTTATCAGCAACACGGTTGATAGATTTGCATTTGGTGATCGAATCTCTTCAAAACTGTAAGCATCATGAGGTTTAGATGACTATGTCATAGTGATGTCGTATTGGTCCTTTGACAACAAACTGTTTAAGGCTGACTATGACTATAACTAGAAAATACTTCATTCCCAGTTGTGCATTTGGACGAGTCGGACGTGTGCTCCGTATCTCACCACGCGATAGACCTCGTATAAGTGGAGTTTTTTCCCCCGCAAGTGCGGAAGGTTTTTTATATCGGACGTTTTCCTGCTTGTGCGAAGTGTAGTGTCGCAAGGTGGTATCCAGCGCAACCCGGGAAGCGAGGTGCTTGCATCATCGTACATCAAAGAAGAAGCATCGCATCCAAGAAAGTCATCTTTATCGCCATCATCAGCCCCTCCGTCATCGAAGAGGACGGCGGCGACGGGTGCGAAGGCAGACGCGACGGACAGCTTTACCATCGACCTGCCTGTGATAAATATCTACCTGCTTCGGTCAGATAAGTATCACTCTTTCGATACACTCTTTTGTCCGCCCAATTTGTTTTGATCGCTTTTGTCTATTGTATCCCCAGTCCACATTCGACCACGTGCTTTTTTTTGACATCCATAACAGTGGTTCCCAAACTACTGTATACGGGTAAGGGTGTACAAACTGTAAATAACAGAACAATTTTTTTTTGTTTTTTTTTATTAGCTATTTTTTTTTTTCAATACCGTTTTTTTTTGCATCCTACAGGGTGCGCTAAAATAAACATAAGAATTGAATTCGTATATTATTAGTACAAGTTTTTTTTTTTTTTGCTTTATTTTTTTCTATATATTATTAACATTGTTTGGTTTACAAACCAAACAGTTGTCGTCCTAAGGAAGAAAGTGCACTGTAAATTCTATAAGGTTTTTCTCTTCCTCTTTTGCACTTTTGAGTTATTTTCCATAAATTTGTTTCCACATGGACGATTCGATTGGAGGCGAAACGCCTCCTAATGATATCATTGCTCGTACGCGGTTTTATCAGCCATCTTCGCCTGGACCTTGGGTTGTCTATTTCCGGCGCAAATGCAAACCATTGAATATGCTTTCGATTTCTCGAGAGCTGACGCGTAAGTATTCTGGGACCGTTATTCACCAAGTGAAAGCATCCAAGCTGCGTGTTACCGCACCTAGCTACAAAGCAGCAAATGAAATTGCTCAACACGAAGCGTTTACTGTTGAATACGCGGTCTATGTGCCAGCACGAGAAGTGGAGGTGGAGGGGAAGATCCTCGACGAAATGCTGACATGTGAGGACATCAAGACCGGCTTTGGTCGATTCAAAAATAGGTCAATTCCTGATGTGGTTATCCTAGACTGTAAACGCTTATCTAAGGTTTCCATGGAAGGAAATAAAAAGGTGTACTCGCCTTCAGCGTTTTTTCGAGTGACTTTTCCAGGTTCCGTCCTCCCGGAATTTGTTGTAATTGATGGTGGTTTTTACCCAGTGCATCTTTTTAGGCCGAAGGTTTTTAATTGTACCAAATGCAAGCAGTTTGGTCACAGTGATAGCTTTTGCGACAACAAGCCCCGTTGTGGCAAATGCAACCAAGCTCATTTGGAGGACTCTTGCACACAGGAAGCGGAAAAATGTAGCTACTGTGACGGAGATCCACACGACTTGCAAGTTTGCCCGGCTTACAAAAGACGCATTCGAAATGAGAGTCGCTCTATCATAAAGCGCTCCAAACAGACATATGCGGAGATGGTGAAATCTTTTAAAACACCAGATTCCGTGTCTGAATCAGCTGTCCCAGTTGAAAATCCCTATCAGGAGTTGTCTTCCGATGATCAGGACGATGGCGAAACTGATGAGGGTAGATCTCTTTCGGAGGTACACGCACCTGGAAAAAGGAAGTCATCATCTTCCCCGGGATTGCGCCGAAAGGTCTTTTTAAAGTCTTCCCTCAAAAGTTTGCCTAATGTAAAAGGAGACGGGGTAAACTTAAAAACTCCGAAGAATCAGGTTCCTCTAGCTTCAGATCCATGTTGTAGCAAGAACCTGTCACCCCCGTCTCCGCCTGTTAAATACACTTCAAAGAGAAATAATCGACAAAGTAGCAAGAAAAAAGCTACCAAAGTTCCTCGTAGTTCAAGCAAGCCTCCTAGACCCAAGCGAGGACTGTTTACTTTTAGGGTTCTCGTGGATCGCTTATATAATGCCCTCAGCCTTCCAGAAACATTAAGAGGCATTATTGATATGTTTATACCTACAGTAGAAGAATATCTTCGGAATCTGACACAATCATGGCCCCTCCTTGCTGCGATCATATCTTTCGATGGATAATTCATCAAGTGAGGTACAAGGTATGATCACTGTGCTACAGTGGAACTGTCATAGTCTAAAACCTAAATTAGACCTGTTTAAGTTTTTGATTCACAACTCTGATTGTGATATATTTGCCCTTTGTGAAACATGGCTTTCTTCTGAAGATGAACTCAACTTCCACGATTTTAACATTATACGCCAGGATAGAGATGACCATTATGGGGGAGTTCTTTTGGGGATCAAAAAGACTTACTCATTTTATAGAATTCCAATCGCGACTCATCCTGGCGTAGAAATCGTCGCTTGCCAAATAAATGTAAAGGGTAAAGAACTTTGCGTAGCTTCCGTTTACATTCCTCCAAGAATTTCAATTAACCGCCGTCATCTTTGGAATGCGGTTTCTGCACTATCACATCCAGTTTTAATTCTGGGTGATATGAACGCGCATGGTACAGGGTGGGGCGAACCATATGACGATAATAGAGCGGCCGTTTTCTATGATTTGTGCGACGATTTCAATTTGAACATTTTAAATACAGGTGAAGTGACACGTATTGCATCTGACGGCAAAGAAAGTCGTCTCGACCTATCACTGGGGTCAAGTTCACTATCATTCGATTGCTTGTGGAAGGTAATCGAGGATCCTCATGGTAGTGATCACTTACCCATTATAACCACCATAAAGCATAATAGTGAAAGGTCAGACCATCCAATTCAGGTTCCTTTTGACCTCACAAGGAATATCGATTGGCAAAAGTATGCAGAAGCGGTATCTTTTGGCATCGAATCATTCAATCCCCTCCCACCTTTGGATGAGTATCGATTCCTGTCTGAACTGATATATAAGAGTGCATTAGAATCACAAAAACGACGTGTTCCAAGTGCAACCTTCAAAAGAAGACCAGCCACACTAGGCTGGGATGATGATTGCACCCAGTTGTATCTTAAAAAATCTGATGCTTTCAAAACTTTTCGTAGGCACGGTACCTCAGATCTTTATCAAGAGTACGCAAAGCTTGAAAGACAGCTGAGAAACCTGCTGAAAGCGAAGAAGCGTAGTTATTGGCGACACTTCATTGAGGGTCTCTCAAGAGAAACTTCAATGACAACGCTCTGGAGAGTGGCTCGCAACATGCGAAACCGCTCTTCTTCTAATGAGAGTGACGAATACTCCAACCGTTGGATATTCAGCTTCGCGAAAAAGGTCTGCCCAGACTCAGTCCCAGCACAACCGATTTCTTGGGAAACATCCTCAAGAGACGGTTCTCTGGACAGACCCTTCACTATGCTGGAACTTTCTATGGCTCTTCTTTCATCAAACAATTCCGCTCCGGGACGCGATATGATCAAGTTCAATCTTCTTAAGAATCTCCCAGATATCGCGAAAAGACGATTACTAGACCTGTTCAACTCATTCATGGAGAACAACATTGTTCCGCCAGAATGGAGACAGGTCAAAGTAATAGCTATTCAAAAGCCTGGTAAACCAGCGTCTGATCATAATTCATACCGCCCAATTGCTAGGTTATCATGTTTAAGGAAATTGTTGGAAAAAATGATCCTATCACGACTCGATCATTGGGTCGAATCGAATAACTTGCTTTCAAATACACAGTTCGGGTTTCGCAAGGGCAAAGGAACAAACGATTGTCTAGCGTTGCTTTCAACAGATATTCAACTGGCCTTTGCGGAAAAGGAGCAACTGGCTTCAGTTTTCTTGGATATTAAGGGCGCCTTTGATTCAGTTTCCATAGGAATATTGTCAGAAAAACTGCACAATAGTGGACTTCCAGGAATTTTAAATAATTTCTTGTATAATTTGTTGTCAGAAAAACATATGAGTTTCAATCTCGGACAACTGACAACTTCCAGAATTAGTTACATGGGCCTACCCCAAGGCTCATGTTTAAGTCCCTTGCTTTATAATTTTTACGTGAAAGACATTGATAGTTGCTTGGAAGGACAATGCACGCTAAGACAACTTGCAGATGATGCTGTGGTTTCTCTAAAAGGCCCACATGCAGAAATGTTGCAAAGACCATTGCAAAATTCTCTAAATAATCTGTCAATCTGGGCAAGAGATTTAGGGATCGAGTTTGCTCCGCAAAAAACTCAATTGGTTGTGTTTTCTAGAAAGCGGAACCCAGCCCAACTGAAACTCAATCTTTTGGGAATAGAAATCGACCAATCTTTGACTTCGAAATACCTTGGGGTCTGGTTTGATTCAAAAGGCACTTGGGGTACCCAAATCAAGTATTTGGTGCAAAAATGTCAACAAAGGATCAATTTTCTACGCACAATTACCGGAACATGGTGGGGTGCTCACCCGGAAGACCTCATAAAACTTTACAAAACGACTATTCTCTCTGTTATTGAGTATGGCTCTTTCTGCTTCCACTCAGCAGCAAACTGCCACCTAATAAAGTTGGAACGAATTCAATACCGTTGTTTGCGTATTGCTCTCGGCTGTATGCACTCAACGCATAATGCGAGCCTTGAGGTCCTGGCAGGGGTGAAACCTCTCCAGAACCGATTCTGGGAGCTCTCGCTAAGGTTACTTTTCAAGTGTGGAGTGAGCAACACACTTGTCATTGAAAACCTCGAAGAAATGCTCAGTCTGAACACTCAATCAAAATTCATGAGAATTTATCTGTTCTACATGTCATCTGACATAAGCCTACCAAGTTATAATCCTCCCCGTGTACACTTCACTAATGACAGTACCTCTGTTAAATACGATCTGTCCATGAAACAAGCTATTCATGGAATACCAGATCAACTTCGATGTATATCTATTCCTCGCATTTTTAACGAAAAGTACCAAAATGTCAATTCCTGTAAGAGATTCTTCACTGATGGGTCTCGTATAAATGGATCCACTGGTTTCGGTGTCTTCAATGAAAATTTCACCGCCTTCCGCAAACTTCAGGAACCTTGTTCGGTTTATGTTGCTGAGCTGGCAGCAATCAATTTCGCTTTGGGGATGATTTCAAACATGCCCGTAGACCATTTCTTCATCTTCTCGGATAGCCTTAGTTCGATTGAGGCACTCCGGTCGATGAAACCTGTAAAACATTCATCTTACTTTCTTACAAAAATAAGGGAGCAGATGGGTGCACTGGTCGAAAGATCATACAAGATTACCTTTGTATGGGTCCCCTCACATTGCTCAATTTATGGCAATGAGAAGGCGGACTCTCTCGCAAAGGTGGGCGCACAGGAAGGTGAGATCTATGATAGAAGAATTTCACATGATGAATTTTTCCATTTTGTTCGCCAGAGTTCTCTTCAAAGTTGGCAAAATGATTGGCGAGATGGCCAGCTGGGACGGTGGTTACATTCCATTATTCCTAATGTTTCTTTGCGAGTGTGGTGGTATGGTCTGGATGTAAGTCGCAATTTCATTCGCGTGATGTCAAGACTTATGTCCAACCATTACTCGCTAGACGCGCATTTACACAGGATTAACCTCGCGTTGAGCAATGTTTGTACTAAGTGCGGTTCCGGTTATGATGACATCGACCACGTAGTTTGGCAATGCCCGGATAATGACGCCTCCAGAGCGCTACTATTGGATACCCTTGAGGCCCGAGGTAGACAACCCTTTGTTCTTGTGAGAGATGTGTTGGGGACCCGCGATGTCACATATATGGGATGTATTTTCGACTTTCTTCGCTCTGCTGGTATAAAAGTTTAATTCGCTTGTGTTTTCTTCTCCAGTTTTTTTTTTTCTCTGTTTTGTCCTCTTTGTGTTACCAAGCTACTCCTGGCCATCCGGAAGACCAAGTCCCACAACAAGTTGGTACCAACACCACAAGGCACCGAATTCGCTAGCAAGATGCGACTCACCCCCGGATGAGCAGCAGTGAAACCTTTGGCCCAATCCTTACCCTGTCCATCCCTCAAAATGTGACCTTCTAACCTCGAGCTGCCACGAGTACCCTGGCTTCCACCCATTACTAACAGATATCATTAAAAAGTTATTACTCTGTATAATGTATACTATTAAGTACAAAGAAAGATCCTCGGCTCCGTAAAGCGTTATACGCGATTGAGCCCCAAATAAATGAACTAGATAAAAAAAAAAAATAGAAAATACTTCTGCTCATTTATTATGTACTAGTAACTTACATTGAGATGACCAATCCACCTATCTGTATCCTCTATTTATTGTTGATTTTTAGAAAAATGTCTACTCATCCTATCATTGAAACAGATGGCCAGATCAAAGTACGCATGCAATGTGAAATACTTTGAAAACCAACAACAAATAATGATCATCGGTGTCGTAACCAAGGCATCGCTAGGGTCGATCGAGAGGTCCATGAGATAATCAGTAGTCTGATTACTGCGGTAGATTTTCGTCCCTGTTCTACCGTAAAATGGAAAGTTTTCATTAGCAATACCTCGGTGCCATTGCGCGGGCAAACTCTAACCATCTTAATTTTCCTCCGTGGGTTTTATTGTGGTGCAATCTCATAATAACCAAATGGTACAAAAACGCTAAATGATGGATGTTCCAACTGATGATTCCGATCAAAAATTCTCTTTTTATGCGAGACTTAAGTTGGAGCTCGATTCGCCACAGCCGACCACATCATACCTAATCCCAATCCTGTCCTGCTTGACCCAACTCAACTACATACCTCATACCTAGTAGATATGTACGGCGAAATAAAAAAAAAATGGAACGGCATTCGCCCGCCCGGATCTCGGCTCCCCGGACTTATGTCGGGGCATGGCTTTTATTAGATAATAGCATAAAATTAATTTTAATAGGCTAGAATTGAAAGGAGTTTACAAATTGAAAGCTCTTTTCAACGTGCTCGCGCGCGCAGTAGGCTGCGTGTGTGTGCGTTGTTTTGTACGTGTGTGCCTGTGTGTGGAATTCTAGAACGGGTTTGGATAAAGGCAGTTCTCAAAGCGCTGATCATCGGATCGAGGAGCTCGGACGGAGCAGTAAGCGAGAGGTTAGGAAAGGTTAGGCCGTATCGAAGCGAAGCAGGCCATGCGAAGGGAGACGCGAAAAAGATTCTGACATGCGCGGAGAAAAGGCAGAGTCAACAATAACACGGAGCTGGGTCTTGTACAGTGCACACACGCACACGGCCTGCTCAGGTTGTTTGTAATCCAGGCGTGGAGAAATTGAGGAATAATGGAGAACGAATAAACGATGAGCGATGATGGGTTTTTGAGTGATTTGGATCGACACATTTGAATTAGAATTTGGTTCGAATTTGAACGCTTTTATCGACTGTTGATACTGACGGATGAGTAGTTGACAGGTTACTTATCACTCGTGGTGGGTAAATAACACAACAAAATGGGAAACTTTGTCTGTGGTTACCAACCGGGGGGAATCGTAGATGAATGCTTAGAAACAGGAGCTGTCAACTGCCAATGTTAAATGAAGTTATGCGAGAAGTATCTCTGACAGGGATTCTGAAGTTTGCATTTGAAATTTGGTTAGCTGTTATAGGTATGAAAATACCATCGGAATCGATCAGACAACATTGATTATAACATTTAAGACAAATTCAAGCCTTACGAGAAACATGAAAACAGTGTGTTTTCCCTTGTAAAATCTTATACAAATTCCAATTGAAATGCACAAAGTTTGGACACTACCCATCGCACAAATTTTGCACAGTTTCAGGAGTTAAAATGGCTAAAATCCTGAGCAGAAGTGGATCACAATCCTGACCAGGATTAGCTCACAATCCTGAGCAGGATTGACGCACAATCCTGAGCAAGAATGACTCACAATCCTGAGCAAGATTAACTCACAATCCTGAGCAGGATTGACTCACAATCCTGAGCAGGAATGACTCACAATCCTGAGCAGGATTGGCTCACAATCCTGAGCAGGATTGGCTCATAATCCTGAGCAGGATTGGCTCACAATCCCGAGCAGAAGTGGCTCCCAATCCTGAGCAGAACTGGTTCACAATCCCAAGCAGGATTGGTTTACAATCCTGAGCAGGATTGGCTCAAAATCCTAAGCAGGGCTGGCTCACAATCATGAGCAGGATTAGCTCACAATCCTGAGTGTAGTAGGCGGTAGAAACATACTTATAATCGTAGGAACCTTGATTGTATAATAAAGACACTTTGATACAAACCATCAACCAGAACGGAAGTGTTTCAGTGGCGACGACAGGAGAAGCGAACCACCAGGAGAATACCAGAGGAAATCGGCCGGGACAAAATTTGAAAGAAAGAGGAAAGGAAAATCAAGATTGGAAGTAGGAAAACTCGAAGTGGCAAAGTACGGAGGGGAAATTCTCGACTGCGAAATTCTGCAATCAGAAGCCAGCAAGTCAAAAACAAATCTACGGCAAACTCTACAATGTCTAAGGTAAAAAGTGCAACAATATCTAATTTGACAAAAATTGATTGGTGTTTGGCTGACTTTGAAGTTGTGTTAATGTGTGATTGGGCCTATTATGGATAGTTATAGGAATTTTAAGACGTAGACTAAAGCGAAGAAGACTACGTGTCTTAGACCGCTGAGAAATAAGACTTTCTCTTTGGAAAGTCAAGAATTTCCAAATACAGGAGATTTTATGTCTCAGCCTATTTGGAAAAAGAAAGGAATAGGAATGTAGGGAACACTACGAGTGATTCCAGACCACTTCCAATCCAAATACAGGGGATACAGAGATATCTTAGTCTATTTGGATGAAGAAATGTAGGAGACGCTACGGGTGGTCTCAGTCCATTTCATATCCAAATATAGGAAAACATAATTTCAGTCTATTTGGATGATTTAAACGATGAAGGAATGTAGGGATTTGCAAGGAAAAATCCAGTCCATTTCTGTACGTTGGGAAAAAATTGACGTAGAGGAAAATTTTCACTGTTTGTTACCATAGTAACCTAAAAGAAAGAAATCACCAGAGCCTTCAATTCAGCTGAATGACCAATCAATTGGAAAAACAGTTAAACTGGGAGAAACTAAATCAAGGAAAAATGATTTCATTTCTAGCTGAACTTCAATATTTCTCCATTTGTTGAGGCCGGTGATGGATCCGTGAGCTCTCGATGGGAAGAGTGGAAGGAGCAATTTGTGGCATATCTTTTGCTAAAAGAAGTTGATAACCACAATGAGATGTACAAGGCTCTCATGTGCTTCGGAGGTGCAGATGTACGGAAAATTGCGAAAACGGTTTCAGTGAAAGATGACAGCGTGATGGATAACCCATACCGGGCAGCGATTGATGCTCTCGATAATTATTATTCACCCCGCATGTCGCTACGGTATGAGCGATTTAAATTCCGGCAGCTGCAATTCAATCCAAAAGAGAAGCTCGACCAGTTCCTAATTCGGTTGCGGACGCAAGCGGAGCTTTGCAACTTTGGAGAGCAAACGGAGAATATGATCATGGATCAAATTGTGTGTGCTACGCAGCACGATGACAAGCTCAGGGCGAAGTACCTTGAAGCTGATACTTCTCTTGACGATATGCTAAAGATTGGTCGAACATACGAATCCGTCAACAAACAGGTAATACTTTGGAAAACAGATTAAATGTTAGTCTATATAAGCTAATAATAATAAAAAAAAAAACAGGTGCAAGAATTCCGAAACACATCCAGCGAACCTTCAGAACTAAACATCATGAATCGTGCGTCCAGTGTATCAACCAAATCCTCAAGTCAGAACTGCTCAAGATGTCTCCGAAACCACCATTCAACCGATCCGTCCTGTCCTGCGAAAACATCGAGGTGCAACAAGTGCAACAGAATTGGACATTTCGCACGCTGTTGTAAAGGAACTTGGAAAAGCCGTGTTACCAAAGTGAAGACCGTCAACAACGATAGAGGCCTGGAGTTGGAGAGGAAGCCAAAGTTCATACGGGAGATCGACGATGTCACGAAGGATGTAGAAATACGCGAATTGTTCCACTTGGAGGGTAAACGTACTGTAGCTGCTGTTGTTGGTGGCGTTAATCTCCGTTTCATCGTCGATACCGGAGCAGATGAAGATGTTCTGGGTATTCAGGATTGGAATACATTGAAACGAACGGGATTCAAGGCTTTCGCTATCAAGAAGGGCAGCAATAAAATCTTCCGAGCATATGGCACAAGGACTCCGTTAGTCGTACTTGGTGAAGTTGAAGCAGAAGTAGAAATCGGTGGAACATCGTGTATTACAACCTTCTTCGTCATCCAAGATGGAAGATGTTCGCTACTATCCGGGAAAACAGCAGAGAAATTAGGAGTAGTGAAATTTCTCCGAGCAGTTACGCCCGCCATGTCCTGCATCAAAGGTGAGGTTGACAATGTTTAACTTTTCATTTTAATGTTTGTACAACAATAACACTGAATTACATTACCTTAACATTATACTCAGATGTATGTGCTACTATAAAAATAGACAAATCAATTCCGCCAGTCAGACAGGCTTATCGACGAATTCCAATTCCACTCGAAGAGCTCACTCTTCTAAAATTAAAAGAATTAGAAGAACATGATATTATCGAAAGAGTTCACGAGGCGTCAGAATGGGTATCACCCATGCTTGTCAAGCGTAAGAGTGCAACGGAAGTCAGAATTATCGTAGATTTGCGAGAAGCCAACAAGGCCATCGTTAGAGAGGTGCATCCTTTGCCCACCTTTGAACAAATGATTTGCCGTTTAAGAGGAAGTCGTGTATTTTCAAAGTTTGACATCAAACAAGCTTTCCATCAACTAATGCTTCACGAAGATTGTCGGTATATAACAACCTTCATATCACCTCTTGGGCTGATGCGTTACAAGCGGCTGATGTTTGGATTATCTGCTGCCCCTGAAATTTTTCAAAAATGCATAGAATCTATTTTGGCTGACTTTCCTTGGATAATAGTATTCATTGATGATATAATGATTCACGCTCCAAATGAAGAAATTCTTAAGGTACTATTTTTTTTTAGGGTACAGTAGAAATAAAATCCTGCATACTATTAACATCATTATTTTTAGCATCGAACCAAACTTGTCAAAGAACGTTTAATGGAGCGTAATATCATTCTGAATGATGCGAAAACTGTAGAGTGCACTAGATCATTAGAATTTCTTGGATTCAATTTATCAGCACAAGGAGTAAAAGTCTCAGCTGAAAAAGTGGCTGCCATAACTAAATTCCGTGAACCTAGAACATCTGAGGAAGTGCGCAGTTTTCTAGGTCTAGTCACATTCGTTAATCAGCACATTCCACATTTATCAACTATTGCAAGTCCTTTGAACGCATTAATAAGGAAAGGGATAAACTTTGAATGGACAAATATCCATCAGGAAGCTTTTGACAAGTTGAAAACATGTTTGCAGAAAAATGAAACGTTATCCTTTTTCGATCCCGACTTAGAAACTTACGTGGTAGCAGACGCTAGTCCTGTTGGGCTAGGCGCGGTATTGTATCAGAAAAGTCAAGAAGGAGTTGTCAACATAATCGCTTACGCATCCAAAACATTATCTGAAGTTGAACGTCGGTATGCACAAACAGAACGCGAAGCTCTAGCGCTTGTCTGGGCACCTGAGAAATTCCATTTTTATCTTTATGGAAAATTCTTTTGGCTAATCACCGACCATAAGCCACTTGTGACAATATTTGGTGATAGAATCAAGCCATGCGCAAGGATAGAACGGTGGAAATTAAGGCTTATGTCATACGATTATCAAGTAATTTATCAGCCTGGCAAATCTAACATAGCTGATCCATTATCGAGGCTCTGTCAGGAAGGAACTATTTGCGCTGATAGTTATGATGAGGAAAGCGAAAGAATTATCAGGTTGTTGTCCAATGATGTAAAACCAACAGCTATTACACTACAGGAAATAATTGAGGCGACTAAAAATGACATGGAACTAACAGAACTGATGAAATGGATGTCATACCCAGCCAAGAGATGGCCTAAGACATTGAATCGATACAAGCTGATAGTAAATGATCTTTCATCAGATGGTGAATTGGTTTTGAAAAACAGAAAAATTATAATTCCACGGAGTTTGCAAGCAAGAGTTTTACAACTCGCTCATGAACCACATTTGGGAATCGAAGCAATGAAAAAACGACTCAGGGAAAAAGTATGGTGGGTCAGAGTCGATACCATGGTAGAAGAATATGTTAAATCATGCAATGGATGCTTACTAGTCTCTGAACCCATTACTCAACCCATGACAAGGATGCCTTTGCCCAGCGGACCTTGGAAGAAACTGGCGATAGATTTTACCGATGTTACAAATGGAGTTCATTTATTAGTCGTTGTTGATTATTTTTCAAGATATCCAGAAGTTGAAACTATGACGACCACAACTGCTAAGAATACTATTTACAAATTACGGATAATTTTTGCACGATTTGGATTTCCCGAAGAGTTGGTTTGTGATAATGGACCTCCATTTACTTCGGATGAGTTTGTTACATTCTGTAATGACAGTGGAATAACTATCAAGCATTCCATTCCTTATGCACCATTCCAAAATGGTCTTGTTGAGCGATACAACAGGACACTACTTAAAACCATAAAAATAAGCACGGCTATGGGTCGTGATTGGAAATCTGATTTACAGGTGCCATTGTAGTTAGAAAGGGTTTAAAATGCAAACCATTAGTACAACATTTACTTTCAGGATTTCCTTTTGGCATACCGTAACACTCCTCATTCAACTACAAATGAAACTCCAGCAAAGCTTCTTTTTGGACGGAATTTAAAAGATAAACTACCGGAAATAACAAAGCCCGAGTGCAATGAGGGAAGTAATCCAGTAAGAGAACTAGATTTTTCCCGAAAGAAGAAGGGAAAGATGTATGTGGATCAAAAGCGTAGAGCAAGATATTCGGATATCGATGTCGGAGATCATGTTGTTGTGAAAAACTTCATCAAGCGTAACAAACTTACAACGACCTTCAATCCACAGCCCCATGTTGTGCTTAAGAGAGAAGGAACACGTCTTACTTTAGAAAATTTATCTACCGGTGTCAAGTCAGATAGACACGTTAATCATACTAAACAAATCATTTGCAGCAGCCCCTTCAATCAGCCTTCCAACTTTACTGCTCCTATTGACGATATTCTACCTCCGGAAAAGGATACCAGCGGAGATTCGAATCAAATAGAAGAACACCATGACGAGTCAAATTGTTCAACGGAATCCCGCAGGAATAGAAAAAGTCGAAGACCTGAATTTTTGAAAGATTATGTTCTGTATAATTTCAAACGCTGTAATAATTAAAACTACGATAATTTATTTATTTTATTGTTAAAACAAAGGAGAGATGTAGTAGGCGGTAGAAACATACTTATAATCGTAGGAACCTTGATTGTATAATAAAGACACTTTGATACAAACCATCAACCAGAACGGAAGTGTTTCACTGAGCAGGATCGCCTCACAATCATGAGCAGGATTAGCTCACAATCCTGAGCAGGATTGGCTCACAATCTTAAGCAGGGTTGGATCACAATCATGAGCAGGATTAGCTCACAATCCTGAGCAGGATTGACTCAAAATCCTAAGCAGGGTTGGCTCACAATCCTGAGCAGGATTGGCTCACAATCCTGAGCAGGATTTGCACACAATCCTGAGCAGGATTGGCTCACAGCCCTGAGCAGGATTGGCTTACAATCCTGAGCAGGATTGGCTCACAAGGGTTGTTAGCCAGAGCAGGATTGGGTCTCAATCCTGAGGTGAATTGGAACATAGTATTGAACAGGATTGGCTCACAATCCTGAGCAGGATTGGCTCACAATCCTGAGCGGGATCGACTCACAATATTGAGCAGGATTGACTCACAATCCTGAGCAGAAATGACTTACAATCCTGAGCGAAATTGACTCACAGTCTTGCACGATTGACTCACAATCCTGAGCAGGATTGGCTCACAATCCTGAGCAGGATTGGCTCACAATCCTGAGCAGGATTGGCTCACAATCCTGAGCAGGATTGGCTCACAATCCTGAGCAGGATTGGCTCACAATCCTGAGCGGGATCGACTCACAATATTGAGCAGGATTGACTCACAATCCTGAGCAGGATTGACTCACAATCCTGAGCAGAAATGACTTACAATCCTGAGCGAAATTGACTCACAGTCTTGCACGATTGACTCACAATCCTGAGCAGGATTGGCTCACAATATTGAGCAGGATTGGCTCACAATCCTGAGCAGGATTGGCTTACAATCCTGAGCAGGATTGGCTCACAATCCTGAGCAGGATTGGCTCACAATCCTGAGCAGGATTGGCTCACAATCCTGAGCAGGATTGGCTCACAATCCTGAGCAGGATTGGCTCACAATCCTGAGCAGGATTGGCTCACAAGGGTTGTTAGCCAGAGTAGGATTGGGTCTCAATCCTGAGGTGAATTGGAACATAGTATTGAACAGGATTGGCTCACAATCCTGAGCAGGATTGGCTCACATTCCTGAGCAAGATTGCAATCTCTCATAGAGATTCGATGGAATCTTTTCCTGAGATTTGTTGAAATCTCTCCCAGAGATTTGTTGGAATCTCTCCCAGAGATTCATTGGAATTTCTCCTAGAGGTTTGTTGGAATTTCTCCCAGAGATTCATTGGAATTTCTCCCAGCGATTCGTTGAAATCTTTCTGAGATTTATTGGAATCTCTCCCAGAGGTTCGTTGGAATCTCTTCCAGAGATTCGTTGGAATCTCTCCCAGAGATTCGTAGGAATTTCTCCCAGAAATTCGATGGAATCTCTCGCAGCGATTCGTTGGAATCTCTCGCAGAAATTCGTTGGAATCTCTCTTAGAGGTTTGTTGAAATTTCTCCCAGAGATTCATTGGAATTTCTCCCAGAGATTCGTTGGAATTTCTCCCAGAGATTCGTTGGAATCTCTCCCAGAGATTCGTTGGAATCTCTCCCAGAGATTCGTTGGAATCTCTCCCAGAGATTCGTTGGAATCTCTCCCAGAGATTCGTTGGAATCTCTCCCAGAGATTCGTTGGAATCTCTCCCAGAGATTCGTTGGAATCTCTCCCAGAGATTCGTTGGAATCTTTCCCAGAGATTCGTTGTAATCTCTCCCAGAGATTCGTTGGAATCTCTCCCAGAGATTCGTTGGAATCTCTTCCAGAGATTCTTTTGAATCTCTCCCAGAGATTCGTTGGAATCTCTCCCAGAGATTCGTTGGAATCTCTCCCAGAGATTCGATGGAATCTCTCCCAGAGATTCGATGGAATCTCTCCCAGAGATACGATGGAATCTCTCCCAGAGATTCGATGGAATCTCTCCCAGAGATTCGATGGAATCTCTCCCAGAGATTCGTAGGAATCTCTCCCAGAGATTCGTTGGAATCTTTCCCAGAGATTCGTTGTAATCTCTCCCAGAGATTCGTTGGAATCTCTCCCAGAGATTCGTTGGAATCTCTTCCAGAGATTCGTTGGAATCTCTTCCAGAGATTCTTTTGAATCTCTCCCAGAGATTCGTTGGAATCTCTCCCAGAGATTCGTTGGAATCTCTCCCAGAGATTCGATGGAATCTCTCCCAGAGATTCGTTGGAATCTCTCCCAGAGATTCGTAGGAATCTCTCCCAGAGATTCGTAGGAATCTCTCCCAGAAATTCGTTGGAATCTTTCCCAGAGATTTGTTGTAATCTCTCCCAGAGATTCGTTGGAATCTCTCCCAGAGATTCGTTGGAATCTCTTCCAGAGATTCTTTTGAATCTCTCCCAGAGATTCGTTGGAATCTCTCCCAGAGATTCGTTGAAATCTCTCCCAGAGATTCGATGGAATCTCTCCCAGAGATTCGATGGAATCTCTCCCAGAGATTCGTAGGAATCTCTCCCAGAGATTCGTTGGAATCTTTCCCAGAGATTCGTTGTAATCTCTCCCAGAGATTCGTTGGAATCTCTCCCAGAGATTCGTTGGAATCTCTTCCAGAGATTCTTTTGAATCTCGCCCAGAGATTCGTTGGAACCTCTCCCAGAGATTCGTTGGAATCTCTCCCAGAGATTCGATGGAATCTCTCCCAGAGATTCGATGGAATCTCTCCCAGAGATTCGTAGGAATCTCTCCCAGAGATTCGTTGGAATCTTTCCCAGAGATTCGTTGTAATCTCTCCCAGAGATTCGTTGGAATCTCTCCCAGAGATTCGTTGGAATCTCTCCCAGAGATTCGTTGGAATCTCTTCCAGAGATTCGTTGGAATCTCTTCCAGAGATTCTTTTGAATCTCTCCCAGAGATTCGTTGGAATCTCTCCCAGAGATTCGATGGAATCTCTCCCAGAGATTCGTAGGAATCTCTCCCAGAGATTCGTTGGAATCTTTCCCAGAGATTCGTTGTAATCTCTCCCAGAGATTCGTTGGAATCTCTCCCAGAGATTCGTTGGAATCTCTTCCAGAGATTCTTTTGAATCTCTCCCAGAGATTCGTTGGAATCTCTCCCAGAGATTCGTTGGAATCTCTCCCAGAGATTCGATAGAATCTCTCCCAGAGATTCGTAGGAATCTCTCCCAGAGATTCGTAGGAATCTCTCCCAGAGATTCGTTGGAATCTTTCCCAGAGATTCGTTGTAATCTCTCCCAGAGATTCGTTGG
The DNA here is from genome assembly GCF_035046485.1 of Aedes albopictus. Classification (NCBI taxonomy): domain Eukaryota; kingdom Metazoa; phylum Arthropoda; class Insecta; order Diptera; family Culicidae; genus Aedes; species Aedes albopictus. The sequence continues at coordinate 20,885,357 of NC_085136.1, read as the reverse complement.
AATCTCTCCCAGAGATTCGTTGGAATCTCTCCCAGAGATTCGTTGGAATCTCTTCCAGAGATTCTTTTGAATCTCTCCCAGAGATTCGTTGGAATCTCTCCCAGAGATTCGTTGGAATCTCTCCCAGAGATTCGATGGAATCTCTCCCAGAGATTCGATGGAATCTCTCCCAGAGATTCGATGGAATCTCTCCCAGAGATTCGTAGGAATCTCCCAGAGATTCGTTGGAATCTTTCCCAGAGATTCGTTGTAATCTCTCCCAGAGATTCGTTGGAATCTCTCCCAGAGATTCGTTGGAATCTCTTCCAGAGATTCGTTGGAATCTCTTCCAGAGATTCGTTGGAATCTCTTCCAGAGATTCGTTGGAATCTCTTCCAGAGATTCGTTGGAATCTCTCCCAGAGATTCGTAGGAATCTCTCCCAGAGATTCGTTGGAATCTCTCCCAATGATTCGTTGGAATATCTCCCAATGATTCGTTGGAATATCTCCCAGAGATTCATTGCAAGCTCGTCCGAAGATTCGTTACAATCTCTCCCAGAGATTCGTTGGAATGTATCCTAGAGGTTCGTTGGAATCCCTTCTAGAGGTTCGGTAGAACTTCTCTCTGAGATTCATTGCAACTTTCCCCAGAGATTCGTTCGTGCATCAAGAAACCTGGAGTGTTTTAGTAGGGGAACTAAGAAATTCTCACTAGAAACATAAGAGATTGCCGCTGGTTACCTGGAAGATACCTGCTGAGAACCTGAAAAATTGAACTTGGGATATTACAGCTCAAAAATCGGGAGATGACAGCTGGAAACTTGAAAGATTCCTAAGAATCTCTTTTTGAACCCCCAAGGTCCTAACTGGTTTCTTAGAAGATGTTAGTTGGTTGCTTACAAAACACTCGCAGAGACCTGGAAGTTACGAGATGAGAAATTTGAGATTCTAGCAGGGAAGGATCCTGGAAAATAGTAGCTGAGAAACTTGAAGATTCAGTTGCAAACCTGGAAAACGCTAGCTGGAAATATGGGAGAATTCCTCAAGGACCTTCGAAGATTACAGCTAGGAACCTGGAAGATTTCAAATGAGAGCCTGGAAGACAGTAGCCGGGAATCTGGAAGATTTCAGTTAGAAATCTACATGATTCTAGAAAGGAACCTGGATTATTCTGACGGGGAACCATAAGGATTGGAAGTGGGATCCTGAAAAAAAAAATTGATGTTCTGAAGATTGTTCGCGAGGAACATAGAAGATACTAGCTGAGAAGCTTGAAGATGCCAGATGCAATCCTGGAGGATTCTAATTGGGAGCTAATAGATGGGAACTTGAAATATTCTGGAATATTCTAGCTGGTTGCCTGAAAACACTCTCTGGGAACCTGGAAGTTACCTGATTAGAAGATTGAAGATTTCAGCTGCAAACCCGAAGTTTCCAGCTGAAAACTTGGAAGATTCCATCTGGAAATCTGCGTGATTTCAGCTAGAAAACTAGAAGATTACAAATAGAAATCCGCAAAATAATACCCGGAAGATTGTAGCTGTAGCCGTAATTTTTCCCACTGTAACTCAAAGATTCCTGCTGCAAATCTGGAAGTTTCCAGTTAGAAATCTTGGAGATTCCGGATAGGAACCTGCAAGATTACAGCTGGATACCTGGACGATTTAAGTTGGGTACCTGGATGATTCCAACTGAAAACTTAGATGATTCTAGTTGGTACTTTGGAAAATTCCCGCTACGAACTTGGAAGATAACAGCTAGGAACCTGGAAGATTCCAGTTAAGAATCTGACAGATTTACGCTGGAAACCCCGAAAATTACAATCGGGAACCTGAAAGATTCTAACTGGTAGTCTTAATTTTTCCCGCTACCCGGAACCTGGCAGATACCAGCTGGGAAACTTGAAGATTGTAGCTGCAATCGTTGACATTTTCAGCTGGAAACCTGGATAATTTCAGCTTGGAACCTGGGAGTTTCAAGGTGTTAATCTGGCTCACAATCCTTAGCAAGATTGGGTCGCAATCATGAGCAGGATTGGCTCACAATCCTGAGCAGGATTGACTCACAATCCTGAGCAGAATTGACTCACAATCCTGAGCAGGTTTGACTCACAATTCTGAGCAGGATTGGCTCGCAATCCTGAGCAGGATTGGATCACAATCCTGAGCAAGATAGGCTCACAATCCTGACCGGGATTGACTCACAATCTTGAGCAAGATTGACTCACAATCCTGAGCAGGATTGGCTCCCAATCTTGAGCAGGATTGGCTCCCAATCCTGAGCAGGATTGGCTCACAATTCTGAATAGGATTGGCTCACAATCCTGATCAAGACTGGATATTCTGGAGAATTGGCCCACAATCCTTAGCAGGTTGACTCGCAATCCTCAGCAGGATTGACTCACACTCCTGAGCAGAATTGGCTCACAATCCTGAGCAGGATTGGCTCACAATCTTAAGCAGGATTGGCTCACAATCCTGAGCAGGATTGGCTCACAATCCTGAAGAGAGTAGGCTCTAAATCCTGAGCAGGATTGGCTCACAAACCTGAGCAAGATTGACTCACAATCCTGAGCAGGATTGGCTCACAATCCTGAGCAAGACTGGCTCACAATCCTGACCAGGATTGGCTCAAAATCCTGAGCAGGATTGGTTCACAATCCTGAATAGGATTGGCTCACAATTCTGAGCAGGATTGGCTCACAATCCTGAGCAGGATTGGCTCACAATCCTGAGCAGGATTGGCTCACAATCCTGAGTAGGATTTGCTCACAGTCCTGATCAGGATTGGCTTATAGTTGTTGAGCAGGATTGACTCACAATCTTGAGCAGGATTGGCTCACAATCCTGACCAGGATTGGCTCACAATCCTGACCAGGATTGGCTCACAATCCTGACCAGGATTGACTCACAATCCTGAGCAGGATTGGCTCACAACCATGAGCAGGATTGGCTCACAATCCTGAGCAGTATTGGCTCACAATCCTGAGCAGGATTGGCTCACAATATTGACCAGGTTTGGCTCACAATCCTGAGCAGGATTGACTCACAAACCAGGGCAAGATTGGCTCACAATCCTGACCAGGATTGGCTCACAATCCTGAGCAGGATTGGCTCACAATCCTGAGCAGGATTGGCTCACAATCCTGAGCAGGATTGGCTCACAAAACTGAGCAGGATTGGCTCACAATCCTGAGCAGGATTGGCTCACAATCCTGAGCAGGATTGGCTCACAATCCTGAGCAGGATTGGCTCACAATCCTGAGCAGGATTGGCTCACAATCCTGAGCAGGATTGGCTCACAATCCTGAGCAGGATTGGCTCACAATCCTGAGCAGGATTGGCTCACAATCCTGAGCAGGATTGGCTCACAATCCTGAGCAGGATTGGCTCACAATCCTGAGCAGGATTGGCTCACAATCCTGAGCAGGATTGGCTCACAATCCTGAGCATGATTGGCTCACAATCCTGAGCAGGATTGGCTCACAATCCTGAGCAGGATTGGCTCACAATCCTGAGCAGGATTGGCTCACAATCCTGAGCAGGATTGGCTCACAATCCTGAGCAGGATTGGCTCACAATCCTGAGCAGGATTGGCTCACAATCCTGAGCAGGATTGGCTCGCAATCCTGAGCAGGATTGGCTCGCAATCCTGAGCAGGATTGGCTCACAAATTCGTTGGAAACTCTCCCAGAGATTCGTTTGAATCTCTCCCAGAGATTCGCTGGAATCTCTCCCAGAGATTCGCTGGAATCTCTTCCAGAGATTCGCTGGAATCTCTTCCAGAGATTCGCTGGAATCTCTTCCAGAGATTCGCTGGAATCTCTTCCAGAGATTCGCTGGAATCTCTCCTAGAGATTCGCTGGAATCTCTCCTAGAGATTCGCTGGAATCTCTCCCAGAGATTCGCTGGAATCTCTCCCAGAGATTCGCTGGAATCTCTCCCAGAGATTCGCTGGAATCTCTCCCAGAGATTCGCTGGAATCTCTCCCAGAGATTCGCTGGAATCTCTCCCAGAGATTCGCTGGAATCTCTCCCAGAGATTCGCTGGAATCTCTCCCAGAGATTCGCTGGAATCTCTCCCAGAGATTCGCTGGAATCTCTCCCAGAGATTCGCTGGAATCTCTCCCAGAGATTCGCTGGATTCTCTCCCAGAGATTCGCTGGAATCTCTCCCAGAGATTCGCTGGAATCTCTCCCAGAGATTCGCTGGAATCTCTCCCAGAGATTCGCTGGAATCTCTCCCAGAGATTCGCTGGAATCTCTCCCAGAGATTCGCTGGAATCTCTCCCAGAGATTCGCTGGAATCTCTCCCAGAGATTCGCTGGAATCTCTCCCAGAGATTCGCTGGAATCTCTCCCAGAGATTCGCTGGAATCTCTCCCAGAGATTCGCTGGAATCTCTCCCAGAGATTCGCTGGAATCTCTCCCAGAGATTCGCTGGAATCTCTCCCAGAGATTCGCTGGAATCTCTCCCAGAGATTCGCTGGAATCTCTCCCAGAGATTCGCTGGAATCTCTCCCAGAGATTCGCTGGAATCTCTCCCAGAGATTCGCTGGAATCTCTCCCAGAGATTCGCTGGAATCTCTCCCAGAGATTCGCTGGAATCTCTCCCAGAGATTCGCTGGAATCTCTCCCAGAGATTCGCTGGAATCTCTCCCAGAGATTCGCTGGAATCTCTCCCAGAGATTCGCTGGAATCTCTCCCAGAGATTCGTTGGAATCTTTCGCAGAGATTCGTTGGAAGCTTTCGCAGAGCTCACAATTTTGATCAAGATTAGATCTCAAAACTTGCTCATAATGCTCCAGGTTATGCTTTTCCCGGAAATGTGACGTTTCTGTCTCATAATCACTATTCCATGTAGGTCATGCACTTTCTCATAGTTTTATTCTTTGTTTTTTTTTCTAAATTACACTCCCAATTCCCTTCAATATCCGACTAACCACGCAACGGTGCGTAATGGAGCTCATTTGTTCACTTCTCGTAATCTACGTCACAAATCCGTCCATCCGTTCCCGCGCAGTCGATTCCCAACGGAACACCACCGCCTAGAGCCCTAGTGCAAATCTTAGGAAGCCTCAAAATGGTTCAATCTACTATGTTCCACACAGCTCATAATGCTTGCTTTCCGCCGCGCAGAGCTCAATTCAAAGATCATAAATCACTCCGACCAAATCACCACACCGTTCCAAAGCGATCGTGGCATATCGTGGAACCCCTTTGATCAGCAGTGCAGATCACCGAGCAACACACCGCACCGCGACGCACCCTAAAAGTGGAACCGGATAACCGTCAGCGCAACGGTTGAACCCGTCTGCTTCAGCGAGGTGTATAGAACCGAACCGGAGAATCGTTGGCAGAGTAGATTTCGTCGAGGCAGAAATGAATACACCTTGTCCTTTTTTTACGTCCATGCTTGGCTGAGCGACAAAAAAATCTACCGCTAAGACAATGAGCAAACTCAACAGTTTTATATTTTTTAAAACATCTTCGTGATTAGGAGAAGCGTACAAAAATATAAAAATGTGTATTTTGATCATTATTATGTCGGTAGAATTTTTTTTCGCTAAGCCAATAGTGGACGTAAATCAAGGTTTAGGTGTAGTACGATTTATATCAATTTAACTTTGACTGCATCATCGCAGCAAGCGCAGATACCCCGCGCGCATCACCGCCAAGCCAGCTAGCCAACTGAGATTGAATCTGCGCGGTGGTGATGTGCGCGGTTATGGGCCCTGACTGACTGCCTGCCTGCCGGAGATTTGGAGCAACCGACCGACCCCATCAACTTCGATATTGGGATCAATTTAGAACTGTGGTTCTCCCCTAGTCGGTCGGTACTGGAAGCTAAACCGCAAAAAAAAGAAACGAATCACATAGAGCGCAATGATGAGGTGACATATTTTTTTCCGAAAACTCGGTTCTCGGCAGCGGTGTCTGTTGCCGTGTGTGCTGATTTGTGTGTTGAGTCCACCACACCCGCCGTGCCGCGCCGCCTATTGTGATGCTAAATTTTTTGGACTGAAATTGAGGGGAGAACGATACGCTGCTGGTTTCAGTGGTAAATTGTGCATTTCCGCTATAAAAATTATTAACATAGAAGAAGGTAGTCGAAAGTTTCTGTGGGGAAGCTTCGGTTGACAGTGGATCTATACCGTTCGGTCAAATAATTGCGACAGAATATGATCTGGATGGTTTAGAATATTGTTCTTCTTCCTGGTTCCACATTAAATATCTTTAAATGAGTTAATGCTCCTTATTATTCTCATTGAATCTTGAACAAAGACAGTCCTGCTCAGGAACTATAAGCCAATTCTGCTCAAAATTGGGAGGCAATCCTTCTCAGGATTGTGAGCCAATTCTGCTAAGGATTGTGAGCCAAACCTGTTCAGGATTGTGAGCCAATCCTGCTTAGGATTGTGAACCAATCCTGCTTAGGAATGTGAGCCAATTCTTTTCAGGATTGTGAGCCAATCCGACTCAGGATTGTGAGCCAATCTTGCTCAGGATAGTGAACCAATCCTGCTCAGGATTGTGAGCCAATCCTGCTCAGGATTGTGAGCCAATCCTGCTCGGGATTGGGAGCCAATCCTGCTCAGGATTGGGAGCCAATCCTGCTCAGGATTGGGAGCCAATCCTGCTCAGGATTGGGAGCCAATCCTGCTCAGGATTGGGAGTCAATCCTGCTCAGGATTGGGAGCCAATCCTGCTCAGGATTGGGAGCCAATCCTGCTCAGGATTGGGAGCCAATCCTGCTCAGGATTGGGAGCCAATCCTGCTCAGGATTGGGAGCCAATCCTGCTCAGGATTGGGAGCCAATCCTGCTCAGGATTGGGAGCCAATCCTGCTCAGGATTGGGAGCCAATCCTGCTCAGGATTGGGAGCCAATCCTGCTCAGGATTGGGAGCCAATCCTGCTCAGGATTGGGAGCCAATCCTGCTCAGGATTGTGAGCCAATCCTGCTCAGGACTGTGAGCCAATCCTGCTCAGGATTGTGAGCCAATCCAGCTCAAGATTGTGAGCCAATCCTGCTCAAGATTGTGAGCCAATCGTGCTCTGTATTGTGAGCCAATCCTGCTCAGGATTGTGAGCCAATCCTGCTCAGGATTGTGAGCCAATCCAGCTCAAGATTGTGAGCCAATCCTGCTCAAGATTGTGAGCCAATCCTGCTCAGGATTGTGAGCCAATCCTGCTCAGGATTGTGAGCCAATCCAGCTCAAGATTGTGAGCCAATCCTGCTCAGGATTGGGAGCCAATCCTGCTCAGGATTGGGAGCCAATCCTGCTCAGGATTGTGAGCCAATCCTGCTCAGGATTGGGAGCCAATCCTGCTCAGGATTGGGAGCCAATCCTGCTCAGGATTGGGAGCCAATCCTGCTCAGGATTGGGAGCCAATCCTGCTCAGGATTGGGAGCCAATCCTGCTCAGGATTGGGAGCCAATCCTGCTCAGGATTGGGAGCCAATCCTGCTCAGGATTGGGAGCCAATCCTGCTCAGGATTGGGAGCCAATCCTGCTCAGGATTGGGAGCCAATCCTGCTCAGGATTGGGAGCCAATCCTGCTCAGGATTGGGAGCCAATCCTGCTCAGGATTGGGAGCCAATCCTGCTCAGGATTGGGAGCCAATCCTGCTCAGGATTGTGAGCCAATCCTGCTCAGGACTGTGAGCCAATCCTGCTCAGGATTGTGAGCCAATCCAGCTCAAGATTGTGAGCCAATCCTGCTCAAGATTGTGAGCCAATCGTGCTCTGTATTGTGAGCCAATCCTGCTCAGGATTGTGAGCCAATCCTGCTCAGGATTGTGAGCCAATCTTGCTCAGGATAGTGAACCAATCCTGCTCAGGATTGTGAGCCAATCCTGCTCAGGATTGTGAGCCAATCCTGCTCGGGATTGGGAGCCAATCCTGCTCAGGATTGGGAGCCAATCCTGCTCAGGATTGGGAGCCAATCCTGCTCAGGATTGGGAGCCAATCCTGCTCAGGATTGGGAGCCAATCCTGCTCAGCATTGGGAGCCAATCCTGCTCAGGATTGGGAGCCAATCCTGCTCAGGATTGGGAGCCAATCCTGCTCAGGACTGTGAGCCAATCCTGCTCAGGATTGTGAGCCAATCCAGCTCAAGATTGTGAGCCAATCCTGCTCAAGATTGTGAGCCAATCGTGCTCTGTATTGTGAGCCAATCATGCTCAGGATTGTGAGCCAATCCTGCTCAGGATTGTGAGCCAATCCAGCTCAAGATTGTGAGCCAATCCTGCTCAAGATTGTGAGCCAATCCTGCTCAGGATTGTGAGCCAATCCTGCTCAGGATTGTGAGCCAATCCAGCTCAAGATTGTGAGCCAATCCTGCTCAAGATTGTGAGCCAATCCTGCTCAGGATTGTGAGCCAGTCCTGCTCAGGATTGTGAGCCAATCCTGCTCAGGATTGTGAACCAATCCTGCTTAGGAATGTGAGCCAATTCTTTTCAGGATTGTGAGCCAATCCGACTCAGGATTGTGAGCCAATCTTGCTCAGAATAGTGAACCAATCCTGCTCAGGATTGTGAATCAATCCTGCTCAGGATTGTGAGCCAGTCCTGCTCAGGATTGTGAGCCAATCCTGCTCAGGATTGTGAACCAATCCTGCTTAGGAATGTGAGCCAATTCTTTTCAGGATTGTGAGCCAATCCGACTCAGGATTGTGAGCCAATCTTGCTCAGAATAGTGAACCAATCCTGCTCAGGATTGTGAGCCAATCCTGCTCAGGATTGTGAGCCAATCCTGCTCAGGATTGGGAGCCAATCCTGCTCAGGATTGGGAGCCAATCCTGCTCAGGATTGGGAGCCAATCCTGCTCAGGATTGGGAGCCAATCCTGCTCAGGATTGGGAGCCAATCCTGCTCAGGATTGGGAGCCAATCCTGCTCAGGATTGGGAGCCAATCCTGCTCAGGATTGGGAGCCAATCCTGCTCAGGATTGGGAGCCAATCCTGCTCAGGATTGGGAGCCAATCCTGCTCAGGATTGGGAGCCAATCCTGCTCAGGATTGGGAGCCAATCCTGCTCAGGATTGGGAGCCAATCCTGCTCAGGATTGGGAGCCAATCCTGCTCAGGATTGGGAGCCAATCCTGCTCAGGATTGGGAGCCAATCATGCTCAGGATTGTGAGCCAATCCTGCTCAGGATAGTGAGCCAATCCTGCTCAGGAACATTAGCCAATCCTGCTCAGGAACGTGAGCCAATCCGACTCAGGATTGTGAGCCAATCCTGCTCAGGATTGTGAATCAATCCTGCTCAGGATTGTGAATCAATCCTGCTCAGGATTGTGAGCCAATCCTGCTCAGGATTGTGAGCCAATCCTGCTCAGGATTGTGAGCCAATCCTGCTCAGGATTGTAAGTCAGTCCTGCTCAGGATTGTGAGCCAATCCTGCTCAGGATTGTGAACCAATCCTGCTTAGGAATGTGAGCCAATTCTTTTCAGGATTGTGAGCCAATCCGACTCAGGATTGTGAGCCAATCTTGCTCAGGATAGTGAACCAATCCTGCTCAGGATTGTGAGCCAATCCTGCTCAGGATTGTGAGCCAATCCTGCTCGGGATTGGAAGCCAATCCTGCTCAGGATTGGGAGCCAATCCTGCTCAGGATTGGGAGCCAATCCTGCTCAGGATTGGGAGCCAATCCTGCTCAGGATTGGGAGCCAATCCTGCTCAGGATTGGGAGCCAATCCTGCTCAGGATTGGGAGCCAATCCTGCTCAGGATTGGGAGCCAATCCTGCTCAGGATTGGGAGCCAATCCTGCTCAGGATTGTGAGCCAGTCCTGCTCAGGATTGTGAGCCAATCCTGCTCAGGATTGTGAGCCAATCCTGCTCAGGATTGTGAACCAATCCTGCTTAGGAATGTGAGCCAATTCTTTTCAGGATTGTGAGCCAATCCGACTCAGGATTGTGAGCCAATCTTGCTCAGGATAGTGAACCAATCCTGCTCAGGATTGTGAGCCAATCCTGCTCAGGATTGTGAGCCAATCCTGCTCGGGATTGGGAGCCAATCCTGCTCAGGATTGGGAGCCAATCCTGCTCAGGATTGGGAGCCAATCCTGCTCAGGATTGGGAGCCAATCCTGCTCAGGATTGGGAGCCAATCCTGCTCAGGATTGGGAGCCAATCCTGCTCAGGATTGCGAGCCAATCCTGCTCAGGATTGTGAGCCAATCCTGCTCAGGATTGGGAGCCAATCCTGCTCAGGATTGGGAGCCAATCCTGCTCAGGATTGGGAGCCAATCCTGCTCAGGATTGGGAGCCAATCCTGCTCAGGATTGGGAGCCAATCCTGCTCAGGATTGGGAGCCAATCCTGCTCAGGATTGGGAGCCAATCCTGCTCAGGATTGGGAGCCAATCCTGCTCAGGATTGGGAGCCAATCCTGCTCAGGATTGGGAGCCAATCCTGCTCAGGATTAGGAGCCAATCCTGCTCAGGATTGGGAGCCAATCCTGCTCAGGATTGGGAGCCAATCCTGCTCAGGATTGGGAGCCAATCCTGCTCAGGATTGTGAGCCAATCCTGCTCAAGATTGTGAGCCAATCGTGCTCTGTATTGTGAGCCAATCCTGCTCAGGATTGTGAGCCAATCCTGCTCAAGATTGTGAGCCAATCCTGCTCAAGATTGTGAGCCAATCCTGCTCAGGATTGTGAGCCAATCCTGCTCAAGATTGTGAGCCAATCGTACTCTGTATTGTGAGCCAATCCTGCTCAGGATTGTGAGCCAATCCTGCTCAGGATTGTGAGCCAATCCTGCTCAGGATTGTGAGTCAATCCTGCTCAGGATTGTGAGCCAATCCTGCTCAGGATTGTGAGCCAATCCTGCTCAGGATTGTGAGCCAATCCTGCTCAGGATTGTGAGCCAATCCTGCTCAGGATTGTGAGCCAATCCTGCTCAGGATTGTGAGCCAATCCTGCTCAGGATTGTGAGCCAATCCTGCTCAGGATTGTGAGCCAATCCTGCTCAGGATTGTGAGTCAATCCTGCTCAGGATTGTGAGCCAATCCTGCTCAGGATTGTGAACCAATCCTGCTCAGGACTGTGAGCTAAACCTGCTCAGGATTGTGAGCCAATCCTGCTCTGGATTGTGAGCCAACCCTGCTCAGGATTGTGAGCCAATGCTACTCAGGATTGCGAGCCAATCCTGCTCAGGATTGTGAGCCAATCCTGCTCAGGATTGTGAGCCAATCCTGCTCAGGATTGTGAGACAATCCTGCTCAGGATTGTGAGCCAATCCTGCTCAGGATTGTGAGCCAATCCTGCTCAGGATTGTGAGCCAATCCTGCTCAGGATTGTGAGCCAATCCTGCTCAGGATTGTGAGCCAATCCTGCTCAGGATTGTGAGCCAATCCTGCTCAGGATTGCGAGCCAATCCTGCTCAGGATTGCAAACCAATCCTGCTCAGGATTGCGAGCCAATCCTGCTCAGGATTGCGAGCCGATCCTGCTCAGGATTGCGAGCCAATCCTGCTCAGGATTGCGAGCCAATCCTGCTCAGGATTGCGAGCCAATCCTGCTCAGGATTGTGAGCCAATCATGCTCAGGATTGTGAGCCAATCCTGCTCAGGATTGTGAGCCAATCATGCTCAGGATTGTGAGCCAATCATGCTCAGGATTGTGAGCCAATCCTGCTCAGGATAGTGAGCCAATCCTGCTCAGGATTGTGAGTTAATCCTGCTCTGATCTGTGAACCAACCCTGCTCAGGAACGTGAGCCAATTCTGCTCAGGATTGTGAGCCAATCCTGCTCAGGATTGTGAGCCAATTCTGCTCAGGATTGTGAGCCAATCCTGCTCAGGATTGTGAGTTAATCCTGCTCTGATCTGTGAACCAACCCTGCTCAGGAACGTGAGCCAATTCTGCTCAGGATTGTGAGCCAATCCTGCTCAGGATTGTGAGCCAATTCTGCTCAGGATTGTGAGCCAATCCTGCTCAGGATTGTGAGCCAATCCTGCTCAGGATTGTGAGCCAATCCTGTTCAGGATTGTGAGCTATACCTGCTCAGGATTGTGAGCCAATCCTGCTCAAGATTGTGAGCCAATCCTGCTTAGGATTGTGAGCCAATCCTGCTTAGGATTGTGAGCCAATCATTCTCAGGATTGTGAGCCAATCCTGCTCAGCATTTTGAGCCAATCCTGCTCAGGATTGTGAGCCAATCCTGCTTAGGATTGTGAGCCAATCATTCTCAGGATTGTGAGCCAATCCTGCACAGGATTGTGAGCCAATCCTACTCAGGGTTGTGAGCCAATCCTTCTCAGGATTGTGAGCCAATCCTGCTCAGGATTGTGAGCCAATCCTGCTCAGGATTGTGAGCCAATCCTGCTCAGGATTGTGAGGCAATCCTGCTCAAGATTGTGAGCCAATCCTGCTCAGGATTGTTTGCCAATCCTGCTCTGGATTGTGAGCTAATCCTGCTCAGAATTGTGAGCCATTCCTGCTCGGGATTGTGAGCCAATCCTTCTCGGGATTGTTAGCCTATCCTACTCAAGATTGTGAGCCAACCCTGCTTAAGTTTGAGAGCCAATCCTGCTCAGGTTTGTGAGCCAATCCTGCTCAGGATTGTGAGCCAATCCTACTCAGGATTGTGAGCCAATCCTGCTCAGGATTGTGAGCCAATCCTGCTCAGGATTGTGAGCCAATCCTGCTCAGGATTGTGAGCCAAACCTGCTCAGGATTGTGAGCCAATCCTGCTCAGGATTGTGAGCCAATCCTGCTCAGGATTGTGAGCCAATCCTGCTCAGGATTGTGAGCCAATCCTGCTCAGGATTGTGAGCCAATCCTGCTCAGGATTGTGAGTCAATCTTGCTCAGGATTGTGAGCTAATTCTGCTTAAGTTTGTGAGCCAATCCTATTCAGGATCATGAGCCGATCCTGCTCATGATTGTGAGTCAATCGTACTCAGGATTGCAAGCCAATCCTGCTCAGGATTGTGAGCCAATTCTGCTCAGGATTGTGAGCCAATCCTGCTCAAGATTGTGAGTCAATCCTGCTCAGTATAGTGAGCCAATCCTGCTCAGAACTGACAGCCAATCCTGCTCAGGATTGTGAGCCAATCCTGCTTAGGATTGTGAGCCAATCCTGCTCAGGATTGTGAGCCAATCCTGCTCAAGATTGTGAGCCAATCCTGCTCAGGATTGTGAGCCAATCCTGCTCAGGATTGTGAGCCAATCCTGCTCAGGATTGTGAGCCAATCCTGCTCAGGATTGTGAGCCAATCCTGCTCAGGATTGTGAGCCAATCCTGCTCAGGATTGTGAGCCAATCCTGCTCAGGATTGTGAGCCAATCCTGCTCAGGATTGTGAGCTAATTCTGCTTAAGTTTGTGAGCCAATCCTATTCAGGATCATGAGCCGATCCTGCTCAGGATTGTGAGCCAATCGTACTCAGGATTGCAAGCCAATCTTGCTCAGGATTGTGAGCCAATTCTGCTCAGGATTGTGAGCCAATCCTGCTCAAGATTGTGAGTCAATCCTGCTCAATATAGTGAGCCAATCTTGCTCAGAACTGACAGCCAATCCTGCTCAGGATTGTGAGCCAATCCTGCTTAGGATTGTGAGCCAATCCTGCTCAGTATTGTGAGCCAATCCTGCTCAGGATTGTGAGCCAATCCTGCTCAGGATTGTGAGCCAATCCTGCTCAGGATTGTGAGCCAATCCTGCTCAGGATTGTGAGCCAATCCTGTTCAGGATTGTGAGCCAATCCTGCTCTGTATTGCGAGGCAATCCTGCTCAGGTTTGAGAGCCAATCCTGCTCAGGATTGTGAGCCATTCCTGCTCGGGATTGTGAGCCAATCCTGCACAGGCTTGTGAGCCAACCCTGCTCAGGTTTGAGAGCCAATCCTACTCAGGATTGTGAGCCAATTCTGCTCGGGATTGTGAGCCAATCCTGCTCGGGATTGTGAGCCAATCCTGCTCAGGATTGTGAGTCAATCCTGCTCAGGATTGTGAGCCAATCCTGCTCAGGATTGTGAGCCAATCCTGCTCAGGATTGTGAGTCAATCTTGCTCAGGATTGTGAGCCAACCCTGCTCAGGTTTGAGAGCCAATCCTGCTCAGGTTTGAGAGCCAATCCTGCTCAGGATTGTGAGCCAATCCTGCTCAGGTTTGAGAGCCAATCCTGCTCAGGTTTGAGAGCCAATCCTGCTCAGGATTGTGAGCCAATCCTGCTCAGGATTGTGAGCCAACCTTGCTCAGGTTTGTGAGCCAATCCTGCTCAGTATTGTGAGCCAATCCTGCTCAGGATTGTGAGCCTATCCTACCCAAGATTGTGAGCCAACCCTGCTCAAGTTTGAGAGCCAACCCTACTCAGGATTGTGAGCCAATCCTGCTCGGGATTGTTAGCCTATCCTACTCAAGATTGTGAGCCAACCCTGCTCAGGTTTGAGAGCTAGTCCTTCTCAGGTTTGTGAGCCAATCCTGCTCAGGATTGCGAGCCAATCCTGCTCAGGATTGCGAGGCAGTCCTGCTCAGGATTGCGAGCCAATCCTGCTCAGGATTGTGAGCCAATCCTGCTCAGGATTATGAGCAAATTCTGCTAAGGATTGTGAGCCAATCCTGCTCAGGATTGTGAGCCAATCCTGCTCAGGATTGTGAGCCAATCCTGCTCAGGATTGTGAGCCAATCCTGCTCAGGACTGTGAGCCAATCCTGCTCAGGATTATGAGCAAATTCTGCTAAGGATTGTGGGCCAATCCTGCTAAGGATTGTGAGCCATTCCTGCCCAGGATTGTAAGCCAATCCTGCTCAGGATTGTGAGCCAATCCTGCTCAGGATTGTGAGCCAATCCTTCTCAAGAATGTGAGCCAATTCTGCTCAGGATTGAGAGCCAATCCTGCTCAGGATTGAGAGCCAATCCTGCTCAGGATTGAGAGCCAATCCTGCTCAGGATTGAGAGCCAATCCTGCTCAGGATTGAGAGCCAATCCTGCTCAGGTTCGTGAGCCTGTTCAAGATTGTGAGCCAATCCTGCTCAGAATTATGAGCAAATTCTGCTAAGGATTGTGAGCCAATCCTGCTCAGGATTGAGAGCCAATCCTGCTCAGGTTCGTGAGCCTGTTCAAGATTGTGAGTCAATCCTGCTCAGGACCGCGTGCCAAACCTGCTCAGGATTGTGAGCTTATCCTGCTCTCGATTGTGAGCCAATAGTGTTCAGAATTGTCTCAGGAGCCAAATCAGCTAGCTCAGGATGAAGAACTCATTCTGCTCAGGATTGTGAGCCAAACGTGCTCAAGATTGTGAATCAATCCTGCTCAGGATCTTGAGCCAGCACTGCTCGTATTAATCAGGCTTATTCTGCGCGGCGTGTGAGGTGAGACGGACGGTTTCGTCTCACGTGACGTGAGACGACTAATGTAAATCAAATGGGGCGAGTCGACTTTTGTCACCTCATTCGACTTGTCTCACCTCACACGCGGCGCAGAATAAGCCTGAATATTATCTTGCTCCAGCCTTTTCATGATTCTGAGCTTAGATTTTTTGCTCGTGTCCGTTCCTTTGATATTAACTTTATTAGAAATAATTGCGATAATTATTAGAGTTCTCAGGTAGTGACTAATCATTGTCTTTCCTTTCTTTTTCAGAAACGTAACCTCAAATTTCGCCCCTCTAATGAACCCTCCAACCGGAAGCACAACCAATGAAGAAACTAAAGCAGCAAAGCAAAAAACAGAACAAATCAGCTCAATCGCAACCTTCGCCGTACGGCGGCAATCCGTCCAGCAGCAATGTCCCCATTCCCGTGTGCTGCCAATATCCGACGGGGACCGCGGGATGTCCCGGTTGCTACCCCACTCCCTATCCATCAAACCTGTCGGCCACCACCTGCCAACTATCACCATACGCCGGTGGGACATGTTCCTGCCGGCAGCAGGTGTACCAAAACTCCACGCAACGGAGTAATCGGCCGTCCACGGCCTTACCCATCTCCAAACCGACCAACATCGTAGCAACCATGGAGCTGTTTGAACCTCGGGCTTCCACGTCCGGTGGTAGTAGCCATGGGCACCACCACCATCAGGACTATTCCTATGCCTACTACGAGCCGGGGGTGGCGCTACGCCACTCGAACGTTCCCTCGTATATGTTTGATCCAGCGGCGGTGGCGGCGGCGACGGGTAGTCGCCCTTCCGGCGGAAGTAGTTCCATGCGGGCGCTGATGGCTTTGGGGGGTAACGGGCAGAGGAATCGGTTGTACGGGGCCGGTCGTCGGAATGGGTCAATGGGTCAACGGTTTCCGGGGTCGCCTTGCGAGAACATCTACGAGGAGATCATTCACGAGGAAAACGAGTCGGCAGTGGTGGCGGGGCCTTCGTCCAGTGGGCGCTTGTCGTTGATGTCGCTGAACCAGAGTGTGATCGTGGAGGAGGAGTTCCGACAGGTGCAGAATTGTCACCGGAAGGTGCTCGGGGAGTTGAACTTGTCGGTGGAGGCGATGCTGATGCCGGGGAATGGAGGAGGAAGAGAGCGGGAGGATGATTACCAGCGAGGGGTGGTCAGTTATCGGAGGAAGTCCTACGGAACGCCCTGTACGGACTTGGACAGTGGGTTTTCCGGAAGTAGCGGAAGTACGAGCTACATTGGGAACCTAAGAGCCCGGAAGACGGAAGCGAGAATGCTGTCGCTTCAGCAGCAGAGTCATCATCAGTCGATGATGCTGTTCGAGGGGTTGGGGCAGGAGGACACCCGAAGTATCTCCAGCTGTAATTCGATGGACCGGTCCAGTAGTGGAGCGGGAGGTTCGGTGAGGGCACTGTGTAGCAAGGGGAAGAACTTGAGTAAGTTGTTCAGTGGAAGTACGCGGTCGTTGAAGAAGATGCTGGAATCGAGTGCTAGTGAGGGTGGGTCGTCCAGGAAGGGAGGTATCCATTCGACACCAAGTTCGCCAACGTTCGTGAAGTCCAATAAGGTTGGATTTTGGTCCAAGAAGAGCTGGACCAAGAAACTGTCGTCAAACGGAGCGCTGCATCGAAGTTTTGAAGGTAAGTGAGATCCTAATTTGAGTAATCGCGTAGTAGGCTGTTGAAACAACGGATATGTTCATAGTTCGATCAAAGCTGGCTCTGCCAGCCGTGCGACAGCCGTCAATTGTTTTGTGTAGTATACGATCTAATTTTAACACATTTCCAACACCATTTGCGGTGCTAAGTAGGAAGTGGGCGATTTGCGAGCCATTCTCCGCGGTCAGTACAGATCCATCATAATATGATGATCTAGGTACCTATTTTGCCGTTGTCGCGATGGAGGTTATGATACTCGGGAGGGGTGTGAGATTTATGGCGCGTTTGATGTCGGCGGGATTGTCCGTTGGAAACCGTAATCACACCATTTTATCCCTACTTCACTGTATTTCGCGCACATCTCTGTGTACATGATCAACCCAGTTGTTCAGATCGCTGTCCGAGGCGGAGCCGTCCCAGCGAGTTCGTTGGCAGATAATTTTTGAGTTATGTGTGAAGCATTGCTTGGTGTGAATTTGTTTCAGTGTGGAGCAACTGCATCAGATAAATCCAGCCTGCTAAGATTCCAATCAGTTAATTCCAAAATTTATTCGATGAAAGGCATCAATTACAAACTGAAGAAGACGTTTACGTACAAGACCAGCACTATTATAATGCAAAAGTTGTCTGTGCCATTACCGCAACTACATATTACACAACACACCACACAGAGGAACCAATTTAGGCCAATTTACCTAGTTCCGGTCGGTAGCGAACCGACATTCCGAAATATAACTGCGAACTAAATCTGTTGCTCTTAGGTGGTCGGTCATACATGTATGCTCGTCACAAGTATCACCTAATTCAATCAATCATCATCCGTTCGGTTCCGTTTGTGGTTTTACGGATTCTCGGTGCTAGAGAGAGGGTCTCGTGCTTCGTTCTCTCTTTTTCAATATGAGGAGGTATTTAGTATTGGGTAACTTATCTATCGTAGCAAGCCAAGCAATAATTGTCTCTCCAATATCTATAAGAATGGCTTCCATGGTTGAGTTTGACTTAACTGAGCTTGCAGATATATAAATGCTTTCCGTATTCCTAATGCAACAAATTAAATTATTTTTGTTGCCATCATATAAATTTTACATGTATTATTCGTAGTTTGCAACCACATTTCCTACGTATTTGGAACTAGGCAGCTCTAACTTGTACATTTGTAAGGAAATTTTCTAAAAAAAAGTGTCACGCTGGAAATTCGAAACTGAGATGCAGAGTAGAATTTTCTGAGCATGCTGTGTTCATCCGCTCACTCGCTCTCTCGATCTCTCTACGACACGCTCGAATTATTGTACACAAATTTGATATCGATTTATGTAGGAAACTTATCAAACATTAAAGGTACGTATTTCTCGCGTTTAGTACCATAATTACGCCTTGCAGCGATCGATTTTTTTATTTCATACACTGAAAAAATCCCATTTTTTTTATCTGAAAGTGTTTTGAATTTGGCCACACTTATTCTATCATTAAGGACAAACGTCTTGAAATCCAGCTTCAACATTGCATCGAAACTTCAGGCGCACAAATCTCAAGAAGCAAGCTTCGAACAACAATGTATTTCATTATTCTGTTCTTGCTCACTTGTAATTAGCTTAAAATAAAAAGCTCAGGTGCACTGGTTTTGTTTCCGAAGAGATTTGTGCCCTCGAAATCGTGAGTAGGTACCAAAGTCGGCCATTGTGGCGGCCATTTTGGGATTCTAACAAGTCTGTCCTTGAAAAAAGTGCCGAAAAATATCTGAACAAATTGTCAGAGAAATTCCTGAAAGAAAAATTAAAAGAGGAAAGGACCTGTCGCAAAAATTCTTGAAAATAGCTGCTGAAAGTCCTAAGGAAATCGCCGTCACGATTCCTAAAGAAAGAAATCATCAGAAGAAGAATATTTGTCGGAATAGTGTTAACCCGGGAGCGGTCGCGTCGTATATTGAGTACACGCACCATGAAAAAAGCTCGTTTATGGTACACAGCGTGTACGCGGTGTCGCTGAGAGTGGCCAAAGACTGCTCGAGGGTACAACATGGGCATGAGCGATAACGTGGGTCATAATAGCCGTTCAGCTTGAGGCTTTTGTTGGTTCCATTTTAGGTCCTTGACGTAGACCGATTTATTATAGATTGCCTACTACGATTACAAACCAACTCCACCGCCTATTACACTCCCTACTAACACAAACTCCATCCCGTGACAGTGACAGTCGTGGAGAAGATGAACTAATCTTGGTCTCTAGTAGCAACGAATGTAACACTTACATTCCTCGATGACTGTAAGGAGTTGGCCGGCGCCGTTATTGACTTAATAAAGTTTGGAATTTTCAAAGGTGCAGAAAAGTTATAACCTTAAGATCTGATCATCTAAAGGTGCTTACTAGACATGTTCACATTTTAGCAAATGTCTTGAATCCCACCGGTCAAGTAAGTATCATATTTCTCATGCCGAAATGAACTTCTGGTCAAATTTTCAGCTTGATTGATAAAGATTTCGATGTGCTTCAAGTCGATTTGGTAATTTCGGGCTTTTCTACACTTTAAAAAATCATAACTATTGAACGGAAAGACATACAGTTAGGATTATATCTCTAAATCAAAGCTTATCATATTCCACAAAAGTTGTTCATACATATTTATACAATTCTTGCAAGTTTTGTCAGTAAAAAATTGAGTTTTGTTCTAAGTGGTACCGAAAAATCTGTTATCTTGGAGTCAAAATGGCATGGGAAGCATGGATTAATGAAATTTTCTGATATGAAATATTCTGGAGATAATCATGTAATATATCCCACGACGATCCCCGTTCAGGGTAACCCTGAAGCTTTTTGTAATAATTTATTAAAAATGTTGAAAGCCTTGTCACACGTCATCACCCACCGAGGGGGGCAAAAAATCACCACAAAGCGCCTATCGAATGGAAAAAATGAGCACGTTAGCATTGGTTTTTCATTGCTGATGACGATGACTGTTTTCAAATCGTTCTGATTCATCAATGAAATGTGACCAAAACAATCATCGTTTGGCAGAAAAAAATCAAGGCTAATGTGCTCATTTTGTGGTTATTTTGATGTCACTTGAAGCTTTTTTGTCCCCCACGATGATGATGGCGTGTGACACGGCTTACAGCATTTTTAATAATTTATTCCAAAAAACTGCTGAATTATCTCGAACGGGGTTCGTCTTGAGAGATATGACATGACTATCTCCTGGGTATTTCAACTCCTAGAATTTCATGATTTCATGCTTCCCAGGCCATTTTGACTACAGTATGCGGCAGGAAAAAATGCGAAAGTGTTTTTCAACTTCACACCTCATTTTCGTCCATTTGACATTAACCAATCTATGTTTCAACGTTCCATGATCTATAATAGGCTAGTTTTCTGAAAAGTTAATTAAAAAAATTCCCATTTTGGTCACTAACCTTTACAGGGCGGCGCCTGAAGATGAAGACAACCAGAATTTTCAAACCGCAGAAAATCGCACAGGTCACTAAATTTCGCATCTGATAAAACAAAATTTTGGATTTTCTCTACAATATCATCAAATATATGTACTTATTTCATCTGCTATGTGAAACTACATGGCTTTGGATCAGTGTGGTCTGGTTGTTCATCGAATTTGAGCTAATTTTGTTACTGTTATAGTCATTTTGTTTAATGACCATTGGGCGCGCAGTTTATTGATATCCGCTAATTAGGCCTACATTATCACATGTTAAACATCAAATGTGTTCATTTTTATTTTTCAGTGCTAGAATATAGACATTGACTGATACACTGTCATGAAAAAATAGTCATATATATCCCATATTTAGCGTGTAATAGTGCCTTGAACTTTTCGCATTTTTTCCTGGCGCACCCTGTACAAGATAACAGATTTTTCGGTACCACTTAGAACGAAACTCAATTTACATATTACTGACAAAACTTGCAAGAATTGTACAAGTATGTATGGACGACTTTTGTTGAACATAATAAGCTTTGATTTCGAGATATAATCCTAACTGTATGTCTTTCCGTTCAATAGTTATGATTTTTTAAAGTGTAGAAAGGCCTGAAATTACCAAATCGACTTGAAGCACATCGAAATCTTTATCAATCTAGCTGAAAATTTGACCAGAAGTTCATTTTGGCATGAGAATTATGATATTTACTTGACCAGTGGGATTCGAGACATTTTCTTAAATGTGAACATGTCTAGTGCTTACCATGCATTTAGCTTGTACAGGTAAGGCCGTCACAAATATTTATTTCACACGCTCCCCTTTTTAGTATTTTCGCTCCCCAATTTTGATTTTTCAAATTTTCGTCCCCCTAGGCCTGATTTTCATCCCTAAGGGGGCGATTTCGCCCACTTTGGAAATCACTGTCCTAGTGGGTTGGAATTACTAACCCACTTTCAATTCTAGTCCGTTGTTTTGCGCTAAAAGTCGTTGCCGTTGAATCAGTTCGCAAACTTTCAGTTTCTAGAACGGTTTTGACTTGAGGCTTCGGGAATATGGCACTGCAATATGCGAATGCTAAAATAATTTTTTGAACGCCTTTGACGTTTCGTAGCCCTGTTATCTACGATTCGGGCGATCATCAGCTTTCAGGCTTAGAAGAATTTTGCCAGTTTTTCATGGGTGGTTTGGTTTGATTCAAATCAAGGGGTTCGCGAGCGTAAGAAGGCATGCTGATCTTTGACTTCATTCTCTTCAAATTTGGTCCAAGATTCCTCCACGAGTTTTATGTGGGATTCCCAGGGAGTTCTTGACGAGTCTCTGGGGTTCTTCCAGGAGTTTCTTCTGAGATTCCTAAAGAGATTCCGTCTATGATTCCTTCAAGGGATCTTGCCAGGATTCCTCCAGGAAGTACTAACGAGATTCTTCCAGAGATTTTTTCTGGGATTTCTTAAGAAATACCTTTTGAGATTACTTCAGGAATTCCTAGATTTCTTAATCTTCCAGATTCTCCTAGATTCTTCTGAAAGTTTATTTTGGAATTCGTTTAGAAACTCCTTCTAAAATTTCAGGGATTCCTTTCAGGAATTGTATGCGAGGTTCCTCCCGGAGTTTTCTCTGGGATTTCTTTTAAAATTCTATATGAGATATTTCCAGGTATCTTGGTTTAGCTTAGCTTAGAGCTACTTTACGTGTCAATACAAAGGCTGCTCCTCTGTCTGATTGATCTTAACTAATATAAACTGCATTGAGATCCAACTGAATAAAGGACTGGGATACTCCCTTTATTCTCAAAGTGCAGCTTTATGCAGCGGATACATTTTGGATCAATACATGCCAGCCAAGTCCTCACAGTCAGTTGGGAAGGGAAAGAAATGTTTGAGTGTGATGGTTGTTGCTACTAGAGACCGAGAGCACTCTGCGTCCTCACAACCTGTACGAATGGGGTATTTACTAGTAGGGTAGGATGTGAGATCTGTGAGTCACCTTTGGTCGATGATACGATCTATATTTAGATGATAAACCACAGACAAACAGACGTAACACTCTTCAAAACGGCTTGGCACATGCATTTAACGATCAATTCAAATTTCATTTGATTTGCGCGATCGTTCCACCAGATGCGCTAGTGTTCGATCGCTTTGACGTTTGCCAGTGTACACGTTGCTGAATGATGCAAACGAAAATTACAGGCAATTTGTGTAGTAGTGTGCGTGTCAGCAAAACGTCAAATCGAAATCCATCACGACCGACAGTGTCGCTCGCGGTTCTACCAACAGGTGGCAGTGTGCTCATGAAAATGACACCGGGCAAAAGTTTTTGATGAATTTCCTCTAAGAGTTATGTCTGTTTGTCTGTGGATAAACCATATTGAAAACCTATTTCTCGCATTAATCTAGACCCCAGTACACTTTATTTCCTCAAAAATTGAGCAATTCTCAAACATCTCGTTTAATTCGATCGATTTTTCTTCAGTTGCAAACAAATGTTGTTTTTGAGTTCTTTCTTTGTCAAATATTTGACCCTGTGTGACTTAATGTTGCCTTTATGCATCTAAAACGTGTCACAAGGTGTCTAAAACAATGAAGAATATGAGACGAACCATCCAACGGCTGAAAGTCTAATAAATAAAGTGAATTGAATTGAACAATAAAGAATAATTCGCAGAATTCAGTGAAGTTTCACTGTAAGCTTATCAGCAGATTTTTCGATTAAGTTTGAAATGTTCATCAGTCCAATTCATCGGAATAGTTCGGTGATTTTTTTTTATAGATTATCTGTGGATTCATTGTTTATTTTTGTTTGTTTCGCAAAACTTTTTGGCGTTTTTTCCACAAATTTATAGTTATTTTTCAGTTGGATTATTCGTTGTTTGGGCTAGATTTACAAGTGTGGGGGTCCTTCTTCTGGAGGATACAGTGCTCTCCAAATCACGGTTCACTTGGTCAACCCATCGTGCTCTCAGCACACCACGCCTTCTTGTGCCAACGGGATCAGTTGCGAACAGCAACTTTTCAGGGTTGCTGTCTAACATTCTTGCAATATGCCCTGCCTACTATACCCTTCCGGCTTTGACCACCTTCTGCAAGCAAAATTCACCATAGAGTGTAGCGAGTTCGTGGTTCATCATTCCCCGTCAAATCTCCATTGCAAATATTTATTATTTTATTAACGCCTGTTGCCGTTAGTACAATAATAAATGTTTGCTACAGTGAGGATTCGCTCGTTGGGTCACGACTGCGCCCCGATTATCGAATCGTGTTCGTTCGTTGAGGCAACTGACAACTGATCAAAATGCTCTAGACACACGCAAGTGATGAGAAATACGTCACGAAACACTCATACTTGCACAAACGTTCTGTATACAGGAGCTGCGATGCGACGGCGATCAGACGTCAAACTCGTTTTGACATCGATTTTGACATTGACAGTGCTTTTTAGTTGGGTTTTGCCCCAACCAGCGAACATTCAACCATCGAGACAGCCCATCTAACGAGCCGCCAACGAACGAATCGGGAATGTATTGCCTTTGCTCACCAAACTGACTTAAGGCGAAACTGGAAGCATTTCCTCACTTTTTGGTTTTTGATTTTTTATTAAATAACGAAGCAATATTTTCAAAATCGGTTTTCGTGCACATGGATCAAGGTATCTTCTGATTTTTTTTTTTATAGTGGAAAATGTTTTTCGTTTTTGCAGAAACCATTTTTGAACAAAATTTCACAAAAAATGGTTTCTGCAAAGATGGAAAACATTTTCCACCTCAAAAAAATTCAGAAGATACCTTGATCCATACTCTACATGTGCACGAAAACCGATTTTGGAAATATTGCTTCGTTATTTAATAAAAAATCAGAAACCGAAAAAATGAGAAAATGCTTCCAGTTTCGCCTTAAGTGTGTTTTTACATGGCTCATTGGTTTTATTATATTATGAGTGTCAAGTGTTTAAGTCAGTTCAGAATTGGTGCTTATGTTGAAAAGCGTTAAACAAGCAAAAATTTAGCACAAGTGATTTGAAGTAAAAATATCTAATTGATATCATATTGCCTGCAGTCGCATAACTGTCCCATACGAATTCTCGCCAGTTTTGAAATAGGAACAGTTAAGTGACAGTCGAGTGACTCCGTAGCTTGAAGGAATAGAAGCGCCCGTCTAGCGAATTGGGAGTCGTGAGTTCGAGTCTCACCGGAGTACGTGGATTTCTTTTCATAATTTCAAATCTCAATTTGTTCATCGAGCACATGTTCTGTTGTGCACATGGATGTCAAAGCATTTTCAACAGTGTAATTTCCCACATGGCTTGGTCAGCCAAAGCAAAATCAAGAAATTGACATTTGTAAGGTGCTACGGTCACCCTTACCGTATTCGGTCGGCCGAGGACCGACCCGTCGAGAGTCCGACTGCACACTAATTGCCATACCAATAAGTGATTGGAAGGCAGTGCCCGAAGCTCTCGACAATTAAAAATAACTTCCTCTCCCGCTTTGACATACATGTGCACAACAGACAATGTGTTAGATGTTCATCTAATCCCATCCGAAGGGGGTTTGGATTGTGAAAAGAAGATAACCATGTGCGATTGTGGAATCGAGTTCAGTTCTAGGCCTGCTGGCGACGGAGATAGTCGAGTGACTCCGTAGCTTGAAGGAATAGAAGCGCCCGTCTAGCGAATTGGGAGTCGTGAGTTCGAGTCTCACCGGAGTACGTGGATTTCTTTTCATAATTTCAAATCTCAATTTGTTCATCGAGCACATGTTCTGTTGTGCACATGGATGTCAAAGCATTTTCAACAGAGTTATTTTTCCACCAACATGTAGGGTGTCGATACCTTTACCTTTGTACTTTTGCAGTTTCTTCCTACTTAACCCGTTAACGCCCAAGGTGTCTCACAATTGAAATCTTTAAATAAATTTGTTTTTAAAGGTCAAGTTCCAATGAAATAGGCATGATTTGACGAAAAAAATGGAAGTCCATGGTGTAGTTCCAAAAAATTCTTCATTATAGGTTCTCAATATCTGATCATTTTCTCGAGTTCTATTTCAGCACAACTTCTACGCTATCGTTATATTCTGATCCGTATAGATACAATACAGCTCTAAACAAGTGAGAGAGATGATAACCACTCAAAAAGAATAGAAAAAGAACTAAAATTGGGGCAGAAATATAACCCGATAAACGCCGAAAAGTATGCAATGCATGGTCTTTGTTAATTAAATGTGGTTTCGACTGCTTTGTTCAACATTTCTCAAATTTATTTTTTTTAACAAATCAAATAAAGAGTACTCACTATCAATGATGCAAAATATCACCCCACGAATGCTCAATCAACTTATCACCAGAGGCAAAGAGGTGGAAAAACGAACATGATGTAACTCACCTACGATTTTGCACACATCTGTCAGAGCCGCCACATGGTCACCCGAACAACACCGAATGGGTTGGTTTTAGAAGCTACGACACGAACGCTCGACACGCACTGTAGAAGTTAGATTTTACACAGATAATAATTTCTAATAAAGTAATTGAGTTTTATGGGAAGATTTACTGAAGAAATTGTGAGTAGCTAATCTGACAGAATTCTGAGGGAAGCACTGCTGAAAGCTTGGTAGGAATCTCTGAAATAATCACAGAAGAAACCCCGGGGAGAATTGCTGAATACATCCCGAGTGAGGACCCGGCTCGTAGAAAAAAAATTCCATTAGGATTCTCTGAACATGTTTCAACAGAACACTTTGAAAGTATACTAAAATTTATTAATCTGTGAAGTAATTCCAACAGAAATCCATGAAAGAATGGTGGTTAAATTTTCTGAAAGAATCCTTTCAGGGTTTCCTGAAGGAATTCTGGCAGAAATCCCTGAAGTTATTCCTGAAGGAATCCCGTAAAGAATACCCAGTGGAATCCTTAGAGAGATCATGACAGAAATGCCGGCCAGAATCTGAGCAGGTATTCCTGCAAGAACCATAGAAGATGTCTCTGTGATCTAGCATTGCCTAAAAAAATCTCGAAAGAAATCTATATTTTTTCATATATTTTTTGGGAGGAATTCTTTGAGAAATCACAGCAAGAATCCAGGAAGGAATCTTTGAAGAAATTCCAGCACAAATCCCTGAATTCCTTCAGAAAAGAATAACTAAAAGAATCCTTTCAGAATTTTCCAAAGCAACTCCTGCAAAAATCCCTGAAGAGAACTCCGGAGCAATCCGTACAGCAATCTCGGAAGCTTAAGACATCCCGGGAATAAACATGGGAAGATTCTCGAAAGGAATGCCTGCAGAAATCCTGGAAAGAATTACTGAAGGTATCTCGAAAAACCTCAGCTCCTCTAGTCTCATATTAATTCTTCACCCTACTCTCTAGCCTCTACCTTACTGTCTTCTTTGCCCTCTATTCCAACCTTCTATCATAACTTTCAACCCTTCCATCTGCCCTATCCTCTACCTTAAACATTGCCATACCCTACGGTACGTAATCGTACTGTCGACCCTACTCTCTACCATAACCTTTTTCCTATCCTCAATCCTACTCTCTATCCTACCCTCTTCCCTACCGTCTACCCTATCCCCTACCCTCACCTTCTACTCCACTCCCTCTGCTCTATCCTTCACCCAAACCCTCTACCCGACCGTCTGCTCCACCGTTTACCCAACCCGCTACCCTACCATCTACCATGTCCAAGTAACATTTTTCAGTCAAATAGACTAGAAGAGGTTCTTAGAACCATCATAAAACCAAAATAAAAGGTATTTGATTTTACGCTGGTTCTAAAAACCTCTACAAGACTAATTGGCTTTCAAAATGTTACTTGAGATGACCCTCTACCGTTATTCTCATAAAACCCGATCGCTAGATACTCATATTACATGGTCCCATAGCTCAAACTACCATACTGTGACCGCAATCTTGGATTGGCCCGCCATCTTGGATTTAAAAATGGCGTCAAATATCGATTTTTGACTTCTACATATCAAGCCCGATCGATAGATACCCATATAGTTCAAACTACCATTCCGTGGCCGCCATCTTGAATATGGTCCGCCATCTTGAATATGGTCCACCCTCTTGAATTTCAAAATGGCGTTGGATACTCATTTTTGAGTTTTACTTATGAAGCCCGATCGATAGATACCCATATTGTATGGCATCGTTGCTCAAACTACCATTCCATGGCTGCCATCTTAGATATGGTCCACCATTTTGGATTTCAAAATTGGCGTTAAATATCGATTTTTGGCTTCTACTCATCAAGCCCGATAGATACCCATATTGTATGGTATCATTGCTCAAACTACCATTCCATGGCCGCCATCTTGGACATAGTCCGCCATCTTGGATTTCAAAATGGCGTCAGATATTCATTTTTGAGCTCTACATATGAAGCCCAATTGAAAGATACCCATATTGCATAGTATTCGAAGCAGCATTGCCGTTAAAGAGCATATATTCTGGAGTTTTGACCGCCATCTTGGAACCTGAGCCGCCATCCTGAATTCCAATACCCCTACTACCACCTCCATATACAGCTCTGCCGAAGAAATGAACTATAAATTATTAACCATTGTCAAGATTCCAGGGAAATATTTTTTTTTCGCATTGCAAATGAAGCTCATAGATCGTGACAATATGTAATCTTTGCAGCATCGTTTACACCACCTAGTGAACCAGTCACAAACTATATTGTCCACTATGAGCAAGGTATGGATGTGGAGAACATCTTCTCTGAAGAAAGTATTCTAAAATTTTGCGTAATTGTGGAGATATTCACATCAAAAGGACGCCTATAAATAGGCGTTCGGGGCATCTGTTATGTTATCATCTTTTTATATGGCAGTAATATGCAGTTACATGCAGTAGATGATCACAGCTCTTATCAACAGATCTTTGTAAATCTTGGACGATTAGGGTGCTCTGCTTCGCTACTAAACAACTTGACTATGTTTCTGAATTGATGGTTTTTTCA
The DNA here is from genome assembly GCF_035046485.1 of Aedes albopictus. NCBI lineage: Eukaryota > Metazoa > Arthropoda > Insecta > Diptera > Culicidae > Aedes > Aedes albopictus. The sequence continues at coordinate 20,857,003 of NC_085136.1, read as the reverse complement.
GCAGTAGGGATAAACTTTCAGCTTCAGTTCACGACGAAGTACCGTACCTTAAAGTATCATAGTTTTGCAGAGACACTGGAACACGTCTTGGCTTAAATAGATAGGCGTTCTTTACAACAATTTTACAATTTGTATGGAGTGTAGACAGTTCATTCTAATTTTACGAGATTTGGCAGCAGATCAGAGCACCCAAGTCGTTTCACATTTACAGCAATTGTTTAAGGTTCAAGAAAACCATGATTTTATCATTAGGGGGCATCCATTTAGTACGTCACGCTAAAAATGGGAATTTTCAACCCCCTCCCCCCTTCGTACGGGTTTTTCCTATACTTAATGCATTGCTTGTCACACTTTGGAGAACCCCCCTCCCTCCTCTAAGCGTGACGTACTTTATGGATGCCCCCTTAGCAACCATCTACTTCTAAAGCAGTTTGTTTTGCTCAAAGCCACAAAGTCGTAATTGAAAATGGTTTTTCAGTTTCCAGATGCCAATAAGAGTAATAATAATATTTTTTCTTATCAACAATAATCGGATATTAAGCGGAAACACTGTTTTGAGCTTATAAAAACCTATGATCTACGTGAGTATTATCACAAGTTTTAACTTTTTATATCTAGTATGCTACACCACCTTGTACACAACTACAAGGTCTCTTTCTGCTTGACTTCTACATTGGCACCCCAATATGTACTGAATTGAAAATGAATACATTATTTAACCGATATTGTCAGACCCTTTCTGGCTCCCCTTGAAAATCTTAACTGTTTTTCAATTTTTTTATCCCTCTATGTTCTGTCTCTCAGCAGTAGTTTGATGATGAACATTAATGAATTGGCCAAAGTTAGCCTGTAAGATAATGAGAGTAAAAAGTTAATCGCAAAATGAGGCTTTCAAAACCGGGTCCATACATTTTAACCAAAAAAATAACATTTCATTGTATAAAACATAGAAAAAAATACACTTGAACTCTAGCTTGAACTACAGTGAAGCAAGTTAGCCATACAAAAACATATTATGTCAGTTTGCAGAGCTAAGGCAGTTGCAAATATTTATTATTGCACTAATGGCAAACTGTTTGGAAACAACTTGGGACAGTTTTTGCGAATTTTTGTAGGTATTTTGGTAATATCAAAGATAACAGACGTTTATGCCAACGTACAAAAAGTATGTAAACCCTTTCAACCTTCATTTTAGAAAGGAAACCTAACTGGCAACCATTTAGAGATGGCACAACGATCGCATTCATAACGCTTGAGTGCAAATTTCAAACGTAAATGATCCCTATCGGATAGCAAATACTGAAGCAATTCGTTGTATAGATGGAAGCAGTGAGGAACGTATTTTTTATTTACAGTTTTTACCACAAACGACAGCAAACATAAATTCGTCTGTGGTTTTTACACAGGGTTGGAGTTAAATTTTGTTCTAGGGAAAAATGGTGGGGCAACGTGTCGTGCTATAACTGTCACAATTTTTCAAGCTCTTACCCGTGGACACTCTAGTTGTTGATCATACAATTGCATTATGATTCATTATGCAACCCAAATGAGTTGCATTATGGTTGCAAACTCATTGATTTAGTGATGAAAAGTAGGCGGTTTCGATACTAAAACGAAACGTATAAACTAGAATTTATACAGCTGAGTTGTAAAAAATATTGAAAGCTATCGAAACATTAAAAATTTAATCCCAATAAATATATAGATTTAATAAACATAATTCTAGATTGAGTTTAAATAAGGGCGAAAGTAACATGAGCGAGTTCTCTTCATCGACTCTCTCTTCTTCAAATTAAAGTGACAAGATAACCCAAAATAAAATTTTGAAAATGATTCTGAAGTTGCCTCACTAGTATAGCACTAATCAAATTTCTAATATTGAAACCTTGGAACAGATGTCAACTAAAATCATTGCAAACTTTCGTAAAAAATCGTTGCAGTTTTCAAGTTTTCTGTTGCTACGATTAGTTCTTTGTATAATTAGTTTAACCCGGGAGCGGTCGCTTCGTAAACTGAGTACACGCACCATGAAAAATGCACGCTTTTGGTATACAACGTGAGCGTGGCGTCGCTGCAGGTAGTCAAAAACGCGACTGCTCGAGGGTTAAGTTAGGTTAGGGTTAGGATAAGTTACAAAAATGCATTTCTGACACGCAGGTGAAAAATAAAGCCTGCAAAAAATCTTAACTGCTACAGCAAATGAAATGTAATATGTTATCAATTAGTATTGATAATAGCTTAAATATATTTACCAAATTAGGATGATAGTGTGTTATATTACACAAAACACCTAGATTAAGTTGAAGAATCTAAGAATTGATTGAGATACTAATAAAGATTATTAAAAAAAAAGTGACAAAATGCAAGTATGGTTGCACTTTTTGGTCATAAATCGCTAGGTTGCGATGCAATTTAGCGTCTACACTCCCGTGCAAAAGTTTGGGGTCACCCCCTCAAAAACATGGAAATGTTTTTCGGTCATGTCTCAGCCATCTTTCATTTAATACAGTCGTTCTCAGACTCTATCGAAAGATAAAGAGTTAGATTTGGGGTAGACCAAATTTTAAAATCAAAGTTGCATTAGAACCCTATTTTTATCCTCTTTGAGAGCCATTCACTAGATTTTAGTGGAAAAATTCATAACATAATTTAAATTATCGAGTTTGGTTTACAAGTCACCGTGCAAAAGTTTGGGGTCACTTTCCAAATTAAGTCTGAGTAGGATTTTTGTTCAAATCGTCATCTGTTCATCATGGCGGTACAGTTTCGATTGCTTGATGGCGCGCGTCCTGGAAGGCTAAATAAGCTAAGTACGTTATATAAAGTGCCAAAGAGGATGGAAGTGAGATAAAAATTACTGATTCGCGAATTGTACCCTGATAATGGGGCCGTCCATATACCACGTGGACAACTTGGAGGGGGGAGGGGGTTCAAGAAAAGTCCACGCTTGTCCACGGAGAGGGGGGTGGGGGTTCGTCAAATGTCCACGTGGACAAAGATTTACAAACGTAACAAATTATGTCGCATTATTGATGAGGTATTCTTCAATAACAGTTATTGACATTTTATTTTATTATACATTGTTTTTAGTTGGATGCGGCTCCTCCAAGGAAAAAAAATCATGGTATTGACTCATCGACTTATTTGTTTTAAATTATGACAATTTCTAATTACTTACTTAATGTTGGTGTTTAAGTCAGATTTTTTTTTATTGAAGTTCTGTGTGGATTCCTCGAAGTTTCAAATCAAATTTTGTTAACTATGTACTTCGATGTTTCAAAATGCATGTGAAGATTTGCAGGCTTATCTCAAACACTTTTTTGGAGCTTCTTTTAAAATTTAAGATGTTTCTATAGGATATTGAGGTCTAAATCTCAGCAATATAATTTAGTTTCGACTATAATTTATGCATTTTTGAAAAGTTACTGGAATTTTTGTTTTTGTAAGATACTGAGAAATATGATATTAGTTCAACAAAAATTTAAGAAAAAAATAACTTTGTCTTAACAAAACAAAACACAAAACAAAACACCGTCTCCAACCAGAGATTTCACAGACTGAGCAATCTCTAACATTAGGCGATGGACATCACACGAGACATCCAATGATCCAGTGGGGAATTTTCCGTTTGACGAAAATTTTTCACCGACTGGAGCGGGAATCGAACCCACACTTCAATAAACATAAAGCTCAATTAAAAACAATAGGGGTACTCACTAAACAGATTAAATTGCTGCGTAAGCCATGATTTTCTGCTTATTTGAAATGTTTCATGATTTTGCGAATGAAATAATCAAAGATTGCCTTGGTGCTCGCAACGTTTAAACAGTTTAATCAGTTTACACTGTTTAGTGAATCCCCTTAATGTTGAAAACTTGTAGCTACCTATTTTGTACCTCTTTGAGAATAACTGAAAAAAGAAGTCATTCAAAAAGTTTTCTTACTGTATTTTTTTTGTAAAAAAATAATAAATAATTACTTGTTTGTATTTTATATAAAGCTATAGAATATATGTTATTCATAAAGTTATTAATTATATTTAAGGCAATGTTTACGAAGAAAAAAGAAAATATTATTAAAAAAACTTGTTAAATAACCTTTTCGGTTATTTTAGAATTATATATATAAAAAAACATTTTTTCGGATGTCCACGTGGACATTGGGGGAGGGGGGTAGGGGTCAATGAAAAGTCCACGCTTGTCCACGGGGAGGGGGGAAGGGGTCAAAAACCATGAATTTTCTGTCCACGTGGTATATGGACGGCCCCTAACTGTGAGTGTTAAAACCACAAACATACCATTACCCTGAAATCCATGACTTTAAGGAATGTTACAAACACTAAATCTCGAATGTAATAGTACATTCGGAGAAATTACATTCGTTGTAATGGTTTTTGGGGTAATGGTGTATTTGTGGTTTTAACACTTACAGTTATATAGGGGCTGTCCATTAATTACGTAAGGGTTAGTGGGGGGAGAGGGGGTTTTGAGAAATCTTACGCGCCATGCAAAAATATTTAGGTTCTCATACAAAAAATCTTACAAGGGGGAGTGGGGGTGTCGAAAAATCGTAAAAATGCCCTTACGTACCATTTGTTACAGCCTCATAGGGTAAAATTCACAAATTCATCATTTATATCTCACTTCTATCCTCTTTCGCACTTTATATAACGAACTTAGTATTGATTTTACATACTATTTTCTACTTTAACTAAGTCTAGAACTTAGTTTATGAACATTTCATAACCATTTCTGTGTCTTGCCATGCAACTATCGTAGAAGGAATTGGAGTTGCACCAAAAAAATGACGATTTTAATAAAAATCCGACTGAGACTTCCAAATGAAGGCGACCCCAAACTTTTGCACGGTGACTTGTAAACTTAACTCGATAATTTAAATTATGTTATGATTTTTTCCGCTAAAAGATAATGAATGGCTCTCATATACCACTTCACGGCGAAATTCTATCTCTTTTACTCCTTCAGAGAGTTTGAAAACAACAGGACCAGTACCTGTCAAATTTGACAGGTGTTGGTCCTGTTGTTTTCTAATTTCCCGTAGGAGAGAAAGAGAACGATTTCTTGATGACGTCACCGTGCAATGGGCAATAGAGGATAGAAATAGGGTTCTAATGCAACTTCAATTTTAAAATTTGGTCGACGCAATTTTGAATTACGTGGAAAACAATTTTTCGTACAGTTTTAGGAAGAACATGTAAGTTTGGGTAAACTTTTTGTACTAAAAATTTCATATGAAATTTGTGAAAAGTACCTACGAATCAAATCTAACTCTTTATCTTTCGATGGAGTCTGAGAACGACTGGATTTAATGAAAGATGACTGAGATATGACCGAAAAACATTTCCATGTTTTTGAGGGGGTGACCCCAAACTTTTGCACGGGAGTGTAAGTGTTAAAAAGTTCGATTGAATTTGCATTTTGTCACTTTAATTTGCAGAAGAGAGAGTCGATGAAGAGAATTCTCTCATGTTACTTTCGCCCTTATTTAAGGTGAAGATATGACGAAGCCACACCTTGAAATTTCAAGAGCACAAATCTGAAGAACCGAATGTCGGTATGCGCTGAAAAGTTGATCGTTCGGTCAGCCGCTGGTGGTGACCAATCGATCAACTTTTCAGCACAAACCGACATTCGGTTCATCAGATTTGTGCTTTTGAAATTTCGAGAAGTGGCTTCGTCATATCTTCACCTTAAACTCAATCTATCTAAATTATTTAATTATTTACTGCCCTATGTAATCAGTGAAAAGCAGATTTTTAGAGTGTATGCTTAATGATGTTCATTCACACGCTCTCTCATTCTCTCGCTCTGCTCTCCTCCCATGCTTGCTGCGATGAATGCGCGGTTTGGCGCGCATTGCTCCACCTCGTCCGCGCTCGCTTTCGGCGATCCAGCATGGCATGCTTCTTGCATGCAAGTCACTATACCGTGTGAATAGGTGTGGGAGGGAGTGCGGGCAAGTTGAACAGCTGAATCGCGTGCAAGAGCGATCACCGTCCGTCCTCGCATTTCCCCCATCATTTTATGCTGCGGGCGCTCCTCTTCCGCCCGGTTTTTAGTTGGTGCGAGTATGATACCTACGTCGTACTATCGCGAGGGACCTTCTGCACAAATGTGTGATTAAAGACCGACTAGTGCTAGTGCCTGCTGCAACTGAATGAAATTAATGCATGGGGAGGAAGCGCACTCGCACACACAAACCCCGTCCGACCGACCTGAGTCAGAGCCAGCAGAGTGCGGGTTTGTTGGTGAGAGTCAGCTCAGTTCGGTGTTCAGTTTGGTCGCGGCGGTGGCCGGAGTCCCCCAACCTTCGTCATCCATTATTGTAAGCATTGCAAGCGCAGCGGCGAACACGGGAAAGGCAATTCTCGGTTAACTATACCACCTATCAAAGCAGGCGGTCCCCAACAGAGTAGTGGAGTTTAGAACAGTCATCGTCGTCATTTCGGTTCGTCGACTCGCGTGGTACGGAGTGGATTCCAATCGTCGTCGTTCAGTGTGCGGAATACTGATCCGGAACAAACGCGATTCTTTGTTCCCCGCGGGTAGAAAGAAGCAGAGGTGGACAAACAAACCTGCCCCAAACAGGTGCAAAATGCTGTGTGTGTGAAAAGGATTCTTCGGGAGTTGGAGTAAGAAGCAGGATTCGTCGCACCCGTCGTAGTAGGCTGTGCGAAGCGAAGGAGGAGGATGAAGAAGTGACGAGCAGCAAGAGTCATTGACTGACGGTTTAGCGGAGAGAAGCACGGTGACGGCGAAGCATCAGTGAAGTTGTTCTCCGAGTGGCGGCGGCCCTAATTGGAATAACAATAGAAGAAAGGGAAGTTGACCTCCGCGAAATAGGCACAAAAGATAGTCGGCGGGTGTACAAGCGTCGCTGTTTCCGTCGTTTGGCTACATAAGCGATCGTAGTTGTCGTCGGTGACAGCAGCAGGCGCTTCAGCAGAGCGGAGAGAGGGTGTTAGTTTAGTGCTCGCTTATTGTTGATTCAATTCAGTTCCGCGCGCGCGACGAAGGAAATGCCTAAATGAGACGTAATCGCAGCACTGCGTGCGCGAGCGGTGACGACCGGGACCACACGAACGGATTTTGTGCGTGCAACGCAGAGAGCATTTACATACTGTTGTGTTTATTGTGTGAATTGCGAGAGCGAAAAATTAACAGTGCGAATCCATAGTAGGCCGACTCACGGCGACCGAGCGCAGTAGTCACACAGCGGCAGTCGCGTTCGGTGAGCTTATCGTGAATGACATCACAGTAGGCAGGCAGTAGGCCTCCTCGGTAGTTAGATACTAGGATAGGATGTGACACCTACAACTTCTCTGTCTAATTTCACAGCTTGCTGTCTTGTTTTTCCGTGTTGCTAAGATTATTGGTCCCCAAATTGGTCTCTTTTGGGCTGACTAGTTGTCGTATCCTATCCTAGGTTAGATAGTGTGCAGTACTTATTATAGCGATACCTTGAACGGCCGCCAAGTTGGGCGCAAGTGACACTCGCGTGCACGGAATTGGAATCGTGTCCCCCCGCTCCTTAGTTAGAAGTGACAAACAAACAAGTCCTAAGTGCACTTATTGAAATTTTAACTATCAATCGCTAGTAAACAACGAACTCATACGCGACTTACCAGTTTCATATGGCTGTCATCCGATTTTCGGATAATATAATTCAGTGGGTGAATCATTCAATTTCCGAATGAGTGTCGAACTGAGGTGTGATCGTATTGCTTCTCAGTCGATTTCACAACGAAGTTTTATTTCAGTGTGGTGTTTCGGTACTTAGAGGAAAACTCGTACTTAGAAGGAAAGCCGATCATCGCGCTCGAAGTTGATCTAAAATGAATAGATCAGTTGTTGGTGGTGCATCATCGTTGGAGATCGCAACTACAAAACAACAAAAAGTGCAAGAAGACGAAGACAATATCGTGGCGGCAGTCGACGAAATAGTTGAAATTCGGTATCACGACTTTTGCTCTGCATACATTAGCTAGCTAGTACAGTACAGATTTCGTGTGCAGTGCTGATCGAAGATCACATAAGAAGAAGAAGAAGAACGATCATATCATGATGGAGCGCAAGAAGAAGCAACACCACAAGAAGAAGAAGAATGGCAAAGGAGGTGGCCAAGGTGGTGAGAGTGGTACCGGTGGTGGTAGTTCTGCCAACAAAAACAAAAACGAAAGCAACAATCGTAGTAACAACCATCAGTGGCAGCAGCAGCAGCAACAGCTCCAGCTCCAGGAACAGAATGTGATTAATAATAACAGTAACGGCAACAACAATAGTAGTAACAATAACAGTGACGGTGATGTTTGCGATGGTGGCAGCAGCAACAGAAACAGAAGAAGTGGCTGCACCGGTGGTGGCGAAGGCGGTAACCATGGAGCAAAGGAGGCGACGACAATTTCCAGTAATGGCAACAAGTCGTCGTCTTTGCCTTCACCACCGCTGCCAACTGGGACCGACGACAATGGCGCTGAAAATGGCGGTGTTGTGCTGATTAAATGTGAGTTGGAATTTTGTTGTCTTTTTTCCGATAAATATTCAATATAATGATGGAAGGTACCTAGTGGCAACTTTCGTCGCTATGATATCATGATTGATGATTCAGTTGTGGAAAGTTCAAAGGGAGAAATTGTCAGAAATAATGAGCACATTCGAATGATTTTTAATTATGATACGCTCTTTGACAAATACGCAAATATTTGTCAACAATTATTGTATCACGAACACCTAGAGGAATTCCTCTAGGGTTTGCTCCAAAAATTCTTCTAGGGATTCCTCCAGGAATTTCCCTAGGGATTTCTCCAGGAATTCTTCTAGGGACTCCTCCAGCAATTCCTCAAGGGATTCCTCCAGGAATTCCTCAAGGGATTCCTCCAGGAATTCCTCAAGGGATTCCTCCAGGAATTCCTCAAGGGATTCCTCCAGGAATTCCTCTAGAGATTCTTCCAGGGATTCATCTAGGAATTTCTCTAGGGATTCCTCCAGGAATTCTAGGGATTCCTCCAGGAATTTCTCAAGGGTTTCTTCTTGGAATTCCTCCTAGGGATTCTTCTAGGGATTCCTTCAGGAATTCCTCTAGGGATTCTTCCAGGAATTCCTGTAGGGATTCCTCCAGAAACTTCTCTGAAAATCCTCCAGGAATTCCTCTAGGGATTCCTCCAGGAATTCCTCTAGGGATTCCTCCAGAAATTTGTCTAGGGATTCCTCCAGAAATTCATTTAGGGATTCCTCTAGGGATTTATCCAGGAATTTCTCTTGGGATTCCTCCATGAATTCTTCTAGGGATTCCTCCAGAAATTCCTCTAGGGATTCTTCCAAGAATTGGGATTTCTCCAGGAATTTCTCCAGGAACTTCTCTGAAGATTCATCCTGGAATTCCTCTAGGAATTCCTGCTGGTATTCTCCTAGAGTTATCTTCATCGCTGTAGAAATTCTCGGAGAAATCCAGGATATTTCTAGGAATTCCATGAGAAATCTTTGGAGGAATTCCTGAAGCAATCTCCCGGAAGAAAAGGTGGAGGAAATCCTGGAGAAATCCGTGAACGAATCCTTTGAGGTTGTCTGGAGAAATCGTTGGAGAAATCGTTTGTTGAATACCTGACGGAATTCCTGGGGAAATTTCTTGAGAAATTCCCGGGGAATTTCTTGGAGGAATTCTTTGTGGAATCCCTGGAGGAATTCCTAGAAGAATTCCTAGAGCAATCGCTGTTATACATACCCGTAGATTTCCGGAAAAAAAACCTGGAGGAATTTCTGGACGAATCTTTGAAGGAATCCCAATAGTAATTTCTGGGAATCTCTGGAATTTCAGGAGGAGTTTCTGGGAAATATCGGTAGGATTTCCCAATGGAATTTCTGGAGAAATTCCTGGAAAATTCCATTGATGAATTCGTGGGAGAATCCTTGGAAATATCCCTGGAAGAATTTCTGGAGGAATTTATCTCTGTAGGAATCGTTACAAAAATCTTTGGGAAATCTCCAGAGAAATTCTACACTTATCTGTTGAGGAATTCCTGGAGGAATATCTGGAAGAATACTTCGATGTATTCTAAAGAAATACATGGAGGAATTCCTGGTGAAATCCCTGGTGGTATTCTTGAAGGAATGTTTTGAGGAATCGCTGGACATGTCCCAGGAGGAATTACTGTATGAATCTCTAAGGGAATCCTTGTAAAAATTCTGGACGCATTTCTGAAAGCATCCCTGTAGAAATCTTTTGAGGAATTCCTGGAGGAATCTCTGAAGGAATCCCGGAGGAATTTCTGGTGGAATTTCTGGAGAAACCCCTTGTGAAACTCCCTGAGAATTTCCAGGATAAATTTCTGGAGGAATTTCAAGAGAAATATCAGGAATTGCTGGATCAATTCCTGATGGAATTGCTTGGAAATATCATCAGGAGTTCCCGGAGGTATCTGTGGATGAATTTCTGGAGGAGTCGTCTGAGAAATTCCTAAAGTAATTTTTGGAAGAATTTATAGACGCATTTTTTTGGGAAATCTTTAAAGAAATTCTTGCAGTTATCTCTGTAGGAATTCCTGAACGAATTTTTAGATGAATTCCTGTAAGAATTCCTGGACGAATATCTGGAGTAGCCCCTGGATATTTTTTTTTGGGTTATCTCTAGAGGAATTCTGAGAGAATGCCAGGAGGAATTCTTGGAGGATTCGCTGGTGGAATTTCTAGAGGTATCTCTGGAGGAATTCCTTTAGAACTTTTCTTGGGATTGCTCCAGAAATTTCTCTTTTTTTTTATCTGTATTAACGAGATTTTTAGCCCTAGGCTAGTTTATCTCGGGACCCACGCTTTACTTCCCTTCCGAAGGAAGAACTCACATTTTGCAAGTTTGTCGGGAGTGGGATTCGATCCCAGGTCCTCGGCGTGATAGTCAAGTGTTCTAACCATAACACCAGGTCCGCTCCACAAAATTTCTCTTGGGATTCCTATAGGAAGTTCTCTAGGGATTTCTCAAGGAATCCAGAAATCCCGAGGGAACCATGGAGGTTGTCTGGAGAAATCGCTGGAGGGAACTCTTGATGAATAGCTAGTGGAATTCCTGGACAAATACCTTGATCAATTTCTAAATGAATTCATGGGTAAATTCTTGAAGGAATTTCTGGAGGAATCCCTGGAGGAGGTCTTGGAAGAATCCCTGGAAGAATTCCTGGAGGAATCTCTACTATACATATCGCTATGAAAATCCCTGGAGGATTGTCTGGACGAATTTCTGAAGGAATCCCTATAGAAATTTCTGTGAAATCCTTTGAGATTGTCTGGGGAAATCGCTGAAGAAATTCTTGGAAAATCGCTGATGAGTGGAATTCCCGGAAAAAAAACCTGGATGAATTCTTATGAGAATTCCTGGACGAAACTCTGGATTCGAAATTCCATGGAGGAATCACTGTAGGAATTCCTGGAGACACTCTATAGAGGAAATCCTGGAGGATTTCCTGGAAATACCTTGAGGATTTCCTGGAGGAATTTCCGGGGGAATCCTTGGACATATTCGACACGTTGCTACACGACACGGCAATTACAATTCTTCTCAATTGATCTCTGCGATTGTGCATCGGCCGAAGGCATATAACAATGCTATCGGCGAGTACGCAGAACGGCGAGAGCATGAGAGACTATTCCAGTGGTTCTCTACAATCTTCTTGGAAACATCGGGAGGATTTCCCGGAGGAAGCTCTGGAGGAATTACTCTAGCAATCCTTTGAGGAAATCTTGGAGTAATCCTGGAGAAATCGCTGGAGGTATCCCGAGAGGAAATCCTGAAGGAGTCCCTAGAGGAATAACGGAGGAATCCCTAAAGTAGTTCTTGGAGGAATTTTTGGAGAAATCTCTCAGGGAATTTGTATAAGAATCCCTGAACGAGCTACTGGACGAATCTCTAATGTAATCCCTGAAAAAAAATTCTGGGAAATATCTACAGGAACTCTGGAAGAATTCCAGGAAGAATCCCTGGTGGAATTTCTGGATGTATCCCTGGAAGAATTCCTTGGGAATTTCCTGGAGGAATCCATGTCGGAATTCCAGGAGGATTCTTTGGAGGATTTCCTGAACGAATTTCTGGGAAACATTGGCAGAATTTCCATGGATTTCTTTAGAAATTGCTTCGTGGACTACACTAGGAATCTATTCAAGGATTTCTAGAACATTCGCTGCAGAAATCGGCAGAAAGATTTTGGACGGTTGTTGTCCTAGCTAGAGGATATCAGATTGCTGGAGAGATTTTAGCACACGTGTTTCGACGGATTCCGTAAAAAAAACAAAGTTTTGTAGAAAGTCCTTAACGAATCCCAGGAGGATTTCTTGAAAAGATCACACGAAAACTTCTGAAGAGACACCTGGGGATGATGAGCCACCAGGAGAGGCAGGAGTGTTACAGCTGGAGTTCCCTAAAGAGTGTACCCTTAAATTTGGGATGCTTTTTTTCAGTGTTTTCTCCTTGGATTGGTTTGCAAGAATTCGCCACACAGTTCTACGTTAGGTCTATTTTGGTAATTTTGGAAATTCTCTGTCAGTTTCCTGAAAAATCTGTTTGAATTGATCTTTAACAGATTATCTAACAGTCTACAGTATCAATTTAAAGTCCAATTAGTATTGAAGAGGTTCTGAGAACCACAATAAAACCGTAATAATAGTACTCTGGTTTTATGGCAGTTTTAAGAACTTCCTCGCATCAATTTGGCTCAAAAATGTTACTTGGGAGAGTTTCTCTACGACCATCAGCCGGATATATCAAGGGACTACTTCTTAGATATTCTTTCAAGAAGATATTCTTTCAGATTTCCTTGGTCATAAGTGTCCCGAATTCCAGACCATTATGTAGTACAAAACCTTAAAATCTGGGCATAACTAGTGATCAGTGACCATTTGAAGTTGTTTGACAACGGCATGTTCTGACGGACGAGGTTCAGAAAGGGATTCTTATTACAGAAATAAGCTTTTCTAGGACCAAGATCATACAAGTTCTCCCTGGAAAACTTGAAATCTATAAACTGAGTAGGGAATTGAGATCAACGAAAGTTCTAGGTCATCCAAGAGCATTCTGCAGTATAGAACCCCCCTGGCCCTGTCAGACCTTTAGACACTGGCAGTAATCATTAAGTATATGGTTTTCCTGGTACCGGAATATTTGTACGACGTCCATAGAGCTTAACCGAATAGAGAACTCCGGTGTCTGATAGCTATTCTAGGTCATCCAAGAACATCTGCGAATACACGCCCGCAAACTTTGTACCTGTAGTTGTAATTAGTGGATATTTTCGTTACTGGCAAGGTCCACAGAGCTAAACTGAACCAATTATTGAGTGATATGGATATCCTAGGTCATCCAAAAACTTCTTGGAGCACACAGCTCCAGATGTACAGGCATAACGGGTGGTCGATGGGTATTGGACAATAGCAGCGGTGTATGCTCATAACCACGAGGTCAAAAGAGCTGTGTTGAGTAGCGAAATAGAAGTCAACGGACGTTATAGAGATCATCCAAGTTCTCCCAAGAGTGTTGGGGTCATCAGATCTACAGACGTAATTACTAGCAGTTCCTACTCGGGAACGTGAGCCACTTTTGTTCAGGATTATGGGCAAACCCTGTCGCATTTTCTTAGCCAGTCTTGGAATATGAGTCAAACCCGCTCATAGTGGTGAGCTAATACTGATCAGGAATATGCGACAATTGGCTCATTTTCTCTTCTATCCAGCCCAGGAACATGAGCCGAACAATCTCAAGTCTGTGAGACAGTCCTGCTCAACGTTGTGAGCTAGTTCTTCTAATGATTGTAAGACAAATGTGGACAAGATTGTGAGTTGGTCCTGTTCAAAAGTCTACAAGAGCGAGGGAGGTTCTGCGAGGCCCAAAATTTGGTTACGTTGTTTATGATCGGTCCCCAACCTTGCCTAGAAATAGGAGCCATTCCTGATCAGGATACTGGGCCAATTCTGATCGGGATTCTGAGCCAATCTGTTCAGTGTTAAAAGCCAATACTATTTGAAATTATGAATCAAGCAGTTCTAGGACCAATTTCATGATAAAGATTCTGAGGTAATTCTCATCTAGAATCCTGATAAGCATTCGTAGTCGATTCCGTTCAAAATTCTGCCTGGGGTTCTGAGTAAATTATGTTTTAGATTATAATATAATCTGATTCTTGACAAATACTGTTCAGGATTCTGGACCAATGCTGATCAGATTACCAAGTGAGTTCTGCTCCTGATTCCGATCAAACTCTGCTCAGAACTTCGAGAGGGTTCTGCTCAGTGTTCTGAATTCAAATTTAATTCTCAATAGAGTTCAGAAGCAATCCTGCCCGGGTAGAAGAAAATAACTAACGAAGATCAAATTTTGCCATTTAAAATGAATAGCTGAATAGCAAAATTTTTTATTGGTTTGTTGGGAATAAGAGCTAAAAGAACAAAAATAATAACTGACTTGGTACCGGAAAACAACTCAATAATAACTAATTGTGTCCTTATAAGAACAAACCAAGGACAGCATATTTCAAAATGGAGAATAACTGAATAAGTTATTATCGTGTTATTGTGAACAATGTAAGAACAAAATAAGTTATTTCAAATAAGATCTTCATAATTGTGAATTTTGTTCTTATGATTGGAAAAAAACTGTATTGTAAGTTCTGAAATGTTTTGTCCTTGGTTTGATCTTATAACAACAAAATAAGTTATTATTTACTTTTTTCTGGAACAAAGTGAGTTATTATTTTTTGTTCTTTTAGCTCTTGTTCCTAACAAACCAATAACAAAATTTGCTCTTTATTAATATTCTATTTAAAATAAATTATATACTAAATAACTCATCAATAACAAAACAAGTTATGATTGCAAAATATGCAATTAGGATGTTAATTTACTTTGGATGCTCAGAATAACTTATTTTGCTATGATTGCATATTTTGTTATTATTCAGTTATTTATTGTTATTTAATAATAACTCATAAATAACAATTTTGCAATGATAATATTTTTGTTCTTAGAGAGTTTTTTAGTGTTATTCATAAATAACATAAGAATGATAAAATGAGATATGATGGCAAAATTTGTTATTTTTTTATCCTTAGTTTGTTCTTCGCCTCTACCCGGGTGTTCAGGATTACGAGCCAATCAGCTCAGCATTAGGAGCCAAAACTGCTCAGAAATTAAGAGCCAATGCTGCTTGAAGTCTGAGTCAATCCTGATCAGGTTATTCAAAAAATCCTGCTCAGGATTCTGAGTCAATTCTGCTAATGATGTGTAGTCAAGCAACTCTGACTCTTAGTGCTCTTCACTATTTTTCCGACAGGGAGTCGTCCGGAAACGCTTTCACTCACCTTGGAAACCTTTCGATCGTCATTCGCCAAACTTACCCTACGATCCATCTGGCAACCGGCTTCGCTGATATATTGATGTGTTTTCGTCAAACCATCAATATATTGATGTCGTTTGGGGCCCGCTTTATGACAATTTCGCCAGCTTTCATTGGGTGGCTGATTGAGTTCAAAACGTAAGGTTCGCGTGAATATGAATGTGTGTTGATCTTGCTGGTCGCTTTCTTCCAGGAATTAGTTCCGCGGTTGGGAGATTCCTCAGATAGTAACTGAATTCATCTAGAAATTCCTTACTAAAAGTCTCGAGGAATTCGCTCCGAGTCACTCCAGAAATTCCTGATAGGATTCCTCCAGAAGTTTCGTAATTCCTTCTAAGATTACCCCCAGCATTTTTCCACAGGGAGCTCCACCTGAGATTCTTCTTGTTGTTCCTCCTGAAGTTTCATCTGGGATTCTTCCAGAATTCTGAGTTTCCTTCTAAAACTTCAAGGGATTCCTTCCGGGATTTCTTCTTAAGTTTCGGAGCTTCTCGATGAATAGTTTCCCAGATTTTCTTAATAGTGTTTTGGAATGTCTTTTGAGGTTTTTTTTTCTGGGATTTCCAGAAGGAATTTAAAAAAAAATCAACAAAGCTGATGGAAGAAATCCTTAGGAAATTGTTGCAAATGTTCCACAAGAATCTATTGTAGGAACCAAGTCGAAGCTCTAACGGTAATTCCTTACAGAGCTCATGAAGGAATTCCTCGAGGAACTCTTGTAGGAACTTCATAAGAAACTCCTAGAATAATTTCATAGAGAAAGCCACAAAAAACTTCTGGAAGAATTCCTTAATAAGTTATTAAACTCCTGTAGGACTTCCATTTCAGCAATTTCTGGCACAATTTCAGAATAAACTTCCGGAGGAATTCCAGAAGGATCTGCAGGAGTTCCAGGAGAAACTTTTGTAGGTATTAAGAAAAGAGTTCCTAGAGGAATTCTGGATGGAGTTAATGAAAAAAAGCAGTTTCTGAAAGTATTCCGGAAGAAGTTCTCGAGAGAAGTCCCTGGCAGAATCTTGATAGAGGTTCTTGGAGGAATCCTGGAAAAAGGTGCCGAAGTGCTTGAAGAAATCCTGGAAGTAGTTACTGAAAGAATTCCGGAAGAAATTTTGGGAAGAATTCCGAAGTTCTTGGAAATACACCGGGAAGAGTTTTTAGTTGAGTTCCGGAAGGAGTTTCCAGCAGAATCCTGGAAGTAGTTTCTAGAGCCATCCATGAAGGAGTTCATTGGTATGTGTGAATCCAGGAAGCAGATACTGATGTCTGGGAATTTTTTTTCCAAAGTTCCCTAGTTCCCGAAATAATACTACATCCTACATTACATACCCTGGACTGGATGAACAAAAATATTAGTATATTTCTTACAGTTCGGTGAGGATGTTTCTTCGTTTTAGGTAAAACAATGCCCCAGACATGCCGCTGAGAATTCGCTAGAAATTTCTGGTGGGAGCCGTTCAGCAATGTTTACTGGAAATCTTCAGACAATTGTTGCTAGGTATCCTCCAAGAGTTCCTGGGGGACTCCTGAACGCAAAGACTGGATAAATCGAAGCTGGAAATGCTTGAAAAATCCAAGCAATCATTTCTGGAGAAATCTCAGCAAGAATTTGTGTAAATATCAGAGAAATCCTCGAAGAAACCTCAAGCTAGAATTTATGGAAGAATTATTGAAAAAGCTACTGAAGACATTTTAAGAGGAATCCCAGCAGGCGTATCTGGAGGAGTTCCCAGAGGACTTTTGGGAAGAATCCATGAAGAAATCTCTTGAGTGGTCACAAGCAGAATCTCTAGAAAAAGGCAGAAATTTCCGGAGCAATCCTAGCAGTAGATCGAGGGAAATTCTAAGAGAAATCCCTGGAGGAATCGCAGAAGGAATTTTAAAACATCCTTGAAGAAATCCCTAACGGAATCATGAAAGGAATTTATGGAGGAATCTCAGCAGGCATTCCTGGAGGATTCAATAGAGAAACTGCTTGAGGAGTCACAAGGCAAATCTCTACAGGAATTCCAGCATGCATTCTAAGAAGAATTTAGAGCAAAAAATCCATAAAGGAATCATTGGAGAAGTCGGAAGAACCGCGCTGGAGGTATTCTGAAGAAATTCATGAAGAAGTCCTTCATGAGGAATTTCCGGCGAAATCCTCTTGGAGTTCCTCAGGAATACCTACTGGGACTCCTCCAATAATTTCTGCTTGGATTCCTCCATTTTGAAACGGTCGTTGCAGTGTTGAGTGATTGTGTCGCTAAAGAAAAATTCTCTAAATTGTTAATCTAGCGAACAGCAGGAATGAAAACTCCATCTCTCCTCCCATGGCCAAATCAGGAGAAATTATTCATGACAGTAGACAGTAGACAATACAATCCCTGAAGAAGGCCACAACCAAAAGACCGAAACGTCGGAACGGTATAAAATACTTGTCTTGATCTAGTGACTAAGAAAGCCAATCCAAAAACAGTTCCCCCGAGGATTTATCGTGGAATTCCTATTGGGATTCTTCCTGAGGTTGCTAAAAAAAATCTCTTGAGCTATTTCTTGTGAATTCAAAGCTGAAATTTCTGGATGAATTTTGGAAGATATTACTGGGGAACTACTAGCAAGAACTTCTGGAGGGATTCCTAGAGGAATGGCAAGAAAATCACTACAAGAATCACAGGAGCAATTTTCGAATGAATCCCTCAACAATCGAAGCACGCCTGCAAGTAGTTGGGAGGTCGCGAAACGAAAAGTTTGGGAAGCTAGGTTGTAGCTCTTTGTACATGGAGTTTCTATTAGGCAGAAATAATACCAAATCAGCAGGAATCAGCCAAATGTTTTTGGATGCGAGTAGACAAGTAATTTGTGGAATTTCTAGAAAATTTAGAGTTCCAAAAAAAGTCTTGAGAGAATTCCTGAAGAAGTTATTGTAAGAATCACTGGATAAACTGGCGTAGAATACTATGAAGCGTTTCCTAAAACAGTATCTGAACGAATTGTTGAGGTAATGCCAGCAACAATCATATATATATAAAATCCCAGATTCCAGATCTGTCTGTCCTTCCGTCACGCTTTGAAATGTTTCACAAAATATGACTATTATGCAATTCATTGCATTGTTTCATCCTGTGGTTCATTGGTTTATCACTGCATTGGTTTTAGCATCGTTGCATTGTTGCATTGCTGCATCGTTGCATTGATGCATCGCTGCAATGAAGCTATATCGCTGCATAAATCTTGTAGAAAGTTCTAGAATTCTGTTATTCTGTTTGTTTGACGAATTAGAACCCTACAACAGTCGTTTACGAATCAAGGTGGGATACATAATAGTATACCTGCGGGCGTTTCTCAACGCCCAATGCTGAGAGAAACGTTTCACAGGCAGCGTCCATTTATTACGTAACGCTAAAATCGGAAATTTTCGACCCCCCCCTCCCCCCTCCGTAACGCTTTTTTGTATGAAAATCCTAAAAATTTGGTATGGGCCGTAACGCTCGGTCGTACTCCCCCCCTCCCCCTAGAGCGTTACGTAATTTGTGGACGGCGCCTAAGGAAGCTTCTAGAAACTATATGATTTAACAAAACTACCCACATTTTGCCAGGAATTTCTAGAATGTTTTCTGCCAAAATCAGCAAAATATTTTTTGGCGCGACTTTGGGGAATTTCTTGAATATTCTGAGTTCCTAAAAAAGTCTTGAAAGAATTTTTCAAAGAAGTTATTGCAGGAATCACTGGGTAAACTGGCGTGCAATACTCTGAAGCGTTTACTAGCAACCCTTCTAGAATTTCAAAGAAATAAAAAATATGGAGAAATCCTTGAGAAAACTACTGATGTGATCACTGAATGAAGAGGTACTAGGCTCTGCTGGAGTTTCCTGAAGAGTTCATCCAGGAATTTGGTATGTACTTTCTTCAATGTTTTCTCAACGATTCAAGAGAATTTCCAAAAATAATCAAGGTATGCAGTGTTTACTAGAACAACTTAGGCTAGATCTTCGTCGCGACCTTATCTAGGAAATTTCCAGACAGTTTCCCAAACATTATTTCGGAAAAGTTTGGATTGTTTCAGAAGAGGATCTATAAAATTATCGAACAGCCCAAGAAGTCCAGTTAGTTTGGAAGAGGTTCAGGTATTATTCCGAGAAAACCTTTTAGATTTTGCTAGTCCTACTATTTTCGGTCTCCAGAACGTTGTAGAGGGACAAATCTTCACATCTACGTGCATAATCAGTGATCAATGAGTGTTCTACGAGGTCTTATATTAGACGAATCTTCTCTCCCTGAAGTATGGACGTTGGGATAAACGTCTTTAGCAGAAAATTGAGATCAATAAAAGTTCTAGGTCCATGGACACCAAAGTGTAGGCCGCGGTCCGCCCATGATGTCCGGATTTCTGTGTTGTGGTAGATATCTTTGTAATGTTTTTTTTATGGACGTTTCCTACAAATCGGTGTAGATGTTACGATACAAATACGTGAAAAAATAGGCCTTAGGATCAGTGTTCTAGGTCATCCACGAACTCTTTGAACTTTCAGACCTACACAGATCCAAAACAGTGATCTTTCCATGGATTTCTTCGTTACGGAATGTATTTACGACGTTCGTGGAGCTAAACTGAAGAATGAACTGCGTCCGATAGATATTCTAGGTCATCCAAGAACAGCCGCGAATACATGCATGAGCTGAACAAACAATTGAATGATACGAAAGTGTTAGTTCATCGAAAACATCCTGGAGCACACAGCTTCAGATCTACAGGCATAACTTTGTACGATAAGAGCAGTGTATATGTATGACTACAAGGCCATTAAAGCTGCGCTAGAATTGAGTGGGTAGAATTGAGTTCAACGAACGTTTTAGGCAATCCTAGCACTCCCTAGTGTATATTTGTAGTAATATATGTCCTCATGAGGCTTACAGAGTAGAGCTCAATAGAAAAATATGTTAAACCTTGGATTTGACAAATATTCTACGTTATCCGTCAAGTTTGGCAGTACAGGCCAGACTTGTGTGGTCTATGTCTGATCATGAGCTTCTCTCAGAGTGTTTAGAGCCTTGTCTCTCAACATGTCAACAAACAATTGGCAACGCACGCACATTTCCCACTCGAGGTAACGCTTACTCTATCGAATGACAGCTGCTGACGAGATCACAGCAGGCCACGATTCTTCTTGTTTCTTCGGTCAACGCTCGACCACGTCAAATTGTGTAGTAGTAAATCTGCATTGTTATTCTAATAGCCTTCCAATGATCGCTGGTAACACATTGTCTCCAAATGCACATCAAGCGATCTAGTAGGCGCGTGAACGGTCATCACGTCTCTACTTCGCGAACGTCAAAGTGTAAACACAAGTTACTGTGTGGGGTCACCCGCTTGTCCACAATAATTCCAAGCTCCACACAGTTTATAGGGTCGCTGCGCTGGGCGATTCTCATCGAGAACTGCATCAGATCAACCAAATTCCCACAAGACTTACGAGATCAATAGAGCTGAACTGAATATACCGCGAAGGGGGAAATTCTGTTAAACCAAACATAATTGAGATTGACTTCGACGTATTCTCAGTTTAAGAATGAAACTGTTCAAAACAAACTCAAATTTAAACCTTGTACTGACTTTTTGGAACCTCTAAGCAGAATACACTCTTCGAATGAGTATAATCAGTTTGTACCTTTTGATTCTGCCCTATTTTGCTTGTCCTTTGACAGATATGCGTGGAAGATCACAAGTGGTAGTCGAAATACGTGTATTTGTCAAATTTGAAATAAATGTGACGTATGGACGACGACATTTTTAAGGCCGCCCAAGTTCTTCCTAAAGTACAGACCTTGCAAGACAATTGAGTTCAATGGACGTTCTAGGAAGCTTGTTGAAGAATCCTCTGCCCGGTTAACCAGTTCCATGTTGATCGATTTCGATTTGTTTTGAAATGATGGCGATCCTTGTGGCGATCGCTATCAACAGATAAAGAACTATGAAGAAAATCTGAAGAATCTGGTTGATAAGATGGAGTACAGGATTTCAAACCTACAAATGTAAGCTGTGATCACTGATCAGTGAGAATGATCATTTGGTTGGTAACGGAAAGTACTTAAGACGTTCATAGAGTTGAGCTGAATAGAGAACTGCGTCCGATAGCTATTTTAGGTCATCCAAGCACGCCAGCGAACGTACGCCTTCAGATCTACAAGCAAAACCGGTGACCGGTGGGTATTCTGCGATAGCTCATGACCTCGCTTTCAGTCCCGAGCACCCATGGTGGTGCAGAGGGCCTAATTGAAAGATCTCCTTCATTGGCGACTGGTCGCCATCCGAGGTCATGACCGACGTGGACAATAGAGCTGCGCTAGGTAGCGGAATTGAGTTCAATGGACGTCATAGGTCATTCAAGGACTCCCAAGGGTCAGATCTACAGGCTTGAGCTTAAGCCCATAGTAGCTACTCCAATATCGCCATACCAGCTACGCTTAGACATGGAACCAATGAAATAACTGCTTGGGACTGGCACTAACAGGCATCTGCAGTGTGTGAGCGTTGTAGATCATCTGTGTTTAGGTGACAATGAAGCCTGCTACTTCAAAATGCATGTTAATGTGGGAAAGGTGAGTGAAGTGATGATTACAATCGCGTGCTGACTTCAGGCCGTTGAGTCCTCTGCGTCTGCACAAAGTCATGTGGTTATTGCGGTAAAATAGAAAAAATCCAACGGGGTTGCGGTGGTTTCGACCGCCGCAGTCGTTCCGCAAACGTCAAAAGTGCTCGGTTCACTCTAAAAAGCTCTCACTCACTTGGTTGCCATAAAATTCAAAAATAATGAAAATTGTTTCATTTATGGTTTATGTAATCTCAATTGCTACCACAACATGTAACTTATTTCTAAACTATATTAGGTGTAGTTTTAGCACTTTAGTATGCAGCTGTACGCCATTAAACATAATTTAGTTTTTCAACTATTTATTTTTGTTTCAAGGTTGTGTGCATACTTTTTGAAGTGTGCAGCAGTTTGATGTTTGCGGAACAGGTCTTCTTTGTCTTCTTCACTCCGCCAGGTTGAAGGTTTCTCTGGATAAGCAATATTTTGGCAGACCTTGACAGTGATTTTTAGTTAGGTTTTGCCGCAACCAGCGAACATCACTGTACTGTGTGAATATGATGCGGCACAGTTCGCTAGGTTGCATAACTTGTAGGCGTTATGTGATTGACACTGTGTGGAAGTTGGAAAGAAGGGAAACCGTTTCTGGTTCTAGCGATGGCTATGAACATACAATAAAACACAGCTGTGAAAGCTCATCGTACTTCTTTTCTTCGAAGGTAATGATTAATTCCCAGTTGCAAAATTTGGGGAATGAGGAGTGTTTGAATTAAAACAAATTTCCAAGAACAATCTAAGGAGTGTTCGACGACGTTTGACACAAAAAGACCCATTGAGTATCGATTGCCTAACGAACTTCAAATGCATTACTGTCACGTATCTCTTCGTGTATCTCTTTTTTTGCGGAGACTTCATTTGAGCTCATTGTCCAGCATTTCCTTCGCATGGAAAGCATATTTGACGCTCATTATTATTCTACCCAGTAGCGGCGAAACAATCCGCAATGGATGTTTGTCATGACAACCGTTTGTATACACACACCTTTAAAAGACAAAAGACAGAGAAGAAAGACCTTGGAAACAAGGTCAGCATACACGCGGTCGTTCAAACGGACATGTTTTGACGTGTCTGAGATCAACGTGGTGAATACCGGCCTTGAAAAAAAAGCGAAATTTGACACACTCGAAATCTATATCGAAGGTGGCCTGTCAAGTCACCCGCCATTTGAGTCAACAACGCGCTTCAACGATCCATCTGTGCTTACAGCCTACTGCGTCTACGAAGTGAGTATCTTCTAGGAACGGGGAAAACATATGTACCCCTACGTTTTGTTTACACAGGGAAGATGACACAAGCCAGGGCATGCGACCGATTTCTGGTTTGAATCGCCTTGTGGGTATGCATGTGTAGGCAGAAAGCTTCCTTTCCACTTGAACGGCAATTTTCCTCGGCTGACAAAATATGACAACACGTGCCCGGACGGAAAAACATGCTTGGGAAGCGTTTTTCCCTCACTACAGAGAAGGTCAGCGCTTCTGTTTCTTGGAATGTAGAATGTGAGATGAATCAAAAAAAAAAAGATCTTTTTTGTTGTTTCAACCTAACCATTAAGTTTTTGTTTTTAATGTATTTTGAAGTTTTTTTTTTATAGAATATAATACAGTAGACTTTCGATAACTGCAACATGTTTACGATTTTTTTTTGCCTTGCAAATATTCAAATCACCGTTTGCTTTGTTTTCCCGCTTCTCACTTTCGCACAGACCTGTCATCGACCCAATGTCATTCATTCCTTTCGGTCGGAAACTATCAAATCAACATACCAGCCAGAAAAAAAACCCGATGCAATTTGGCTTCTTTAATTGAATTCCAATGTGACACTTCAGTCCAGCCAGACGAAAGCTGTTCGTTAACACCTTGTCATTTTACCACAGGGCTGTGCCTGTGCGACATGGCGGAGGCCAACTTCGTTCATTCCGCTGCTGCTTCAATCAAACAGCAAAAGTGGTGGAGGAAAGGAGTAGGCTTTGGTATCGCTACCATGTCCGACCGACCGACCGACCAGCTCCGAATGCGCTGGCGGTGATTCATCACGCTGCTATTTCCAACGCTCACTTGGATTGCTTCTATTTCTTTCGATTCCACCGGGGCCATTCGTTAGCCCCTGCTGGCAGCGCGGCGGCGCGAGTTCTTCAACGTCCCTTTTCGCTGTTTTATTGAGCAGGGGCGAGGCGAAGGCGGGGCGGTTGTAGGGACGTGGCCACGGTAAGAAAACACATAACGCATACACTACTGACGGACGGCGACCGCGCGTTATCCGTCACTTTTCATAAAAAAAACGTTCAAGTGAGGTTATAGGACCTCTCTGGGTTGTGGCGGTGGCGGTGAAGGAGAAGGTGGCGAAGGTGGGAAGAAGAACGTGTTGTGGTTTCTCGTTTTGTATGTGCATACTCCTCAGGTCGAGCCGTATGTGACTTGGGTAAGAAATTTCCAAGTGTGTTCTAACGATCGGCGACCAGTCCTCCAAGCGAATGTGTATGTAAGCAGAATGTGGTCAGTGGTGCCAGTTTCGGATTATTCGTCAGCAAGACAAATTCTCGGAGGAATTCCACCGAAATCCTCGGAGGATTTCCACCGAAATCCTCGGAGGATTTCCACCGAAATCCTCGGAGCAATTCCACCGAAATCCTCGGAGGATTTCTTTCGAAATCCTCTGAGGATTTCTTTCGAAATCCTCTGAGGATTTCTTTCGAAATCCTTGGAGGATTTCTTTCGAAATCCTTGGAGGATTTCCTTCGGAATCCTTGGAGGATTTCCTTCGGAATCCTTGGAGGATTTCCTTCGGAATCCTTGGAGGATTTCCTTCGGAATCCTTGGAGGATTTCCTTCGGAATCCTTGGAGGATTTCCTTCGGAATCCTTGGAGGATTTCCTTCGGAATCCTTGGAGGATTTCCTTCGGAATCCTTGGAGGATTTCCTTCGGAATCCTTGGAGGATTTCCTTCGGAATCCTTGGAGGATTTCCTTCGGAATCCTTGGAGGATTTCCTTCGGAATCCTTGGAGGATTTCCTTCGGAATCCTTGGAGGATTTCCTTCGGAATCCTTGGAGGATTTCCTTCGGAATCCTTGGAGGATTTCCTTCGGAATCCTTGGAGGATTTCCTTCGGAATCCTTGGAGGATTTCCTTCGGAATCCTTGGAGGATTTCCTTCGGAATCCTTGGAGGATTTCCTTCGGAATCCTTGGAGGATTTCCTTCGGAATCCTTGGAGGATTTCCTTCGGAATCCTTGGAGGATTTCCTTCGGAATCCTTGGAGGATTTCCTTCGGAATCCTTGGAGGATTTCCTTCGGAATCCTTGGAGGATTTCCTTCGGAATCCTTGGAGGATTTCCTTTGGAATCCTTGGAGGATTTCCTTCGGAATCCTTGGAGGATTTCCTTCGGAATCCTTGGAGGATTTCCTCCGGAATCCTTGGAGGATTTCCTTCGGAATCCTTGTAGGATGTCCTTCGGAATCCTTGGAGGATGTCCTTCGGAATCCTTGGAGGATGTCCTTCGGAATCCTTGGAGGATGTCCTTCGGAATCCTTGGAGGATGTCCTTCGGAATCCTTGGAGGATGTCCTTCGGAATCCTTGGAGGATTTCCTTCGGAATCCTTGGAGGATTTCCTTCGGAATCCTTGGAGGATTTCCTTCGGAATCCTTGGAGGATTTCCTTCGGAATCCTTGGAGGATTTCCTTCGGAATCCTTGGAGGATTTCCTTCGGAATCCTTGGAGGATTTCCTTCGGAATCCTTGGAGGATTTCCTTCGGAATCCTTGGAGGATTTCCTTCGGAATCCTTGGAGGATTTCCTTCGGAATCCTTGGAGGATTTCCTTCGGAATCCTTGGAGGATTTCCTTCGGAATCCTTGGAGGATTTCCTTCGGAATCCTTGGAGGATTTCCTTCGGAATCCTTGGAGGATTTCCTTCGGAATCCTTGGAGGATTTCCTTCGGAATCCTTGGAGGATTTCCTTCGGAATCCTTGGAGGATTTCCTTCGGAATCCTTGAAGGATTTCCTTCGGAATCCTTGGAGGATTTCCTTCGGAATCCTTGGAGGATTTCCTTCGGAATCCTTGGAGGATTTCCTTCGGAATCCTTGGAGGATTTCCTTCGGAATCCTTGGAGGATTTCCTTCGGAATCCTTGGAGGATTTCCTTCGGAATCCTTGGAGGATTTCCTTCGGAATCCTTGGAGGATTTCCTTCGGAATCCTTGGAGGATTTCCTTCGGAATCCTTGGAGGATTTCCTTCGGAATCCTTGGAGGATTTCCTTCGGAATCCTTGGAGGATTTCCTTCGGAATCCTTGGAGGATTTCCTTCGGAATCCTTGGAGGATTTCCTTCGGAATCCTTGGAGGATTTCCTTCGGAATCCTTGGAGGATTTCCTTCGGAATCCTTGGAGGATTTCCTTCGGAATCCTTGGAGGATTTCCTTCGGAATCCTTGGAGGATTTCCTTCGGAATCCTTGGAGGATTTCCTTCGGAATCCTTGGAGGATTTCCTTCGGAATCCTTGGAGGATTTCCTTCGGAATCCTTGGAGGATTTCCTTCGGAATCCTTGGAGGATTTCCTTCGGAATCCTTGGAGGATTTCCTTCGGAATCCTTGGAGGATTTCCTTCGGAATCCTTGGAGGATTTCCTTCGGAATCCTTGGAGGATTTCCTTCGGAATCCTTGGAGGATTTCCTTCGGAATCCTTGGAGGATTTCCTTCGGAATCCTTGGAGGATTTCCTTCGGAATCCTTGGAGGATTTCCTTCGGAATCCTTGGAGGATTTCCTTCGGAATCCTTGGAGGATTTCCTTCGGAATCCTTGGAGGATTTCCTTCGGAATCCTTGGAGGATTTCCTTCGGAATCCTTGGAGGATTTCCTTCGGAATCCTTGGAGGATTTCCTTCGGAATCCTTGGAGGATTTCCTTCGGAATCCTTGGAGGATTTCCTTCGGAATCCTTGGAGGATTTCCTTCGGAATCCTTGGAGGATTTCCTTCGGAATCCTTGGAGGATTTCCTTCGGAATCCTTGGAGGATTTCCTTCGGAATCCTTGGAGGATTTCCTTCGGAATCCTTGGAGGATTTCCTTCGGAATCCTTGGAGGATTTCCTTCGGAATCCTTGGAGGATTTCCTTCGGAATCCTTGGAGGATTTCCTTCGGAATCCTTGGAGGATTGCCTTCGGAATCCTTGGAGGATTTCCTTCGGAATCCTTGGAGGATTTCCTTCGGAATCCTTGGAGGGTTTCCTTCGGAATCCTTGGAGGATTTCCTTCGGAATCCTTGGAGGATTTCCTTCGGAATCCTTGGAGGATTTCCTTCGGAATCCTTGGAGGATTTCCTTCGGAATCCTTGGAGGATTTCCTTCGGAATCCTTGGAGGATTTCCTTCGGAATCCTTTGAGGATTTCCTTCGGAATCCTTGGAGGATTTCCTTCGGAATCCTTGGAGGATTTCCTTCGGAATCCTTGGAGGATTTCCTTCGGAATCCTTGGAGGATTTCCTTCGGAATCCTTGGAGGATTTCCTTCGGAATCCTTGGAGGATTTCCTTCGGAATCCTTGGAGGATTTCCTTCGGAATCCTTGGAGGATTTCCTTCGGAATCCTTGGAGGATTTCCTTCGGAATCCTTGGAGGATTTCCTTCGGAATCCTTGGAGGATTTCCTTCGGAATCCTTGGAGGATTTCCTTCGGAATCCTTGGAGGATTTCCTTCGGAATCCTTGGAGGATTTCCTTCGGAATCCTTGGAGGATTTCCTTCGGAATCCTTGGAGGATTTCCTTCGGAATCCTTGGAGGATTTCCTTCGGAATCCTTGGAGGATTTCCTTCGGAATCCTTGGAGGATTTCCTTCGGAATCCTTGGAGGATTTCCTTCGGAATCCTTGGAGGATTTCCTTCGGAATCCTTGGAGGATTACCTTCGGAATCCTTGGAGGATTACCTTCGGAATCCTTGGAGGATTTCCTTCGGAATCCTTGGAGGATTTCCTTCGGAATCCTTGGAGGATTTCCTTCGGAATCCTTGGAGGATTTCCTTCGGAATCCTTGGAGGATTTCCTTCGGAATCCTTGGAGGATTTCCTTCGGAATCCTTGGAGGATTTCCTTCGGAATCCTTGGAGGATTTCCTTCGGAATCCTTGGAGGATTTCCTTCGGAATCCTTGGAGGATTTCCTTCGGAATCCTTGGAGGATTTCCTTCGGAATCCTTGGAGGATTTCCTTCGGAATCCTTGGAGGATTTCCTTCGGAATCCTTGGAGGATTTCCTTCGGAATCCTTGGAGGATTTCCTTCGGAATCCTTGGAGGATTTCCTTCGGAATCCTTGGAGGATTTCCTTCGGAATCCTTGGAGGATTTCCTTCGGAATCCTTGGAGGATTTCCTTCGGAATCCTTGGAGGATTTCCTTCGGAATCCTTGGAGGATTTCCTTCGGAATCCTTGGAGGATTTCCTTCGGAATCCTTGGAGGATTTCCATTGAAATCCTTGAAGGATTCTCGTCGAAATCTTGGTAGGATTTCCACCGAAATCCTGGGAGAATTTCCTTCGAAACCCTTGGAGGGTTTCCTTCGAAATCCTTGGAGGATTTCCTTCCAAATCCTTGTAGGATTTCCTTCGAAATTCTTGGAGGATTTCCTTCGAAATCCTTGGAGGATTTCCTTCGAAATCCTTGGAGGATTTCCTTCGAAATCCTTGGAGGATTTCCTTCGAAATCCTTGGAGGATTTCCTTCGAAATCCTTGGAGGATATGCTTCGAAATCCTTGAAGGATTTCCTTCGAAATCCTTGGAGGGTTTCCTTCGAAATTCTTGGTAGATTTCCTTCGAAATCCTTGGAGGGTTTCCTTCGAAATCCGGGGAAGATATCCTAGGAAATCCTGGGAGGATTTCCTTCGAAATCCTGGGAGGATTTCCTTCGAAATCCTGGGAGGATTTCCTTCGAAATCCTGGGAGGATTTCCTTCGAAATCCTGGGAGGATTTCCTTCGAAATCCTGGGAGGATTTCCTTCGAAATCCTGGGAGGATTTCCTTCGAAATCCTGGGAGGATTTCCTTCGAAATCCTGGGAGGATTTCCTTCGAAATCCTGGGAGGATTTCCTTCGAAATCCTGGGAGGATTTCCTTCGAAATCCTGGGAGGATTTCCTTCGAAATCCTGGGAGGATTTCCTTCGAAATCCTGGGAGGATTTCCTTCGAAATCCTGGGAGGATTTCCTTCGAAATCCTGGGAGGATTTCCTTCGAAATCCTGGGAGGATTTCCTTCGAAATCCTGGGAGGATTTCCTTCGAAATCCTGGGAGGATTTCCTTCGAAATCCTGGGAGGATTTCCTTCGAAATCCTGGGAGGATTTCCTTCGAAATCCTGGGAGGATTTCCTTCGAAATTCTGGGAGGATTTCCTTCGAAATCCTGGGAGGATTTCCTTCGAAATCCTGGGAGGATTTCCTTCGAAATCCTGGGAGGATTTCCTTCGAAATCCTGGGAGGATTTCCTTCGAAATCCTGGGAGGATTTCCTTCGAAATCCTGGGAGGATTTCCTTCGAAATCCTGGGAGGATTTCCTTCGAAATCCTGGGAGGATTTCCTTCGAAATCCTGGGAGGATTTCCTTCGAAATCCTGGGAGGATTTCCTTCGAAATCCTTGGAGGATTTCCTTCGAAATCCTGGGAGGATTCCCTTCGAAATCCTGGGAGGATTTCCTTCGAAATCCTGGGAGGATTTCCTTCGAAATCCTGGGAGGATTTCCTTCGAAATCCTGGGAGGATTTCCTTCGAAATCCTGGGAGGATTTCCTTCGAAATCCTGGGAGGATTTCCTTCGAAATCCTGGGAGGATTTCCTTCGAAATCCTGGGAGGATTTCCTTCGAAATCCTGGGAGGATTTCCTTCGAAATCCTGGGAGGATTTCCTTCGAAATCCTGGGAGGATTTCCTTCGAAATCCTGGGAGGATTTCCTTCGATATCCTGGGAGGATTTCCACCGAAATCCTGGGAGGATTTCCACCGAAATCCTGGGAGGATTTCCACCGAAATCCTGGGAGGATTTCCACCGAAATCCTGGGAGGATTTCCACCGAAATCCTGGGAGGATTTCCACCGAAATCCTGGGAGGATTTCCACCGAAATCCTGGGAGGATTTCCTTCGAAATCCTTGGCGGATTTCCTTCGAAATCCTTGGCGGATTTCCTTCGAAATCCTTGAAAGATTTCCTTCGAAATTCTTGAAAGATTTCCTTCGAAATCCTTGAAAGATTTCCTTCGAAATCCATGGAGGATTTCCTTCGAAATCCTTGGAGGATTTCCTTCGAAATCCTTGGAGGATTTCCTTCGAAATCCTTGGAGGATTTCCTTCGAAATCCTTGGAGGATTTCCTTCGAAATCCTTGGAGGATTTCCTTCGAAATCCTGGGAGGATTTCCTTCGAAATCCTGGGAGGATTTCCTTCGAAATCCTGGGAGGATTTCCTTCGAAATCCTGGGTGGATTTCCTTCGAAATCCTGGGAGGATTTCCTTCGAAATCCTAGGAGGATTTCCTTCGAAATCCTAGGAGGATTTCCTTCGAAATCCTAGGAGGATTTCCTTCGAAATCCTAGGAGGATTTCCTTCGAAATCCTAGGAGGATTTCCTTCGAAATCCTAGGAGGATTTCCTTCGAAATCCTAGGAGGATTTCCTTCGAAATCCTAGGAGGATTTCCTTCGAAATCCTAGGAGGATTTCCTTCGAAATTCTGTGAGGATTTCCTTCGAAATCCTGGGAGGACTTCCTTCGACATCCAATCCAAATCCAATCCAAATCCAATCCAAATCCAATCCAAATCCAATCCAAATCCAATCCAAATCCAATCCAAATCCAATCCAAATCCAATCCAAATCCAATCCAAATCCAATCCAAATCCAATCCAAATCCAATCCAAATTCAATCCAATCCAAATCCAATCCAAATCCAATCCAAATCCAATCCAAATTTAATCCAAATCCAATCCAAATCCAATCCAAATCCAATCCAAATCCAATCCAAATCCAATCCAATCCAAATCCAATCCAAATCCAATCCAAATCCAATCCAAATCCAATCCAAATCCAATCCAAATCCAATCCAAATCCAATCCAAATCCAATCCAAATCCAATCCAAATCCAATCCAAATCCAATCCAAATCCAATCCAAACTCAATCCAAATCCAATCCAAATCCAATCCAAATCCAATCCAAATCCAATCCAAATCCAATCCAAATCCAATCCAAATCCAATCCAAATCCAATCCAAATCCAATCCAAATCCAATCCAAATCCAATCCAAATCCAATCCAAATCTAATCCAAATCCAATCCAAATTCAATCCAATTCAAATCCAATCCAAATCCAATCCAAATCCAATCCAAATCCAATCCAAATCCAATCCAAATCCAATCCAAATCCAATCCAAATCCAATCCAAATCCAATCCAAATCCAATCCAAATCCAATCCAAATCCAATCCAAATCCAATCCAAATTCAATCCAATCCAAATCCAATCCAAATCCAATCCAAATCCAATCCAAATTTAATCCAAATCCAATCCAAATCCAATCCAAATCCAATCCAAATCCAATCCAAATCCAATCCAATCCAAATCCAATCCAAATCCAATCCAAATCCAATCCAAATCCAATCCAAATCCAATCCAAATCCAATCCAAATCCAATCCAAATCCAATCCAAATCCAATCCAAATCCAATCCAAATCCAATCCAAATCCAATCCAAATCCAATCCAAATCCAATCCAAATCCAATCCAAACTCAATCCAAATCCAATCCAAATCCAATCCAAATCCAATCCAAATTCAATCCAAATCCAATCCAAATCCAATCCAAATCCAATCCAAATCCAATCCAAATCCAATCCAAATCCAATCCAAATCCAATCCAAATCCAATCCAAATCCAATCCAAATCCAATCCAAATCCAATCCAAATCCAATCCAAATCCAATCCAAATCCAATCCAAATCCAATCCAAATCCAATCCAAATCCAATCCAAATCCAATCCAAATCCAATCCAAATCCAATCCAAATCCAATCCAAATCCAATCCAAATCCAATCCAAATCCAATCCAAATCCAATCCAAATCCAATCCAAATCCAATCCAAATCCAATCCAAATCCAATCCAAATCCAATCCAAATCCAATCCAAATCCAATCCAAATCCAATCCAAATCCAATCCAAATCCAATCCAAATCCAATCCAAATCCAATCCAAATCCAATCCAAATCCAATCCAAATCCAATCCAAATCTAATCCATATCCAATCCAAATTCAGCCAAAATCCCATCAAAATTCAACCAATATGCAATCCAAATATAATCTTATTCAATCCAAGCATGCGAAGTTATCTCTTTAAGATCAATTAGCACAGTTGGCAACACTGACCTTGGGGGGATCGCCGCGTAATAAAAATAAACCCTTTCGCCGCCTCGGTGCACGTCGGAACATGAAGCAACGCGTTTTACATATTTCTATCAAGAAGAGAAGAGTCGGTTCGGTACACCGCCACATCAATCTTCTCTCTAGAGTCTAGGCCCATCTTGAGATCTAATAAACATTGCAAAATTACGCGTGTTTCGTTGCAATCTTCGCGCAGCTTGTCTGATTTACAAGTGGTCGTAACTCCGGTCAAATTATTCGCTCCGCGATCATCACTAGATTTGACGGTTTTTCTTGCAATTGTTGGCGGCGCTTGGCGGTGGCTGAGGTAGAACCGCCGCCGCACATCGCTTCAACTAAAATGACAGATTGGGCACGATGCCGCGCATGCAGACCAAGTAGGCCCCGCTTTGCCGCAAAATTGGTGACAACTCACGCGAGACCGCATTCCTTCGTTTGCGCGCTGCAGTGCGCACAAAAATGACGACAACCAAACCAAAACAACCAAGTAGGCGCAGGCACAGGCAAGGCAAGGCAAAGCGAAAGAAGATGGTCCCTGAAAGTCTTCGTTTTCGTACGTACGAATACGTATCCATAGAAACCGCAAGTTGACACAGAAAGCGAAGATGCGCTCGCTGTTGTGGTAGAATCTAAATAAAAACCGACGATTCGCACGCACCTTCGCCTTCCCGATGAAAAATACTGTGAAATTACAATTGAACTTATTGTAACGACATAATTTTTCTACAACAGGATTACAACATTCTAAGATTCGTCCACGAGTTCCTCCTCCCCTGGATTGGATTTGAATTTTGATTGGATTTGGATGAGATTTGGATTGGATTTAGATTGGATTTGGATTGTATTTGGATTGGATTTGGATTGGATTTGGATAGGATTTGGATTTGGATTGGATTTTAATTGGATTTGGATTGGATTTGGATTGGATTTGGATTGGATTTGGATTGGATTTGGATTGGATTTGGATTGGATTTGGATGGGATTTGGAATGGATTTGGAATGGATTTGGATTGGATTTGGATTGGATTTCAAAGGGATTTGGAATGGATTTGGATTGGATTTGGATTGGATTTGGATAGGATTTGGATTGGATTTGGATTGGATTTGGATTGGATTTGGATTTGATTTGGATTGCATTTGGATTTGATTTGGATGGGATTTGGTATGGATTTGGAATGGATTTGGATTGGATTTGGATTGGATCTCGATGGAAATCCTCCCAGGATTTCGGTGGAAATCCTCCCAGGATTTCGGTGGAAATCCTCCCAGGATTTCGGTGGAAATCCTCCCAGGATTTCGGTGGAAATCCTCCCAGGATTTCGTTGGAAATCCTTCCAGGATTTCGTTGGAATTCCTTCCAGGATTTCGTTGGAAATCCTTCCAGGATTTTGTTGGAAATCCTTCCAGGATTTCGTTGGAAATCCTTCCAGGATTTCGTTGGAAATCCTTCGAGGATTTCGTTCCTCGTTTCGTTGGAAATCCTTCCAGGATTTCGTTGGAAATCCTTCCAGGATTTCAGGAAATCCTCCAAGGATTTCGTTGGAAATCCTCCAAGGATTTCGTTGGAAATCCTCCAAGGATTTCGTTGGAAATCCTCCAAGGATTTCGTTGGAAATCCTCCAAGGATTTCGTTGGAAATCCTCCAAGGATTTCGTTGGAAATCCTCCAAGGATTTCGTTGGAAATCCTCCAAGGATTTCGTTGGAAATCCTCCAAGGATTTCGTTGGAAATCCTCCAAGGATTTCGTTGGAAATCCTCCAAGGATTTCGTTGGAAATCCTCCAAGGATTTCGTTAGAAATTCTCCAAGGATTTCGTTGGAAATTCTCCAAGGATTTCGTTGGAAATCCTTTCAGGATTTCGGTGGAAATCCTCTCAGGATTTCGGTGGAAATCCTCTCAGGATTTCGGTGGAAATCCTCTCAGGATTTCGGTGGAAATCCTCTCAGGATTTCGGTGGAAATCCTCTCAGGATTTCGGTGGAAATCCTCTCAGGATTTCGGTGGAAATCCTCTCAGGATTTCGGTGGAAATCCTTTCAGGATTTCGGTGGAAATCCTCTCAGGATTTCGGTGGAAATCCTCTCAGGATTTCGGTGGAAATCCTCTCAGAATTTCGGTGGAAATCCTCTCAGGATTTCGGTGGAAATCCTCTCAGGATTTCGCTGGAAATCCTCTCAGGATTTCGTTCCAGAAATTCTAGACATTCCATTAGAAATTCTGGAGAATTTTCTCCCAGAAAATCTGGAGAATTTCTCCCAGAAATTTCGGAGAATTTCTCCCAGAAATTTCGGGAGAATTTGTCCCAGAAATTCTGCAGAATTTCTCCCAGAAATTCTGGAGAATTTCCTTCAGTAATTCTAGAGACTTTTTCCAAGAAATACTAGAGAATTTCTCTCAGAAATTTTGGAGAATTTGTCCCAGAAGTTCTTTCGGAATTTCTAGATAATTTCCCTCGGAAATTCTAGAGAATTTCTCCCAGAAATTCTGGAGAATTTTCCTCAAAATTCTGAACAATTTCCATTAGAAATTCTGGAGAATTTGTTCCAGAAATTGTGGAGAGTTTCTCCCAGAAATTGTGGAGAGTTTCTTCCAGTAATTGTGGAGAATATCTCCCAGAAATTCTAGAGAATTTCTTCCAGAACTTCTGGAGAATTTCTCCCATAAATTCTGGAGAATTTCTCCCAGAAATTCTAGAGAATTTCTCCCAGAAATTCTAGAGATTCCATTAGAAATTCTGGAGAATTTCTTCCTGATATTTTGGAGAGTTTCTCCCTGAAATTCTAGAGAAATTCTAGAGAATTTCTTCCAGAAATTCTGGAGAATTTCCCCCAGAAATTCTAGAGATTTTTCCGAGAAATACTAGAGAATTTCTCTCAGAAATTTTGGAGATTTTGTCCCGGAAGTTCTTTCGGAAATTCTAGAGAATTTCTCCCAGAACTTCTGGAGAATTTCTCCCATAAATTCTGGAGGATTTCTTCCAGAAATTCTAGAGAATTTCTCCCAGAAATTCTAGAGAATTTCTCCCAGAAATTCTAGAGATTCCATTAGAAATTCTGGAGAATTTCTTCCTGATATTTTGGAGAGTTTCTATCTGAAATTCTGGAGAATTTCTCCCAGAAATTCTGGAGAATTTCTCCCAGAAATTCTGGAGAATTTCTCCCAGAAGTTCTGGAGAATTTCACCCAGAAATTCTGGAAAATATCTTCCAGAAATTCTGGAGAATTTCTCCCAGAAATTCTGGATAATTTCCCAGAAACTCTAGAGGGTTTCTTATAAAAATGCCGAAGAATTTCTCCCAGGAATTCTGGAGCATTTCTACCAGAAATTCAAGAATTTCGGTGGCAACCATGACAACTTTTTATATAAAAAGTCGTCAACGTCATGATATCATGACAAGTAGTCACGATATCATGAAGTGATAAATTTCATTATTTCATAACTTTTCCGCCATTCATCGTACAGCAACATTTTTAACCGGGCTGTCGCCTCACCGCTTGCTGCGATGCCGATGCAATGCGTTGGCTCAATCCGAAAATGCGGGAGTCTTCCCATCATAGGGACCGGCTGGCGACATAAGCCGCATGACAGATTTTTCGCTCTCTTGAATAAAATAAAGAAAAAAAAACTGCACAAATGTTTGCACAGAGTGCCGCGGTTCACGTGATGACTTATTACCTTTCATCGTTGACGGACGGACAGTACGACTCCTTCAGTGCATCGTCTTCGTCGTAGCAGCCCGACTATTTAAGTTTCATTTGAAGTTTTCTAGGTTAGTCACGCCGCCTTGTGGTGGACTCGTCGCAACTCTTCACGCCCAATGAATCATCACGTCTTCGGCCAATCCTGCGTGATCCCGTTGAAGATCGCGGCGACCAAATTTATGAATCATCACCTGTCATGGCCTGCTTCGCTTGTTCATTCGCTCCAAAGAAACGTTGCCTTCTTAGCTGATGGGGTTTCGGAATTGAGGAAGATCATTACAATTCAAGTACGCGCGATCATCTGGATCGGATCGGGGTGACGGCGTCGGCGTGGGAGTGACCGCCGATCATCTCCAAATGGAAAACACATGCCGCCGATCACACTTGAAGATCAATTTTTGGGTGTATTTATACTAATTCACGTTTCGAATGGTCGCCGTTAAATCGAAATCAAGGTCCTCCATCTGGGAACCGCGTCGAATTCCAAAAACCGTCATTGAAGAGTTAAGGGGTGCATTAGTCACCTCCCTGGACTGCGGCTTGCGCTGACATCAGATCATGACACAAACGGCGATGAACGAACGATTGGACAAGCTGATTTTCGAGGAAGAATCGAAAAATAAACAAAAGGATCACGATTTCGGCTGTTTCCTTTCGGCTACAGAGTGGACAACCGTTCGTCGTAGCAGGTCATGGAAGGAACGTCGCACACTGCAGTGCACCAGCCAGTGTTGTACGCGTTCTTATCTGATCAAAGTAATCCGGTTTTTAGTTCTGTCACTCTCGTAGTCGGGCGTTCTGTTGTCCCATCATAGACTACCAGGATTACATGGGTTCTGTCCCTCGTCGACGATTATGATAAAAGTGGAAACGGGTTAGAATTTATGTTTGCAGTAAGCATTCCATGTTGGATCTTGATAGTTAATGCGTTTACGGTGATTAGTAAATGGTTGAGAGACTGAATTTGTACAAAGCGTTTACACTCTACAGTCAATTGACAATTTCCAAATATGATCCATGTCCAATTTCAAATGCAACTTATTGTTTACCTAATATATTTATCAATTAGTAATACTTATAAGCTAAAATTAAACTAATAATAAACTATTCTCTTCTATTTACAGGTAAGATTATGCTTTCAATGATTTCTAGACTATGCAAAGAGTATTATCTAATAATAGTGAGTACATAATTTGATGTCGCCTACATAACATTATCATTGAAAACATACCGAATGAATGAAACTATTTACCAAGGGAAATTAGTGGAATTGGCAAACGCAGTTTACATAAAACACGTTCATTTGGAGCACACTTACATGAAAATATATAAGAATGATTTTTCAAGAAACCCAGGAATGCTGAGAATTTCTTTCAGGCATTCTGGAGAATTTCTCTATGAAATTCTGGAGATTTTTTTTCATAAATCCTGGAGAATTTCTCCCAGAAATTCTGGAGAATTTCTCCCAGGAATTCTGGAGAATTTCTCCCAGAAATTCTGGAGAATTTCTCCCAGAAATTCTGGAGAATTTCTCCCAGAAATTCTGGAGAATTTCTCCCAGAAATTCTGGAGAATTTCTCCCAGAAATTCTGGAGAATTTCTCCCAGAAATTCTGGAGAATTTCTCCCAGAAATTCTGGAGAATTTCTCCCAGAAATTCTGGAGAATTTCTCCCAGAAATTCTGGAAAATTTCTCCCAGAAATTCTGGAAAATTTCTCCCAGAAATTCTGGAAAATTTCTCCCAGAAATACTGGAGAATTTCTCCCAGAAATACTGGATAATTTCTCCCAGAAATTCTGGAGAATTTCTCCCAGAAATTCTGGAAAATTTCTACCAGAGATTCTAAAGAATTTCTTCCAGAAGCTCTGGAGTATTTCTCCCAGAAATTCATGAGAATTTCTCCCATAAATTCTGGAGAATTTCTTCCAGAAATTCAAGAGAATTTCTCCCAGAAATTCTGGAGAATTTCTCCCAGAAATTCTGGAGAATTTCTCCCAGAAATTCTGGAAAATTTCTCCCAGAAATACTGGAGAATTTCTCCCAGAAATACTGGATAATTTCTCCCAGAAATTCTGGAGAATTTCTCCCAGAAATTCTGGAAAATTTCTACCAGAGATTCTAGAGAATTTCTTCCAGAAGCTCTGGAGTATTTCTCCCAGAAATTCATGAGAATTTCTCCCATAAATTCTGGAGAATTTCTCCCAGAAATTCTGGAGAATTTCTCCCAGAAATTCTGGAGAATTTCACCCAGAAATTCTGGAGAATTTCTCGTAGAAATTCTGGAGAATTTCTCGTAGAAATTCTGGAGAATTTCTCGTAGAAATTCTGGAGAATTTCTCGTAGAAATTCTGGAGAATTTCTCGTAGAAATTCTGGAGAATTTCTCCCAGAAATTATGGAGAATTTGTCCCAGAAATTCTGGAGAATTTCTCCCAGAAATTCTGGAGAATTTCTCCAAGAAATTCTGGAGCATTTCTCTCAGAAATTCTGGAGAATTTCTCTCAGAATTTCTGGAGAATTTCTGCCAGAAATTCTGGAGAATTTCTGCCAGAAATTCTGGAGAATTTCTACCAGAAACTCTGGAGAATTTCTACCAGAAATTCTGGAGAATTTCTACCAGAAATTCTGGAGAATTTCTATCAGAAATTCTGGAGAATTTCTACCAGAAGTTCTGGAGAATTTCTTCCAATAATTCTGGAGAAATTCTCCCAGATGTTCTGGAGAATTTCTCTCAGAAATTCTGGAGAATTTCTCTCAGAAATTCTGGAGAATTTCTCTCAGAAATTCTGGAGAATTTCTCTCAGAAATTCTGGAGAATTTCTCTCTGAAATTCTGGAGAATTTCTCTCAGAAATTCTGGAGTATTTTTTGCAGAAATTCTGGAGAATTTCTTGCAGAAATTCTGGAGAATTTCTTGCAGAAATTCTGATGAATTTCTCCCAGAAATTCTGGGGAATTTCTTCCAAAACTTCTGGAGAATTTCTTCCAGAAATTCTGGAGAGTTTCTCCCAGAAATTCTGGAAAATTTCTCTAAAAAATTTCTCTCAGAAATTCTGGAGAATTTATCTCAGAAATTCTGGAGAATTTCTCTCTGAAATTCTGGAGAATTTCTCTCAGAAATTCTGGAGATTTTTTTGCAGAAATTCTGGAGAATTTCTTGCAGGAATTCTGGAGAATTTCTTGCAGAAATTCTGGAGAATTTCTTGCAGAAATTCTGGAGAATTTCTTGCAGAAATTTTGATGAATTTCTCCCAGAAATTCTGGAGAATTTCTCCCAGAAATTCTGGAGAATTTCTCCCAGAAATTCCGGAGAATTTCTCCCAGAAATTCTGGAGAATTTCTCCTAGAAATTCTGGAGAATTTCTCCCAGAAATTCTGGAGAATTTCTCCCAGAAATTCTGGAGAATTTCTCCCAGAAATTCTGGAGAATTTCTCTCAGAAATTCTGGAGAATTTCTCCCAGAAATTCTGGACATTTTCTTCCAGAAATTCTGGAGATTTTCTTCCAGAAATTCTGGAGAATTTCTTCCAGAAATTCTGGAGAATTTCTTCCAGAAATTCTGGAGAATTTCTTCCAGAAATTCTGGAGAATTTCTTCCAGAAATTCTGGAGAATTTCTCCCAGAAATTCTGGAGAATTTCTCCCAGAAATTCTGGAGAATTTCTCCCAGAAATTCTGGAGAATTTCTCCCAGAAATTCTGGAGAATTTCTCCCAGAAATTCTGGAGAATATCTCCCGGAAATTCTGGAGAATTTCTCCCAGAAATTCTGGAGAATTTCTCCCAGAAATTCTGGAGAATTTCTCCCAGAAATTCTGGAAAATTTCTCCCAGAAATTCTGGAGAATTTTTCGCAGAAATTCTGGAGAATTTTTCGCAGAAATTCTGGAGAATTTCTCCCAAAAATTCTGTAGAATTTCTCTTTGAATTTCTGGAGAATTTCTCCTAGAAATTCTGAAGAATTTTTCCCAGAAATTCTGGAGAATTGCTCCCAAAAGTTCTGGAGAATTTCTCCCAGAAATTCTGGAGAATTTCTCCCAGAAATTCTGGAGAATTTCTCCCAGAAATTCTGGAGAATTTCTCCCAGAAATCCTGGAGAATTTCTCCCAGAAATTCTGGAGAATTTCTCCCAGAAATTCTGGAGAATTTCTCCCAGAAATTCTGGAAAATTTCTCCCAGAAATTCTGGAGAATTTTTCGCAGAAATTCTGGAGAATTTCTCCCAGAAATTTTGGCGAATTTCTCCCAGAAATTCTGGAGAATTTCTCTTTTAAATTCTGGAGAATTTCTCTTATAAATTCCGGAGAATTTCTCCCAGAAATTCTGGAGATTTTTTTTTCAAAAATCTCAGGTGATTCTTCCAGGAAATCCCCGATAAAACTTCCGGGAGTTCCCCGGGAATGCCTCCAGAAGTCCCCGTTAATTCCTTCAAGAATTCACCGGGAGTATATCCAGGAGTTCCCCGGAAATTGTTTTGGAGTTCATCGGGAATTCGTCAAGGGGACTTTCGAGAATTTCTGCAGGAGTTCCCCGTGAATTCCTGCAGAAATTCCCCTGGAATTCCCCATTGAGTTTCCTGGAAATTCCTCCAGGAGTTTTCCAGGAACTCATCTAAAATAACCTCGAAAATTCTACCAGAAGTTCACCAATGATTCCACCAGGAATTCTCCTGGAAATTTTCCAGGAGTTCCTCAGAAATTCCCGTGCAGTTCTTACTGAACTTCTGCAGGACTTCCCCGGGAATCCCCGTGGGATTCCTGGAGGAATTTCTGGAGCAATCACCAAAGAATCTTCTGGAGCAAATTCCTTCTGAGATTTATCCAGTAATTCCTCCGGGGATCCCTCCGGAGATTCCTTCGGTAATTTCTCCGGAAGTTCTTCCGGACATTCCTCCGGAAGTTCTTCCTAAAGATTGCTCCAGGAATTTCCCCAAAGATTCCTGCAGTAATTTTTTGGGAAATTCCTCCACGAATTCCTTCTAAGTTTCCTTCAGGAATTCCTCCGGATATTCCTTCAGGAATTTCTCCGGAGATTCCTCCGGAGATTCCTCCGAGGATTCCTCCAGGAATTCCTTTGGAGATTCCTCCAGGAATTCCTCTGGAGAATCCTTCAGGAATTTCTCTGGAGATTCCTTCAGGTATTCCTCTGGAGATTCCTTCAGGAATTCCTCTGGAGATTCCTTCAGGAATTCCTCTGGAGATTCCTTCAGGAATTCCTCTGGAGATTCCTCCAGGAATTCCTCTGGACATTCCTCCAGGAATTCCTCTGGACATTCCTCCAGGATTTCCTCTGGACATTCCTTCAGAAATTCCTCTGGAGATTCCTTCAGAAATTCCACTGGAGATTCCTCCAGGAATTCCTCCGGAGATTCCTCCAGGAATTCCTCCGGAGATTCCTCCAGGAATTCCTCCGGAGATTCCTCCAGGAATTCCTCCGGAGATTCCTCCAGGAATTCCTCCGGAGATTCCTCCAGGAATTCCTCCGGAGATTCCTCCAGGAATTCCTCCGGAGATTCCTCCAGGAATTCCTCCGGAGATTCCTCCAGGAATTCCTCCGGAGATTCCTCCAGGAATTCCTCCGGAGATTCCTCCAGGAATTCCTCCGGAGATTCCTCCAGGAATTCCTCCGGAGGAATTCCTGGAGGAATTCCTCTGGAGATTCCTCCAGGAATTCCTCTGGAGATTCCTCCAGGAATTCCTCTGGAGATTCCTCCAGGAATTCCTCTGGAGATTCCTCCAGGAATTCCTCTGGACATTCCTCCAGGAATTCCTCTGGACATTCCTCCAGGAATTCCTCTGGACATTCCTCCAGGAATTCCTCTGGACATTCCTCCAGGAATTCCTCTGGACATTCCTCCTGGAATTCCTCTGGACATTCCTCCTGGAATTCCTCTGGACATTCCTCCTGGAATTCCTCTGGACATTCCTCCTGGAATTCCTCTGGACATTCCTCCAGGAATTCCTCTGGACGTTCCTCCAGGAATTCCTCTGGACATTCCTCCAGGAATTCCTCTGGACATTCCTCCAGGAATTGCTCTGGAGATTCCTCCAGGAATTCCTCCGGAGATTCCTCCAGGAATTCCTCCGCAGATTCCTCCAGGAATTCCTCCGGAGATTCCTCCAGGAATTCCTCCGGAGATTCCTCCAGGAATTCCTCCGGAGATTCCTCCAGGAATTCCTCCGGAGATTCCTCCAGGAATTCCTCCGGAGATTCCTCCAGGAATTCCTCCGGAGATTCCTCCAGGAATTCCTCCGGAGATTCCTCCAGGAATTCCTCCGGAGATTCCTCCAGGAATTCCTCCGGAGATTCCTCCAGGAATTCCTCCGGAGATTCCTCCAGGAATTCCTCCAGGAGATTCCTCCAGGAATTCCTCCAGGAGATTCCTCCAGGAATTCCTCCAGGAGATTCCTCCAGGAATTCCTCCAGGAGATTCCTCCAGGAATTCCTCCAGGAGATTCCTCCAGGAATTCCTCCAGGAGATTCCTCCAGGAATTCCTCCAGGAGATTCCTCCAGGAATTCCTCCAGGAGATTCCTCCAGGAATTCCTCCAGGAGATTCCTCCAGGAATTCCTCCAGGAGATTCCTCCAGGAATTCCTCCAGGAGATTCCTCCAGGAATTCCTCCAGGAGATTCCTCCAGGAATTCCTCCAGGAGATTCCTCCAGGAATTCCTCCAGGAGATTCCTCCAGGAATTCCTCCAGGAGATTCCTCCAGGAATTCCTCCAGGAGATTCCTCCAGGAATTCCTCCAGGAGATTCCTCCAGGAATTCCTCCAGGAGATTCCTCCAGGAATTCCTCCAGGAGATTCCTCCAGGAATTCCTCCAGGAGATTCCTCCAGGAATTCCTCCAGGAGATTCCTCCAGGAATTCCTCCAGGAGATTCCTCCAGGAATTCCTCCAGGAGATTCCTCCAGGAATTCCTCCGGAGATTCCTTCAGGAATTCCTCCGGAGATTCCTCCAGGAATTTTTCTGGAGATTCCTCCAGGAATTCCTCTGGAGATTCTTCCAGGAATTCCTCCGGGGATCCCTCCGGGAATTCCTTCAGAGATCCCTCCGGGAATTCCTCCGGAGATTCCTCCGGGAATTTCTCCGGAGATTTCTCCGTGAATTCCTCCGGAGATTTCTCCGTGAATTCCTCCGGAGATTCCTCCGGGAATTCCTCCGGAGATTCATCTGGGAATTCCTTCGAAGTTTCCTTCAGGAATTCCTCCAGGAATTCTCCCGGCGATTCCTCCAAGAATTCCTCCGGACATTCTTCCAGGAATTCTTCCGGAGATTCTTCCAGGAATTTTTGGAGGAATACCCCTGGAGGACTCTTTGGAGGTTATTTTTGGAGAAATCGCCGTGATGCCACTCCTGTTGTAATCTTAAAAGAAAATCCTGGAGGAATACCAGAAGAAACTATGAGAGGAACCCAAAAACTTACTCCTAGAGGAGATCTAGAAAAAGCTTCTGGAAGAATCCCGGAAGAAATTGATGGAGTAAGAATTTCCCAGATAATCTAATAAACAATTCCTGGAGAAATCCCAAAAGGAATTTCTTGAGAATTCATATAAGGAACGCCCAG
Source organism: Aedes albopictus (assembly GCF_035046485.1). NCBI lineage: Eukaryota > Metazoa > Arthropoda > Insecta > Diptera > Culicidae > Aedes > Aedes albopictus. Next base: position 20,813,358 of record NC_085136.1, on the reverse strand, counting down.
TGGAATCCTAGAGGAATCCCAAATAGTTCGATTTTAGAAAAAAAAACTCCTGGAGAAAAATTAAAATGCATTCCTGTAGAAATCCTAGAAGGAACTCCTGGAATAATCTCGGAAGGAATTCCTGCCGGAATCTCCGAATAACTATCTGAGTGAACGCCGGAAAAAAAAACTGAAATTATTGGAGGATGGGTCAAAAATTTCTCCAAGTCCAAATCGTTAACAACCTGGTCTTGAACCTAGTGCTCTTTTCTTCACAACCTTCTTACAGCATCGTTTCGTTAAAATGCTGTCAGTTAAACAAATGTCAAAATTACTTACGGAAAAGGGAGGAATTTTACTTGAGCGCTCCACTTGGGAGCAGGAAACTAAGCTTAAACATAAAAAACACAGACAAACAGACGTAACTCTTAGAGGAAATTATATCATTTTTTTGCCCGGTGTCATTTTCATGAGCACACTGCCACCTGTTGGTAGAACCGCGCGAGACACTGTCGGCCATGATGAATTTTGATTTGACGTTTGTCTAACAAGCACACTACTACACAAATTGCCCGTAATTTTCGTTTGCATCATTCAGCAACGTGTACACTGGCAAACGTCAAAGCGATCGAACACTAGCGCCTCTATAGTGGAAGGATCGCGGAAATTATTTCGCAGAGTGTTACGTCTGTTTGTCTGTGATAAAAACATCACGAACACTCACACTGAAGATGCCGGTTAGTTCTAAGCAGTTATATCATTCGTTCCCTTTGTGAATGTAGTTGATCTGAGTATTACAGTGCAGCGCCTCGGTGGTCATAAACAACCGTTTCCAGACAAATTGGTGAGCTCGTTCCATACTACTTATATTGACGCAATGCATCAAGTGCCTTATTTTGTTTTTCTACATGCATGATAGCTTCTTCTAGGGTATGTGCATCCTTCTTTATCCTTTGCCTATATGTTCATTATCTTAATCTAATCCTCGTAAAGGTTACGATGAAGCTAAAAATTTGAACTTTGGCGCGTTGATCTGGAAAGACAAGAATTGCGCTTATTCCTATAGTTTACAGACACTAATCATCGAAGTCGTTGAACTTCTTCGATCCCATCCAGTCATTAAGCGTACTTAGCTATAAATATTCTCACCATCCATATAAATAGACTCTTTACCGCATTTGGCAGAATGTACATGCTGAAATTACCGCACACCAGCCAGCCAGACAGATCGATCCATTAACTCGTCGTCGTCGCAGACGAAGACGTCGCGATTCGCACTTATCGTTTCCCGCGCACATAGTGCGGCTCTTCCTGCATTGTTTTTCCATTAGAATCTAACAACAACGGCCGTGCACTGACTATAATGACACACCCACTCGCCCCTCGCCCTAACAACTCTGTCTGGTGGTCTGGGTGGTAAATGAGACAAAACTGCCAATAATTGCGCCTGTCGATCGTCCGATCATCTGTCGAACGGATCGATTCCATGCATCCATTAACCCGTTGCTTGCTGCGATGGAGGACTTGTCTATTTCTCATGGAAATGCACAATACTCGCGCTAGTCGCGAGTCGCGACGCGACGCGTCAACGACAAATGGCGCGACCAGATTCCCATCAATCCATCACTGGCGATGGATGGAAGGAAGTGTCGATGACTCGTAAATGAACGGACCGTGTTCGTAGTGACAATTGGCCAACCGCAGGAAAATGCGGCGCAACGGAATTTGCATTCTATTCAGTTCTATTCTAGCTAGATGGAGCGGCGCGTAAGCGCACTGTCTGCGCTTCTCATGCGAAGCGACGCTTCGCGTCGTTCGTTGATCGATGACCAACCACAAGAAGTCTTGTGACGTCCAACGAATGCGAATGGTCTAGCTAGGAGGGGTGGGTTACTGAGTCGTCTGCCGGAGGTATCCCATTTCAAAAACAACACCATAATTGCACAATTTTCTTATTTTCCAGTCGCAGCTCTCTCTCTCTATATCTTGTGAGAAACAGATGGTGTTTAGTCTGCGGCGCGACTGCGTCGTCTTACGTCTTTCCCGTGATCATTCGATAGGGTGGACTCTGTGGCTCTGTGGCTTTCGAGCGATGTAACAGCAGCATCGATTGAGTCATGGGCGCCGCCGCTTGTCCAGTTCCAAGTCAGAGATTATTGTGGTGTTCGATTTCAGTTTTATTGCCACACAGCTGGAAACGAGAGAACCACACCGCCCGTACAAACCAAAGTAGGCAATGCTGTTCTTTTGATGATCGATATGGTTCGCAAACTCTTGTCGACTAGTTCAGTTTTCAATCGAAGCAACCGGCGCGGGATGAGAAGGTGTTCAGAAGACAAAAGATTCGTGTTGTCTGAATTCGATCCATTGGCGTAGCTCAGACGATGCGAAGGGGGCTAACGCACACTTAGAACTTTCTAATAATACATATATTTTGAACTACAAAATTAACCTACTGTTCAAAAACCATGCATGCTCTGACTATAAAGCACTGCCGGCAGGCTTTGGTTCCTAGGGAAAATTTGACGTTTCTTTGGCCTGGTTGTTTACAATTCGAACTTGTATTGGAATGTATTTGAAATGTAGGGCTCACGTACGTGGGAATGTGATGATTTATGACTTGCTGGTGACATTTCTTCAGGAGTTTCCCATTCATTCCGGAGATTCATCCGGGGTTTTATTTGGAATTCCTTCAGAAGTTCCCTTTGGGACTCCTCAACGATTTTCTTCTAAAAATGCACCAGGAGTTCCTTTTGGGATCCTTTCAAAAATTTAACCTGAGATTTTTTCGGGATTCCTAAAGCCGTTCGCTCCGGGATTACTTCAGGGATGCTTTCCGGAATTCCTAAAGGTCTTCTATAAGAAATCATCCAATAACTTCTTCCGGTATTCCTCCAACAACTTCTTTCGGGATTCCTCTAAGAAGTCCTTCCGGGACTCTTTCGAGAATTTCCTTCCTTCCTTCCGTGATTTCTTCAGGAACTGCTTCCTGAATTTCTCTAGCAACTCCTTTCGAGATTCCTTTGGGAACTTCTTTCGGGATTCCTCTGGAAACTTTTTCCGGGATTTCTCCGCAAACTACTTCTGGGATTCCTCCGGGCAAGGATGTTTTCACTCACCTCACAGGTGAGTGAAAACATCCTTGTCTCTGGGAACTCCTTTCGAGGTTCTTCCTGGAACTTCTTCCGGGGAACTTTCGGGAACTCCTTCCGACATCCCTTCGAAAACTTCTTCCGGGAATTTTTCAGGAACTTCTTAGGACATTCCTTCGGGAACTCCTTCTGGTATTCCTCCGGGAACTCTTTCCGGGATTCATTTAGAAACTGCTTTATGATACCTCCAGGAACTCTTTTTTTGGATTTCTTAATGAGTTCCTTCTGGAATTCTTCTGGAAGCTCATTCTGAAACTCTTCAGGACTATCAAGGAATTCATCCAAGAGTTTTTTTTTTAATTTCCTTAGGAATAGCTCTATGAGTTGCTTATGAAGTTCCTACTGGAGTTCTTTGAGGACAACAATTTCTTCTGCAGCTTTGTAAGAAATTGCCCCGGGGTTGCTTCTGGGTTTCCTACAATAGTTCTTTCAATAATTCTATTTTTCCAGAAGTTCCTTCTGGAATCGCTGAAAAAATACTTCTGACGACATTGCAAAATAAACTATTAGGAGAATCTCGAAAGGAATGCCGGGACGAATCTTGGAAGGAATTTCCTCTGGGAACTCTTTCCGGGATTCTTCCGCAAACTCCTACCGACATTCCTCCGAGAACTCATTTCGAGGTTCTTCTTGGAACTCTTTGTTCTCTCGGGAACTCCTTTCAGTATTCCTCCGGGAACTCTTTCCGAGATTCCTCTGGAAACTTCTTCCAGGAATTTTTCTGGAACTTCATAATGGATTCCTTCGGAAATTCATTCTGGAGTTTCTCTGGGATTTTTTTCAGAAACTGCTACTTGTACTTCTTCTAGGGACTCGTTTCTGGATTCCTAAAGGGTTTACTTCTGGAATTCTTCTGAAAGTTCATTCTGAACTGTGAAGAATTAGCATTAAGTTAAAATTCACAAATACAAAGAAATTAAAAAAAAAAAATCATTCTGAAATTCTGCTGGATTATATTAAGAAATTCAACCAGGAGTTTTTTTTATTTCTTATGGAATAACTGTAGGAGTTGCTCATGAAGTTCCTACAGGAGTTCTTTGAGGAAATCTCCATTTGTAAGAAATTGCCCCGGAGTTGCTTCTGGGTTTCCTACAATAGTTGTTTCAGTGATTAACTTTTTTAGGAATTCCTTCTGGAAATACCAATAAAAACGACTGACGACATTCCAAAGAAACTATTAGGAGGGTTTATTTAGGATTCCTTTAGAAGTTCCCTTTGGGATTCCTCAAAGATGATTTTCTTCTAAGATTACACCAGGAGTTCTTTTTGGGATCCTTTCAAGAATTTAACCCGGTTTTTTTTCGAGATTCCTCTAGAAGTTCTCTCCGGGATTGCTTCAGGAATGCTGTTCGGGATTTCTACAGGAAATTATTCTGAGATTCATGTAGGAAATTCTCCAACAACTTATTTCGGGATTTCTCTGGGAAGTCCTTCCGGGATTTTTTCAGGAACTTTTGCCGAGAATCCTCCAAGAACCTCTTCCGGCATTCCTTCAGGAACTTCTTCCGAGATTCTTTCGAGAATTCCTTTCGGGATTCTGCCATGAACTTTCATGGAGTTTTTCATAAACTGCTCCCGTGCTTTCTTCAGGTACTTCACCCGGGATTCCTCCTGGAACTCCTTCCGGAGTTCCTTCGGGTAGTCCTTCCGGGGTTCCTTCGGGAACTGTTTCCAAGACTCCTCCGGAAACTTCTTCCGGTATTTCTTCAACAACTTCCTTTGGGATTCCCCTAGGAAATTCTTCCGGGATTCTTTCATTAACGCCGTCCGAGATTCCTCCAAGAACCTGTCCGAGGATTCCTTTAGGAACTTCTTTTGAGAACTCCTTTTGTAATTTCTCCATGAACTTTCAAGGCATTTTTTACGAACTGCTTCCGCGTTTTTTTCGAAACATCTTCCTGGATTTCTTTAGGAACTTCTTCCGGAATTCCTCCGCAAACTCCTTCTGGCATCCATCCGGGAACTCATTTCGAGGTTCTTTCGGGAAATCTTTCCGGCACTCCTCCAGGAAGACTTTCCGAGGTTCCTTCGGAAACTTCTTCCGGGATTCCTCCAAGAAATATTTTTCAGTAACATTTCAGTAAAATCCTGTTCGGTCGGGAACTCCTTCTGGAATTTCTCCGGGAACTCTTTCCAGGATTCCTAAGGGAACTCTTTCCGGGATTCTTTCAGAAATTGGTTCCTCATATCTCTAGGAACTCTTTTCTTGATCCCTAGAGAAGTTCCTTCTGGAATTCTCCTGCAAGTTTATTCTGAAACTCTCCAGAAGTATTCTGAGAAATTCATCTAGGAGTTTTTTTTTGTATTTCTTGTGGAATTACTCTAGGAGTTGCTTGTGAAGTTCCCACAGAAGTTCTTTGAGGAATTCCGCTAACAATTCCGCAAGGAATCGCACCATTAGCTTTGTAACAAATTGCTCCGGAGTCGCTTCTGGGTTTCCTAAACTAACTCTTCCAGTAATTCTATTTTTTCAGGAATTTCTTTTGGAAATCCCTGGAAAATAACTTTGGATGACATTCCAAAAAAAAAAAATCCATCAGGAGAATCACGGAAGGAATTCCTATAGGATTCTTGAAATGAATTCCGGGAGCATATACTGGAGGATTGCCGGAGCTCCTGAAGAAATCTCGGGAAGAATCCCTTGAAGGAATCTTGGAAGAGTCCCAGAGGGAACTACTGTAAGAACCCAGAAAAGATTCTTAAATTGATTCCTCATAGAAGGAACTCCAAGAAGAATTCTGGGATCAATTTCTGGAGAAACCATCGAATGAATTTCTGAAGAAATTCCAGGAAAAATTGCTGGTGTATTCTAAAAAAGGAGGAATCCTAAAAATGTATGCTGGAGGAATCTCGGAACTTATTTCTAAATAAATTTCGGAAGCAGTTTCAGGATTTCTCCAGGAACTCCTGAAGGAATCCCAGATGGAATTCTGTAAGAAATATCGGGAGGAATATCTGGAAGAATCCCGGACGGACTTCCTGGAGGAATCTCAGATAATACCTCTTTAGGAATCTCAGAGGAAAAACTCCTGAAAAAATCCTAGAGAGATCTTCTGGAATACTTCTAAATAAACCTCTGGATGACTTTGCGGAGAAACCGCGGAAAGAACTCCGGTGGAATCCGAAAAGAAACTGGGAGAGAATACCGCTATGTACAATTTCATGGGTGACTATTTGAGGAAACCCATGGGTAATCCTGAAGTAATCCCTGGAGAAATTTCTTACAAAACTGTTGAAGGAATTATTTAAGACATTTTTGGTGAAGTTCTTGAGGAAGTGTTGTATGAAATTACTGAACTATGTCTCTAAGAAATTCCATAAAAACTTTCAAATATCGGAGGGAATTCCTTGAAGGAATCTTGGAAGAGTCCTAGATGGAACCTCAGAAGAAACTCCTGGAAGAGTCCCAGATGGAACTATTGTAAGAACCCAGAAAAGATTTTTAAATTGATTCCTCATAGAAGTTCTAAGAGGAATCCTGGGATAAATTTCTGGAGAAACCATCGAATGAATTCCTGGAGAAATTCCAGGAAAAATTGCTGGCGTTATCTAAAAAAGGATGAATCCCGAAACGAAGAATTTCGCAACAAATTCGTAAAAAAAATCGGAAGCCATTTCTGGAGGTGTCCAGGAACTCCTGGGGGAATCCCAGATGGAATTCTTTAAGAAATCCTGGGAGGAATATCTGGCAGAATTCCGGATGGACTTCCTGGAGGAATCTCAAATGATACCTCTTTAGGAATCTCAGAAAAACTCCTGGGAGAATTCTAGAGGGAACTTCTGACGGAATTCTAAATAAACCCCCGGATGACTCTTTCTGGGAATTCCAGAAGAAACTCCTGGAGAAATCCTGGAAGAAATTTGTAGGGAAATCGCGCACCGGCAGGAATTCCGGTAGAATTCCAAAAGCGAGAGAATACCACTCTGTACAATGTACATGTTCAAGGGCTATTGTCGGGACTATTGGAAAAATTTCTTACAGAACTGCTGGAGAAATTATTTTGACATTTTTTAGGAATTCTCTAAGAAGTTCTGTAGTAAAACTCCTGGGGTAGTTCTATAAGAAATTCCATGGAAACTCTTAAAAGAATTCTGTAATAAACTCTGAGAGAATTTCTATTTGGAACATTTGAGGGAATTCCAGAATGAACTTCCAGAAGAATTCCAAAATAATCTGCAGAAATTACAGAAAGAACTCTTGAAGAAAACCCAGCTTACCTTTACAGAAAGAACTCTTGAAGAAAACCCAGGTTACCTGGATGAATCCCAGAACGAATCTTCGGTGGAATTTCTGGACGAATCCTGAAGATCCTGATCCAAAAGGAATCAAGGAAAGTATACCTGAAGGAAACGCGGAAGAAATACTTGCCAAAGGAAATACTACTAAAGAAATCTTACAAAGAGTTCATGAAGAAATCCTGTAATTGATTCCTGAAGCGATTTAGAAACAACTTCTGAAAGAATCCCGGGTAATCTCCTGGAGGAAGCCAGGAGAAACCACGATAGGAATCCGTGAAGAAGCTCTTTGAGAAATCATAGAAGAAGGTCCTGGAAAATTCCCGGAAAGAGTTGATGGAGAAATCTTGGAAGATGTTCCAAGAGGCATCCCGAAAAGATTTGCTCGAGAAATCCAAGAGAAATCTATAAGGAACTCTTGGAGGAATCACAGAAGTAATACTGTTGGTAATACTTAGAAGAAGGTATTATAAAGAGAGCTCCTGGAGGGTTTCCAGAAGGAGCTTTTGGAAGAATTCCTTAAGAATCCGATGACTCTTAGGCAGAATACTTGGAAAAATCTCTAGAAGCAACTCCTGGTTAATCGCAGAAGAAAGTTCTGGAGGACTCAAACAAAATCTGGGAGAAACTGGTGAAGGAACTTCTGGATCTAACTCAGAAGAAGGAGGAATTCCAGAAGCAACTCGTTGGGAAACCCCAGAAGGAATTCCTTGAGATATTCTAGATGGAACTCCTCGAGGAATCACAAAAGAAACCTCTGGAGGAATTCCAGAAGGTACTCCGGAAGGAATCCTCGGAATCTCAATAGGAGGACTCCCTGAAGGAGCTCCTCCAGAAATCCCAGCAGAAACTCGTGAAATAATCACACGAGAATTTACTCAATGACTCCAGGAAGAAATTCTCGTAGAAATTTTGAACAAAACTCCTGGGAGAATCGCCGATGGAGCTTCAGCAAGAATCCTGGAAAGATTTCATGGATGGTTCAAACAAAGAATTCCTGGGAAAATCGCAGAAAAAACTCCTAGAGGAATTTTGGATCAAATTCATGGGAAAATCCCCAAAGGAATTCCTGAAAAAAACTTAGAAAATCATGCAAGAAACCTTGATTTTCTCAAGAATATATTATTCCGAAAGTTTCTTTTTGAATTCTCCATTTTGAGAATCCCTCCAAGAGTACCCTATGAGATTCCTCCAAAAGTTCTTTTTGAGAATCTTTCAGGGAATCCGTCTTTGACTTCTTCTGGAGTTCCTTCTAAAATTCTTTGAGTAGTTCGATGATTTCTAAATAAGCTACTTCTGGAATTCCTCTTTTTCAGGGTTCCTTCTCTTGAAGTTTCCACCTTGTGGGATTCCTCCAGCATTTTGTTCTGAGATTCTACGTACCGAGATTCTCGGTACGCAACATAATTGCATAGGAATCGCATAAGATGGAAATCTACTTTGTCATATGCGCTAATTCCCGTCATACAGGGGATAGACAAAATGATCGGGACAGGCAAAATGTTGCCTTCTCAAAAAATATTCAAATAGCTGTAACTTTTCGAAAAGTGCATCAAATACTCTCAAATTTTTACTGAAAGTGGATCAACTAGTTGTGCATCAGTGGACAAAATTTGAAAAAGATCGGGCTATTCTGCACGAAGTTATAAAGATTCTAGAAAAAGGTATATTTATCCGATAGCCAACTTTGAGCTGTTATATCTCCGGATTCAATGAACCGAATGCAATGAAATTTTGACCATTTACGACTTATATAATGAGCTCTGAAAAACGTTTGACTCAACTTGAAATTATTCACAAGAGAAAAAGTTACAGCGCTTTAATTTATTTTATGATTTTTTAGTAAATTGGTCCATTTTTAATATGCATCCCATTACTTTTTCAATGAATTGCCGGCTATGTTGTTACTTTCTTTCAAAACATAATTATATTCAAGACAATTAGAGGGAATATAAATGAACTATAATTAGCATCTTAAATTTTGAAACGATGTTGAAATTTAAGAAAATTTGGTGATTTATTAGAAAAATAATCTAATCGTTATAATTTTCATCCGTGTTAAGAATTTTAAGTTAAGTCAAAAGTTTTTCAAAGCTCATTATATAAGTCATATACGGTCAAAATTTCATTGCATTCAGTTCATTGAATCCGGAGATATAACAGCTCAAAGTTGGCTATCGGATAAAAATACCTTTTTCTAGAATCTTTATAACTTCGTGCAGAATAGCCCGATCTTTCCCAAATTTTGTCCACTGATACACAACTAGTTGATCCACTTTCAGTAAAAATTTGAGAATATTTGATGCACTTTTCGAAAAGTTACAGCTATTTGAATATTTTTTGAGAAGGGAAATTTTTGCCTGTCCCGATCATTTTGTCTATCCCCTGTATCAGACGGAAAATAGCCAATAATTATAGTTGTTCCAACTTACCTTTACCAATGGCTTTAATGGACTATCAATAACCAGCCCTTATAGCACTGGAAATCGAATAATTACGACAAATTTCACGTTTCAATTTCACTCTACTTACAACTTCACAATTTTTCTCGTTTAGCGTACGACGAAGGCAACCGCACCAAAGTATCAGCAGCTAGCCGAATTGTTCTTCATCACCGTTCAAATTTCACTTCGTCAGATTCATTTGTTGAACCAACCCTTCAATTCACATCCCACAAAAGCTCTGTGGCACTTCAAAGTTCGATTTCACTGCTGCACGATGCAGCAAAAGCAGTTCAATTAGTCAAATAAATTACTTCTTTCCCGTCAGTGAAATGTAAACAACAAGTTGTCTTTGTCTAGGGAAGATGCAAGGAAATGTGTGCGTGGATTTTCTGAATACAAAACATCGTATTTCACAACCACAGAGAAAGATGGCTTCGTTGCACTACTGTGATGGCGCATTATGATCTGATGGGCAAAAATATCAATTGAAATATTTTGATCGATATTCTGATTTGATTTGATTTGGATTGCAAAGAATTTGACCGAATTTTCTAATAAAAATCTACTGTCAAATCATAATTTTTGACCATCCTATGTACCACAGTGTCACGTAGAAGGTGTGCCGGGAATTGAATTCTGATTGTGCCCGAAATAGACGTGGCTTAGACGAAAACAGAATTCGAGGAATTTGGATGGTTTTAATTGGTCCCATAGTTTCTTCAACAACCTAACCTGAATGGGAACTTGCCCCTCGCCCTAGAAAACATCCTAACTACGTCAACGGTCGGCGGTGTTCTGAATAGCAGGCGGCGCGGCGTAGGTGTCGATTGCAAGAATGGTGTTGTATACACAAATAGCAAAACAATCGGAAATTATCGCGTCTCAGTTCCAGCCAGACTGGCCTGCTACGCCTAATTATGGACTCGTTGGTTCGATTCGATTCGAATTCGAAGTCAGAATCTGACTTCACGATGTGAGGGGGAAGCTCTCTCAAGAAACGGAACCACTCGTAGCCGTAGCCTACTATGGTTTGTTTTTGTTTTGCTGAAAAAGAACCGCTTGCTGGGGTAACCGTGAACCCGCATTGCACGCGAAGAAGGGGTGTGTTCCATCCAGCGAAGCAGCAATTGAGAATCCTATACTAATGTGAGCCTACACACAGCTCCTTCTCTGTCCATATAGCGAAGTACACGGAGTATTTTGATATTTAGGAGATCGTTCGTTTGCTGAAAAGTGCATGTACGTTCATTGAGGACTTCCTGCTTATGGACGAATTGATGATGTGAAGGGAAACGGTACACCTCGTTCCGTTTCGAGTGCATCCATGCAGCACTCAAAACAACAACATCAAGGGTCAGGATTTCAGAATTCTGTGTAAACATGCAAACCAAACAGCGGATCAGATGTAGTGTAGGTACGGCTATGGATGCCGTTGATATCGTCACAAGTGCGCATTCTCGAAAAACTCTCGATCTCACTCCACTCGACTTCGTCGTGATCGATGCACAGTGGTACCCGCGTAGGCCAAAATCGAATTCATTTAGTTAAACATGGTTTGGCTTCCCAACAAACATTTTAGCTGTATAAGAGTTGAACAAACAACTCTTAAGCAAACTTCAGCTTAAGAAACTGTTATTCAGCTATTTTTGTTTCTGGGGTTATCACTCTCGATGCAATATTGTCCATCAAATAATCAGAAAAGCATTTATGACCACTTCTTTGAACAAACGGAGCCACTGTGCCAAAGTATATCGGTTGACAGCTCGTTTATTACACTTGGTACTTCCTGGATGGCATGACTGGCACGACGCTCTGGCATCGACCGACATCGACGAGCTTATCTTTGAGCCAAGTCGTTTGTTTCTGCTTTGTATAAACAAACCACTTTCTTTAGATTCGAGACTAACTACACTCGAGTCGAAGCGCGAAAATGATGCGGTTCTCATCGATCCACATCGAAGACGCGACGCGACGCGACAGTTTGCGCGCATATCGACGTACGAGGTATTTACGAACGCCGCAAAACAGAACCCTTCTATACTGCGGCTACTAGGATGCTTATTTACTTCTGGTAAAAGTAGAGCTTGTAATAAGTCGTCTGGGGTGTTTCTGGTTTCAACAACAGCCAGCAGCAGCCAGCTAATGGACGAGACATTAATCATCACCCGAAGTGTTGCGCGTTGCGATATAGGATGTTTTGGGAGCAAAAATTGACCTGAATTAGTTAGCTGTATAGCGATTCTTACGAGTTTGTTAGAGCAGCGCAGCGCCAGGCATATGCTGCAGTGGGGTTTTGTTTGAGTCATTAGTCATGTATTTCCGGATGTGGGTTTTTTTTCGATCATAAACTAAATAACTCTGTGACATGAGATGCATCGTCTGTGGAAGGTGCATTTCTGTTAGTTTTTTGATAAGATCCAAACTCGTTCGTATCAAGCAGTAGACGTTATCGCGCGCGGATGATTCGTTGCTGGCTTTCGCGGAAATACGGGTGAAGCCGTCCGTCAATCGTGGTAGGCGCAGCGAGCATATCGAAGTTACTAAACTATTGTCGTCATGGTATTCTACTTAGCAAACATAGGAGCCAATCGGGCAGTTATGATGACAGTCACTGATGTGATTTTGATTTCACCGGATTTACCACAAAATTTTCAATCACGTCAACCATACAGCAGAGATGGAAATGTTGTCATCGTTAAGAAACTTGCGGGAGAAAAACCAACACACAAGAATTACTCATGATTCCGAGAGTGAGCAGTGAGTTTATTCGTACCCACTTCTTCGTGGATACAAATCGTACCGAAACCTAAAAAACTCGCAAGTTTTTTTTTTTATGAACAAATATTGTGAGTTTCTTTGGTCACTGGAATCGAAGATCGATTCAACATTCAACACCCTATTTGGCCTATTTCAAAGGACTCAATTTGACGAACCTCGTCAATTGTGTCTCGTTGCTGTCACTTTTGCGCTAACTATCTCGTTTTTTATGCGACTTTCTGTTATCATTGTTTCAAAACAGAGATTTCCGCGATCCTTCCACCAGAGGCGCTAGTGCTCGATCGCTTTGACGTTTGCCAGTGTACACGTTGCTGAATGATGCAAACGAAAATTACAGATGATTTGTGTAATAGTGTGCGTGTTAGACAAACGTCAAATCGAAATTCATCATGGCGGACAGTGTCTCGTGCGGTTATACCAACAGGTGGCAGTGTACTCATGCAAAAGACATCGGGCAAAAACTTTTGATGTATTTCCTCTAAGAGTTACGTCTGTTTGTCTGTGCTTTTACTGTCGGGTGGAATCGCATAAGAGCAGTGGCTGTTGGAGCTCTCTCAGCTCGATGAATATGTCCACGATGACGTTGGCAAGAGGTGAAACGGTAACTGTGGGCCTTGTTTACTAAAATCGCTGCTCACATCCGGCGAGATCCGGTGAACATCCAGTGAACTTTCGGTCGCTGGATGTTCATGAATGTGTCATTTTGTGTAAACAGTATCCGCGTTTGCAGAAGAAAAGAAGAAGCAATACGGTGGAAAAGAAGACCGAGGACAAGTCCATTGGTATCAAGTAGCCCGAGGGATCGATACACGCCATCTTACAAACGAATACATCTCTGTCGACAAAAATCTGATGGGAACTTTCAACATGTTGGGCTACTTTTCAGCAAAACATCAAATGTAAATAAAAAACAATAAGTGACCGCCAGGAAACGTCTTGTAAAATGGCGTATTCGCAGCACCCGTTTTATATATAGTATTCAAACGAACTGTCAAAATCTGTATCCAAACGTGCATGACGTCACTATTCCGACAACATCAAAGAAGTACATGACGCACTGAGTCAAAATTCAACAATCGCATAACAATAACGACAATGTCGCATCCTGCATTTGTTGCGACAATCCACCCAATGCGACATAAGTTTGTCCCAACTTGAACAGCATAGGATAAAGATCGCACATCACAAGTTTAGAGTTTTCTAGGCCTTGCATTGCGATTTTTGAGCGGTTACTTCGAGTCGATAAACACTGCAATGCTGTCCAAGATCTACCATCAAACAGATTTTGGGTCAGTAATAATTGATTATTCACGAGTTGAAAAGTACGCAACAAATTCAGCTTCCGTTTTGTCCGCAACAAAAATTTCGAGATCATGTCATTATCTGTTACCACTTTGGGATAAAGAGTTATCGCCGCGCCTTCTTTGTTGCTTGTTTTGTGTCTCTTTTGTCTGATAATTTTCTTCTCTGGCATGACGTCATATTCAAACGGCGTACTCCACTATCTATTGTTCGAGCTATGTCGACTATCAGGGATGCCAAATGGAAATATTCTGGGCTGGTGGGAGTGACGTTGAACATGGACAAAATGGCCGTTGGATGCACAGTGAATGAGTTCCAAATTGAGATAAACTGTTTTAACGTTCCCCGAAGAAGGGGTAATATTTACCGAAACGTCGGATGTAGATCAATAAACTCGTTTGATTGCGTTTGGTGGCTGTGAAGCTAAGAAATTTCCCCGGTTGCTTCTTTTTCTTCTTGGCGCAACGACCCTACTGGGACAAAACTTGTTTTTCAGCCAGTAAATCAAGAAAAATTCCTTTATAGAAAGGTTCTGGACCGATCGAGAATCGAACCCCCAACACCAGCATGGTCATACTGGTTACCAACGCCTTTACAGCTGTGGCTGTTCCAGGGTTTTAAAACAAGTTTTTCGACCGTGTGTCCTTATCCATGAGCTTAGGCTACAACGCTTTTCCTACCCCAAGTAACCAAAAGTTCAGATAAAAGGGCACTTTATAAGCTAAGCAGCTTGTACGAGGTTGCTCAATAGCTTTCTAAGAAGCTTCTGACAGAACTATGACAAAATTCATGCAGAAACAAAAATGTGTTTTTCAGAATCACAACTCTGTTGGTGGGTTTGTGATTCTCATGTCTGGAAATTGCTTTTGATCATTATATTTTCACACATGTCGCTGCTATGTAGATTTGAACTGGATCCTCCTGCGTGATAGCCTGCCGTCTTACCGCTGCGCTGCTGAAGACACTTGACAAAGTCAAGCTAACTTCACTACTGTATGTGCAAAAGTAGCTGCCGACAGAAAATCGATTTCGAAAATCGAAGTCAGACTTTACCTGCTGTTCATTCAATCGCAACTGTAGTACTGTGGTAGAGCGTGGGGTTCTCACGCAGCGACTATCGGTTCGAATCCGATGGGCGGTAATTTTTTTTTTTGCTCAAGCCTAATATTCATTGATTTGATAAATTTATATTTGTCTTTTATTCGTGTATGCTTAGTTGTTTTCTGTAAAAGAAATAAATTTAATCTTCATTGAAACACAATGCTACTGAACTGAACTTCTATGAACTTGAAAGTTTCGACAAAGTTCCGAGAAGCATCTTAAGCAGCTTTAAAGCTCCGCGAAGTCCAGATAAAGTTCCGAATGGAACTTTCTGGCTGCTTAAGAGGCTCATCGTTGGCCTCTTAAGCAACCAGAAAGTTCCATTTGGAATTTAATCTGAACTTCGCGGAACTTGAAAGTGCATTTTGTCATGGGAAGCGGAACTTTTGGTTACTTGGAGCACTTTGATACAAAAAAAAACGTTGCCAAGATGCAGAAAAAATGTGCATGTGCAGTGTCCACAATTCCAGAAGCAAAGAAAACATGTGACCCGTCAAAACTGAACTTTGCAATAATTTATTACTTAAGTGAATAATTGAACATTATTCAACTAATGCATATCGTGCTGGCGTGTTCTCTTCAAAATCGCCGAATAACAACAATTCGTTAAATTCATATGATCATAATGGGCACCAACTCGTATGAAAAAAAAGAACAAAAAAACCTAATGAGCCACGATCGGTTTCCTGGGTGACCCCACCGCTACCGTTGTCGCCATCCGCGCGTCGCCAACTGCGATTGTTTTGATTCGGGACAACGCTGCTGTTGGGCAGTTTTGCCCACACAATCATCAAAAGTCGTCCAAGCAATCACTTTGGGGCTACTAGATTGGCGATGGCGACGTCAGTCAGTCAGTACACACCTCCACTCCATATACGCGGAGGTTCAAAACCCCCACCTTCTGGTTCAGTTTTTCAATCCAAACGATCGCTGGGGTGGTGTGGCATATGACACATTTGAGTGACCACCGCCAGCCAAGTCGAACCGGGTCGATCGAGGGAGTAGTGGAACTTTTTAGTTTCATTAATAAATTGTCTGATGACTGACGACAACAACAACAACAACGAGACATAGAACGGTACTGGCGTGTTCTGTGCCTTGCCCGTCAGACCAGAACAATGGGTGCAGCCCCACGCTGGCGTAGGTTTCTTTCTGGTTTTTATTGTTTCATTCATCGCCTTTCCCCGATTTGGTGACCGGGCGCCGCTCAAACATGGTTGCCTTTCATTTGTTTTGTACCAAAACAACTTTTTTCAAAGGTTTACGATATCATGCGATCAAAGCAACCCGGAAGGGAACAACAAGAATCATTGCAAATGATTTATGAAAATTTAATGATTTGACAGTTCTCAGGACACTGTGACAGTTCTGCATGAGTAAGACAAAGATCGCATGGGCGTAGCCAGAGGGGGGCAGAGGGGGGGGGGGGGGGGGCGTGGCCCCCCCCCTGGCCACCAGATGTATTTTTTAATATCGAGCCAACTCAAAGATTATCAATAGCACAGCGCAACATGTTTTTGTCTCAAGAGCAAACTTATGTGTCTCCGAAGGATTTTGGGCCGCAGAATCCGAATCCGGGCTCAGATTTGCTCTAACACGTCACAATTTTGAGCTATACCTCAATTTATAGGGCAAAATATGCGATTTTGGGTTTTTTTGATTGCAAGCCATTAAGCTTAGAAATATTTTTTTTAAGCAATCAAAAGGTTAATTGGTCAATTAACATCTAAATTAACGACTCATGCAAAATATTTCATTTTACCTAATCAAATTTGATAGATTTAAGCATTTTATGTTAGTATGAAAACTTTTGGAGGGTGACTTGTACGGGAAATATCGTACCTAACATAAATCGATTAAAACTATCATATTCGATTTGGTAAAACGAAATATTTTGCATGAGTCATTGATTTAGATGTAAATTGATCAATTAACCTTTTGATTGCATAAAAAAAATATGTCCTTGCTTAATGGTTTGCAATCAAAAAAGCCCAAAATCGCATATTTTGCCCTATAAATTGAGGTATTGCTCAAAATTGTGACGTGTTAGAGCAAATCTGAGCCCGGATTCGGATTCAGTGGCCCAGAATCCTTCGGAGACACATAAGTTTGCTCTTAAGGCAGACAAAAACGCTGTGTAATTCAGAGTTCCAGGAAAAAAATAGCTCAAAAAAAATAATATTTTATTACTTTAGGTTATCCACAATTATCGACCCTTTTTTACTCGAGAACCACAGGAAATGTCGCTGAAGATTTCTCCAAGAGAACCACTTCAATCTTATCTTAGATTTGTTACCAAATAACAAGCTCAGTTGAATGGCTAAATTTTGTGATGGCAATATAAAAACAGTATACCAAATTTTCCAGATATGCCAGAATCGGTTCCGGTAGGGAAAAAGAAGGACTTTGTAGAACCATATACTGCTATAGAGTGCAGTGTTGTGCTCCTGCCACACGAATTTTCACCAGTATTCAATTCAAACAAACGTCATGCTAAGAGCAAAATACCTGGGATTTCTTTACGAATACTTTCAAGGGCGACTTCAAAAATTCCTTTATTCATTTATTCAGGAACTTCTTCAGGAATTCTTTCCAGGAGTTTCTCCTTCTTGAATTCAGATTTTTTATAAATACTTCGTAAGGAATCCTCCAGGTTTTATTTTCCATAGCTGCCTTCAGTGAGTCCATCATTGATTGCTCCAGAGAATTTTTCAAGAGATCCTCTGTAGGTTACACCAGACATTCCTCCGGGAAATTATCCTGGGATATCTATAGAGATTCCCCCAGTGATTGTTCCAGTGTTTTCTCCAGGAATTTCTTCAATGATTCCCATAGAAATGTCAACAGAAATTCTTTTAGGTATTTCTACAAATGTTCCTTCAGAGATTTCTTCAGGAATTTCTCCATATATTCCTTTAAAAATTCCACTAGAGCAGTGATCACCAAAGTGCGGCCCGCGGGCCACACGTGATGACGAGTTTTCACTGTTGCCATAGAATTTCTTGCAATAAGGTTTCTTATGGAGATTGTTCTACTCCCAAAATAACCTAGAATAACGTGTTGAATGTTTCACAAAAGGATCTAGGAAGTGCAATAGAAAACAGTTGAAAAAATAGGTCTGAGGATCGCTGCACTAGAGATATAATTCATTGTTTAATAATTCGAAGTATTTCAGCAGGAATATCTTCCAGAAACCCTTACAGGAAATTTTACCACAGATGTGCCAAAAAAATCCAGGAGTTCCCTTAAAAATATTTACAAAACATTCTTTTTTAAATCCTTCCTAAGATTCGACTTGCAGACATGCATTCCTCCGTATTTTTTTTTTTTTCCAACATAAATTTTCCAGTAATTTGTTAAGAAAGTTTTCCTGGGATTTCCTAAGGAATTCCTCATGGGATTGCTTCCTGGATTCCTCATAAAGATTTTCGAGAATTCCTCCATGTTTTCCTTCAAGAATTCCTTCAGGCATTCATCCGGGAATTTCTTCTGTGTTTCTTTCAGAAACAACTCAAGGTATTATTTTTGAACGATTCCCCCAGGAACACTTTTTGAGGAGTTCCTCTTGAAATTCTTTCAGGAATTAATCCAGTATCCCTGGAGGAACTGTTTAAGGATTCCTTTAGCAATGCCTCTAGGAATTGCTTCCGGGATTCCTCCTGGGGTTTCTTCAGGAGCTCCTGCAGGGATTCCTTCAGAAACTGCTACAGGGATTCCTCAAGGATTCCTCAACAATAACTCTTCTTAGAATTCCTTCAGGATTTCTCCAAGGATTTCATCTGCAATTTCATCAGGAATTCTTCCTGGGATTCCTACAGGAATTTCTCGAGGGATTCCTTCACGAATTTATTCAGAGATTTCTCCAGGAATTATTCCAGGGATTCCTCTGGGAAATGCTGCTGGGATTCCTCTAAACAATCATCCAGGGATTCCTCCAGAAACTCTTCCAGGAATTTTTCTAGAGATTCCTCCAGGAGTATTTCCAGAGATTCCTCCGTTAATCCTACAGGCATTCCTCTAGGATATCCTCCAGGAATTCCTCCATGGAATCCTCCAAGATTTTCTGCAGGGCTTAACTCGGGAATTTCTTCTGTGATTCTTTCTGGAACAACTTATTTTAAAAATTTCTACAAAGATTCTCCAAGCAGGGTTCCTGATTTCCACTTTTTATCTTCTTCCACATGCGAAGACAGTCAGCAGCGAACGGTTGTCGCTTTAGTTTGTGTGCTTGCTTGTCAGCGACGACAGCAAACTCCAGCGAACTGTGGGAAGCCACACTTGGAAAGTACTCATTCGTCCACATTCGCATCGCAAGCGATCGAGCGGTGATGCGAAATTTTTGATGTTCCCAAAGAATGTTTATTATTTTCTTTGCTAATCTAGCATTTCAACAACAATACACTTAAAATGTATGCATTACATACAAAAATTCTCTTCTAGTTATGATAATAGCCGCTTCGATCGCTCACCAGCATTCTTCACCATTCGCCATTCATTCATTCGCGTGCGATCCAAACTGCGACGAACGGCAACAAATATCCATGTCGAACAATTTGCCCATCGCTTCTCACTGGTGATGGGGTTGCATGTTTGATCATGACTATCCGTTTGCTGCATCTTTCTCGATTCGCTTCAGCAAAGAGGAGTGAATATGAATGGAGTGAGGCGAATATACCGATCCTTGTCTCCAAGGAACTCTTCTCAAGTTTCCTTCAGGGAATCCTCCTTGTATTCTTTGAGGAACTCCTCCAGGAAATAATTCAGTATTTCCTCCAGGAACTGTTTGGGAATTCCCTTAGGAATTCCTCCTAAAATTGCTTCCGGGAGTCCTTCTGGAGTTTCTTCAGGAACTCTTCTGTGAATTCTTCCAGAATTTCTCCAAGAGTTCCATCTGCGATTTCTTCAGGAATTATTCCTGGTATCCCTCTATGAAGTTCTTCAGAAAATCCTCTAGGAATTTCATTTCATCTTGAGATTCCTCCAGAAACTCCGCCAGAAATTCCTCTAGAGATTTCTCCAGGAGTTCTTCAGGAATTCCTACAGGCATGCCTCTAGGATATCCTCTATGGATCCCTCCAAGAATTCCTACAAGATTTTTTTCAGATATTTCACCAAGAAATCCTTCAGGTTTTCCTCAATGCATTCCTTCAGGACTTCCTCCAGGCATTCCTCCAGAGATTCCTCTAATAATTGTTTCCAACATTCTTCCAAGAATTTCTACAGCAATTTATCCAGGAAATCCTCAAGGGATTCCTCTAATGTTTTTTTTTCAGAGATTCCTACAGGAATTCATTCAAAGACTTCTCCAGGAATTACTTCAGGGAATCCTTCAATAATTTCACTAGGAATTCTCCTAGGCATTCTTCCAGGAAATTTCCCAGGCATTCTTCCACATATTCATCCTTAGATTCTCGCAGAGATTTCTCCAGGAATTGCACCAGATATTCCTCCAGGAATTGCTTCAGGAAATTTCTCCAGGAATTCCCCAGGAGTTGTTCCAGGAGTTCCTCCTGGGATTGTTTCATCCTGAGATTCCTTCAGAAATCCACGCAGGCTTTCCTTCAGGATTTCATCCAGGAATTTCTCCAGGGTCTCCTCGAGGAATTTCTCCAGGAATTTCTTTGGCGATTCCTCCAGGAATTTCACCAGGGAATAATCAAGGAATTCCATCATAAATTATGTCAGTAATTCATCCAGAAATTTCTCTAGGAAATCCTTCGGGGATTCCTTCAATAATTCTACCAGGAAATATCTTCAAGATTTTTTTCAGGAATTCCCCCAAATATTCTTGTAGATGTACCTCTAGGTATGGATTCCTCTAGGAATTTCGCTAAAAAATCCTCCAGGAACTCCTTCAGGGATTTTCCAGGGATTTCACCACGGATTTCTCCAATAATTCCCCCAAGGATTCCTTGAGAAATTCCTTCGAGAATTTTTCAGAAATTTCTCCCAGAGTTCCTCTAGAGATTTCCCCAGCAATTCATCTAGTAATCGTTGCAAGAATTTCTCCAAAGCTTCTTTTAGGAATTTCTTCAAGGATTCCTGCAGTAATGGACTACCCGCTTGACGCGCAGCCACAGTTGATCAGCAGGAGTAAATCCATTTAATTTTTTTATGACGAAAAGCATCTAAACTTGAATTACTTGAAATAGAAAGCTCTTCCTACAAAAATATTTGGTAGGCACAATAGTGGTTGCCATTGTGCACAACCACTACCAAATATTTTTTCGAATAATGTATTCCCCTTCGAGAAATGTGCCTTTAGATGCTATTCGCCATACAATATTTTTGCGATTTACTTTTAGCGGTTTTTCGCGCATAGAAGCTAGCGCCACATTGGTCGATGCGGAGAGTAGGAAAACAGCCGATGCAGGTAATTAATTCTTAAAGGAAAACCTAAAAATTCCTCCAGGTATTCTTCTAGGATTTAATTAAGAAATTTCTCCAGGAAATTCTTCAAGAATTTCTTCAGGAATTAATCCAGTGATTACTCAAGGAATCCGGGAATTGTGCCTGGACATCCTTTAAAAATTAAGTCAGCAACTTCTCCTGGTTTTTTTTCCAGAAAATCTTCTGGGATTTTTTTTAGAAGTTGTTCCAGGAAACTCTCCAGGAATACCCTCAGGAATTTTTCAGGGATTCCTCCAGGCATTTTTCCAGGAATTTCTCTTGATATTCTTTCATGAATTTCTTCTGGAATTCCTCCAGGGATTTCTCCACGAATTTCTCTAGAAATTTTCCCAGGGATTCCTCCTGGAAATCCTTCGAAAATGTCTCCAGGAAATCCTCCAGAAGTGCCTCTAAGGGTTCTACCAGCAAATCCCCTAGGGGTTTCTTCAGAAATTCTTGCAGAAAATTCTCCTGAAATACCTTCAGTAATTTTTCAGGGATTCCTCCAGGCATTCCTCCAGAAATTTCTCAAGAAATTCCTCCAGGGATTTCCTCACAAATTTCTTCAAGGGATTCCTTCAGGAATTCCTTCGAGGATTTCTTCAGGAATTTCTGCAGAAAATCCACCATAAAATCCTCCAAAATTTTCTCATGGTTTCAGAAATAGAAAAGTAATATAAATCTCCCAGAATTCCCCTGGAGATTCCTCTTGAAACTTATCCAGTAATTCTTTCAAGAATTCCTCTAGAGATTCTTCCAAGAATTTCATCATAGTTTCTTTCAGCTATTCCCACAGGAATACCTCTACGAATTCCTCCAGGCATCCCTCCAAGAATTTTTACAGGAATTTCTCCAGGACTCCTACAGGAATTGCCCCAGGACGTCCTTCATAAATTTTGTTAGCATTTCCTGTAGGGATTCCTCCGGGCATTTCTCCAGGCATTTCTCTTGAGATTACATCATAAATTGCTTCCTGAATTCCTCCGAGATTTCTGCACGAATTTCTCCAGGGATTTTCCCATGGATTCCTCCAGGAAATCCTTCAAAGATTCCTCCCGGAAATCCTCCGGAAGTTCCTCCAAGGATTCTTCCAGGAAATCCTTTAAGGATTTCTTCAGAAATTCTTCCAGAAAAAAAACGTCTTAGAATACCTTCAGGAATTTTTCAGGGATTCCCCCAGGTATTTCTCCAGGGATTTCTCCACAAATTTCTTCAAGGATCCCCCATGGATTCGTTAAGGAATTTCTTCGAGGATTTCTCCAGGAATTTCTCCAAGAATTCCGCTCCAGGAATTTCTCAAAAGGTTTTTTTCAGATATAGAAATCTACAAGAATTTCTCTGGAGATTGCTCTAGAATTTCATCCAAAGTAATCCTCTACAGATTTCTCCCACAATTATCACAGGAATACTTCTAGGAATTTCTAGGCCTCAAGGCAATTATCCAGAATTTTATCCAGGAAATACCCCAGGAAATTCTCCAGGAATTGTTCCCGGACATCCTTCAGAAATTATGTCAGCAATTCAGGAAATCCTTTAGGGATTTCTTCAGAGATTCTTCCAGGAAATTCTCCAGGAATACTTTCAGGAATTTTCAAGGGATTCCTCCAGACACTCCTCCAGGAACTCTTTCAGAGATTTATCCAGGAATTGCTTCAGGGATATTCCCAGAGATTCCTCTCGATAATTCTCCAGGAATTCCTCCAAGGGTTCTTCGAGGAAATTCTCCTGGAATTTCCCATGGGATTTTTTCAGAAATTTTTTCCAGCAATTCCTCCCGGAATTCCTCTGTAGATTTCTCCAGTAATTTTTCCAGAGATTGCTCCAAGAATTCAACCAAGAAATTTCTCCAGAATTTCCTGTTCGTTCTCAACCAATAATTCTCCCAGGAATTACGTTATGAAGTTTCTCCAGGATTCTCTCTAAAGATTTTCCCAAGAATTATTTCAGGGGTTCCTCCTGGAATTCCTTCAGAGATTTCTCCAAGAACTCCCCCAAGGATTTTTTTTTAATTTCTATAAGATTTCCTCTAGGAATTCCTCAAAATATTTCTGATTTTTTTTTTCGAGGAACTCCTCCCAGAATTCCTCCAGGAATTTCTCCAGAACTTCCTACAAGGAATCCTACAGAAATTTATCTAGAATTTCTTCTAGTATTTCCTCATGATATCTCTTCAGATATTTCTCTAGGTATTCGTCCCATAATTTATACAGGAATTCTTCCAGGTATACTTTCAGAAATTCTGCCAGGGATTCTTCCAGGAATTACTCTAGAGATTCTATAGGGCTTCCTCCAGGCATTCCTGTAGGAATTGCTCCAGGGATTTATCCAGGAAGTCTTCCAGGGATTGCTCCGGGACAAATTCCTCCAGCGGATGATAATTTAAAAAGGACTCATACAGGAACCAGGAAAGTCTAGTCCCAAAAATCCTTAATATTCCAGAAATTGCTCACCGCTACCAGCACCACCTTGAATTATGTAGATCAGGTGAGTTTTTTTTAACGTATTGTACAAAATACAACAGCGTGACTGCTGAAGGGTTAAATAATGCTTTTTGAATATAATGTTATTATATGTATTCAATTTCATCGTATTACGCATAGATATAAAAGGTAGTAGGCACAAATTTGCTAAGGGTGCTTGCCCCCCCCCCTGACCGAAAAGCTGGCTACGCCCTTATGGCCTTCGTTTTTGGTCTTTTGTCGCTCATATCCGTCAAAATGACCTGAGATCTGTCAAAAATGTACTTCTAAATCTAAAAAAGATCGCATTTTTACGCCAAAACCTATGATGTAACAGCTCTTTCTACATGTCAAGTGGCAAGACCAAACCCAACACCGGGATCAGCTTGGAAACAGCAATGTTTTCGACATGTTTTCCGCGCCTAATTGGCAGGAACGCCTCCTCCCGGAGGCAGTAATAAAATCGCATTTTATCGTTTCCGGAATTATGTCGATCAACGCGCGAACTGCACTACGACTTACCAAGCAGCGACTTAATACGAAAGGGACTTGCAAATTTGTTCCTCCATAGCCATCCGTCCCAGACCCAGTCCAAGTCCCAGATGATCCCGTCGCGTAATCGCCTCGCACGCCGTTACTACCCAACCAGCAGTTTATTTAGTTTCCAGAGCCTACTCTAACAAATAATTGAGAGATAAAGCGAGCATTAAACTCGATAAATGCTCGCGACACTAATAAACATGGTTTAATGGCGTAACAATAACAGAGCGATCGCAGCAATCCACGAATCAACCACTAGCCCAGAGCAACGACATCAACAACGGCCTACTAAAACCAGCAGCATTGGTGGTTCGCGCGCGCGATCATGGGCAAATCGCGATAACAAATGGCTTGCTTCGATGACCGTGGGGACACCGAGGGAAGGAGGGCAACGGAGGAGTCCGTCAACGCGGACGCATTATCCAATCAAACAAACTAAAAGTTTTTTTTTTTCGCTGCTTCATCTAAGTTGAGTACCCACCAGCAGCAGCAATGCAATGTAGTACTTGTCATTAGACGGAAGCAGATTACAACACTTCATCAGCGCACAAGGGGACTGTTCAAAGCTCTTCAAAGAAGGGGGGAGGGAGTTGAAGTTAATTTATGAATGATCACTGGAAACTGGTTGTTTACCGATGAGAGACAGCTAGGGAAAAAGACCAGAAGTCACTGAGACGTGTACGAGTAGGTAGTTTGGTTTGTGTGAGAAAATTAAATCAGTTGATTAGTAGCAAACAGAAGACAAGGTGGGACAAGGCTCATTACACCAGTTGGTTTTTGCTCGGGTACCTCTTCCCGAGCAGGAACGAATAACTGACACATAACTGCAGCATACCAAAATCAGGTATCATACCAAAACAAGGTATTGGTCGGTTACCCAGGTATTGAAAATAACTTACTTTGGTATTTTGTAGGTATTGATAAAATACCTCAACGAGTTATTGGTTTGATGTTGAGGACTGCTTGAGGTATTATTCAATTATGAAAAAATCGCTATTTGTATAGAAAAATCGCATATTATTATTTAGGTATTGCAATACCTGATGTCATTATTCACTAATTATGCACATAATACACTCCAGTTATTATTCGAGGTATTTTACCTCTTATGCAGGGCTAATTAATAACTCATTCAGGTTGTAGGTATTGGGTTTTCCATACCTGAGTTTGTTATTCTTCAGCTATTTTCTCCTGCTCGGGTTTGCTTCATCTTTGAGCGAAAATAATTTAGCGAACATTAGATACAGTTATGTATTTGCTTGGATGGCTTGAATGTCTAATTGAATGTCAACGTAAAACTGTGCTACGATATAAAAACACGAAAATACACTATTATGGAAAATGACATTTGATGCTGACGTAGTTCGTTCCAAGTTCAAGAGAAAACATAGCCTGCTATCTTCCAAGCTTCCATACGCAGCGAATTTATTGCTTTTTTCACTGAAAATTTTCCTTGCTTCGCTGAACAACATGACGTTTTCTTCCAGCGAAGGCTTACGCGATACAGAAAACCGCTGAATTTCACACTAACACTGCAGAAAATCTGTCAACAATAACTCAATACACATGCATTTTCAGCGAAAAGATCTATTTGCGTGACAACAATCCACTCCCATGACTACCGGGCGGCCGCCGTCAAATATCAGGATTGCCAACTGTCCGGCGACTGCTGTCAGTTTTCTTTGTCGCCGAATCTGGCGCTGGGTCTTCGGCGCGGAAATCCAAAGGTGGGAATAAAATTTTGGGGTTTGCGCGCAATATCATTTACATGTTTACATTGAATTATCTTGTTTACACACGGGCACGCGGGAGTAGCCTACCTTGTTATTATTGTATACCGAGAGCTGCGCTGTGAAAATTGTCGAGTTCGATACAGTTCAACCTCAAGAACTAGAACTGTTTACCATTTAACTTATTCCAAGTTTCATTTTTTTCATTATTTTTCCGTTTTTCGGGGTCAGGACAAGAACTGTTGTAATCAGAATAACATGCTTGATCGTATTATTAAATAAACCGGGAATTTTGTTTTTAGCTCTGGATGTGAATATTGCGTAGACTTCAATGTGAATATTGCGTAACTCACCGGAACAATCCGCTCCCAGCCATCTTAGCAAACTACAGTACTTGGCGGATCAAGGCGACTTACTCCGCCAAAGCTCCACTCCTCAATGAGACAGCATCACGCTGACAACCTCGTCATGCTGCTTGCTGTCACGGATGCTTGCTAGGGGAAGGGCAGATAAGGGGAATGACACTATAGTTTGTGCGCACCCCACAAAGTCTGTTGAAATAAAGTAAGACAGGAAACTTCTATAAATTTAACCAGAGATTTCAGCGCAAAAGTTGTTAGAGAACAGAAATAGTCAAAATAATTTCTAAAAAGATCCTTTAGAAACCATTCTCCCAAGTTTATCATGATGTTCCTAGATGTTCCAAGAAATGCTTCCGCATTATCTATACACATTCCTACATGGATTCTTAGATTCCATAGTGGGAATCCTTCATTCAAAGTAATGGTAGGATATCATATTAAAATGAATATTGAAGACACTATTATTTCTAGAGTAATCCCAACAATAAATCTTGGAAAAAAAATCTCGGTGAAGTTCGTAACAGGATCCTTGAAAGTATTCTCGAAAAAATCCTCCGAGGACTAGCCGAAGGAACACCCAAAGAAATTTTATGGGAAGTTTCTTGAGGAATCTCCGAAAGTTTTTATAGAGGTGTTCTCAATGGAGAAATACTATCAGAAATGTGGGTGAATTTTTTTAAAAATTCTTGAGAGAATATCAGGACAGTATTCAAAAGCATCTTCGGAGGAACTTCTTAACCTTAATTTCAGAATTTTCAAAACAAATTTTTGAAAGACAAGCATTGTAGGGCACCTCACTAAAATTCTTAGGGGATTCCTCGGAGGAGTTTCTGGTGGAATCCTCGTATAAACTCTTGAAAGAGCAGTTTTTCGAGGAATTCTTGTAAAAAAATCTTGAGGATTTCTCGGAGAATTTTTTTGAATGGATTTCTGTGAGAATTCCCACAAAATGTTGCAGAAATCCTCTCAGAAATGTGTCGAGTAATTCTCGGAGCCGTTTCTAGAGGAATGTTTGGAACATTTTCCGAAAGAATTCATGGGTGAATCCTATAAAGAGACATCGCAGCAATTTCAAAGGAAATTTAAAAATGTTGTTCAATATAATTTCCGGAAGAATCCTCAGAAAAATATATAGGGTATGTGTGCCAGCAGTTATCTCACGCTCCCATGTTCTTCCTATTCGAAAACAAGCGTTTACTGCACCACTTGATTCCGTTCTTTTTGTTTTCATGGGTGCTCACTGTAGTAATACAGATTGAGTGGGGAAAATGCTTTTATTTTTAAAAGCTTGACAGAGCTGTGCGCGATCAGATACACTGAACCAAATCGATTGAGAGTTTTACTGAATACATTAAATCTGTTTTCTTCACATCATTTTTTTTAATTTATTTGAATTAGCAGCTTGGTATCTTAGTTGTTTTTTCTAAGCCGGTGGAAGATTCGATCAGGAATTTTTGGAGAAATCTTTGGAGCAAGTTTGCTACTGAATGAAACAATTCGCGATATGATGCGATTTACATTCGCCAACGAATACGTTTCTATCTTCTTTGTTTTGCCATAACCTGCCGTACGTATATGCGGATGTTGCATCTGTGTGCATGTCAGACAGTTGCGTCGGTGAGCCTCTACCAATGATGTTGGGCTGCTCGGGCACGCAAGTGGCGGCACTGTCAGATGTGTACACAATCGTTTGCGAGTTACATCATGCTAATTTTTTCACTTCTTTGTATTTTCTCATCGCTTAGCAGGGCACAGTTCAATCGCAAGCGAATAAAATACAATCGATAAGTTGAGATGAGCACCCCTGAGGTGAAAATTTGCAACATTGCTTCGGAGACTATTTTTGAAGGAAGCCTTGGAAAATTGTTGGCCCAATTTCAACATCGTTCAGTGTTAATAAACATTCTCTGATGAATCCTCTGAGGAATTTTTGAGTTTATTGTAGTCAGGGTATTTGGAGTACATAGCTTCAATTTTCTCGAGCACGAATATAGACAACCGGCAAATGTATCTGGCTGAAAATGTAACTTGATGTTTGCTTCCGCACAGTAAACATTGAGTTACATTTTCAGCCAGATCCGTTTGACCATTCTCTAGGTTTGTGCTCGAGAAAAGTTGAGCTGTGTACTCCAAATACTTGGTCTTAAACACGTTAATCGGGCATCGTTATCATCAGTTTCCTTAAAATATCAGTAGCAGATACTCATGCAAGCACGGGTTCTTGTTCCCTAAAAAGTCAAGCATGTCAAGATATACTTCACGTGGGCGTGTTCGATGATGTACATTAACTGATAGGTGATCAATTTCCTTCAGTGATAAATAAAGCCACTGTCAAACACGATAAAATCATGTGCAAAAGACTGTGGTTTAAATCCTAAACTATTCAACATCTGATTCAAAAGCTTTCCACCATAATTTCAAACGATCAACCAACATGTAAAAAAAATCAGGCGTGTCCATTTTGTTCAGTGTAAAATGCGTTCAGTGTAAAAAATTAGAAATCTCTTAAGGCCACAATACAAATATGGCTGCAACAATGGCCGACTTGAATCCTTACTCACGTATTCTATAGAGATAAGTGACATTTCAACACACGAACACACGCAAATTTTTCCTCACACAAAAGTGCACGCCGATTGAAAGGCTATTCATATTGCATATGCAAATATTACCCAATCGAATTGGGTAAAACGGGTAAATAATGATAAAACTAACGTCCGGGACAAGAGTGCAAATATTTTCCTCGCAGTTTCACAACTACATCTACAAAAAAGGCTCGCATACATTTGAACGTGATTACCTCTATAGCACTTATCTGGAAAATTCGTAAACAAATGCGCCTCATTTGGACTATCTGCTTCTTTTTTCAAGTAAGCAAAGTTCGTTTGAAAAATTGGAATAGGATTTGTTGACGCTTCACCTGTGATTTGCACTTCCATCCGGATTCAAACGTTTCCGATCACCTAAAAAACAGAAGCGCAGTAGTCGATGTTTTCGGAAAATTTGTTTATCGAACTGCGCGTTCATTCATAAACCTGACCGTGGTTTACTGCGATTTACTTTCGAGCGTATCGATCGATGAGCGTGGAGAGCACCAATACCTACTTCTTTTCTACGGGAGCTGTCAATTGCATTGACTGACAGCTACATCAAGAGCGCCGCTGCCATCACCACGTGCAGTTTTCCACACGGTGATGTGAGAATTCATGGTGGCCATAGATTATTTTTATTTTTGGGGGTTCCTCGCGGCGGGTGGTTAAGTTTCCATGCCGGCAAAAACATGTTTATTTTTGCATTCCGGTATCAATATTTCTGCTAGCGGCGTCGGTGGTGTAGTGGTAAGCGTGGTTGCCTCTCACCCCAGTCGGTCTAGGTTCAATCCTAGTCGACGCCGTCGGTATTTCTGAGACAAAAATATCTGATCACGCCTTCCCTCGGATAGGAAGTAAAGCAGTAGGTCCCGGCCCATGCGTTGATGGGTTCGATATGTAGGGTGTCAGGTGTGTGTGGATGTCTCCCTGACCGTCCGTGTTTAGGCTTAGTACCAGAAATAGGCGGACGTTAAACTAGAGCTGATGCCGAACGGTGTCGGCTCGCCAGAAATAAGAAGAAGAAGAGAAATATTTCTGCTGAGAATGCTAAGTCGTCGGCGGCAGTAGTTGAACGTTCTGGCAATGGCTCGTCAAGGTAAACACACTTATCTTTTCGCTGAAATTAAGCATGAGTTACATACTTTTGTATTTGGCTTCGCTTGTTACACATACATATGTGCCAGAGAAGAAAATTGTCGGACAAAAGATACACAAAACAAGCAACAAAGAAGGCGCCGTGATTACTCTTTATCCTAACTGGTAACAGATAATGACATGATCTCGAAGTTTTTTGAAGCTGAATTTGTTGCGTACTCTCCAACTCGTGAATAATCGATTATTACTAACCTTAAATGGAAACTGTTTGATGATAGATCTTCAACAGCATTGCAATGTTTAGCGACTCGAAGTTACCTCTCGGAACGATATTTATCCTGTCCTGTACAAGTTTGGACAAACCTTTGTCGCATTGAGTGGATTGTCGCAACAAATTCAAGTTGCGACATTGTCTTTAATGTTGCGCAATGATTGAAATTTGATCCAATGCCTACTACTTATTTTTTAACAGATAAAAGTAAAGATGAAAACTAGTCTCGACAGTTCAAGGTTACTTTCACTGAATACAGGTGAAAATTTTTAAAATTGTGTATGGACAAGTAGTGCTAGTTCGTAGTGCGTTACGTAGTTTATAAATGACCCCTGACCGAATACTCGCATATCCAATACTCAAAGGTACACAAATGTGAATTTATTTCATCTAACTTCGAGGATAACTGTTGGAGCGCAGTTCGTGTCAGCGATGTTGGAGTTAGACCTGTGCGCCGCCGCGCCACGCCGCCGCCGCCGACAGTTTTTGCCCCACGCCGACGCCGACGCCGATAGCGGCGGCGCGCCATACGCCGATGTTTGTCACGCCGCCGATTTTCATTTTTCACGCCGGTGATCCGGGCGCGAACAAAATTTTGTTTACATTAAGTTGAGATAAAATACTAAAACTCTTTCGAAGATTTCTCTAAAATTCCAATCAAAGAATTTTTCAGAAGTTCCTTAAGAGTTCAAAGGTTTCTTCAAAGATGTCTCCAGTAGTTCCTTCAGAGATTCAGGGATGCCTCTAGGAGTTTCAACACGCATTTTTTTTTCAGAAGATCTCTCAGAAAGGTCTCGACAGGAGTACGATCAGATTTTTTTCAGGTGGTTTCAGGGATTCCTCCTAGAAATACATCCGAGATTCATCCAGAAGATTCATCAGGGGATCCAATAGGAGGCCTTTCAGAGATTAGTCAGAGAGTTTCTCCAGAGATTTCTTCGGAAATTCCTTCAGGAATTCATACAGTTCATACAGGAGTTTCTTCAGGAATTAGTCCAGAAGTTTCTTCAGAGATTCATCTAGGAGAACTCTCAGGAATTCCTCTAGAATTCCAACAACGGGTTTCTCCTGGCGTTCTGTATTCTTCAGAAATCACTCCAGCAGTTCCATCAAGGGTTCCTTCAGGAAATCCTTCCTGGAATTCTTTCAACAATCCCTCCTGAAATTCCTATCGGTATGCCTCATGGAAATTTTTCAGAAATCCTTTCAGGAGTTCTTTTAGGGATTTATCTAGGAGTTCCTTCAGATATTCCTACAGAAGTTTCTCCATAGATTAATTCATGAACATTTTCAAGGATTCATGCAGTATAGTAGTTCTTTCAAGAAATGCTTCAAAAGTTCCTTCGGTGACCTATTCAGGAGTTCTTTCAGGGATCTCCTCAACAATTCCAGGAGGATTCAGGAATGCCTCCAGGTGTTCATTAGGAATTCCTTCAGAGGTTCTTTAAGCTATTTCAACAGAAATTCGCTCGAGTATTTTTTCAGAAGTCCCTTCAGAGATTATTTCAGAAGGATTCATAGATGCCTCCTGGAGATCCATCAAGAGTTCCGTTAGAAGTTCTTTCAGGAAGATGGTCCTAGAAATTAGTCTAGCAGTTCCTGCAGGGATTCCTTTTGAAGTTCCTTTAAAAATTTTACTTTGTAATGGCTTTTCCAGTTTTGATACATTTAAAATATAGCTATTATTATATCTTGTCCGACGTTTTGGTTACATTTGGTACCTTCCTCAGGACTCAATTATTGCCGATTTTTCGTCCAGTGTTGTTCTGTCGAACATCAGTTAACGATTTTTGGATTCGACTGCGATAGAATTTAACTTTGAAATGGCTTATCCAGTCTTGACGTTCGAAATCTAGACTTGACAAAATTCGAATACAGCTCTTTTATTAGGTTCTTTTAGACATTCATACAGGAGTTCTTACAGAAATAAATCCAAGAGTACCTTCATAGATTCCACCAGGAGTTTCCGGCATTCATGAAGATGTTTCTTCAGAGGTTTCTCCTGAATTTCTTCAGGGATTCCTTCAGAAGTTCATTCAGATTCCTTTAGGATAACCTTAGGGGATTCCTCGAGTAATTCATTTAGGAATTTATCCATGAGTTCTTCAAAGGATCGCTCTTGGGGTTCTTTCTGAGATTTCTCCAGGTGGACTTACGGATGCACCAGCAGTTATATCAGAGATTTCTTACAGGAGTTCTTTCACGGAATCTTGTTAAAGTTCCTTCGAGAATAACCTTAGGAATATAATCAGGCATATCTCCAGGATATTATTGTGGGATCTCTCATGGAGAATTCCTCAAGCATTTCGTTCTGGAATTCCTCCAGGAATTCTTTCGGGGACTCCTCCTGACAATCTTTCGGAGATTCCTCCTACAAATCCTGCAGGGATCCCTCTACCCAGAAAGATTCCCTCGGGAGATTCCGCTGAAAATCCTATCAAGAATTCCACCTGGAAATCCTTCGGAGAATGCTACCGGAATTCTTTCGGGGATTCCCCCTGGCATTCCTGCAGCAATTTCCCCTGCAATTTCTTCGGGGATTCCTCATGGACTTCCTCCGAGCATTCCTCCCGAAATTCCTACGGAAATTCCTCCTGGAATTTGTTTGGAGATTCTTCAAAGAAATCATTCGGAAATTCCTCCTGGAATTATTTCGAAGATTCCTCTTGGAATTCCTACGGGGATTCTTCCTAGATTTCCTTCAGGGTATTTCCTAGAATTCCTTCTGAAATTCTTTCAAGGATTCCTCCTAATATTCCGTCGTGGATTCCTCCTGAACTGCCTTTGGGGATTCCTCCTGGAATTCCTTCGAAGATACAACTTAAACATCCTTTTTGGAATTCAGTAACAAATTTTGAAAACGACGTATAATCAATGCTACACCAATTTGTTACTGAATTCTTCCTGGGGTTTCTCGTACAATTTCTTCGGGGGTCTCTCCTAGAGTTCTTTCAGGAAATCTTCCTAAAATTCTTTTGGAGATTTCTTCTGGAATTCCTTCGAGGATTCGTCCTAGACTTACATCATGGATTCCACCAGAAATTCTTTCAGAGTTTTCATTTGATACTCCGTCGTGGAGTTCCCCTGGAATTTCTTCAGTGTTTCCTCCTGGAATTTCTTTAATAATTTCTCTTAGAGCTCCTCCTGGATTCCTCCTGGATTTCCTCATGGAATTAAAGTTCCTTCGGGATTACTTCGGGAATTGCTTCAGAAATTACTCCTGGAGTTCCTATGGGGATTCCTCTTGGAAATCAAACGAGGATTTCAATTTGAAACCCTTCGGGGATTCCTCCTAGAGTTCCTTCGGAAATTCCTCCTGAACTTCTTTCAGGGATTCCTCCTTAAATTCCTCCGGGGATTTCTCCTGAAGTTCCTTCGGAGATTCTTCCTAGAATTCTTTCTTGAATTTCTTCGGATATTTCATTTAGAATTCCTTCAGAGATTCCTCCTAGAGTTGCTTCTGGGATTCCTCCTGTAATTTCTTCAGAGTTTCCTCTTGGAATTCCTTTGGAGCTTTCACTTCCAAATTCTTCGGAGCAGAGATG
Source organism: Aedes albopictus (assembly GCF_035046485.1). Taxonomy (NCBI): domain Eukaryota; kingdom Metazoa; phylum Arthropoda; class Insecta; order Diptera; family Culicidae; genus Aedes; species Aedes albopictus. The sequence goes on along the minus strand of NC_085136.1, from coordinate 20,779,383 downwards.
CCAGATATACAGATTTTTGACCTTCTTTACAGACAAAATACAGAGTACAGGAAAATACAAATTTTTAAAATATGATACAGATTTCTCCAGAAAGCACAGAATTTGAAGTTATTTTCCATAAATTTAATGAAAACTTTATAAATAGCTGCTTAAACATTAAAGAATTAATGAAAATTTGTACATTTTCACATAAGTTTTAGAAAAAAATATCAGTAAAAATTAAAACCCGTCAAAAAGTAGTACTTTTTTGTTAGTTTCTTTTGAAATCTAGGACTCTTGGTGTCTGTTATAACCTCAAATACGGCGATACAGAAAAATCTGTATTGATACAGATTTTTGATAAAAATAATCTGGCATCTCTGCTTCGGAGATTCCTCATGGAATTCCTCCTAGAATTTATTCGGGGTTACCTTCGGTGAGTCCTCCTAGAATTCCTTCGTGGATTCCTTCTTTCTGAGTTCTCCTGGATTTTTTTCGGGGATTCATCTTGGAATTCCTTCGGTCCTCTTAGATTTTTTTAGGAATTTCTCCCGGAATTTATTTATTATTATCCATTTATTACGTAAGGCAATTTTCTCGAATTTTTGACACCAGAACACCTCCCCCCCTTGTAAGATTTTTGGTATGAAACTCCAAATATTTTTATATGGGGCCAAACCCAAACTCTTGGGTATATTTCGTTGGTTCGTCCTCACAATTTTTCGGGGATTATTTCTTGAATCCTCCTTGAAATTCCCACTGAAATTATTTTAAGGATTTTTGCTGGAATTTCCTTGATGTACTGCTTGAATTCCTTTGAGATACGCGTAGGTATTCTTTCTGAATTTTCTTTTGGAATTCCTGCGGGAATTCCTCACAGAGTGCTTTCGGGAAGTTAAAATTCACGAATAAAAAGAAATAAAAAAAGATTTCTTCAGGGATTCCTCCTGTACTTCTTTCGGGGTTTCCTCTTGAAACTCCTTCGAGGATTCCGCTTGGAGTTCCTTCGGAGATTCCTCCCGGAATTCCTTAAGGGGGTTCCCCCTGGGATTCTTGCAAGAATTTCTTCTGGAATTCTGTCGGGTATACCTCCTGGACTTCGTTTGGGGATTTCTCCTGGCATTCATTCTGGAATTCCTTCGAGGATTTCTCCTGAATTTCGTTCGAGGATTCCTCCTAAAATTTCTCCGGGGATTCCTCCTGCACTTTTTTCAGGGATTGCTCCTGGACTTTAACGAGGATTCCTCCTGTTTTTTTTTCCAGAGATTTCTCCTGGAATTCCTTTGAGGTTTGCTCCTAGAATTCCTTTTGGGGTTTCACTTCAAATTTCTTCGGAGATTTCTCCTAGAAGTTCTTCAAGGTTTCCTCTTGGAATTCTTTCGGCAATTCCTCTTAGAAATCCCTCAGGGATTTCTCCTGGAATTCCTTCAGAGATCCCTCTTAGATATTTTTCGTTGATTACTCTTAGAAATCCTTAAGGGATTCTTTTTCGAATTCACTTTGAAATTCCCACTGGAATACTTCCGAGTATTCTTTCCGGAAATCCTTTGGGGATTACTACTGAAATTCTTTCGGGATTTCCTTGTGCAAATTCTGCGGGAATTTCTTCTGGAATTCATTCAGGGCTCCCTCTTGGATTTCCTACGAGCATCACTTCTGGAACTCCTTCCAGGATTACTCCTAAAATTCCATTGGGGATTCCTTCTGAAATTCCTCCGTGGATTCCTGCTTTTATTCTTTTGGGGAATCCTCTAGGAATTCCTTCGGGAATTCTTCATAAGTTTTTTTCCAGTGATGTCTCTAAGAGAGATTCTTGAACTACATATCAGTGATTTCAGCAGAAGTTTCTTAAGGGTTTCATACGGCAGCTCTTGCAGAGATTATTCCAGTAGTTTCTTCATGGATTCATCCAGGAGATTATTTAAGGCTCCTCCTGGAATTCTTTTGGAAATCATTCAAGGATTCCTTGAAAATAGTGCGACCTTATTATCAAATGTGATAGCTTCTGAAGGTTCTAAGAAAACAAAATAAAAAGCGTAGCAAATCTATATTTTTGCCCTTAATTTGCAATGGAGTAATGAAACATGCACTAATACGGATACTGGTAATTTCACAAAAGGTCTAATTACTGAGCACAGTGATGGACCAGAACAGGAATAAAAAAAAGGTGTTCATTCAAACATAAGGTTATAACACACAGGGTCAAATATTTGACAAATGAACTCAAGAAAAAAACATCTGTTTGACACTAATGAAACAAACAAGATGTTTGAGCATTGGTTTCTTTTTGGTCAAAAACTTCATCCTGTGTACTGACATAATAATAATTCATGTCATAAATGGTCATGAAAAAGCAAAAACTGAACTACAAATTCTACAGCGTAGAGACAACTTCTTTGTTTCGCCAATGTTGACATTACGGTCAAATTTTGGTCATGCCGATTCGCGCCGCCGCCGCCGCCGCCGAAAGCTGCCACCGGCGTGACGCCGATGACGCCGCCGCCGCCGGCCAAAAATGGCCCTCACGCCGCCGCCGAGCAAAATAAAGTCGGCGCACAGGTCTAGTTGGAGTATGTTTTATATGATTCATGTAGTGATGGAAAATGTCACGGAAATGTCATGACCAGCGAATCAAGCTTCAACCATCGCGCAACAAAAATGACAACGTCGCAACCTCCTATAATCCACTGACTGGAACGGCTTGAAAAGTCCCCCAGATTACCACTTTGAGTCCCCGTAGACTTTTCTTAAACTCTACTGAGACCCCTGAATCGTCCTGTCGAAACGCAGTAAAACATCTCAAACTGCCTTGAAAGACCTCAGAAAACCCAATTGAGAATCCCGTAAACTTCTTTTAATTTCTATTAAAGCCTCTGAAACATCCTGGAACCCCTTGAAATTCGTTAAAACTGTCTGAAACCCCTCAGAAAACCCGCCGATACCCTCGTGGTCTTCCAGCGAGCCCAACACCTTTCGAATCGACTTGAAATGCCTTGAAACCCATCAGAAACCCCGTGAAACTCACATAGAATTGTCTTAAACTCCTTGAAAACGTTCTGAAACGTCTTGGAAGCCTTAAAAAAATTTTCCCTTAATTTGAACTGTTGCCCACTAAAATATCTTGAAATTCCCTGAAACGCCTTGAAAGCTATTATAAAACCCTTCTGACCCCCAGAACCCTTTAAACTCTCGGGGCTCCATGAACCTTCTGAAAATCCTCTAAACGTCTTGAATCCCCTCAAAAAACACCGTTGAGACACCCATAGATTGAAATCTCTTGAAATCTTTGGAAACATCTTAAAACACTTTGAAATCCCTCAGAAAATTACCTGTGGTCTCCAGTCTTCATTTTAACTCTCCTGAATCTCCTGGAAAGTCTTGAAGCGCCTTAAAACTCCTCAAAATCCCTCTCAGATTTCCTTAGCCTTTACTCAAACTGATCTGCAGCTCCCTGAAATCTCTCGAAACACCTTGAAACCTTAGAAAACTGCCCTGAAACTCCCTGAAATGCAATGAAACGCTTTGAAAACCCCTTGGACTCCCATTAAACTCTACTGAAGGTTTCTGAAATCTACTGCTACGCATTGAAAGGTATTGGAACCCATCAGAAAACCCGCTAAGAACCTCCGTATACGTATACGTATACTATAGTCTTTGCTTAAACTCGACGAAACCCCCTGTAAACCATTGAAACCACTAGAATCGTCGCTCATGGGAATATTCCAGGGCAGCTATGCTATCTTAGAGTTCAGAACTTTAGGTCTGCACTCGTAATAGCAGCCATATCTGATATACTGAGTAACTTTGCATAATCAATCGTGGTTACTAGACCAACCTGAAGTCTATTACAGGTCGGATTCGATTATCCGGAGTCGGGTTCTGGCACTTCCCACTTTAATATTTCGCAAACGGAATGATGTAAGAAGCTGAAATTTTGACTGATCACTAATCAAGGTTGGTTTAACAAAATGTCAAAATTTCAGCTTTGTAGAGCATTCCGTTCTCCAGATATATGTTTGAAAAGCATCAGAACCTCACTCCGGATAATCGCGTCCGACCTGTATAAACCTTTGGGTCGTCCTAAACTTTAGCTCTTGACAGTAACAGTAGTGAACTGTAACATTCCGCATTAACCTGTGATCTGTAATCCCTCTGGCATTTCATGTGTCATTCCAAGATAGTTTTGAGATAGTTCTTGGAGACCATAGCTTCAGGTCAACACTTGTGGTAATACCTTTCGCCACTACACTAAGTACCTAGTGTTACATAATCCTCTGTATTTACCAAAGTGGTAAGTTACGTTACAGTTACGTTACCTAGTCTAACCCACCCAGATCCGTGAACTTCTGTGAAACCCAGAGCCTGTTACTGTTAGAACAGTTACTGTTACGCCCGTATGCTTTGGGAACTAAACTCAAGAACAGTTTGGTTGACCTAGTATATCCCCTCTGATCTGATACTGTCTATTGGACTTTCAGAAGACTTACTGGACATGATAGAATACAAATCATAGCTTGGTATAATGGAAGAAGTTACCGTTACACCCATAGATTTTTGGATCCAAACTCATAAACAGTTAGGAAGACAATGGATATCCTGAAAAACATATTCTGCATCATATTCTACCCTTTTTATGCTGTTGAGCACTGAAACCATAGAAATACGTAGAAAAAAACACTAACGCTTAGAAAAAAAACCGGCTTCAAAGGGTTAAAATACGTAAAGCATCAACAAATACTGTCACGGTTGTAGGACGGAGCTTCAGGAACCTCAGCATTCAGTGAACATGATTACAGAGAAATATTGTCACAGCCGTGCACTCGAAATTCTTAGATCTAGGGAAGTGTGGTAGCCCTGAAATGACGTAGTTGTTCATAGACAAAACCAACTATTTTTATGGCTGTTGATTTCGAGAAATGAGCTCTAAGACAGTTTGAACAACCCAAAAAGCAGAACAATGCCACATATTCAATAAACATCGTTGGTCATGTAACATTCAGTTGAGCTGAAAAGGCTGCTGTCGTAAATGTAGACATGACGTTCTGAACTCCGTGGAATATTAGTTGAAATGGATTAACACAAGTGAATCTGTAGATATCATAAACTAAAATCCAGGAGAGTTTGGACGACCTTGAATGACCCAATAGGGTATTAGTCTTTAAGTAGGTCGGCTAGTTTGATCGATCTTCAATATCCCAAAAGAGTTTTGAAACGGGTTGTACCACTGTTAAAGCTGTAGATGTCCAGGACTTAACTTTGGAACCGTTTGGACGACCCTGAATGTACCAAAAGAATATACAATCAACACGACTAGTCTAGACTGGAAATGTTGAAAAGTATTAGTCATGGCAATCATAGCAGGCAACCCATCATCGCCGCGATGGTCAAAATCATGCCATGATCTAGTAAGCCGTGCGCGCACACCACAATTATAATAGCAACACTGTGGGAAATTGCCAGCCACGAAATCGGTATCGGTATCAAGTCAAAACGACACGATTAAAATTAGCATACAATCGGGCACCTCAGAAGCTAGTTGAGTTAGTCAACTCTTACCGTAGTTTGAAAGCGGATCGTGATCGTGGGATAAGTGACTAGGTAGGTAGTAAAGTATGAGTAAGAAAGCAAGGTGCGCGATGAACGATCGACGGTGAAGATCAACGCGTCCGCGATAAATTCGGTCGAGCGGACTTTGTCCTAATTTTGCTGCTTGAAATTTCACAACAAATACTGGATGACATCAATTTTTTGGGTGGTTTCATTAAAACTTTCATGCGCTCTGACGTATAGAACTAGAAAGTTATAACAAAGCACGATCGTTTCCGTTACAAAGTCGATCTATTGCGTGACGGTCAGTTTACATTGTGATCGCGAATTTGATTCCCACCGTCAATATCAAAAGTCGTCCATTAAATACTTTATATTCACAACGATCGCCCCCTTTTCCTTCGATCGGTTTCCGTTCTTCCTGGTTCATATCAACAAAATCCATTCCAGACGACGGGTCATGATCTCGCCGCCGACAGTCTAAATATAAACACAGGAAACGGGGTTTGGTGGAATTGCTCCAGCCACTGACTGACTGACTGACTGACTCTGTTTACTTTTGAAAATCGAACAGGGAGCGGAATAACCACGGGAAAATATTTGGTACGACCCGTCTGCTGGGCTGGAATATGGAATCGTTTGTGAGGTTGCGCTTTTTCCAGTCACCCAATTTCACTGCAGGAAGCCAAATTTTGCATGGGAAAGGGTCGTGGAGATTCGTTAGGGCATTCCTACCGGTACGGTTGTTGGTCAATGAGATGACGACTGCTTTACTTGATGAAGTTATCATTATCTTCCTAAACGGGTTTAGGCTAGTACGTTAATCTTAAGTCTTCTATGTTATGACTACAGCAAACTAACAAACGTTCAGGCGGTGGAGTTGCTCTTAGAAGCGATCGCAATCAGATTTTTTCTCGAGACTTGTACTCTTCCGTCCACTGACTGCTTTGAAACAAGGACCAACTTTTGAATCGATTTCAATCCCATTGCAGTTGTTTAGTTTTACACCGCAATGTGTTTACACTACTATAGCATGACGGATGTCGAATTTTTGAGATTCTCTTTTGACTCGTTCAAATTTTCGTACAAGATGTGAGCGGGGTGTCGATTTAGCACCGTGCCGCTACGTTCACTGAGGATTTGTGCGATTATGCGAACGGCCTACTGCGATTGTGGGTGAAAATTTGCCATCGCGATACGAGATGACGACGCAATGGAATTCAATGGAACGATTATGAGTTTCCCAGCCCACATTATGGTCTAGACTTCGTTATTGCTCCTTGTAGTGGGAAAAAACATCCGTTTGGCAATGAATTATTTTATTTTTTTTTGTCCTACTCTGTTCTCAAAAGTTAGGGTAAATCGCCAATACTTGAACACTCAAAATCCTATAGATGAGTTACTGAACTCAGCAAATCCATTGTCAAAAGTTATTGATAAACGGTAAATATCGAGTGTGTGGAAGTAGTATTGTTTTAATTTGAGGAGAAAACTGTTGCATTCACACCAAATTTTGCCAAATATTCACTCGTTGTGGTACAATGGCAATCAGAAGAACTCAAACTTCAAAGTAGTATTAATTATACAAAAAAAAACAACTTTCTTTATCAAATTTTATTTTTACTTTAAAACTCTATTCGCTAATGCTTTCTTTTTCCTCTCTTGCAGGTAAGTCGTTTGATCTTGATGCTTCCATAGCAAAGTGAAGTATTTGTAAGTATGTTGGATGACCGTATCATATCGAAACATTGGAACACTACTTATTAATGATATTCCTTCCTAATTTGGTGTTTTTGTGCATTTCCACGGTTATTAATTTAAAATGTGGGTGCGTGACGTATAAAGCATACGAACGGCAGACATAAGAACAATAGGTGTAATGAACGTTAGGCAGAATAATAGACGATAGGTTTTGCTAACTATGGATTTTTCGTGTTACAATGTGAAATAGTTGAAAAAATCCAATGAACATCTTGAACCAGTGATGTCGTATTATCCGACAGGTGGAAACTGGTGCAAAGTTTGTTTTGTGTCTCTTTTATCTGAAGATTTTTTCAGCTGCTATAGGGAGGTTTCAAAGCTCAAACGGTTTCAAGGACATTGCAGTGGGATTCAAGGAGTTACCGAAGAGATACCAGAGCATTTCAGGAAAGTTCAATGGTAGATTCAGTGAGTTTCAGGGCAATCACGGGCTTCAGAGTGATTCTATGGGGTTCAAGGGGGTTTGATGGGTGTCTCAAGGGTGTTCCAGAGTCGGTCCCAGAGGAATTTCAGGGGTTTCAAGATTGTTCCAGCGGGCTTCTCAAAAGTCTCATGACACTTCCTAAAAATTCTGAAGCCCTAAAAACTTCTTAAGCAGAAGCCTTATTGAATACCCATGGAAGCCTCTGAAACCATTTTAAACAAACGCCTTAAATCCCCTTGAAGTATATTCTTCCAAATGTTTAGAGTTTGTGGTGGCTTTACCTATATTCTCATAGTCGATGTTAGCGCCACTGTGTAACACACTTTTGACATTTTAACAATATATCAGTAACAAATTTTGAAAACGACGTATAATCAATGGTGTAGCATTGATTATACGTCGTTTTCAAAATTTGTTACAGATATGCACTTCAAGATTTTTTCTACTTTGCCATCTAATTAAGGTTTAGATAACAAACTGCGACCCACGGATTGATGTAGGAATATATTTGAATAAAAATTGTAGAAAAAAATAAAATTAACTAACAGAGTTCTTCCACAGAAGACAAAATTCACTTCACTGCTATCCTGAATCAGAATCAGCTCTGATCACTATTACTTTCTCGCCAGGACAATTTATGAGCCTTGAAAAGTTTTATAATTTAGGCTAATTTATACCTTTTTCATTTTGTCTTTAGATCACTTTGTTTGTAATGTTGGATCGTAGCAAGCTGTGCGCGCGAACGGCCGTATTTTCAAAACTGTCACGCGTTTTCTTTGCGTTGCTATGCCTTCCACAAAGTATACCCCGGAAAGTGCTTGCAAATTGATCTTTGGTGTTCAATATCTTTCTCTTACCTGACGCTTTAGTGGATCGCGTAGTGTTAAGTAGAATAGTTCACGATTGTTGTGAGAGTTAGTCTCATTCCCACCCTGGTGCCGGAATTCGCCTTCGTGTTTTTTTTTTCTTGATGTCCGTGTAATTTAATTTTTCAGTTCCTTAATTTGAAGACGGTTCTTTATATTTTTGCTGTTGGATTGTTTTCATTACTACAGATGCCTGTTTATTTTTTTTATATCTTTACTATGAGCATCTCTTTCATATCCATATTTGTATATTTTTTTTACTCTTCGTGGATGAATCCACCTCTGGCTTAACCCTCTACAGGAAACCTAAAATGATGATCCATTTTGAAAACCTGGGGTCCATTTGGACCCCAAATTTGATCTTCTGTATCTTCTGATCTTATGAGAAGATCGGTGTCTTCAGCAAAGTTGTTGAGTTGGCCAAGGACTTACAGATGCTGGACTGTTTAATTCGGAATTTCATATATAGGTGGCGCTAGTGAGCATATAAGTTTTAAGCATTTGAGCACATATATATCAAGCTCCTGACCACATAGAAATTTGATGTCTTCAGCAAAGTTGTTTATTAGGTGAAGTGTTTACCAATGATGGACCTTTTGTTTGAAAATTTCACACATAGATGGCGCTACTGAGCGTGCAAATTTTATTTTAATATATATCCGGATATGATGGTATCTTCGGCAAAGTTTTTTGCCCGAGTTGCTCAAGGACTGACAGATGCTGGTCCGTTTGATCCGGAACTTCACACATAGGTGGTGCTAGTGGGCATGTAAGTATTAAGTATATGATCAGCACATTTTTATCAAGATCCTGATCACCATGCTGATCACATAGAAATTTGTTGTTTTTGGCAAAGTTGTTTAATGGGCCAAGTGTTTACTAATAATGGATCGCTTGTTTGAAAATTCCACATAGATGGCGCAACTAATCGTGCAAATTTTATAATTTATGTCTCATCATGTATCTAGAGCACCTAGAGAGATGATTTCTCCGGCAAAGTTGTTGGGTAGGTCAAGACTTACAGATGATGTGCCGTATGATTTGGAACTCCACGTATAGGTGGCGTTACTAAGCACGCATATTTCATATATCTCATGTATCGCAGAATTCTGATCAGGTTAGCTAACTGGTTGGGAAACCAGCAGCCAAAATTTGAGAGTTTTTAGTGCATTCAATAAAAAGATACAGCTTGTTGAAAATTTTCTAGCACATAAATAAAATTTGCATGCAAATTGTCAACTAGCGCCACCTTGTGGCAGAAACTCGAATAAAACAATAATTCAAATCAATGCCTACGATCTACCACACAACTTTGCCGAAGACGCCATATTTCCAAATAATCAGGATCCGGAGATATGTAAAATTTGAAATTTGTCTGCACTCTAGCGCCGCCTAGCGATGGATTTTCGAATCATACGCACCATCATCTGTAAGTTCTTTACCAACCAAACAACTTTGCCGAAGACAAAAAAGCTCCATGTAATTAGGGTCCTGAGATATATGGGATTGACATTTCGTTACAGTTACATCTGTTTGTCTGTGATTTATATGATGTCAAAGACAAGCAGACGTAACAGACTGACAAAATTTCTCTCCCATATATTATGATTCGAAATTCTACCGCTAGGCGGCGCAAGAGAGAAAAAAAAATTAAAATTTTACATATCTCAGGATCTTGATTTTTTATTAATATGGTGACTTCGGCAAAGTTGCTCAGAAGATCAAGGACTTTCCGTTGAATTATTATTTGGTTGTAGTTTCTGTCCCCAAGTAACACAGAAAACATCTTTGGCAATCAGAATGTCAAAGGATGTATTACAACAGTAATATAAGTGAATCAGAAAACATGTTCTGTTTTAATCATGCTCTAATTGTGTTTGCCGATCGACTATTGACGACATACAACTAAAAAAAATACTTGGAGTACCTCAAGCCTAAAATACGTATATAATACAAAAATATAACATTACTGGAGCATCACGAACGAAGCACAACTTTGTTTACATTAAAGCAACAAAGGTTTTATTTCATAAATTATAACATTATCGCAATGCATTTAGCACCAGGTTTGAATTTTCTGAATGTTTATAACTGCGGCCAAAAAATAAACACAGATTGCTGCGCAGCCGTAATGGATCATAGATTGCTCCGAAAGATCTCCGATGACGGACAAGTTGGTGATGAATTTGGCGGCATAACTCGTCGGATTGTTGATGTTGAAGGAGTAGATGCACGGCGGCATAGTAGCTGCTCACAAATAATCTTGGGCGTCACCAAGCTTTTATTATGGCCCTCTCATCTAGTAAAAAACTGAAATTGGATTCCGAACCTACAACACAACGAAGAGTACTTTTGCTTACTTACTGCAATGTTTACTTTTTTATTTTGACAGATGCTCATTTTGATATGTCTTCTACACTAAGCTGTAATTTAGTTATTTTAACGTTACAATTATGATCACAAAACATAGTTACAGCTCTGCAATATGTTTGTTGAAAATATGTTATTTAAACGTATTATAATCGTAGGAACAACTCCTTCCATAAATTTACTGTAAGGTTGTTCTGCGGATGTATTATTAGCGTAATTTAAACATACTCTGCATTCCAGCGCAGAGTCGGTTGACGTGGAGTTTAGAGAAATAATCCAGATTACAGTACATGGCAAAAATATGTATACTAAATAAAAAAAATGCGAAAAGTTAATGTTTTTATTTACGTCGTTTTGTCTCAAATTTTTAAGTAAACTATTTTTTCAGTGAAAAATGTTCTACTCGAACGTGAGCCAAAAAATAGAAATAAATATCAGGTCTAAAAAATATGTATTCTAAATTCCGGTACTTGTTTAATTTTCTGTACGGCACTGTAAGAATCGTTTGATATCTGCCATATTGTTTTTCGGGTGGATTCCAGAAATGGATGCAAAACAACCGATTTTGGTTGACTTATGTTATTATTGTTAATTGATATAAGCAGCGCTTAAAATATGAATGAGTAAAATGAGAAGTTTCACCATAAATCTGGAAGCGCATGCAATATAGCGCTACCATTATTGAGAGTAGACCATTCTCTGAAGAGTTCTCCGAATATTTTTACAATCATTGGCTCAATATATCCATGTTACATGTTTAGGTCGTCGACGAGGCCAAAAATTTGTTTATAAATAAAATTTATTTTGTTTGTTTAGCGTCATTCTAGATACTACAAGTGCTTATAATTGTGTATATTTGGTATGATAAATGCTTTGTATCGGTTATACAACTTCCAAACAGCTTAATTCCAACCAATGCAAATGGTATGTTGTACAGAAGTTTTTTGCAAGTTATGTCACTGAGAAAATATTTTATTAAAACTAGTAAATGTGATTGCATTATATGTGTTTTTTCCAAGTTATATCATCGATAAATATCTTGATATAAAAAAGGGAGTTGAATGGTTTGTAGTTAGCTCGAAATTTTTAGTACTATAAGTGTATTAGGATACATCTTGTATAACATGTAAGATGTTTTATAAGCCGCCATTTTTTGCGCTGTTTTGACTTTATAAGTGTTCAAAAACGAGTAAATAATTCAAGAAAAATACATCACACTTTGTATGAATGGTGAAATTTAAACAGTTATATAACATGTCGTGTTACTTGGGTCATTAGGTGGCGCTAGTAGCGAATTTGCAAAAACATAGAAATTTTAATTATTAGCTAGACAATTTTAAACAAGCTGTAACTTCTTATTAAGTGCCTCAAAAATTATTATCAAACTTTTACTGCAAGTTTCTCAACTAGTTAGCTATAACTGGTACAAATTTGGGCTTGATTGAATAACTCTATGTTAAGTTGAAGTGCTTCTAATAAAATACTTCTTATTTCACTGCAGTCCATTAAACTACTATATGTTACGGTTAAGTTAACCAAATTTAATGAAATTTTGAAAATGTATGACTTATACATTGATCTTTGATTATAATTAGACTTGATTCAAATATGTCTGAAGGGGAAAAAGTTTCAGCTTGTTGAATACATTTTTAGAAATTCTAATCATTTGCAACCTATTGTAAATTTATAACTAGCGCCGCCTAGAGATGAAATGTTGCATTAAATGGTAAAAAAAACTGTAAGCCCTTAACTTACTAAGCAGTTTTGTCGAAGAAATTATCTTTCTAAGCAACCAGCGTCCTGAGATATTTAAAAACTAAAATTTACAGTCTCGCTAACGCCACCTATTAGTGGAATTTTGAATCAAACAGCCCATTAACTGTTAGTCCTTGACCAGGGCAACAGTATTGCCGAACACACCAATACTCTAAGTATTCAAAACCCTGAGATGGGTGAGAAATTCTGTCAGTGTGATGTCTGTTTGTCTCTGATATTTTAAGATGTGATGTTTCTTAGCTTTTTTTGAGATCCACTGGCATACGTTTGATCCATCGAAATATTTGAACAGTCCCCCATGAACACTCGGCGTGTGCACTTAGTGTTTTATTTTTTTGAGTGCGTGCAGAAAATGTGCACTAGGATTATGACTAGCTGGCTCTCACTGCTCTCACGCAAGAGTCTAGTCACCCGCACACAAACTATGCATGAGAGCAATTTTATGTTTTTAATTGTGTGTTTTGCTCTCTTTCTTAGAATCTCGTGCTATATGAGACATACAAATTGCATGCTCACTGACGATACCTATGAGCAAAATTCAGAGTAAAACGACTCATCATTTATAAGTTCTTGCAAATTATTTTTTCTATATAATCTGAATCCAGATCTATAAATGATTCAAAATGTGTAGGCTCACTAGCGTCATCTAGTGACAGAGGTTCGATTCAAGCGATCTATTATCTGTAAATTCTTGACCTAAAGTTTGTAGAGACGATAAGAGAGTTATTGAGATCCTGGGATATTTGAAGTATAAAATTGGCATGCTCAGTGGCGCCACCTATGTGTGGATTTCCGAAATTAATTTTGCATCAACTGATAGTTCTTGACCTATGAAACAACTTTGCCGAAAACACCATCTTTTTATGTGATCAGGATCCTGAGATATAAGAGATGTACATTTAGAATACTGACTAGCGCCACCTATGTGTCAAACGGCCCATCATCTGGAAGAACTTGACCAACACAACAGCTTTCTCGAAGACGTCATCTTTCTAAGTGATAAGGATCCAGTGATATATATGACATATTATGAGATACAAAATTTACATGCACACTAGCACCGCCTAGTGGACACAGAGTATATAGCTGTGTTCCATCTCAGTAACCCGAATACCAAGGAGTAACATTAAACTTAATAGATACGTCACTTCTACCGATTTGTCACTTTATTCTATACAAAAATGGACGGTTGGTACGAGATGTCTCCACTCAATGGTTTGTCAATTGGTATTTTAACATTATGCTAATTCCACACTACTGCATAGTAGGCCTGACCGCTTTAATGATTGTAAAGCATATCCGATACACTGCAAACATTAATAATGACAAGAAAAATGTTGAAGTAGTCGATATGTATTATCATTTTCCAGGATTCTTTCAATGAATGGCTTGGCTATGTATGTAAGGACTAGAATAGACTGGACTACTAGACTGATACACATTGGCGAATCTACACTGGGAAAAAAATCTTCATTCCTTCTATGTGCCCGGGACATGGATTTTTGCAATGGGGGTAAACAAATGTTTTCCATTAGTGCGACTCATACTTTTGATGAGGCACCATACAGCAGCGACTCATACAATTTAGAGCACATACTATGCATGCGCTAATTTGCCTGCGTAATCGGGTATTGGTTGCATATACTTTGGATGTGGTTTGGCACATGGATATTTGCCATTAAGGACAAACGTCTTGAAATCCCGGTTCAACAGTGCATCAAAACTTCAGACGCACAAATCTCAAGAAGCAAGCTTCAAACAACAATGCATTTTATTATTCTGTTCTTGCTCACTTGTATTATGCCTCTCAAGAAAAATCAGAATATGGCGATTATCTGCCTCTGGCTTCTGATATTATCGCGACAGTCACTAATCATAACAGCGTCACCAGATTTAAAAGTATATAATTCCATTATATGGGGTTTGACAGCAAGAACACTCATTCCACTGAGCCACTCTTGCCGTTCGTCACAAATACATTCAAAAACATCTGTCACTTCGCGAAATCCACGTGCTTTTGTTTTTGGCGGGAACACTTTTTCTTTTGTTTTGCCTTGCGACTGTCATGCGGCGGTATGCCTTGCGAGCGTACGACCGCCGCAGGACTCTAATAAAAGATAAGCGCGACTATAATAAGCTTAAAATAAGAAGCTCAGGTGCATTGGTTTTGTTTACGAAGAGATTTGTGCCCTCAAAATCGTGAGTAGGTGCCAAAGTCGGCCATTGTGGCGGCCATATTGGGATTCTAATCGTAGAAAATTGGGTCGATTTTGAAACTCCATGCATTTTGTATGGGATGAAAAATTGGTGAAAAACTTTAAACCTCCACAGATAAAAATAATGATATTTACACGTCATGTAAATTTAATTTTTTCCATGTAAACTTAGTGTTATTATGGTTTACATTATATATCATGTAAATTTGTGTTATATGTCATGTAAATACTCAGAGTCATGCTGAATTACATGACATATAATGGAAGTTTACATGATATTTTATGACTTTTACATGATATGTCATGTAAACTTATGTGATATCCCACGCTCCAATCATGTGCATCATATGCCACAGAATTTTACACTCGTTTTTCGATCTGTGTCATTTACTCGAAAGTGCGTTTTTGTCACTTACATCCCTTTGCTTCTAACCCCCTCAATTGTGATTAGAAATTGGTTGAAAATACGTTTGATCGTCTGGTCGAAACTTTGTTTTGTGATAATCAATTATACGATATTTGGTCGGATCGAGTTTTAGTCAAAATTCTCTGGCTAAAAACTTAAAGCAAGTGCAGTTCATATCAGTTCAGTTCAATCACGGAAAAGCAAAAATTGGAACATATCTAAAAAGACGTTTTAGGGACAATCCCGTGAAGAAATATTGAAGAAATTCAAGTAATTCAACTCTGAAAACCTCTTAGAAAAAGCCCGCGAGGCAATACAAGAGAAATGTCGGAAAATTTCGCAAAAATTCAGAGTCATACTGTTGGAAAGCCACCGTGGTAAACCTCCAAAAGACATTCCTTAAGGAACCCGTGAAGCAGAGATATCGTGAAATACTCCTGTAATCCTCATGGGAATAAATGTAATAGAAATCCCAGGTACAACTCTCAGACATCCCGAAAAACCATCGAAAACATCTAGGAAAGAACTATTTATGGAAGTACAGTCGACTCTCCACATGTCGATGTTCTACATCTCGATATCTCTCCCTATCTCGATGGTTTGGTCGGTCCCTTCAATCTGCATACATTTTACCTTTCTACATGTCGATATCTCCTTATCTCGATATCTCTCTATCTCGATGCGATCTCGTTCGTTGGTCGGTCCCTTCAATCTGCATACATTTTACCTTTCTACATGTCGATATCTCCTTATCTCGATATCTCTCTATCTCGATGCGATCTCGTTCGTTTTTGTTCTAAATTTTCTCTCCATATGTCGATATGCCCGTTTTTACAGGTTGCTATATTTAGTTTCTTAGGTGCAAACATTCTGTGAAGGCGAAGTGACATCTGTTTGTTGACGGTTTTTCTTAGTAACGGACGATTTTTCAATCTAGTGTACATTACAAATTGGTTCTTGAGTTCGATCTCTCCCTATTTCGATGGTCCCTTCAATATCGAGATGTAGAGAGTCAACTGCATACGCAAAACCCTCTAGTCTAGTCTAGTCTAGTCTACACATACACAGCAATTCATTGAAAGAATCCTGGAAAATGATAGAAAGAACCGACTAATTCTACCATTTTTCTGGTCATTATTAATGCTTACAGTGCATCGGAAATGCATTACAGGCATTAAAGTGGCCCGGCCTACTGTGCAGCGTTATTGGTTATTGGTAGAGCGGGGACATCTCGTACCAACCGTTCAGCCTTTTATAAAGCAAAAAAGACTTGAAAATCGGTGGGAGTAACGATGCTAAGAAGGTTAATGTCACCCCTTGGTCCTTGTCCAGGAATGGAACACAGGTATTTATTCTGCATTCTGGCTCACATGCCTACCCTTAAGCGCCATTACTCTCTCTGGAAGTATACGCAAATCCCTCTCGATAGAAAACTGTTTGAACTGGAGAAAGCCAAAAAAAAACTCTGGTGAGTCTCAAGGAAAAACCCTTGGACAAATTCAAGTAAAGAACTCGCAGGACGAAATCTGTGAGAAACTGCGGAAGAATTTGAAGGAGGATTTACTATATAAATGCAAGAACGAATCAAGGATAAAATTTTAAAATCTTAACATTATGTACTACATCACCAGCACAGAGAACAGACATTCAAGCTCAGTTTCAAAACTGTTATTCATAACATGTTGCTCGTAATCAGTAAACAATTATCTCCAAAAATTGTTATGCATATCGTGAAGCCAAACCAAAAACAAAAACCTGGAGTAAACCTAACTTAATTTCAATGAACTGTACCGTGAAAGACTGTATTCTTGCAAGGCACACAAAATCCAAGGTTTTTCGTTCCGCTGCCGTGAAACTCGCCTTCCATTTTCCATAGAAATCCACAGTACCGAAGCAGGCCGAGCCAAGCCAAGCGCAAGCAGGAATGGAAAAAGTCGATTCAAAACAAAGCTAGAACCAATTCGATTCTAGCTAGGTAGGTAACTACTCAGTTTGCTTGGATTTTGTTTTGCTGTGCCGTTTCTTCCCAAGTTCTATTCTGACTGACTGCGATGGTGTTTTCCATCATCAGTAGAACGGCTTCCGCCCGACGCTCGCGCACTGTTTTTGTGTTTTCCTTCTCTTTGTTTTTCTTGTTTCCCTTCGATTTTTTTCGTCCATCGTCCGTCACCACTGCCACCGCGACCGCACAGCACCGGCTTGCTACGACGAACGATACGCAATGCGCCATGCGTTCTCCTCCGATTTGGTGTAATCTTTGTGCGCACATGGCCTACTCCGCTCTTCCTCCGCCTTGTCCAGTCTCAGCCCTAGAGCCAAATCCATCCATATGCCTACCTTGCATGCTTGCATGCATTACAACAGCTATTATTAGACTTTGGATTGGATGGAAACAGACGGCGGCGCATGATTTTCTGGTCTGTTTTTGCCTACTATTCACATTATGCTCCCCCAATTGCCCGAGTTCCCGTTATGAATGGAATCTCATAGCCTGGCAGCAACAACAACAACAACAACAACAACCCAGTGTACAATAACACCGCCAACTGTATACATGTGAGATAGACCTTTCCTGCCAGAGATTCGTCTTCTTTTTCTTCTTCCCAGTACGTTCTCACTGGGACAAAGTCTGCTTCTCAGCTTAGTGTTTTTTGAGCACTTCCACAGTTATTAACTAGGAGCTTCCTCTGTCAATGACCATTTTGTATGTTTAATCCGTGTTGCAGGCACAAAAGCACTCTGTCAGAAGTCGTCAAGGAAATTTCCATTACGAAAAGTTTCTGAACCCGTCTCCCTCAGTATGCTGAATACCCACGCCTCGACAGATATGGCTACAAGTTATTTTGTAGCCGAGTTTTTTTTAACTTTTTTTTTCAATTTTGTGTTGGATGTGAGAGACTAGTTAACTATCACATCCGTTTTCATCGGGTTCCCAAAAAAAAATTACATAATTTCGACAACATGATGTACAAAACATAAAACAGATTTGCCAGGAAACCCCTATTCCGCGAACCCGCGAACGAGCACGAAAGAAAGCTAATCGTCGTAGTAAGCGATGTAACGTAACCAACAACAAACCTTTGAATGACGTCACCGGGCGCTTGCTCTTTCGCCCTCTTGCCGCTTACAACAAGAGATTCCTTAAAGGGGGTGATGCGATAAACCTTTTTCGTCGTCTTACAAGAAAGCATAGAGAGAAAAAAACTGGAAATGCACCGAACGAAGTGGGTATAGGTGCATCCCGCAGTCGAACGAAGAAAACCAGTACTCCTCGCAGTTGTGGGTATGGGGTGAGACAAGTTTTCGGCCGAAACGCGGCGGAGTAGAAAACAATAAAATAACAAACAAAAAAGTGCACTAGCCTCAAGCAAGCAGAGCAGACCAAGCCAAGAAGAGACGACTCTCCGCGGAGTACTACGCGGAGCGTACCAGCAGCAGCATACCAAATCGAAGTTGGCGGCGAATGAGGTGACGGTGACAATGACACAGAACGGAAACGATCGCAGCAGTCTTCTTGTCGGTCGCGCTGACGAGAGTAGCATAGACAGAGCGAAGAGTGGAGTTGACGGTCATGAACTATACCACCGCCGTTAGGTATCACAGCACAGCAGGCTGGTTCGTGGGTTGCTTCGATTCGGAGCATTCGGAGAGAAAAACTCTTCTCCATTTGGGGTAAAGTCTCTCTCCTCGATTGAGATTTTTTTTTTCTCAAAAAAAAATGAGTTTCAACATTGTTTTGTGTGTATTTGTGTGCGAGAGAATCTTCACCTGGGTGAGCATAAACAGCATAAATTCTCATGGAATGTAGAAAAGTTGTTGTGGGAGTGAAAAACATATGGTTGATTTCCATCTGGGCTTCTGCTGCAGCAATGGCATATGCAATGGATGCGCATTTTAAAATTGTGCGCCAATCATTTCTGTTTTCTTGATTGTGTGAATTTATTATACCTTAAAAAGTATCGTGTAAGCTTCAATAATCTGCTGGATATCAAGTTACGTGATATCCTACAAACTGAGCAAAAAGTGTATTATTTGTTCAATGATTGTTTATCAAAATATAAAGATAAAATTTATTGAAAAAAGTTGAACCTCGTCGTGATGTGTAATTTTTACCAACTTTAAACAGAAATAAATTGACGTGTTGAGAGGCAAGAAAATGTGATACGAAGAGAGAAAACATTGGACAAAATTCCAATCTATAAGGATGGTATGCAGTTACTTCTTTAAATACACGCATAGAGGAGAACAATATTCAGCAAGCAGGCTTGTAAACATTCGTCATTTTTCACTATCTTCGTTTTGTTGCCACGGTCGTCTGACAGCCTGCTTTGCTACACTCGTGCGCTACCGTTACCTCTTACACACAAAACGAGCGTTACCTAAATTCACAACGAAACGACCGTTTTCGTCCACTTCTTCCATCTGAATCAGATACTTTTTTGCGTAACTTGTTGTTAACAGTGATTGTTGTGAAGATTCTGTCTGCCGGAAACTTGATTTTAAACGAGTTTACTGCACCTAATCCAGCACCAGTGCCGAACTTCCAGCAAAATCAAATCTGGAATCACTTCGGCACTAATCTTTGTGCTGCCGAAGTGCACTCGTCTGCGTGTAATATTTGTTTTGAGCACTTGTGCGTCTTCAGAGTGAAAGTGTAGCACATTGACTGTGGATCCCGTTGCGGAAATATTGCAGGAGATGATTACCTACGGATGGGCATTTGGAAAATATGCGGCAAGTGATATTTTGATTAGTTTTGCTGTGAGGTGCCGGGAATTGACGCGGGTGCCCAAGTAGTTTGAAACCTTAGTTCTTATGTTCCGTAGAAAACCTTAAAAAATAAGAAACTTGATTACTTGTTAGATAACTCGACTGTTCTTCAAAATATCAAGACATTTGAGAGGAAGTACAAACATATGGAGTACAATATGCTATATCCTGAAAGAAGTTGGTAAAATTCATCAGAACGATTCATTTTGTTCAATAAACAAAGTGTATTTTTAATTTCTGAAACAGTCTACAGAACGAAGATCAATCAACATCAAAAACTAATCAAATCAACGTCGTCTGACACGATGACTTTTTTCTAATTCTAGCTTTTCGCATAAATTTCAGCCAATTTTGATTATAACTGTTAATATTTGTTTATTCTTGCTTGTTGAATCGAATACGATACATACATATGGCCAAACAAGCTCTCATCATGGAAAAAGACAAGAATAACAAAACCCGAACGACCTGTGCGCCGCCACGCCACGCCGCCGCCGCCGACACTTTTTGCCCCACGCCGACGCCGACCGAGGTATCGGCGGCGCGCCATACGCCGGTGTTTGTCACGCCGCCGATTTTCATTTTTCGCGCCGGTGATCAGTGCACGAACAAAATTAAGTTTATATAAAGTTGAGATAAAACATTCTCACGATCACTATCATAAAACAATTTTGCAGAAGACTTATTAAGAACTTCTGAAGAAATTCAAATTGAATTTTAAAGTGTGCATTCAAATCCGAATTCTATGATTTTAATTTTTTTAATTTTTCATAAGATTTCATTCATCGTTCATCATGTATATTGTATTTTTTACGAATAATCAGACTTTGGCGACGAAATTAAACTCGCCCTAATATGGTACTAACCTAACATTTATGACACATTTTCGCCTTCTTTCCCCGATTCAGGCGAAACCAGCTGATTTTGTTATGAAAACATAAACAGCTGGTAGCCGAGAACAATAAGGATGAACGTAAACATCGGTGAACCAGCTGGTTTTGTTGTGTAAACATGATCAGCTGGTGGACCGAGAACAAAAGACCTTAATGGTAAACATTGAGACGGCCGGCGAAAACTGTCACTTTATCGGGCGAGTTGCAAAAACCCTGCGACTGAGATTGACAGCGAAATCGAAAGCGAAATATGAGTACGACGAAATTTATCGCATCAAAGTCTAAGTCGAAAAAAAAATCGCAATATCTCTCCAGAAGTTTTTCCACAGATTATACCGGAAAGATTCAGTGATGCCTCCAAGATTGTTTTTTTAGAAGATCTCGACAGGAGTACCGTCAGGAAAAACTCCAGAAATTCCTTTAGGAATTCTTTCTGGAGGATTTAGGGATGCCTTCTAGAGATACATCAGAGATGCATCCAGAAGATCCTCAGGTACTGAGAAGTCAGGGATTCCTTCTAAAGTTCCTTCAAGAATTACCACAAAAGTTTCTTCAGAAACTAGTCCAGGAGTTCCTTCAGAGATTCCTCCAGGACACCCTTCACAAATTCCTCTAGAATTCCAACAAGGAATCTCTCTTGACGTTTTGTAGGGATCGCCCAAGGAGATCCTTCAGGAATCATTCTGGGAGTTTTATCAAGGCTTCCTACAGTAATTCCTTCTAGTATCCCTCCTGAAATTCCTTCAGGGAATCCTCTTGGAATTACTTAGGGATGCCTCATGAAAATTTTTCAGAGATTCTTTCAGGAGTTCTTTCCAGGATTGCTCAAGAAGATCCTTCGATGATCTCTCCAGGAGTTCGTTAAGGGATACTAAGAGGAATGCCTCCAGGTGTTCAATAGTTATACCTTCAGTAATTTATTTAAACAGGAGTTCGCTCAAGTATCCTTTAAAGATTCTTTCAGGAGGATTCATAAATGCCTCCTGGAGATCCATCGAGAATTCCGTAAGAAGTTTCTTCAGGAATTCCTAGATCCTGATTATTCCAGAGATCGCTGCTGGGGTTCTTTCAGATTGTAGATTTTAATTGAGAATTTTCCAGGAGGTCTCACGGATGCCTCCATGAGTTACATCAGAGATCTTTCCAGAAGTTTATTCAGGAATTCCTACAGGAGTGCTTTCAGGGAATCTTGTAGGAGTTCCTTCAAAAAAATCCTTAGGATTACAATCACGCATATCTCTCGGATTTTCTTGAGGGATCTTTCATGGAGTTTTCACAAGAATTCCTCCGGGATGTCCTTCTGGAATTCCTCCAGGAATTCTTCGAAAGATCCCGCTTAAAATCCTTCGAGGATTCCGCCTGGAAATCATTCATTCATTCGGGAATTCCTGCAGGGATTTCTCCTGTAATTTCTTCGGGGGATTCCTCCTGGACTTCCTTCACGGGTTTCCCAGGACTTCCTTATAGGATTCCTCCTAGAATATCTGCGGAGATTCCTCCTGAATTCCTGTATAGATTCCTCCTTCAGGAATTTCTCCTTGAATTCTTTCAGGGATTTATCTTGGAATTTCCTTGGAGATTCTTCCTCCATTTTCTTTCGGAGTTTCCTCCTAGATTTCCTTTGAGAATTCCTCCTGAAATTCGTTGACTATTTCTCTTAGAATTCCTTCGGAGATTCCTCCTGGATTTCCTTCAGAGATTCTTCTTAGAATTCCTCCAGGAGTCACCCTGGAATTCCTTCGATGAACTCTCCTAGAAGTTCTTCAGGGATTCATCCAGAAATTCGTTCGGGGATTCATCCTAGAGTTCCCTTGGGGATTCCTCCTGGAATTCCTTCGGAGATTTCTCTTGGACTTACTATAGGGATTCCTTTTGAAAATCATTCGATTATTCCGCTTGGAAATAATTCGGAGATTCGTCCCAGAATTCTTTCAGGGGTTCCCTCTGGGATTCCTGCAGGGATTTCTACTGTAATTCCTGCGGAATTAAATTCCTTGAATTCTTTCGGAAATTCCTTGTGGAGTTCCTTCGGCGATTCTTCCTAGAGTTTTTTCGGAGTTTTTTCCTGGAATTCCTTCGGGAATTCCTCCTGATATTCCGTCGGGGACTCCTCCTGAAATGTATACGGGAATTTCCACTGGAATTTTTTTCGGAGATTCCTCCTGGATTTCCTTCGAGTTTTCTCCAGGATTTCTTTTGGTGATTCCTCTTCGAGTATCTTCGGAAATTCCTCCTGGTATTACTCATGGAATTCCTCCAGGAATTTCTCATAAAATTCTTTCAGGGGTTCCTCCTAGAATTCCTGCGAGGTTTCCTTCTGGAATTCCTTCAGTGATTCCTTTTAGAACTCCTTCGAGAATTTCTTCTGGAAGTCTTACGGGGATTCCTCTTGGGATTAATCCTAGAATTTCTTCAGGAGTTTTTCCTGGAACTTCTTGATATTTTCCTGGAACTTCTTGATATTTTTCGTTAATTCCTCCTAGAAACCCTTTGGGGATTTTTTCTCGAATGCCCTTGGAAATTCCCGTTTGAATATTTTTGGGGATTCCTGCTGGAATGACTTACTGGATTATAGCTGGAATTTCTTTGGGCTTTGTGCTGCAATTCTTTCGGGATTTTCTTTTGAAATTTCTGCGGGGATTCCTCCTAGAACTATTTCAGGGCTTCTCATCAAAATCCTACGAGGATTCCTCCTGGAACTTTTTCGGGGATTCCTCCTAAAATTCTTCGGGGATTCCTCCTATAATTCCTTCGTGGATTCCTCTTAAAATTCATCCAGTGATTCCTCATGAAATTTCTTCCAGGATTTCTCCTGGAATTCCTACGCGTATTCCTCCTGAATATTTTACGATGGTTCTTTCTAGAAATTTTTTGGAGAATTCTTCTCGAATTCCTTTTGCAAATCCTCTCTGGAATTCCTTCGGGATTCTTCCTGGACTTCCTTCTTGAATTCCTCCTGAAATTCTGTCGGTAATTCCTCTTGATATTCCGTCGTGGATTCCTCCTGGAATTCCTTCGAGATTTCCATATCGAATTTCTTCGGTAATTTCTCTAAGAATTCCTTCGAAAATTCCTCTTGTAATTTAGAGATTACTCCTAGAGTTTCTTTGGGAATTCCATCTCGAACTTCTTTGAAGATTTCTCCTGGATTTCCAATGGGGATTTGACTTGGAATTCTTTCGGGATTTCCTCTTGAAAAACCTTTGAGGATTCTGTTTGGAATTCCATGGGTGGTTCCCCTAGGAATTCCTGCTGGGGTTTTTCCTGTATTTTTTTCGAGATTCCTCTTAGACTTCCTTCAAAGATTCCTCCTGGAATTTCTTCGAAGATTCTTCCTGAAATTCCTTCGGAGATTCTTCCTAGAATTCTTTCGATGATACCTTCTGGACTTCCTTCGAAGATTCCTCCTTACATTTCTTCGAGGATTCCTCCTGATATTTCGTCGGGGATCCCTCCTGGAATTCCTTCGGGATTTTCTCTTGGAATACCTTTGGTGATTCCTCTTCAAAATTCTTCCGTGATTCCTCCTGGAATTCTGAGATTTCTCCATCGGAGATTCCTTCTGGAATTCACTCTTGGAGTTCTTTTGGTTATTCCTCTTCGATTTATTTTGGAGATTCCCCCTGGAATTTTAACGGGAATCCCTCACGGAATTCCAAAGGGGATTCCTATTAGAATTCCTTCAGGGATTCTTCCTGCAGGGTTTTCTGCTGGAATTCCTTCGAAGATTCCTCGTGGAATTCTTTCGGCAATTGCTCCTAGAATTTTCTCAGGAATTTTTCCTATTATTCCTTTAGAGATTCCTCCTGGAATTCTTTTGAGGATTCCTGCTGTAATTTCCTTTAGATAAGTGCTTGAATACATTTGGGGAATCCCTCTGGAATTCCTTCGGGAATTCTTCATGGATTTCCTTCTGAACTTTTACCAAAATTCCAATCAGGGATTTCTTCAGAAATTTCTGCTTGGATTTCTCTACGAGAGATTCTCGTACCACCAGATATTCCTGCAGAAGTTCCTTCAGGGTTTCATACCGCATGTTTTGCAGGGATTAGTCCAGAATTTTCTTCATGGATTCCTCCAGAAGTTTCTTGGAGGCTCCTCCTAGAATTCCTTCTGAGATTCCTCCCTGAAATCATACGGGGATTGCTTAGTGTAAATAGTGCGACCTTATTATCAAATTTGATTGATTGATTGATTGATTGATTGATTGATTGATTGATTTGTCTTTATTATAGAGACTTTCAGCCCTCAAATATGATGGCTTCTGAAGGTTCTAAGAAAACAGAATAAAAACTGTAGTAAAATCGATATTTATTGTCCTTGATTTACAATGGAGTAATGCAACATGCAATAAGGATACGAGTAATGTTACCATAAGTCAAACACTGGTCGCAGTGACTGATCCGAACAGAAATAATAAAAAAGTATACATTCAAATATAATAGTTTATATGTCATCAAAAGTCATAAAAAAGCGCGACTACATATTCTAGAGCGTAACGAAAACTTTTCTTTGTTTTGCCGATGTTGACATTATGGTCAAATTTTGGGCCACGCCGATTCACGCCGCCGCCGCCGCCGCCGAAAGCTGCCACCGGCATGACGCCGAAGACGCCGCCGCCGCCGGCAAAAAATGGCCCTCACGCCGCCGCCGAGCAAAATATAGTCGGCGCACAGGTCTAGAACCGTCTCCACAAGACGCTATCGTGGTCAAGTGCATTCGTTTGACATTTTTGTTTCGTGCAGTAGTTTGATTGTTTGTGTTGCGAATGTTGGAGACAAAAGAAGCCGAATTTCGACGAAAAGGTGTCAAAGACTGTGATCGCTAACAAGACTGTCAGCAAGACCTTGCTGTTCTGATGGTGACGTGGTGGTTTAATATCCCGCATAGAAAAATACAACTTGTCATACATTCCAAACAGTAAGTTTCTTTTAACTGATGATGAGACATTACCACAGACATTTGTTTTCACGTTGAACAATATGGAATTTAGTACTACACACAATAAAAACCGTTTTGAATAGTTCGTATCAATCAGTAACAGTATGTTAAAATGTTCACACATTGTCAAACGATATGGATACAAAACTTGTGATGAATGGTGGCAATATAGGATCACCTCATGCCAAACAGTTCACGCTCCCACAACACACTAACTCATATCCCTTTCGTGACGAACCAGCACAATTGTGCTGTTGAGCGGTAACATTTTTACATTTTTTTTCATCTATTTAGACTTTGTTTTATGTGATGTAAACTGTTTCAATAATTCAGCCACTACTTACACTTGTATGTGCGCAAACAAACTTTTGTTTACTTTGCCTGTGAAATTTACCACAACAAAGTAAACAAAAAGTGGGCAAAAACCGAAAAACATGAAAAAGTTTTATCTGTCGCATATTTTTTATTTCCGATTTATCCAGGTAGTCAAAGCTAGAAATCGAAAGATAAAGAGTAGTTCTTTCAAATGAGGTAAAATAATACTTCCTTTTTTGGAAAACATTAGAGTTCTAGAGAGCCAAATTCGAGCAATTTGTATGGAAATTTAACTTTTTTGCGCTCCGTCTCGAAAGGGATATGCATTTCACTGTATAAAACTAATGCTTAACAATTTGTCAGATGGTGGCACACACTAGTATTTGTATCCGATATTTTTGTGCGCTCACGCTGCGTTGTCTGTAGAGTGTGCAAAGTAAAAAAAATGTGTAAAACTACTAGCTGATATCCCAACGTTTATTAGCTGATTCTCAGCAAAATATTTGCCAAATCCCAGTAACAAACTGTCAAAATTGCAGAAATCGCTTTTAGATAAATTGTTGATTACTCGGCTGTGCAATTCTCGGCAAAATAATAGAAAAATACTGATATCCCGGCTATCTGAATTACTTAATTCAGAGAATTTAAAAGTCATTTCCGTAAAATTTGCACCGTAATAAAAAACAAAACGCACGAAATTCACGCTAAACGCAAAAAAAAAAACAACGCTAAGTTCACGCCAGCTGTAACAGTCCTGCATTCTCTAAGGCAGAGGTTTTTAGCCTTTTTGTCACGCGGTGCGCTTTTTGAATATAATTTGCTAAGCGATCCAAAAATTGAAAAGTATTGAAGAATGTTTAAAATATTAATGTGTGTTTTGTTACTGGTGGTTTTTATACTAACTTGTAATTGAGGTGCCTAGATGCAAAGGGGTGCAAGTGACCATTTTGTCGATTTTGAGCTGAGCATTTAAAAAAATTCTTCAGTTTTCAGGTTTTCAGGAACTTTTTAAGATTATTAGAAAAATTACAATATATCGGAGAAAATTGGATCCATTTTGAAACTCCATACGTTTTGTTCGGGATGAAAACTTGGTGAAAAATTTTAAACTTCATTTAATCGAAAGTGGGGTTTTGCCTCTTACACCCCTTTGCTTCTAATCCCCTCAATTCTTTTTTTTTATCAGACTCTTATCGAAGTCAGGGTCTGATTTTGGAAAAAAAATCCTGTCTGAATAATAGCGAAATTTCAGTGGATTCCTGTCGAGAGCCTCGATGAAACCCTGTGTTAATCCCAGGCATTGTGGAATCGTGGTATGATTTTTGGTGTACATTGTTCTTAGACTTCAACAGAGGTTCTTATAGAAGGTTATATAGGATTGTTTGGTGTTTTTAGAACTTTCCAACTCTCAAAATATAGGAGGAAAATTCAGAAACAAACTTTCTTTCGGATTCTTGGTAAATTACTTCAGATATAATCGAAAGATCTCTCCTTAAGTTCACGGGAATACTAGCCACACTTCTTTGGAGATTCCTATCGAAGTTCACGAAGATACATTGCACTATACTTTGTTAGATTTTTTTATACTGGGGAAATCCTGGATGGATTCACTATATATTTTTTTTTCATATCTGACGAGGCTCTTTGTAGACTTTTCTGCAACTTCTGTGGATATTCAGTATATATCTCATTATACATTTTTCTATGGTCTTGGCTTTGTTTGCCGCAGAGATGATTGGTGCTCATTTTCTTGAAGGAACTCGTAAAAGTTGGCGACCAGGATGGGATGAATTGGTTATTGATTGTCGAGTGGATTTTGATCCAAGCTTGCACGTTTGAAAGGAGGCGATCGTGATGTCTGAACTAGCGTTGGGCATTTTTGAATCGATGTTCACAACATCGATGGTTTTGTTCCGATTAATCGATTTTTTGAATCGATGTTGAAGTCCCACGAAATTGACCGAATCGATTTTTTAAATTCGATTTTACTTTCGATTCATAAATAAAGCATTGTCCAGTTAGAATCCGGACGCAGATAATCGATTATATCTCAGAGGTGGAATAACAAACAGAAAAGGTGAAGCCCTCAAAACAAAGATAATTTACTGTAGTTTCATGGAAAAATATCATTAAAATTATTTAATTTAATTTTTAATACATTTTCTCATTTTTTTCCGTGATTACTTCCTTAAAAATCTGCACAATGGTAGTAAATTTTAACATCAACCCCTTCGGCGGATTTGTTTAACAATCAGGTCATCTCTGTAGTGTCCTGAGACCCTCTACCAATCTGATCAGGATTCCAAAGAAACTTTGCCAAATATTTCTCTTCTTGCGAAATTAAGGGCTATTCAGTGAATTCCAAAGAAGCGAAATTTGAGTGTTTTTTCGTTAATAAACACTATCCAACAGTGATGACACCACTACACATCTCAGGCTGTCGTGATAGCTCACCAAATTAGCTCAAACCACTACAGACCCCTTGTGTGCATTTTTGAAAAGCAGCACGCGATTCCTGAGGTTATCATCTTTGTACACATTTGGTGTCAAAATCGTGATGTGAGAAAACGATGTCCAGAGCTCGAACTTGCTGGCAAATCTTGGAATTCCAAGCAGATTTATCCATGAACATAAACTTCAATCTTCCTTGGGCACTTCCTCATGGCATGGTTAACAACATCTGTGCACATCACACATAATGGTTATGAAGACATTAACATTTTTCGCGACTGTCGTACCTGACCACGCTTAATTTTCAGCGTGTTTGTGCAAGATTTTTTTCCTTCACTTATCTTCAATCTGAAATAACTTTTCACTCGTAGCAAGAAAATCGATGAAATTTTCACCATCAATAGAGGACTTGTTTATGATCAGACTGCTGTAAAAAAAATATGATCATGATCATTGAGAGCGTCACAATAAATTATCCTTTGCGTTCGGATTCTAACTGGACAATGCTTTATTAAATATCTTTTTTTTGAATACACTGTAGAATCTTACCATTAAAAAAAATACATTAAATCGAGGCAAAAAAGCGAGGGTCTATATATTCTAGGGTCTACAAAAAAATGTATACCAGTGTATCTTGGTCAATCCCTCGCAGCAGTCTAAATGAATCTGGAGAAATCCTTCCCTAAATAATGTGACAGATCCCCACATAGCAGGCCCGTGCTCAGAAGTGGCGCCAAGGGAGGGTTTTTTTTCCAATTTCGGCAAAAGACGGGATGGTGCCTAGTGTATGAACCGTCGATAATTGGGGAGGGGGAGGGGTTGTTGACACCCATCCCTCTCAGGGTTCTGAGGCTCTCCTTCAGCATTCTAATGGGATGTCTTTCAATACTGCAGGAGCATTTCTTTCAGGATTCTAGGAAAATCCCTCTCAGGATTCTGGAAGAATCCGCCTGGGAGTTCTGGGGATATCCGTCTAAATATTCTGGGAGAATCCCGAGGCAAAGCTTCTCTCTGGATTCTAAGACAATCCATCACAGGAAATTCCTCAGGATTCTGGAAGAATTACTCTAAAGATTCTGAGAAATTCCATCTCAGAAAACAGGAGTAATCTCTCCCAGGATTCTAGGGAAATTATTAATAGAATACAGGGAGAATTCTTATTAGAAGAGTCTTTCTCTCTATTCTGGGACAAGGTCTCTCAGGATGCTGGTGTGATAATTTTCAGCATTTTGAAGGAATTCCTCGCTAAATTTTAGAGGACTCCTAAGAATTAAGAAAGAATCCCTTTAAACATTCTGGAGAATTTTTCCTCATGAATATAATATAGGAATACCTATCAGAATTCTAGGAAATCTCTGGATTCTAAGGGAATTCATTTCAGATAATGGGATATTTTCTACCAAGGATGAAATCCTTTTTTAGGATTCTGAGAAATTCATGAACATAGTCACTCCAGTGGACTTCTCCGAATGGACCGTACCAACTGTCGTTGTGAAGAAGCCAGGTGGAAAAGTTCGCATATGCGCTGATTATTCGACGAGAAAAAAAACCTTACATGCTATGTTCACTCGGCATCAGCAGTTTGGATTCAACGTACAGTTGGAGAAATGTAAATTCGGACGAACCAGTATCAAGTTTATTGGCCACATAGTCGGTCCTAAAGGTATTTGTCCAGATCCTACCAAAATCTGTGCAATTGTCCAGATACCTCGTCCCACCGATATCAGTCAAGTCAGATCATTCCTGGGGCAGCCAACTTCTGCGTCAGAAAAATTCTCCCCCTTTATTTCAGTACTGGGTGTACTCCTCTAATCGTCTCGGTACTCTGGAACATCTTGCTGGGCGAGGTGTCACGTCATAATTTTGCTGAGGAATCACTACTGGTGTTGACGCAAAAACAGTCGGTGTTGCTGTCCTTATGGTCTCACCTAGACTGTCGAACGAATCGTCAAATGAAACTGCTGTGATTCGAAGTGGTTTGATTCAGGATTCGGAATCGATGGAGTTCGAGTTGTTAATCCGAATATCCAAGGGTAACGAAACTTGATCTGACTGCTCGTACCTTAGGCGTAACTAATTTGCATGAATCCGAATCAGCTTACGCCGTCCTGAGACTTCATCTAGAAAATCGTTGTAGTTAACGTTTCCAACTGCTTTGATAATTATTCCAGGTTGCCATATACAGTTTGATACATGCTTGTGGATTTTGCATAGACAAGTGCACCAGCTGTTAAAGTAGATACGGAGTTAGTTGGTCGAAGCAAATCAAGAGTAGTCTTAATCAATCGGTCAAACATCACTTCTGCTGGAGATTTTCCTTCCAAAACAGTGCTAGGCGCTGATCGATGCACTTGTAAGAACGTCTGCAGAGCATATGCTGATGGTATGTTTTCCCCGTATGTTATTTTACGCAGTGAACCCTTGAGGGTGTCCACAAAATGCTTCCCGGGCAGAAAAGAGTTACAAAACAATTGTTTTACCATCCAAAAAGAATTACTGAATGATAAAATATGCCATTGATTTGTTTGAAATAAGTGACAAAAGGGCAAAAATAATAACTGACATTGTTCTATGAAATAACTAAAGAATGTCAAATTTTGACATTACAATGGCAAACCAAGAACAAAAAAAAAATAAGATTGAGAATTGCAAAATATACCATTATTGAGCTATTGAAAACAAAACAATATCAAAATTAGTTATTTGCCTGTAAAATATTAAAAGTAACCATTAGAATAACCAAATTTCAAATTTTATCATTATGTTGTTCTTAATAAGTGCCAAAACTGCGATGGTTCAAACTCGTAAGAGGTCAACAATATCTCACCAATTGCAAAATTTGTTATGCTAGCAAAATAAGACATTCATTAGTTATTCTTCCAAATTTGATGAATGACAAGCGAATGGAATATGTACTCTGATATGATTTCATATTATGCTATTGGCATGTTGTTTCTAGCTTTTCATGAAGAACTCATGAATGACAAAATAAGTTATGATAATAAAATTTGTTATTCTTTTGTTTTTGGTTTGTCATTCACCTCTACCCGGGTTCGCCTATCCATTTGACTGTGGATGATAAGGGACGGGACGGATGTGGATGATGCCGGAAAACTCACTGAACTGCTGAAATTAGCTGCTGCAAAATTGGCTTCCATTGTCCGAAAATGGTATCAGGAGCTCCAAATCTTGCGAACGTTTTCTTCAAAAATCCGATAGTTGAAGCCGCTGTCGTTGATCGGGTTTGCAAAATGTCAGACCACTTGCTGAAAGAATCGACGATGACCAGATATGACATCCCCTCGATCGGTCCGGCGTAGTCCAGATGAATCCGTTGCCAGGGATCTTCTGCCTAAGGCCACGGCTTAGACTGGACTTGTAGTGACGACTTCGCTGTACTGGATCCGAGGACAATGTTCAGCTGGAACCACGATTCGGTCGCTGAACATGATACAATCCCTAATGGCTGATGGTGATTCTCGCCGGGAATGGCATGAACGTGGTTGAACGAACCATTTCAAACGTGTCTGAAAGGTTGTTGAACGTGTCGCAAAGGGTACTGTCCATCTCCCCTTTGATGACGACACCAATTCCAGTCTTCGAGGCGTCTCCGGTTACGATTATGTCCAAACTGGCGTGGTAATGGGTTAGCAGCCGATCGAATTAGAGTACTTACACTCAGAAATAAGTTATTTATGCATTTTGTATGCGAATCTCTCACTCTTTTTCTGTTTTCATGCTATCTGCCGTTTAGCCTGGGTTGAAGAGAAGTGTTTCGTCCACCCAGGCGAAGCACCAGATAGCATGAAAACAGAAAGAGAGTGAGAGAGATGCGGATACAAAATTCATAAATAATAGTAATTCCTTGTATACTTTTATTTCTGAGTGTTTGTGATGTTTTTTTTTTATTTATTTATTCTTTATTCGCTCCATGTTCATAAAAGCTTATTGATACTGTGGACTCCAAACAAATTTACTGTCCTTCTTCAACAAGTTGTCCAAGGGTCGGCGTAATTGGTGCATTAGCTTCAGAAAATTATTAAAAACCTTCCAAAACGTCTTTTGAGATCTCCGCCTACGACTACTTTAGAAAAACAAAAACTTCCAGGATGAGATGATTCCAAAATTTCTCTAAACATTACTTCATAGGTTCCTTCAAGTGATAAGAAATGACATTTTTCACAGTTTATTTCAGCTTTCCCGATAGAAATTTATTAACCCTCCTTGTGCATTAGGGTCATTTTTTGACCCAAACTGTACACTACGTTAGCAAGCTGTTCCCACGTGATGCATCAGGAAGATTAATCATTTTCTTCAATGTTATTCTATCAGTACACCTATGGTTATGAGCACACAGTGTTAAATATTTGACAAGGAATGAACTCAAGAAGAAACATCTATTTGACACCAATGAAAATTCGATCGAGTCAAACAAGACCCTGTGTACTGGCGTCTAACGTCTTTCCGGATTTTTTTTTTCTAGAGATTAGTTCTAAAATTATTTAAAAACGTTCTGTCACAGACAAACCACGGACAAACAGACGTAACTCTTAGAGAAAATTCACCAAAAACTTTTGCCCGGTGTCTTTTTCATGAGCACCTTTTGGAAAAACCGCGCGGGACACTGTCGTCCATAATGGATTTCAATATTACGTTTGCCTAACACACACACACACTACTAAACAAAACGCTTGTAATTTTCGTTAGCATCTTTCAGCAACTTGTACACTGGCAATCGTCCAAGCGATCGAACACTAGCGCCTCTGGTGGAAGGATCGCGAAAAACAAATGAAATTTGAATTGATCGTTAAATGCATATGCCAAGCCGTTTTGAAAAGTGTTACGTCAGTTTGTCTGTGGTTTTGTCGTAAATTTTTCCAATGATTCCTTATTACTCATTTTTAATCATACAAATTTACACACAAATTCATATTAAAGATGCCTTTAAAGATTTCTTTGGTGTTTTTGTTTCAGAATTTTATTCCATAGTTTCTATAGAAAAGCCTTTTTTCAAGTATTTATCCAAAGCATAACACCAGTCATTGATTTATTTTTAGAATTGAATGTTAGAAGTAGAACACCGTTTTTGCCATAGGTTGGTATAATATTCTTGAAGTAAAAATTCTAATTAAATTTGACGATGAATACCACCCTTTTTAGTGTCCACTTTCCGCGAGAGCACATATCTCTCCCTCCAACATAAGTTTCCTTGTGTTAGTTGGTGGTACTCCGCGAGCCGAGAGCATAGCTCTCACGGCAGCATGAATGGCGGCATGCAACAGCAACATATGCTTCGGTCGCGGTGTGAGGTGTATGAACGATGCTCCTCACGTACGCGTTCGTCCGTTCTAAGCCCCGTTCGTTCGTTCGATTCGCCTACTTCTCTGGGAGAGAAGATCAGTCTCTACCAAACCAGGCAACCGCGACGCGACTGCTAGCTGACCGACCGAAAACCATCTCATCTCCCAACAAACAACCCATTCGCCGCAGCCAAGTTCCGTCAGTCTGCGTTCGATGTTCGGAGAGTGTTGTTCGTTTCGTCTTGTACCCTATACATGACGTCCGGCCGGTTCTTGTGAGGTTCTTACTAACTAGTAGTCCGTTGAACATTCCTGTATTAAATCTAGGGGCCAGGAGCTAATCAAAGTAGCCTGCCTGCCTACCTGCCTGTGTGCGGTCGTGGTGGTGGGCACTGCTGTTGCATCGCAGCAGGCGTATTGCGTACGCGTTGCAGTACGCACGCATTGTAAGTGACGTCACTGCACTGCACTGTTGTTGCGGCGCGGGGATACCGTTAATTGCTGCGAGCTGAACGTGATCTACGCCGATTCACGATCGCAAAGTGCGTAGTGTAGATTCGTCGGGGAACAAGAAGTGAGCCACTCGACCTCGGCTAGTGGCTAGTGGTGATTCGCAGTATTTTTCGTATAATCCAACCTCCTGCAAGGCAGTCGAGTCGAGGCCCAGCAGAGTGCTTCTCTGCCATATGCGAGAATATTAATAGAGTTGCCAGTGCCAGTGTGCAAACGAAGAGGCCATAGCAGGCTCTGTGTGAATCATACTTATCTCGTTGCGCCGCTGCTGCGCGTGTGAGTGTGTGTGCGTGTGAACCGCGCACGTATCTTCTACGGGTTTGTGCACAGAAGTCACCGCCGCGCCGCCTTCTTCGATCGTGTTGTATTGTGTGTTTTGCACTTTGCTTTGCCTCTCGAGTTCGAGGTTCAGAGTGAGTGTTGTGTGTTGATCAAGCGCGCCGTAAGATCAAGTTCTGCAGAAGTTCCCTGCTTATAACAAAGTTGTTTCTTCGAATGGGGAGAGTGCTGTTTTGAAAGTGGTGCTGCCATCTGGTGTGCCTGTGCCGTGGGTCTGAGCTGTGGTGTGTGATCTACGCGATCTTCGACGGGAAGGCATGGAAGAACACATGACGACGAATACAAAGTCGTTGGCCATGGCAACGACGGCGACGATGACGACGAAAGTGGTGCCTACTGCGATCGTGAAGAAGAATTAAACAAACGACGAAATTGCTATAAATCCCGCTGGTTCCGCTCTGCGGTCGTTTCGAAAATCCGAATAGTGAGCAGAGTGGAATTCCAAAACTTTCCTCTTTCTATAGTGAATAGTGAAGAGAATTCAAAGTTGAAGTTCGTAAGTGGTTTATAGTGGTGAACGGGGGGAAATTGTCAGCAGCTTCATCACCTTCGCCTGGAGTTTGAATGTATCGATTGAAGCCGATTGATCTCGATTGAGCGATCAACTGAGACCAAGTGAAAAGCGGAAGTGACCAACGAGTGGGAATCGGATTACATCGGAGCCGACTGGAAACTTGATCCACGCGCGCGCCCGCGCGCCTTTGGTTAGTACCTATCCCCATACAGATGATATTCCCGCATTCACATTCGAAAGGAAATGACCAATCATTCAGCATCAACCACTACTTTCGGTTTAAGGTGAAACGGGACGCCGTGTTATTTTTCCTATCTTGCCTCTCTTTCTAACAATTTGCCTCGCGATTTTGAAGATGGTAATCTCGAGTTCTATCGCACTGAAGATGCTGAAAGGTCATTGTAATAAACGCTCACTCGCTCACTCACTCACGGGATCATTAAAGTGAAGCGTCGCGTCGTATGAATTATTACTTTGCCAGCTCGTCGTCTGTCACGGTACCCGTACAGGCATCGCAGCAAGCTGGATGATATCAGCAAAGGCGATAGCAGCCTCAGCGACGACGTGATTATTGACTCT